>NC_141693.1:473372292-474022604 GCF_964263255.1 Lissotriton vulgaris
GAAAAAGCGTTCGATTCCGTGGAATGGCCCTATCTACTGGCGGTCCTGCATAAGTTCGACCTGGGCGATGATTACATCGAGCTGGTAGGATTACTGAGGTGAGAGTACGCATGGGCAGACTGTTATCCGATGCCATTAGAGTTAGGAGGGGCACCAGGCAGGGCTGCCCGCTGTCCCCACTGCTCTTCTCACTGGCGATGGAGCCTCTCGCCGAGCGGTTGCGTAGCAGTGGCACACAATGGGGCATCCCACTAGCAGATGGTACACATATAATATCACTATACGCTGACGACTTACTTCTGTACGTCAGTGACCTTGATCACCTGCCACCGGGACTATCGGACATCTTCCGAACGTTCGAGATCATGTCGGGCCTAAAAGTCAACTGGGCCAAGTCAGGGGCGTACCCGTTTGCTCCTAACACCCCAGACCCTGAGCTTAAGATCAACGGCGAGAGGTTGCCGTGGCACCAAACCACGTTCAAATACCTGGGAATTCACATTTATAGAACTCCCCCAGACATCTTAGATGGAAATTTGACGCGAGCCATAACATCTATCAGGTCACAGATCGCCTTTTGGAAGACTCTCCCCATCAATGTGCCAAGCAGGGTGACTTTAACGAAAATGATCGTCCTACCCAGACTCTTATATTACTTTGCGAACATTCCACTATACGTCCCGGCCCGCATCTTCAGAGAACTAGAGACCATGATTAGTGACTTGATCTGGAACACAGGAAGACCCAGAGTAGCACTGACGAAATTGTATATTCCAGTTAGTGATGGAGGTCTAGCGGTACCGAACCTAGAACTCTATTACCTGGCGGCGCAACTGCAATGGGTAGTGGCTTGGCTTTCAGGTAGAAATCAAGAGGACACAGCCACAGCTGTGGACGCACTATCCTCGCTACAGATACACTCATTATTCCACCCGCTGACAAGCGCTAGGAAACACACCCAACTACATGTAGCGGTGGCCGTAAAATGCTACTCTCGATGCCTACAGCTTACCAAAACCACCACACCGTACGCCCCGGCGCTCCCACTCCTAGGCACCCCCAAGGCCGCGACCGTGGCCACGGAAATGGCCCTGGAGCAATGGACACGCTCGGGTATAGAAACCATGGCAGACTTATATGCTGACGGCATCCTGATCCCCTTCGAGACACTCGCCGCCGACACGGGGTTACCGGCGGGGCAGTTCTTACAACACGCTTCCATAATCAGAGCGTTCACACAGAAATGGGGAAACATTACTGAAGAACCTCCCATACACCAACTGATACAATGCATACACGTCATGGGGAATGGCACACACGTGGTGCACTGGCTAACCCAAGCACTGCTATCACACACACAACGCACCTTACAACCACTGCGGGATAAGTGGGCGGTGGACAGAGGGAAGGCCTGGACAGACAAGGAGTGGGCGGTGATACTGGCAAGCCCAAAGAACATCCCCCGCAATGCACACTTTAAACAGATCCAGTTCTACATATTGCACAGAGCATACCTCTCCCCAGACAGGATCAACCACTACTTCCCAGGAGCAGCGTCAGGGTGCCAGAGATGCGAGACGGAAGGGGCGGATCTCTTACACGTGCTGTGGTAGTGTCCGCAGATCCAAACGTACTGGCGGTCAGTGTTGCCGATATTGGAGCGGAGCACGGCGATGCCGATCCCTCACACGTGGGAGGCATGCCTATTGGGCCTCTACCACAGAACCAAACACAACAGAGTGCCCTCCCGCTTCTGGGATCTTGGCCTTATTACGGCCAAGAGACTAATCACTAAACATTGGAAACGCGCAGAACCACCCAGGACGGAGCACTGGCGCACCTCCCTGGACAACTGGGCAAAGGCGGAAAGCATCTCCCTTCACAATGAGGAGACGGCAGGGTTGCGTAAGTTCCCCGTTGCGGCACTCTGGGACGAAACACTGCACTCCTTCCACAGAGAATACCAGACACCAGGAGACCCCACGGGACACACCTCCCCAAGCGGAGAACACGGAGACGGGCGCACAACACCAGGCACTGCTGATAGTGGCCCCATTGCCGACATTCCCATTATATAGTCGGGATGGGCACCACCCCGCGTCGCCCCCCCCTGCCCCACCCGCGACATACACCCACCACTGATAACGCATCACCCACGGCACTGCACGGACAAGTGTCCTTCACGCCACACGCCATACACTTCCAAGTTTAGTAACCCCACACCTCCCCGTTCTCACTATTTTCACTTTTCCTTTACACCACGACAACGAGGCTGGCATGATTGAGCTATAATTCCACCATCGTATTTCAATGTGATGTAACATTGTAATATATGCTTTGCTCCGAGATCAATGTCTACATTTTTTGAGTCTCGTGATACGGTATTTTGTACAATTCATGCTTTCTTTATCCTGTGAACCCAATAAAGGAAATATTTAAAAAAAAAAATGATTGCTAAAGATTCCACGAAACAGAGTCGTTTTTCCTAGAGTGTGTAAAATGCACATAGTCATGGATTCTGAGAATTTTTTTATCTCTCTTACACAGTACGTGTGTTGCTGGTAAAACTAGGCTGTTAAAAGAGTTCTCGCAGCTTAATCCTTGATATAGTTCTGCCATCTGGTGGTCAAATATGGAATCGTTTTCGTAAATATTTTTCAAAACTTGCCACCATGCCAGAAACATACCAGCAGTAAGACTTAGACACTCTAACGGTGACCCAGAATCCTCTTCAATTCAATGCCGCCATGGGTTTATTATAAAAAAAAGTCGCCAACTTTAGAGAACAGTTTTTTTTGTTAGCCATCAAATACCGAGCAATAATCTTCAAAGAGGTGGGAAACCTGAAAAGATTCTTTGATAGTATTTTACCTCCTATGCCCCGATTGAACATCTTGTTAGGCAGTAGAATCACTGAAATGGGCGTGAAGCCTTTTCTTGGGATTATGAGGCAGTCAGTAGTTACTGAACATTATCCTCCATGTCGGTACTTTTGTGAATAATCATTTTACTCCTTTTAGGCACTTTAAGAAAGCAAAGAGGGCAGGCAACCAGGATTTTTTTACTCCTGGAAGAGAAGGGAGTTACAAAGTCAGATAAAGTATGACTTAGTAAACCACACCCAGTAGCATAAATGTCCACACAGTGGTTTGTCTTCGAAAAAGAAATGGCATATATTAACAGGTAGTTAGATCGATTAAAATGAAGGCGTTAAACTCGATTTAAACACTTTTAAATCTTTTACATTTTTTATCTTTTAAATTTTTTAAATTTTTAATCTTTTAAATTTTTTCGAGTTAAACACTTTTCAGATGTAATTGTGGGATTGGGGCTTTTTTTACTATCGTGGATTGATCATTGATTGTCATGAATTCATATTTTAAATGGATTTTTAAAAATTTTTTATTAGAGGTTTTATCAGCATTTCGTACATAAATACATGAGGAGATTTAACCCTTAAAATACCATTAAGAAGAATAGGAATCCAGGAGCCATCAAGTTCTAACAGCCATAAATATCATATTATATACAATAATTACAGATAATTCATAATTCATCTTGACCCATTGCTATATAACTTTTTCAGCAATAAATCGGTGCCCATATACACTTTCCTATTTTTTTGCAAGCCACTGATGGAAAGTGGGAGCCAATGGGCCCAACCAGGCAATGGAAATACATATTCTAACCACTGCCATAGCCAAAAACAAAAAAGTATTGGGTTGCTCCCATCGTTCCTTTGCTACAGACCCCCAGCAACATTAGTTCAGGGGTTAGGATTACTTTTACTTTCAGGCACTGTTCTAAACATTTTTCTATATCCTTCTTCAAGATTTCTAAAAGAGGGCAGTTAGAAAGCATGTGTATTAAATCTGCTTCTGTACTTTGGCAATGAGGGCACCGAGCGCCAACCAGGCCCCCACCCCCCATTTAGCTATTTTAGCCGGTGTATAATAGAGATCAAAGATTGTTTTATAATGGTGTGACAGTACCCCGCTAAGCACAATATAGTCTAACCTAGTTTTAAAGATTCCAAAAAACATGCACCAGTTATACCTAGTCTTTGTTCCCATTTCTCAGCTTGTTTCTCATGGTCGTCTTGCAACATTTGATTCAACCCCCAGATATCTGACTAATTGTGCAGCACGTGTTATCCCTTACTACCTTCATTATAACATCTTTGATAAAAATGTCTTGGGCCCCCCATTTTTCTTGACTAAAAAACTCTGCATCTGCAGATACTTAAATAAATCTTTCCGGTCAACCCTGTAATTGGTTTGAGCTTCCTCAAATGAATTTTTTTTTCAATAGTTTGATTCATTATATTTCAAAAAACAATGTTTAGTCTTGTCTCCTAATAATATTTAAAAAATATACGGTGACCCATTCCGACTCCATTGGTCCGTCGAGTTTTCCCCCAATATGGCACACATATACTGGAGCACTGCTGCCCAATAATTCAATCTCATGTCCGGCACGGCCCATCAACCCTATCTCCCTAGGAAGCGTCATATATTTCAGGGCCCTCCTTGTTTTCCAAAATGCCCACATACATCTATTAATCATGTCCTCCATCACCTTAAACTAGTGCTTTTCAATCTCCAGTGGTATTGCTCCAAAGAAATAAAGGACAGTTTGTAAAAAGATCATTTTAACTATATACTCACTGGAGACATCAATTTAAATTTGTTTCATCCTTCAAGTGAGGAGCATACTGAGGCATCAAGGCCAATGCCAGCCACAAAATTAGCGACGAGACAAGAAAAATTAGTAAGAGAATTCAAGCTGTTCAACCTCATCACCCTGAACGAGCATCTACCAGGTGATTTGCCGCCAACATCGACTAGGTCAACTAACAATTCTGTCTCTTATAGAGACAATACTTTAGTAACCCTTCAGTATACAAGTAGACGGTGGACTTCAGAACCAGCCATCGAAAAGAGAGTGACCATCACCCACAAGCAATCCTGATTGGGGTCAGCAAGTGAAAACAATAGCCAGCTAGGGCCCTGTGGGAAGACGCCAGGACAGAAAATCTAAAGCACTTGAGGTGGAAGATGCTATGGAAACCTTAAGCTACTCGCTTGCAGCGATACTAATCTAGTAACAGCCCATGCAACCATGACAGATAACTGGCATCTAAATATCCAGCCAAAGTCTCCTGTAAGGGAGCATACATAGGGCCCTATAAACCACTAATTCTGCTGAGGCTTATCCGCTTGATGAAAACTTAAAGAAACCAGGATGCTTCTGCAGATACGGTGTGATGATCTAGAGCTACTACAGTCATTGCGACAAGAGGGAAGAATGCTGAAAAAAGAAACATGGACTTTCAAAAGGAATAACAAGAAACCCTATGGGCCAAATTTTTGCATGCTGCCAAACTAACATTCAGAGACATTTTGGAAGCTGGTCAACAACACAGATAAAGGTCCACATAATTATATAAATTTCAACATAAAATAAATTATTACAAATGTAAATAAATATATATACACTTCCCACCACATTAAAAAGATTTTTTTTTTCAACTAAATAAATATAAACATAATTACTCCCACCTAAAACAACACAACAGTAACAAAATATTTTACACACACAAAAATAAGATTTACTATTCAAACTACAATAAATTAAAATTACATAAAATATAACATTACAAAATACTACAATTTACTGTTCCCACCACACTTAACACAGCATTAAATTTTATAATTAACAAAAAAAAAGCAATTCCCACTCCTGTCAGTGCAACAATACTGAAAGCGTTGTGCTACGGAGGAGTAAGATTTACTATTGCCACTCCAGTCATAGCAACAGTATGGAAAGCCCTGGATTGTGGAGGGGTAACATTTACTATTCCCACTCCAGTCAGTGCAACATTAGGGAAAGTCCTGGATTGCGGAAGGGTAAAATTTACTTTCCCACTCCAGTCAGTTCAACATTGAAGACAAACAAAATATCTTTAACAAAAGAAAAATATTTTAACAACAAAGTAAATAAAAAAATATACAAATATGTTGAAAGAATATCAATATTTAAAACAATTAAAGTAAAAATATATTATAATGTTAATTACATATCACAAATACCTACAAATATTATTATAAATAAAATACAAACATGATTTTCATATACAAAATATTTTTATTTAGAAATTTTTTGTTAAAAAAACATTAATTATTACATACATTTAGTTTAGTTACTTCCCACCCCATAACACCACAAAACTCACAACCTGCACCTAAAAAATGATTTACACTATTAACATAAATATTCATCAACAAATTAATTTTCATTATTTAAGTATTCATTATGAATTAAATATAATCAATGCCCTTCCCACAATTTGCTCACGCAAAACACAATTAATTATTAAATTAATAATTATTATTCATTTTAATAAAATTAATAATTGGTTAAAATTGATTTACTTCCCACCCCATGCCCCTACAAAACCTGGAACCCACATGTAAAAAAAAAAAATTGCACAATTAACATAATTGATTATCAATTAAACAAATATTATTCATTAAAACCAATAATAATTCATTCAAATTAACTTCCCACCCTCTACCCCTAGAATCCCCACAACCAGCACCTAAAATTGAACTGTAAAAACAATAATTACACAACTAAAATAATTTTCCATTAAATAACTAATAGAATTTAACAACTAATTATAAATTAAGTAAAACTAATTTACTCCCCACCCTTTACCTCTATAGACCCAAAATCCACACCCAAAAAAAGGAAATTAAACAATTACCATAATTATCAATTCATTAATTAATATTAATGCTCAACTAATTATTAAATAATTACAAATATTCCCACCCTTGGCCCTATTAACCCCACAACCTGCATCTAAAACAAAAGAATTACACAATTACCATAGTGAATTATCAAATAATGAATTAATATTAATTACCAACTAATTATTAATTAATTAAAAATAAATTATTTGCCACCTTTTAAACCTATAAACCCCACAACCCACACATAAAATGTACCCCAAAAAATTAAAAGCACAATTAACACTATTAAATATCCATTAAATAAATATAATTAAATAAAAAAAATAATCATTCATTTATTATAATTAAATTGCTTCCCACCCAATTCCCCTATAAACCGACAACCAGCTATAGAATTTAAAGATGCAAAATATAATTAAATTAAATGTAATAACTACTAGAAATTTAACACATATATCAAAAAACATAAACAACCTTATACAATAAAAAAATTACATGACATACGTTTAAAATATAGGCTAAAATACATAACACTAATAAAAAATAGATATTTTAAACAACTGTGGGCCCAATTCCGATGTCGTTCTGCAGGCCTCTGAATCGGATTTGGCTTTCCCGGATCCGATCCGTAGCCCTTGTTTACGACCGAACGACAAGTATGATGTGAAGATCGCGTACGCGAAGACCAAATCTTTTCCGAGACCCAAACCTGTCCGTACGACTCGTTCGTAGCCGAATGGTGGGAGGCCATGTAGCCGATTTCCGACCTAGAGAGTATGATGCACGACAACCACTTCGATTCAGTCTCAGTGAGGCAAAACGGCTATTGGAAGCGTACTCTGGGGGACAATAGCAGGTCCCCCTTCACCCGGGGCCCTCCGAATCTGTCACAGAGGTGTGCCCATGGCTCCCCCCGATCAAGGCTTGCACAGTGTGGCGGGCACCATTGGGTGCCCACCACATGGTGTACGCTTTTCCCAACCCACCCCTTTTTGCTATGAGAGCATGTATACTCGTCTGTACACAGGCTCCCATAGAGTTCCATGGGAGTCAGAACAAACAGAGTCCGTAAGCATATGGCTGGATCATACTCGTTCGTATGGACCCTCAGAGCATCCTTTGCTCTGAAAACCCACCAGATCCGAGTCAACGGAGGGCTTTCCTTGCGAAATCGGAATCAGGCCCTATATTTTTGCAAACAATAGGACTTCTATATTTTGAAAATCTATATTACTTACCTTCAAATCGATATTCATGACAATGATATTCTTGCACTCGATATTTCAATTCCACAATATTTCCAACTCGATAATATTGTAGTTCGAATTTTTCCACCTCAATATTCTCTCATCACCCTGTTAGACAACTACACCACAGCCAGTTGGAATAAAAAAATGCACTGCATTATTCCTTACCAAAGTTTTTCACTGTTCAAAAGCCAAAACAATTGGCATTGACAACGCTACTGCTTTTGCTTGAAGTGACAATGGGCTTCAGGTGCAGTTGGACGGTGCCGCTTTAGAGTCTGGTTGGTATGGATGAAACAACAAAATATGCCTTCTCTACTGGTCTTTTGAAGACGATAAGGGTTCTTCTCTGAAAGTTGATTTTATGCTACATGCCACCTCCTGCACAGGGCACCCCTCAGCCGGGATAATTCGTGTTTGTCTTCCGAAGAGGGCATGGGATTCTAAATGAAGACTCAGACTCAGCGAAATTTTAGAAGCACCCATCGGTCTCGGGCACTGGGCTGTTGCCAAGCAGAAGAGGCCAGACTTTAAAGTTTTTTCATTCTATTCCTGCATTAAGCCAAGTTTATATAGATCCAACTGCAGAGGTGGTCACCCGGGGTCCAGGAGGATTGGATCCAAGCCAGATTTCAAGCTAAATACTATGTAAATTAGTTCCCTTTCGTTACATAGCCGGTATCTGACACAGGAATCCTAGCATCCACAGGGCCCCAGGAAGTGGCCCTGCACCAACGCCTATCACCAGGTTGTAGACGTAGCCCTAGAAAGCGCTTTCCTTATTCCAGCGGTACGCTGCATAGCTGGTATCTGACACAGGACTCCGAATCCCAGTATTCACAGGTCCCCAGGAGGTGGCACTGCACCAACGCCTATCACCTAGTTGTAGCTTTTGCGCTCTATAGTGCTTTCCATATTCCTGTGGTGTGGGACGCTACATAACTTTGATCTGCCACAGGACTCAAAATCCCAGCTTTCACAGGGCCCCAGGAGGCTGCCCTGCACCAACGCCAATCACCTGGTTGTAGCTGTCGTGCTATAAAGCGCTTTTCTTGTTCCTGTGGCACAGGGCGCGCGCGGGACACCAAGGGCAGGCCCGTCCGTGCATGTCACTGTCCGGAAGAGGCCAGAACGGTCAATCCCTTTTGGTTCTTTTTAAGTCTCGCCTGTCAATGCGCTTGCGCATTGCTGCCGAGAGATATAGAGGGCCACCAGCAAATCCTACCAAGAGGTTTTGGAGTGCGGATTATGCCCAGTGCATGTGAGGCATTCAAGTGCGAAGCTTCGCCAGCGCGTGCTCGGCCTCACTTCCTTCTTCCCCTCTTACTTTCGTTATCGCTCACACCCCATATGCTCGTTCCCTCCCCGACTTCAAAGGAGTGCCGCTCCCCTGCTTCCCCGCCCCCCGCCACGCATTGGAGAGAGCTTGTTTAGCGATGTCTCCCACGTTTAACTCAGCCGTGCTCTATATCTATTATATTATTTATTTATTATTTACATTCGGTACTTAGTGTCTGTCATAAGTATGCTTTATGCAGGCACTTCTATTCAGTGTTATGTCGGTTCCCCCCTTGCTGATTTTTGCTGGAGGTTCACTCCAAGGCAACATGTCAGACAGTCCGTCTAGCATTAGGCTTGAATATCTTAAACTATCTATCTCCTACTTGGGTGTCCAGTTTCTACTCCAAGCAACTCCAGTCCTTATTAGATCCTTTTTCGGAAGGTCTGGTATAGAACTTGATGCATTTTTTCCTGTTCCTTTATGTTTATGTTTATGTTTTTGAGATTTTTATTGCGTGCAAATACCCGAGGGTGTCTTGGCGCAGATCGGACTCCTGAGATGAAGCTATCTTAAACTCATTGGTCAAATAACCAAGTTTTCAGGAGTTTTCGAAAAATAGTGAGGGTTGGACTGGTTTTAATGGGCAGAGGAAGGGAGTTCCACAAATTGGGAGTGGCTACTAGAAAACGCCTGTCTCCCCAGCTGGCAGTTCTGGTACGCGGGACAGCAAGAAGATAGTTACTAGCAGAGCGAAGGTGTCTTTGTGGGGCATAAATTCGAAAGGCATCTTTGAGGAACCTTGGCCCGGAGTCATGAATAACTTTGTAAGCAATGCAAAGAGCTTGAAATTTTATGCGATTCTTAACTCTTAGCCAATTCAAATGGCGTATGGCCATGGTGGTTGAGCGGCGACTGGGGATATTAAGCAGAATTCTGGCCGATGCATTTTGCACGGACTGCATTTTAGCTAGAATCTGTTCCTGTTTGCCAAGAAAAAGGGCATTGCCATAGTCCAATTTTGAGAAGACAAGGGTGGTAATCAAAGTTTTCCCAGCTCCTGCCGGGAGGTACGGCAGCAGTTTTCTGATTTTTCTTAGCATGAAGAAAGATGAAGAGACCACCTTGTTCACATGGTGTTTGAACAGCAGCTTATCGTCGAACACAACGCCGAGGTTTCTGACCTTGACAACCGGGGTCGGGAGTGGACCCATTTCACTGGGCCACCAGCTGGAGGACCATTATTTATTTTTTCCTGCTCCTCACAGTGTTTGATTTGTTTTCATCTGCGCATATTGTCTGTTTCCACATATATCTTATTCTGTTGTTCATGTAGGTTCCTCTCCATCTGACTTGGCCTCATTTTCATGAAGTGACACTGCATGTCCTGATGACGACTTTTAATTAATTCCGTCTGTAACGTATTTGGATTTGATGATTCCCCATGTCCTGGTCTTGACCTCCAGGTATTGATCAGTATGCTTGGTACAAATTAAAGTCTTATACCTTGTTTTTCTGGATACCGCCAGCCCTATCGTTATCGCTCACACCCCATATACTCGTTCCCTCCCACCCTTCTGACTTCAAAGGAACACCGCTCCCCTGCTCCCCCGCCCCCCCGCCACCAAATGCTGAGAGCTTGTTTGGCCTCGAGGCTCCTGCGTGTTTTTAATGCACAGCACCATGGAAATGGAGAGACTTCACGGTGCCCCATGCTCGCGCGGCCATGTGTCTGCATTCTTTCACTCTGTTAATTGTAGTCCAGCCTCTCTCTTTGTACAGCAGGGCCACACACACAAAAATACCCGCCTGGTGTGGGATAACATGAGATCTCTGAATTCAAACCCGATTCCTTTAGCATCTCACATTAAGTAAGGAGCCATTTCTTAATGTGTGCCTGTAGCTTGGGGCTTTGTGGAAGAAGGCACACCTCCTTTTAACAATCGATGTAACACTATAATTGCATTGCCATGAATTTATGGCAATTTGTCACCCAAGTTAAAGGCCATTTAATAGGGCTTTTCTGTCTTGAATCGAAAACAAAATTAGTTCTCATTTAGTGAAGTGTGTTTTTCGTGATTAATGTGAACAAATATGTGTCGTTAAATTACAAGGAATTACAACTTTGAAATATTTTTCTCTTCTGGCGATTGCTGTCTCTTGACTGTGTGTCCCATGGTCACCTGCTACACGCACATCTACCTACCAGTAACTTTCCTTTCTTTTTCCTGCCCTCAATTCCTGGCTATGTAGTCTTTACTCCGCAGATTTCAACATCTGCCACTTCCCCCTTCAGTTCTCCCCCAGGTCTTTTTCATTGAACCATTGCCCTGTTTTCTACCAACCACCACCGCTATGTGGCCAGAGAAACCCCCATTCCCCTGCGATCTCCTTTACCTCAGAGTTGCTTATCAGAAAGAGAGACTGTCTGGTCTGTAGTTGTCTCATGGGTTTTCATCCCACTATTTTCTGCCACACGTGATTCCTAAGGAATACACTTTGTTTGTACTTCTGCGATCTCATAACCCAAGCTCGTTTTTGTTAGGTCCAGCTTGCTCGACATTTTGTAAAGGGGCTTTTTCAAATTGCTACCACTGTTTTATCTGCCTGCAAGCTTGAATGCACGCTGCGCCAGCTTGCTCCATGTCACCGTGTTGCGCCCGTTCCCCCCACGCATTCCCAGCCCTTTGATGCTTTCGCCACACTCCAATTGCTCCCCTCTCCCGTGGCGTTTGTAATCCTGCCTCCTGCGTTGCCCCTCACCCTCACACTGTGCTTGCGTCTTTGTTTGACTAATAAATGCCAATGCTTGTTGTTCTTCAATACATTGGCGGTTGATTATAACTTTCTTTTAAGATAGCACCAAATGCCGCCGTGTGCTTTTTCTCAGCGCTAACCAGTAAGTAACTTGATTTGCTTGGTCAAAATTCACCCGTGCTTAGTTTGTTGTCATTGGAAAGACGAGAAAAGCTGAGCTGCCATTCTTTGTCTTACCCACATCGACTCTTTGTGCACTTGTGGCAAAGTCGTAAGGGCGACAGGCATGAATGTGTTCACAATCATGTAAAACAAATTCACTTTAAAAAACTGCCCAAAACGCTGCAAAGATTTATAACTTCTACCAGGGTGATCATCTGCATTTCAACCTCTCTCTACCTCTCTACCTCTACCTCTCTCCCTACCTCTCTCTCTCTACCTCTCTCTCTCTACCTCTCTCTCGCTACCTCTCTCTCGCTACCCCTCTCTTGCTACCCCTCTCTCTGTACCCCTCTCTCTCTACCTCTCTCTCTCTACCTCTCTCTCTCTCTACCCCTCTCTCTCTACCCCTCTCTCTCTCTACCCTTCTCTCTCTCTACCCCTCTCTCTCTACCCCTCTCTACCTTTCTCTCTACCTCTCTCTCTACCTCTCTCTCTCGCTACCTCTGTACGCCTCACACTGCTGCACGCCTCCCACTGCTGCACGCTTCACACTGCTGCACGGCTCCCACTGCTGCATTCCTCACAATGCTGCACACTGCTGAATTACTCACAGTGCTGCATGCTGCACACTGCTGCACGCCTCACACTGCTGCACGCCACACACTGCTGCACACACACACTGCTGCATGCCACACACTGCTGCACGCCACACACTGCTGCACGCCTCACACTGCTACACGCCTCTGCATTACTCACACTGCTGCATGCCGCACACTGCAGCACAACACTGTTGCACGCCACACACTGCTGCACGTCACACAGTGCTGCACGCCTCACACTGTTGCACGCCTCACACTGCTGCACGCCTCACACTGCTGCACACCTCACACTGCTGCACACCTCACACTGCTGCACACCTCACACTGCTGCATGCCTCACACTGCTGCATTACTCACACTGCTGCACGCCGCACACTGCTGCATGCCTCACACTGCTGCACGCCTCACACTGCTGCACGCCACACATTGCTGCACGCCACACACTGCTGCATGCCACACACTGCTGCATGCTACACGCCACACACTTCTGCACGCCACACACTGCTGCACACCCCACACTGCTGCACACTGCTGCATTACTCACACTGATGCATGCTGTACACTGCTGCACGCCTCACACTGCTGCACGCCTCACACTGCTGCACGCCACACACTGCAGCACGCCTCACACTGCTGCACCACTTCACTCGGGGGCACCACCACATCACTCGGGGACACCACCACATCACTCGGGGACACCACCACATCCGTCTGGGACCCACCACTTCACTCTGGGACACCACCACATCACTCTGGGACACCACCACATCAGTCTGGGACACAACCACATCACTCAGCCCAACCACATCATCACTCAGCACCACAACAGCATCACTCAGCACCACAACAGCACTGTCCTTGCTTGCTACCAACAAGCATTGCCATAGGCAATAGGACTCGCATTAGGAAAGTGTAAGCTATTGGCTTAGTGAATAACAATGCTATTAATTTATGTATTTTCAAAGCTAACACATATTTAAAAAAAATTTCATTTACAATACCAATAGCTCACACTTTCCTAATGCGAGACCTATTGCATTGCAAATGCCTGTTTCCCGTTTGGTTCCTAAAGAGAAGTTACAGTGCCTTTTCTTCTACATGTGATTTTGTCAGCTCCGGAGATGTAGGGTGGACCAGTCCTAGGAGGGACGTATCGGCAAACAGTAACTGTAATCTTCCACTGGTATGAATTAAGGAACTTTTAGACATTTTATTGGTTGATTGTTTAATAGAGAGGGAACTTGAGATATTAACGAACTGGTTGTTATAGCCTGAAAATTGATCTATTTTGAGGAGGGAATCTCCATAGCATATCATTGATTTGTTCTTCCTTTTATCTCTGAAAATTAATGAACAGCTGTGTGGCTCATTCAAGCTAACAAGGGCAAGCATAAGACCACAAATGATCCTCAAGCACTGGCCACCCCTGTACAACAATTACTCCTTTTTAGTGCGGGTAGTGAATGTTATTTCAAAAGAAATAGACATGGCAGTACAACACTGCTCCTTGGGAGCAGGGGCGGGGGGGGGGGGGCAGAGATACCTGTGGATGATGCTGTTACACCACCAGCACTTGAGTTGAAGAAAGGAGAGATTCATTGTCCCCGTGTCATAAAAAACCTTACTGCTAACCCAATTCAAGAGCCGGCTTTAATCTGCTCATCTGTTACCTGTGCTTCTTTTGCTCGACCCCCTTCTCCTAAGAGGAAAAGAAAGTGCAGGAAGGCTTAAATAACGATTAGTGGATCATATGACCACCTGCCTGCCACCTCATCGCCCCAGAGGCTGTGCCTCGGCCAAGCCTCTCTGCGGAGCCCTATTGGGCGCCACTAATTACCGGTATAACGTCCAAGTTGGAGGACCTCTTAATACCAATTAGAGAGAAGTTAGACCAGGAGGGGTGTCGCCGTTAAACTATCACTGCCAAACACTACATCCACTGCTCTATAGCCTAATACAGGGGTAACTAGATACCACCCTGAGAGGTTACAGTGGGCTGACACTGTAATGGAGACATGTCCTAGGGGCTGCGAACACATGGGTCTCATGAGACATGTGCTACAGCTTCCACAAGAGAATAAGACTTAATGGGAACAGAGTCATATTCGCCCCCCCCTGAGTCACTGCTTATAACTCCTTCTTTAGTAAGGGATATGTGTAGCTGATAGTGAGGAAGCCCACCTTGCCATCCATCTGCCCCCAGAGTGCTGCCCATATGTGGCAGTCTTAGTCAACATCCTCCCCTGTGGCCTGATCAAATAGAAACCCATGAATCACTGAAGTATAGCGTGGTACACTGGCTCCATAGGAACTGCCAATTCTCAGTAGTAGGCGCCCGAGAAATCCTGTTAACTAGGAGAGGGAGCTGGGTTGGGCCATTGAGGAAACATTTGAAAGGGGTTGCATTATAATGAACTTTAAGGATCCTAGCTGGGTAAGGGAAGTCCTAGAGAAGGTAATACCCATGTTGCAGATGGAGTCCAATATTTCACTCCAGCCCCTGAGATTCTTTTATAGACACCTTCGTAATACCCAGTTCCATGCGAGGGTGATGGGTAACATACCCAAAAACATAGGCTTGGAATATACTCCTTGTTTGCCCTTATTGGTATCTAATAGGTTCCAAGCATTGAGTGCCCTCCAGGATGTTGATTGACACAAGTCAGGGCTTTATACGGTGAACATGGCTTCTACCCTGAGGGACAGGAAAGGGGTTGTTGATATGGATGTTAATGGTACCAACAGTATAGGCAATATCGTAATCAGTGTATCATCACCACCAATGAATAATAATGTGGATAATATGGGCCAGAGTTGGGTATCGCAAAATATGTCATCTACTCTTAGACCTGGCACCATTGGCGTGGGTCTCCCTTCCATTTTTCGCTGTTGTCTCCTCTGTTTTTGCTGGTATTAGATGCTCTGGGCGCTGTGCCACTGCCATTCAGTGCCACAGCGCAAATGCTCCCTGTGTAAATATGACTGTGAATTGGTATATCCCTGATTGGCTTATTTGGTTTACCTGTTAGTCCCTAGTAGTGTGGCCTGTGTGTGCCCAGGGCTGGTATCCCAAATGCTGCTGGTGGGCCTGTTTGCGCCACCCACAGAAGCAGTTTGTAAAGTGTTCCTCAGACCTGCCACTGCAGTGTCTGCGTGCAGTCCGGAACTGCCATCTTGGCTGTGAAGTGCCCACACTTCCCAGTCCCTGAACCTTCCCTTAGCATCATGTCAGTCACCCCTATGGTAGGTGCATTGTGTGTGTAAGGCAGGACATGGCTTGATATGTGTGGCATTTCCTGGTAGTGAATTACCCTCCATTTTGTTTTTCACTGCTGCAAGGCTACCTGTTCTCCATAGGTTAGAATGGGCAGTCTGGCTATTACATCTTATAGTCCTAACTGTCCCAGGGAACATGGTAGAAATTCGATTTTAGTATGCTTGAGCTCAGAATAATAAAATACATATTTTAGTGAAGTTGGTTTTAATATTCTGTGTTTGAAAATACCACTTTTAGAAAGTTGGTATTTTCTTGCCTAAGCCTTCCAGTGTGCTCTGCTGTTATGTGTATTGACTGTCTGAGTTTAGAGGGGCAAGGCAGGCTGAGTCAGTCCTGGGTTGAATAGAGAGATCTGCATTGAGTACTGGGGAGGGGTAGCTCCTTGACCTGAATAGGGCTGTGCCTGGCAAGGTGAATGCTGCTTCCAACTCCTACTGTGCGTCTGATTGCAGACCCCCTCTGTCTGAAAGGAAGGATGCAGCCTGGTAAACAAAGTGCTCCAGGCCTGAGCAGAACTGGTTTTGGCTGGGTTCAGTGACTAGTGACTTTTGAGAACAAAGACTTGTGGGGTATAAATATCTGTGCCCAAACCCCTACAATTTGTATTGCTCCTGCATGTCAAGAGGAACCTCTGTCTGTGTTACTGAAGGAATCTGCAGGAGAGGGCTGTCCTTGTGCTTGTGTGCCGTTTCTTGGATTGGCCTGCCGTAGTTCCCCTTGGACTTGGAAGAAGAGGGAAAAGGAATTTTGAGAGACTTTTATTTTGCTAAGCAATCACCTAAGGGCTAGAAGAGAGCAAGCCTCCTGCTGAAGTCACAGGCACATCTGACTCCCCCACCAGCTCCTGATTCCTCCCGGCGAGGATTTCTATCTGCAGGTGAGGCCCCTGTGAGTTCCAGCGCCTCTAGTTCTACTACAGGGAAGAGAGTGCTGAAATTGTCGCTAACGCCCGTTTGCGAGCCGCCGCAGCTGAAGAGCGTAAGAAAAATCATAGCGCTGCTGCCACCGAGCGCTCGCAAGCCAAAGATCATCGCATCGCACGCTTGCGGGCCACAAAGTGCTCGCTAACCACCGAGATCATCGCATCGCACGTTTGCGGGATCTTCGAAGGCTCGCTAACCCCGAATCATCGCATCGAGATCATCGCATCGCACGTTTGCCGGCTTGTTGAAGGCTCGCTAACCCCGGATCATCACATCGAGAGCATCGCATCACGACATCTCAGAGCGGGAGTTGTGCGTCTGCCATTTTCCTCACATCGCACCCGGATCGTCGCTCCCTCGCGGGCGCCATTTTCTTTTGTCGCAACAAGATTGCACATGCAACAGGATCAGCGCATTATCCTGCCTTGCGGCAAGGATTCAACGCATCGCCGGCCTAGCGTGAAGAAATCTTTTGCTTTGTCCCGCACGCACCCGCAGACCGGCGCATCATCCTCCCTTGCGGCAAGGATTCAACGCATCGCCGGCCTAGCGTGGGGAAAATCATCACTACAGCTCGTTTGCGACATTTTGCTGGTTTTGCTATGAAATCCAGGTACTTTGTAAGTAAAAGGGTCGCAGAGACCCCTGTTTGAACTGAACCCCTATTTGAACACTTTGAACTCTTTTTCCAGCTGTTCAAGAGTACCCCCCTTTTTCAGTATTGTGGATTTTTACAGTTATTTGGCCTTGTGCTAAGTCTATATATAAAGTTACTTATTTTTTATAACTACTTGTGTGGTGTCCCTTTGTAGTGTCCTTCACTGTGTTACTGTGTATGATCATAAATGCTTTACACACTGCCTCTGAGATAAGCCTAGCTGCTTGTGCTATGTTACCACAGGGTTGAGCAGGGGTTATCAAAAGGTGTAGCCCCATTCGTCTGACTTGGGAAGAAGGGTCCCTACTTGGACTATGGCCAGCCACTACCAACTAGAGACCCCCATTTCTAACATCTACCAGTACTTTTGCACCTTGTTTGAAGGTAGGTTATAAAATTGCACCATGAAATGTAGGTGGACTAGCAAATAAACAGGGCTCACTATGATGGTCCGACTTTATAAATGTGCTTGATAGAATATGATCCAGGAGAATTGGTGTAAAAACCACATTTATTTTGAGGGTTTCTCATTACAATAGCTTGAGGCCGAACCTTCGTCTGTAGGCAAGGCCAAAGGGGGGCTCATGATTCTTATATCGAACAAGCTCCCTGTTAACTTTAGGAAAAAAATAACAATCGGTCTATCACTAATATTATGGCTAACATTTAAAGGATGCCGGTATGTGGGACTGGTTAACTTCTACAATAACGTTTTTGATTCCACTCAGGGAAAGCCGGCTTTAATACTTGATGGTGGTCTGGAGACACTTTTTTGTTCTATTAAAAACAGTTTCATTTTTGTTGTGGGTATCCTGCCCCTTGTCCGCTACACAGGTCTGTGGGTTAACTAATCAGGCCGAGGAAGGTTATACACAGTTTCCTCACAATGACAATGGGGGTATATTGAATTCAATGATTACTAAGTTGCATCTACAGTTATTGTAATGTACCTGTGACAACAATGGAGATCCAATAGCAACCTTTATAGGAAGGAATGCCTCCACCATTATTGATCAGATTTTGATCTCAGCTAATGCAAGCAAGTTGTGCATTACACCTAGGGTTGCTCAGCCGGCCTTGAGTGAACACTATTGTATTATACTAACGGTTCTTTTTTTAGGCAAAATTTGTGTAGCCCGCTGAGTATCATCCTTAACATTATCCTCACAAGGCCCAATTGGGCACGTATTAAGTGGGATGGAGTCGACCCCTGTAAGGTCTTAAATGGTATCATCGCCACGGGCATAACAGATCTTTTTTATTGCGTTGAGGACAAAGATACTCCGAATCAGTTACTGTCTAGTTTCTCTAATATTGCTAATATAACTAGCAACCTTTTGACCCTTCCTCGTAATAAGGGTCATGGTCATCAGAGGCTGGTTTAGTCATGCATGCACTGTAGCTTGTCAACAACTGAAATCGGCACTTCATTGTCAATCCAGAGACAATACACTGATTAAGACCCTTTGTTCTAACTTTAAAAAGGTCCTTTTTATTAACAAAAAAAGGTGTTACAAGAGGAAGCAGGGTTTAAATTGTCCTGGGCTACAGAGACAGCAGATAACAAACTTTTCTGTGACACAAGTAACTCAGCTTTTTTAAAGAGCGATTCTTTTACAGAACTGTTATCACATTTTACATGTGATGGTTGGGTGGCCCATGTTATGGAAATTTGTAGCTTTCCTGATGCCCTAGAGAGCAACAGAATCCATGGCCTCCCCTATCATTGAACATTACAATAGAAGAGGTCCTAACACCGCTGAAAGAAACATAGGGACAGATTTATGATAACTGACGCATCCCCAGGAATGCGCCATTTTTTTTGCGCCGCTGCTCCGCCAGCCATGGTGCGCCGCATTTACAATGCGGCACACCATGGGGCAAAAACGGCACAGATGTGTGACGCATCTGTGCCGTAAAGGTGACGCATTGCTGGAGTTGCGTCGCAAGCGCGACGCAGCTCCAGCAAGGCTCGGGGGTGCCCCATCTTTACAATGCTGCATCAAGACCTACCCCTGCATCAAGCAGGCGCAGGGTTTTGACGCAGCATTGGCCTGAAAGTGACTGAGTGAAATGCTATAGATTTTACTCAGCCACTTTTGCGAGGCGCACCTGCCCCGGAACGCCCACCCTGCGCCGGAACGCCCACAAGTGGCACAGGGCTTTACAACGTGACGCATCTGCCTAGATGCGTCACGTTGTAAATGGGTCGTAGGGATGCACCACGTTTACGCCGCAGTTGCGTGACACAAACGTGGCGCATTCCCAACATAAATCTGCCCCAGAGTAGGTAAAGCCCCGCGACCCGATAGGGTGTCAGTGGATGTTTACAAAGCTGTTGTTGACTTGTAGGACCCAACCTTAACCAGAGTTTTTAATGTGGCTGCGACCAATATGATTCCACCTTCATGGGGGATGTCAACTATTATACCAATTTACAAAAATTGCAGGAAATGGCTCTTGGTCCATGAAATCACAAACAATAAGGGCAAGATGTACAGAAGTTGGGCACCGACCAATTAAAGAAATGTTAGCAATATATAAGGCTAGGGTACAGCTATCGCCACATATGGGGTTGGTGTGTGGGGTCATTATAACAGTAAGGCTCTTAAGACTGAGAAAAATGGTTTCCTCAAGCGCCTGTTGTGCCTCCACAGAGATAGCACACAGAGAGACAGGGCCACAGTACCTAGCATACTTAATCTTGCTTTGCCCTTTGCTGCTCTGACACTTTAGCTGGGCATAAGAAGAGACTAGTTTCACCAAGTCAATCATCTTAGATTGCCTGACCATGGATAAAGCATTGAGTATTCCGTGGTTACGTTATATTAATTCTATTTATAGTCATCTGTTTAAGCTGCCGATACATCTTAACCCACCCCCAATTGTAACATCACTCACCAAACAGTGTATTAAAGATAATTTTATGAATCATAGAAAAGAAGCACGTGTGAGAACAGAGAGGGGAAGTCTATTGTTACATTTTACCAATCATTAGAGATAGAGGAGGGCTATCAAAGTTTCTTAACCTGGGAATTTGTATTTTGTATTTTGTTTTTTGTATTGGGTATTTGTAAAGCGCATCTATCGCTCCGGAAGGAGCATCCTGGTGCTGAGAAAGTGTACAATACAATTACGGAAACTTAATAGCCGCCATTACAAAGGCATCTGGTAAATTAAAGATCCTGGTCTTTAATGCTTCCTGAAGAGATTCTCCTGTCCCAGGAGTCTAAGGTCTATGGGCATGGCATTCCAGGCCTTAGAGGCCAAAACAGTCAAGGTTTTCCCCCCATTAGTTTTATAGTGGAGTCTGGAGATGTTAATCAGATTACCACCAGATGATCTCAACTTTCTGGAAGGATTATAGCGGGTATACCGCTTAGATAGATACCTCGGTCCGATGTTGCTAAGAGCTCGAAAAGTGGTCAGCAGGATCTTAACCAAAATCCTCTTATGCAGGGGTAGCCAGTGCAGCTGTTTGAGGGCCGCCAAAGCGGATGATTTCCTTGGTAATTTCAGTACCAATCTGGCGGCTGCGTGTTGCACTCTCTGCAATTTTCGTAAAGTGGCCTTTTTTGCTCCGGCCAGCAGGCTGTTACAATACTCTAAACGGGAAAGTATAAGGAATCCTATGCACCCCTTTGTATTAATTAGATTTAGATCAGGGATTGTTCATCATTTAGTAGCTTCTCTCTCAATGAAGGTCAGAGCAAGCCATGCACATTACACTTTATGCTATTTTGTGATTTTTATTCTCATTTTAGGCCTTACTACTTAAGACCTTTTTCTCTTGCACAAAATATCAAATCGCATATTGTTGCCTTGAAATTTCTGCATGAGTTAAATGATATCAGCGATTGTCTTAATGTCGCACTTTTTATTATAAAAGCAATCAATACAAGCAAAAGAATTGTTTTTATTCTGAAGCTGTCATGAATTCCTTACTATTAAACTATATGTTTCACGGAAATTGGGCGACAGGTTTTGTTATGAAATTTTAATCATGTTTTTTTCTGTCACTCTTTTGATTGTTCTTACTTACCGAATAAACAGGCACATGCATCAAAGGATTTTGCGATCGCAAACTGTGAGAATCGCAAAAATCGGCCGTTTGCGATCGCAAAATCTGCTTTTGGAATGCATGAAGGGTGAAGGCCCTCGCAATTTGAGAATTCGCAAATATTTGCGAATTCTCAAATTGCGATTGCATTTAAGGAATCGCATTTTGCAATTCCTTAAATGTAATGCATGAAACTTTAAAAAAATTGCGATTTCGCAATTAGGGGGAGCAAATTACCATGAGGTTGAACCTCATGGTAATTTGCGAAAACTTTGAAAAATGCACTTTTGTGCGTTTTTCAAAGTTTCATGTTGTGCACACACATGCCCTAAGGGCATGTGTGTGCACAACTTATGTGCACAGATTGATTTCAGGGGTGCAACAGGGTGTCCTTTGGACACCCCTGCACCCTTGAAATCGCATCGTCAATTTGCGATTCGCTAATCGCAAATTGAGAATGTCTTCCCATTCATTCCTATGGGCCTCTAGGCCCATAGGAATGAATAGGGGGGTATTCCTTAAATGCGATTCGCAATTTGCGAGTCACAATTAAGGAATTTTAAGAAATAGCACATTTTTCAGCAATTTCTTCTTCCATAGGCTTTTGCGATTTCTTAATTGCGATTCCTTAAAAATCGCAATTAAGAAATCGCAAAAGCCAACAATGATGCATGTGCCTGAAAGCCTTTGAGTTGGAATTGAATTGTATGCTGATATCCGCACTTTTTACCCCATATTCTATTGGCTTAAAAAACCTGAGTCGCCCGGGAGTTTGCATACCCTCTGCACTGTACCTTATTTAATGAGGGTACCGACTCGACGATGCGCCATTTCAAGCACAGACAACAGAGAAGGCGCTGCTAGCCAGATCTGTTTGTTTTCTCTCGCTGCGTCAGGGTTGGCTGAAAGCGTGTGTACATGTTGACTCGATAGGTGAATTGTCAGGAGCCATTGGACGAGCAGGAGAGCTAACAATGCGTGCTGATAATGAAAGCCGCGCAGCCCTCGGCGGGGCTCCAGGGAAGTTTCCAGCACATGAATCAGTTTTTGTGTCTGGCTGATGTGCCTTTGTCATGCATCATGTAAACAAAGCAGTCCCCGAAGGTAATCCGCTATCTCATTCCGAGCCGGCAGAAAAGAGAGACGGTGATAAACAATTTGCAACCTGTCAGGCTTCCCTCTTGACACCCCCCATCACCGATGGGGGGCCTTCCTCTCTTAACTACCTCTTGCTGACCCCCCATCCAGACGAAACGTGTCTCAACACATTTATTCTTCTAGCTGGGACCTGTCTACGCTGTCTGAAGTGTGGGTCTGTCAAGCTGTGCTATTTGTATCCGGAAGCTGCTGACGCCAACTTTCATTCTTCACAGGGTGGTAAAGTGAAACACTGTGTTGACGTTGGTAGCTATTATGCACTTTTATCGACCTCATATCAACCTTGCAAGCATTAAACTGTGACCGGCTCTGTCGAGGTTAAATTTCCGAAGCCAGCAGAACATGCACAGACCTCACAAGCACAGCCTGCAAGTTATCTTATCAACGGGAGGCCTTTAGAAAAACATTATGGGGCAGATTTACAAGGAACTGACGCATCTGCACAGAAGCGTCAGTTTCCTTGCGTCAACGCCAAATGTCCTTGCGACACTATGGATTTGCTGTATTTACAATATACTGCTCCGTGGCGCAAGTATTAATAGATGCGTCAGAAATTCTGACGCATCTGTTGGCGCAAAAGTGACGCATTGCTAGAGTTGCTCATGAAAGTGACTCAACTCCAGCAATGCGCCACAATTGATGGGTGAGTGCCATTTAAAAAGCCATGCGTCTTTCCTTACGCCTGCTCTGAGCAGGCGTAGGGATTTTGATGCAGTGAAGGCGTAGAGTGACGCAGTGAAATCTTGTAGATTTCACTGCGTCAGTTCTACATGGCTTTTTGCGAGGGAACGCCCCCCCTTCATACATTATACCTGACGCAGGTATAATGTGATGCAGGGCATTATAACATGACGCACCTCCCTTGATTCGTCACATTGTAAATGGGCTGCAATATTTATGCCGCTGCTGCGTCATAAAATTGAAACACTGTGTTGACATTAGTTGCGCTGTATTTACAATATAGTGCTCAATGGCGCAAGTAATAATAGATGTGTCAGAAATTCTGACGTATCTGTTGGTGCAAAAGTGACTCATTGCTAGAGTTACTCATGAAAGTGACTCAACTCCAGCAAAGCACCACAATTGATGGGTGAGTGCCATTCAAAAAGCCAGGCGTCATTCCTTACGCCTGCTCTGAGCAGGCATAGGGATTTTGATGCAGTGAAGGCGTAGAGTGACGCAGTGAAATTTTGTAGATTTCACTGCGTCAGTTCTTCATGGCTTTTTGCGAGGGAACGCCCCCCCTTCATACATTATACCTGATGCAGGTATAATGTGACGCAGGGCTTTATAACGTGACGCACCTCCCTTGATGCGTCACATTGTATATGGGACGCAATATTTACGCCGCTGCTGCGCCATAAAAGTGAGGCAACTGCAGCGCAAATGTCATGCAAGGGGCTTGTAAATCTGCCCCTTTCTCTTTATTTGCCAAATTTTCATTTGAAATATGTATATTACATGTAATCATTGATCATTTTTTTTATGTCTTTGTTTCATTACAATAAATCTCGAATGCCATTTAAAATTTCTCCTTACAAATCCTAACTTTCTTTAGCGTACTGTTACCACATTTTGGTAGAAAAATCTGTCATTCCCTTAATCTTCACCAGCATTTAGTTTTTTCGTTGTTGTAAAAACAGATTAAGCTAGGAGAAGGAGTTTACGATTGAGCTGGAATTTACCACATCATTTGGCATTTTTTACTAATGTCCGAAAGAGCTCTTTTAAAGCTTGCTTCTACATGTGTCCAAAACAGGCTAGAGTTCTCCTCTCCTGGTACCACAAACAATACATATACACAGGGGCAGATTTACAAGTAACTGATGCATCTGTAGAGATGCGTCCGTTTCTTTGCGCCAGCCTGCCATACCCTTGCACCACCATGGCGCAAGGATTGACAGATGCGTCAGAAAATCTGTTGCATCTGTTTGCACAAAAGTCACGCATTGCTGGCGTTGTGTCGCAAGCACAACGCAACTCCAGCAATGGATGGGTAGGCCTATACTTATTGTACTGCATCACTTGATGCAGTGGCGAGCTAGAAGTGGCGCAGTGCAATCTTGTAAATTTCACGGTGTCACTTCTACGAGGCTTTCCTACATGGGAATGCCCACCCTGCATACAATATACCTGACGCAGGTATAATGTGATGCAGGGCTTTACATGGTGATGCATCTCCCTAGATGTGTCAGGTTGTATATTGGCCCCATTGTTTACGTCGCCGCTGCGTCACAAAAGTGATGCAACAGCGGCACAAAAAGTGTTGCAAGGGGTTGTATATCTGCCCCACAGTGTATTTTTAAGTGGTGAATTTTTGCTTTTGATGTGGATGCCGCCGCTCAAGCCCAATCAGGCTATATACAGTGACTCATCAGATTGCTTCTAGTGAAAAAGGGCAGCCAGAGGTGCATTCTAGAGTCTGCTTTTCCAACGAATAGCTTGTGCGCTACTGGTAGCTCTCCAGCTACCTGTAAAAAGCTTTCCTGCATGCATCCCAACCTGTTAAATTAGAGGCTTTTGCTTGGATTAATTAATATATGAATAATATATATTGAAATTCCGAAAAATATTTAAAACAGACATTTGAGTGCTAAAAAAATGAAATAGTGTTATATATAAAGAAAAAAACAAAGGCCAAGTTACAGTTAAGGACACTTTATTATTGTTTATATACAAAACCAACTTCAACTACACTTACATTAGAAATTTGACAGTTATAACTTACACCTAGAAGTTCTCTCCCGTTCGAAAGGTACTAAAAAGCACGCACTGTACACAGTGCTGTGAACTTACTCATGCGGTGTTCTTTATTTGTATATTTATTTTTCTTGAGCTTGAAAAAGAGACAGGGCATACAAAAGACATAAATACCGTGATGTGCAAATCTCAGGTAGAATTCAGATAAACATAATCCTTTAGTTCATCTAGCACCACATACCAGAAATTCATGTTTACAAATAAAAGCGACGCCTAAAAACTTTTTTATCAAATCACATAGTGCAGCGAATCCCTCTAAAAGACAATTACAAAAAAAGACAGTACTATTATCTATAAAGCACCTTTTGGTCTATTTTATCTGTAGCAGTGAATTGTTGTACTCATATTGGAGAAGAAACCAAGGAGTATCCTGCTCATGTAGCCTTAAATCTACGGATTGCCCCTACTCTCTTTGCGTATGCCTCCTCAAACAGATAAGTCCATTCCAACTTGACAGGCCACTGCCCCATTGTTGGCATCTTGGATGATCTCCAATTCTGCAGTAACAAGGACCTAGCAAGGAACTGCAGAGGAAATAAAATATTGTTGGTATTTTGATAGCTGTGTGTCCCTGTCTAATAAAGGCCAAATAAAGCCACCTGTCTTGATAGAAAAAATGGCCTAGACATGCAGTCACTAATAAACTCAAGAACCTCCACCCAAAAGTGCTGTAAAGTAGGGCATGGAAAAAATATGTGGACCCAGCCCCCCACCCCCTTCATCTTACATATAAAACATTGATTGGGATTGGCTGGGAACATTTTATGCAGTCTCTGAGGCACATAGTATGACAACAACCGGTATAAACAAGCATTGGAAATGCAATAGGTCTAGCATTAGAAAAGTTGGAGCTATTGGTCTTGTAAATGACAAATATTTTATTTATTTGTTGCTTTTTAAAATAGCTAAATTGATAGCTTTGTCATTTACAATGCCAATAGTTATAACTTTCGCGAATGTGACACCTATAGCATTTGGAATGCAACATGTTTTGTATTTACGTGACTTAGATGGCAGCTCTGGTCGTTAGGCCACATCTCTAAAGAGCAGGAGAGTGCAGCAGGGGAATCTCTGAAAGGTCCCGTGTTGGAGAACTTTCTGATCCCAACTGGTTAGTTGGGCATAAAGAAGACAGTCATCAACACTTGAAGATAATAAGTCCTTCGACTCCTCTGGTGCAGCCTCTGAGATGTTTTAAATTGACTTAGAATCTCTATCTAGTGATGATAATTTTTAGGTGATTTTCAGCTTATTGCCTTCTGACTGTGCAAGCCACATGATGCTGTGATTGAAACTTATGTATTTTTTTAACTTATTCTACAGAGTATACCCGAGTTGCATAACAATGAAGAAAAATATAGAATAACTCAGTAATACTATCTGAACTCTGCCTTCCCGCTCTTAAGTGTAACAGACAAACACCCTCTGTGTGCTTCACTCCCAGGATTCACCCTGAATTTAACAAGAAGTGAATAGCTTTAAATAAATGCAGCATCCTAAGCACTGTGATTTGCAGAGCCAAATTCAATGCTCTGTACAGGGTGTTATGAATGCAGCTTGCTGCCGTGCTCCAAACGTTGACGACTTTTTATGTTTATCAAAGGTCATTGACGGATTTGTTTCTGGACTCCGTTATAACATTTTCTGAAGTTCACTTCCAATTAATTGAAAGTATAATATATCCAATGGAGGTGAAGGTATGACTATTTTAGTGGATAAAAATGAGGATGAGTAAACATTGAATGCCCAAGGCTGTTTACAGCGGATTAAGGAGAGCGGGAGGAGGCAGCGAGTAGTGTAGCGAGCCAAGACGGAGGGCATTGCTGTGGGTAGGGAGGAGGAGAAATGCGACACGGCAGGCAGAGGAGGGGGCGGAGCGGGGGTGTGGGAGGAGTGCGGCTGAGGGAACAGACGGCGATTTCAGGCTGCGATGATGGTGTGAAGCAGCAGGGGCGTCAGTGTAAGCCTGCGCTATATGAATGGAACTGCAATAACCTACATTAAAGGTCAGAGGCAAGCAAAGGGTGCAGCCATGCTGATTGAATCGTCGTGGGTACATCTGGACTCCGTATAAAATTTTCTGAAGTTCACTTCCTTTGAATTGAAAGTATAATATATCCAATGGAGGGGAAGGTATCACTATTTTAGTGGATAAAAATGAGGATGAGTAAACATTGAATGCGCCACGCTGTTTACAGCGGATTAAGGAGAGCGGGAGGAGGCAGCGAGTAGTTTAGCGAGCCAAGACGGAGGGCATTGCTGTGGGGAGGGGGGAGGAGAAATTCGACACGGCAGGCAGGGGAGGGGGCGGAGCGGGGGTGTGGGAGGAGTGCGGCTGAGGGAACAGACGGCGATTTCAGGCTGCGATGAGGGTGTGAAGCAGCAGGGGCTGCGGGAGGGAGGCTGGGCTGCCTTTGATGTGTAATGCAAGGCAGGCGGCTGGGGGCATGTGCACGCGCTTTTAATGTCAATGCGCTTGCGCATTGAGCTTGAATTTCACGGGCACTGCAAGGAATCGCCATTGACTTGCAAGTTGGTTAAAGTCTGTTTAAGCCCCCATATTCTCGCAAGCTCAATGCGCATGCGCATTGACAGGCGAGACCTAAAAAAGGCCATCCTCTTAAAATTAGCCGCTCTCACGGATTTATGACTGATTTCACACATTAGTTGCCATTCTTTAATGCTAAAGATACAGCCCGTTTCCTGATTAATTTTTGGGAGCACATCCTCCATAAGTTTGTTATTCACACTTAGACGTAGCAACCAATACCAGTTTCCTATACCTTCTACTTTCAAATCATCAACCCCTCTTACTATTATATTTGCTTCATCATTAATCATTGTATAATAATTTTTAAGGAAATTCATTATTTGGATAAAACTTAACCATAGAAATTGATTTTGGCTGCAAAATTGCTGGGTAAATGCTACCCAAGTCATCGGGTTAGTAGCATTACAACAATCGCCTAGCTTCAACAAACCTAGTTCTCTCTAAGACTGTAGCAACCTTTGTGGAATATGTAACACTCACAGCCCACTGTCTTGGAGAGGGGTAAATGCATGGCATACCTGAATCTTATACGCCCTATAAAGTTGCTGCCTGTGTTTTTCTATACTCATTATTCTCTTGTATCTTAGGTAGTTTTGTTGAACGAAGAAAAGCTGGTAAATTGATCGCACTTTCTTTTAGCATATGCGTTAGGATAAAATGATCATATATTGATGAAGGGGATGCTGATTATACTGTCTGACTAACCAAAGAGTCCTTGTGGTATGTAGGAAATCTTGCACTGTTCTTATAAATGATGTCATTTGAAATATTGTAAGTCTCGTTATGAATGCTGTCTTTTAACATGCTATAATTAATATAATATGAAAGGGTATAAGCTGGTGCCTCCTGTGGTGGCCAGCTAGTGCCAGATTTAGGTATGGTTTGTTTAATAAGTTCTTTCTGAAGGAATATTGAAAGGTATGTAGTTAGTGTGTAATTTTAAATGTTGTTTTATCTGGGTTAGTAGCGCAGCAAGGATGCCATGGGACCTGTTGCAAGCAAGGAAAATTGATCCTTTTACTGGTGTTAAAGTAGTAAAATACATCAATTATCAGTGCTCAATGGACCCCATAAGAGCCCTGGGCCTCAGTGTTACTGCATCTGATGCACCAATGGTTGCTATGCCCCTGCACCTTTCTGCAAAAGGAGAAGGTTGGAGGGCCCTTAAGAGATGCGAAGGAATCCAGCCCATGTAAAACTTCAATTCCACCTGCTTATCTTTTAGTTTTCCAAGTTTAGTTACTACTTATCGATCTCAGTCTTTGCACATTTTCCAAAGCTATTGGTATTGCTAGTGAACGTTTCGATTAAAAACACAACTTGCATGTCTGAACCTTCCTATATTCTTTTCGGCTTGCCTATCTGAGATCTATTGGCTTTGTTGCAGTGGAGTCGAGTGGCATGTCTTGCAGTGAAATTGAGTGGAGTAGAGTGGCATTTTCGGAGTGGAGTGGCATTCTGTGGCATGGAGAGGAGTGGAATGGCATTGTGTGGAGTGAAGTAGAGTTGTATTATGTGGTGGGAAGTGAAGTGGCATCATTGGACTCTAATGATATTGTATGGCTTGGAGTGACAATCTGTGGTGAGAAGTGGAGAGGTATTGTGTGGAGTGGCTTTTTGTGGCATGTAGTGGAGTGGCATTGTGTGGACTGTAATCATATTGTATGGTTTGGAGTGGCATTTTGTGGTTTGGAGTGGGTTTGTGTAGCATGGCGCATTATTGTGTGGTGTGCAGTGAAGAGGCATTGGGTGGTGTTGAGTGGAGTTCGGTGGCATTGTCTGACATACAGTGGCATTGAGTGGCAATATGTGAGGTGGCGTGGCATTGTATGCTCTGGAGTGGAGAGGGGGGGCATTAAGTAGAATGACATTGTGTGGCATTGGAGTTGAGCGGCATTATGTGGACTGGAGTAGAGCGGAGTGGAATTGTGTGGTGCAGAGTTGAATTGTGTGTAGTGGAGTGGGATTGAATGAAGTGGCATGCAGTGGAACTGTGTGTAGTGGAGTGGAATTGTGTGGCATGCAGTGACATGTAATTGTGAGTGGAATTGTCAAGTGTGGAATAGAGGGGGTTGATATTGTGAGCCGTGGGTGGCATGAAGAGGAATTATGTGGATTGAAGTGAAGTGAAATTGTGTGACGGGGAGTGGAGAGGAACTGTATGACATGAGTGGAATTGTGTGGGTTGGATTTGTGCGGCATGGAGTGGAACTGTGCAGCATGGATTAGAGTGGAATTGTGTTGTGTAGAATTGTGTATTATGAGGAATTGTGTGGAGTGGAGTGGAATGAAGTGAAGTGGAAGTGTGAGGCATGGAGAGGAATTGCGTGGCTGCATGGAGTAAAGTAGAATTGTGTGGCGTGGAGTTGAATTGGGTGTCATGTAATGGAGTTGTAAAGTGTGGAATTGTGTGGCAGGGAATGGAGTGGAATTGTGTTTTGTCGAATTGTGTGGCATGAAGTAGAGGAGCATGGAATTGAGTGGTGTGCAATTTTGTGGAGTAGAGTGCGATTGTGTGGCATGGAGTGGAGTGGATTTGTGTGGTATGAGTGACATTGTGTGGAGTTCAGTGGAATTTAATTATGTGGAGTGGAATTGTGTGGATTGGAGTGGAACTGTGCTTTGTGGAGGGAAGTAGAGTGGATTGGTATTATGTGGAGTGGAGTTGAATTGTGTGGCATGGAGTGGAGTGAAATTGCCTAGCACAGAGTGAAACTGTGTGGAGTGGAATTGCGTGGCATGGAATTGTGTGGCATGGACTTGTGTGGTGTGGAGTGATGTATAGTCGAATTGAGTGGAGTGGAATTGTGTGGCATGGAGTGGAGTAACATTTTATGGAGTGGAACTATGTGGCATGGAGTGGAATTGTGTGCCGTGCAATAGAATTGGGTGGCATGGAATGGCATGAAGTGGAATTTCATGGAGTGGAATGGAATTGTACGGGATGGAATGGGGCGGCATGAAGTTAAGTGGAGTGGAATTATGTGGTGTGCACTTGTCTGGCAGGGAGTTGTGGAATTGTGTGGAGTAGAATGGAGTGATGTTGAATAGTGTGGCATGGAATTAGGTGGTGTAGAGTGGAATTATGTGGAATGGAGTGGAGTAGAGTTGAATTATGTGGCATGGAGAGTAGAACTGTGTGAAATGGAATTGCATGGGATGAAGTGGCGTGAAGTGGAACTGCGTGTAGTGGAATTGCGTGGCATGGAGTGGCGTGGAATTGTGTGGCTTGAAGTGAAGTGGAGTGGAAATGTGTAGTGTGGAGTGAAGTGGAACTGTGTGGCATGAAGTACAGTACAATTGTATGTTGTGGAACTGTGTGGGTTGGAGTGGAATTGTGTGGCATGGATTTGTGTTGCTCAGAAGTATGTGGCACGGAAATGTGAAGTGGAGTAGAAATGTAAGGCATGGAGTGAAGTAGAATTGTGTGGTGTGGAGTGGAATTGTGTAGCATGGAGTGGAGGAGAACTGTGTGACATTGAGTGGAGAGGAATTATGCATTGTTGCCTGTCAGGGAGTTTAGTGGAATTGTGTTGTGTGGAATTGTGTAGCATGGAGTGGAATTGTGTGGCGTTGAGTGTTGCATGGTTGTGTTGTGTAGAATTGTATGTTGTGGAGTGGAGTGGATTTGTGTGGAGTGGAGTCGAAAAGTGTGGCATGAAGTGGAGTGTACATGTGTGATTTGGAATGTAATTGTGTGGTGCTGAGTAAAGTGGAATTGAGTGGCATAGAATTGTGTGGCATGGAACGGAATTGTGCAGTGTGGAATTGTGTGGCATGGAGTGAAGTGGAATTGAGTGGAGTGAAGAGAAGTGGAATTGTGTGACATGGAGTTAAGTGGAATTGTGTGGCATGGAGTGGAATATTGTAGAGTGGAGTGAAGTGGAATTGTGTGGCGTGGAGTGGGATGGAAAGAAATTGTGCAGCATAGAGTAGAATTTTGTGACATGAAATTGTGTTGCGTGGAGGTGATTGGAATTGTGAAGTGTGGAATTGTATGGTGTGGTCTAGAATTGTGAGGCATAGAATTGTGCAGGGTGGAGTGAGGAAGTGAAATGGATTTGTGATAGGTGAAATTTTGTGGTAAGGAGTTGAGTGGAACTGTGTTGCAGCAAGGTTTGTAACATGGATTGGTGTAAAATTGTGTGGCATCAAGTGGAGTGGAGTGGAATTGTGCGGAGTTGAGTGAAGTTGAACTGTATGTTATGGAGTGGAGTGGAACTGTACGGTGTGAAGTTGAGTATACTTGTGTGAAATGGAGTGGAGTAGAGAAGTGGAGTAGTGTCACATGATGTGCAGCATACTGAAATTGTGTGGTGTGAAGCCGTGTGGCAGGGAGTAGAGTAGAATAGAATTGTGTGGAGTGGAGTGTAATTATGTCGCATGGAGTGGAGTGGATTTGAATGGTGTGGAGTGGAATTGTATGGAGTGGAGTCGAATTGTGTGGAGTGGAATGGAATTGTGTGGTAAGGAGTGGTACGAAGTGGAATTGTGAGGAATGAAGTGGAATTGTGTGGCATGGAGTGAAACTGTGTGGTGTGGAGTGGGGTCAAACTGTGTGGCATGGAGTAGAGTGGAATTTTGCGGCATGGGGTTGAGTTGTGTGACAGAGCGGAATTATGTAGCATTGAATTGTGTGGCATGGAAGTGTGTGGAATGGAATTGTGTGGTGTGGATTGGATTGGAGGATAACTGTGTGGCATGGAGTGGATTGGAGAGGAATTGTGTGTCATGGATTGGAGTGGAGTTTAGTAGAATTGTGTAGCATGGGGAGATGGCATGTAATTGTGTTGTGCAGGATTGTATAATGTGGAATGGAGTGCAATTGTGTGGACTGCAGTAGAATTGTGTGGCCTGGAAGAGCATGGCATTGCATGACTTGGAGTGAAATTGTTGGGCATTGAGTGGAGTGGAATTGTGTAGCATGCAATTGTGTGGCATGGAGTGGAATTTCGTGGCTTGGAATTGTGTGGTGTGAAGTGGAATTTCGTGGAGAGGAGTGAAGTGGAATTGTGTGGAGTGGCATGGAGAAGTGTGTGGTGTGGATTTGTATGGCTTGACGTGGAACTGTGTAGAGTGGAGTGAAGTGAAGTAGAATTGTGTGATGCAGAGTGGACTGGAAAGGAATTGTGTGGCATGGAGTGAATTGTGTGGCCTGGAATTGTGTAGCGTGGAGGAGAATTGTGTGGTGTGGAATTTAATGGCATGGAGTGGAGTGTAATTGGGTCACCTGTAGTTGTGTGGGGATGATTATAGTGGGATTGTGTTGCATGGAATATTGTGGCATGGATGTGAGTGAAATTATGTGCAATCAAGTGGAGTGGAGTGGAGTGAAATTGTGTGGATTGAAGTGGAATTGTGTGGTGTGGAACTAAATGGCTTGCGGAGCAATTGAATTGTGTCACATGGAATTAGGTGGTAAGGAGTGGAGTAGAATTGTGTTGCGTGGAATTTTGTGGCATGGATTGGAGGGACATTGTATGGCATTGAGTGGAGTGAAATTGTGTGAAGAAAGGTGTCAAGTGGAATTGTGTAGCATGGGGTGAAGTGGTGAAGATCTGTGTGGCATGGAGTGAAAATGTGTGGAATGGAGTGTAGTGGCATGGAACTGTGTCATGTGGAATTGTGTGGTGAGTAGTGAAGTGGAATTGTGCAATGTTGAATTTTTTGCATGGAGTAAAGAGTAATTGTGTGGTATTGAGTGGAATGGAGTAATGTGGAATAGAGTGGGGTGGAATCATGTGGCGCTGAATGGAGTGGAATTCTGAGGCATAGAGTGGAATTTTGTGGCATAGATTGGAGTGAAACTGTGTGTTATCAAGTTGAGTGAAGTGGAATTGTGTGGAGTGAAGTAAAGTAGAATTGTATGGTGAGGAGTGGAGTGAAATTGCTTTGAGTGGAGTGGAATTTTGTGGCATGGCATGGAGTGGAGTGGAACTGTGTTATGTGGATTCATGTAGTCTGGAGTGAACTTGTGCGGTATTAAGTGGAATGGAGAGGAATTGTGTAACATGGAGTAGAATGGAATTGTGTGGTGTGGAATTGTGTGGCATGTAGTGGAATAGTGTAGCATGGAGGTGAACTCTATGGTGTGGAATTGTGTAGTGAGGAGTGTAGTGACTCATGGAATTTTGTGGCATGGAGTAGAGTGTAATTGCTCGTCAATGATTGGAATGGAGTGGAATAAAGGGGAGTGGAGTGGACATGTATGGCATTGAATTGAGTGGAATCAAGTGGCATGGAGCGGAATGGAATTGTGTGCAATGGAGTAGTGTGGAGTGCAATTGTGTGACATGGAGAGGAGTTGAGGGGAACTGTGTGACATGGTTTGGAGTGGAAGTGTGTGGCATGAAATTTTGTAGCGTGGAGTGGAAATGTGTTGCATGGAATTGTGGGATGAGGAGTGGGAAGGAATTGTGTAGCATGGAATGGAATTGTGTGACTCTGAATTGTGTGGTGTTGAATTGAGTGGAGTGAAGCGGATTTGTGTTGCTTGGAGTGGAATTGTGTGATATCTATTTGTGTGGTGTAGAGTGGAGTGAAGTAAAGTGGAATTGTATGTGGTAGAGTGGAATGGAAAGGAATTGTGTGGCACAGACTGGAATTGATGGCTTGGAATTGTGTGGTGTGAAGGTGAGTGGCATAGAGTGGAATTGTGTGGCATGGAATTGTTTACCATGGAGTGGAGTGGAATTGTGTGGTGTGGAATTGTGTGGAGTGGAATGAAATTGTGTCCTGTGAAACAGTGTGGTTAGGACTGGCATGGCATTGTATTGCGTGAAATTGTGTGGTGTGGAGTGGAAAGGAATTGGGTGGTGTGGAGTGGAATAATGAGGTGTAGAACTGTGTAGCATGGAGTAGAGTGGCTTTTTGTGGTGTGGAATTGTGTGGTGTGGACTGGAGTGGAATTATGTCATGTGGAATTATGTAGGGAGGAGTGAAGTGGAATCGTGCCATGGAGTAGAGTGAAATTGTGTGGTATTAAGTGGAATTGGGTGGAGTGGAGTGAAATTGTGTAGTATCGAGTAGAGCAGAATTCTTTGGCATGGAGCGGAATATTGTGGCATGGACTGTAGTTAAATTATGTGGCATCAAATGAGTGAGGTGGAATGGAGTGGAGTGGAATTGATTTGCATAGATTTGTGTGGTGTGGAGTGGAATTGTGCAGCATGGAGTGGAATGGAGTAGAATTGTGTGGTTTGGAATGAATGGCGAAAAATTGTGTGGCATTGATGTGTGCAGCATAGAGTAGAAAGGAATTGTGTGGCATGGAGTGGAATTATGTGGTGTAGAGTGACATTGTGCATTGTGGATTATGGTGGTCGGGACTGCAGTAGTGAGGAGTGAAGTGGAATTGTGTCATGTGAATTTTTTAGTAAGGAGTAGAGTGGAATTGTCTGGCATTAAATGAAGGGGAGTGAAATAAACTCGTGAGGCATTGAGTGGAGTGGAATTCTGTGGCATGGGGTGGAATCGGTATTGGGAGGAATGGAATTGTGGGGTATGGATTTGTGTGACATGGGATGGAATTCTGTGGCATGAGGTTGAATTGTGTTTGGCATGGAGTGTAGTGGAGAGGAATTGCATAGTGTAGAACTGTGCAGAGTGGAGTGATGTGGAATTGTGTGGTGTGGAGTGCATGGTATGGAGTTGAATTTCGAGTCATGGGGTGGAGTGGTGTGGAATGATGTTAGTGGATTTGTGTGGTTTGGAGCGGAATTGTGTGGAATTGTGTGGTGTGTGGGGAGGAATGGAGTGGAGTTGGGAGGTTTGGCATGGAGGGGAATTCCATTGCATGGAGTTGATTGTGTGGTATGGACTTGTGTAGCGTGCAGTAGAGTGGAAGTGTGTGGTGTGGCATGGAGCAGATTTGTGTACTGTGGAATTGTGTGGTGTGAACTGATGGGGAGCTGTGTCATGTGGAATTATGTGGTGAGGAGTGAAGTGGAATTGCATCACATAGAATTCACTGCCATGAAGTAGAGTGGAAATGTGTGGAGTGGAGTGAAGTCGAATTGAGTGGCTTGTAGAGGAGTGGAACTATATGGTGTGGAGTGAAGTGGAATTTTGTGGCCTGGGGTGGAGTAAACTCGATTTGCATGGATTTGTTTGGTGTGGAGTGGAATTTCGTGACATGGAATGGGATTGTGTGGTTTGGAATAGAATGGCGAGAAAGTGTGTGGTGTGGACTTGTGGAGTTAAGTGGAATTGTGTGGTGTGGAATTGTATGGCACGGAATGGAAGTGTGCGGTTTGGAATTGGATGGTGTGGACTAGAGTGGAATTGTGTCATGTGGAATTGTGTGGTGAGCAGTGAATTGTCTGGCGTTGAGTGGAGGGAAGGGGAGTGGAGTGGAATTGTGTGGAGTGGAATTGTGTGACATTGAGTGCAATGGAGAGGAATATTGTGGCATCATGTGGAGTGAAATTATATGGTGTAGAACTGTGTAGAGTGCAGTGAATGGAATTTTGCGGCATGGATTTGGAGTAGGTCTGTATTCATACTGAAAATCAAGATCAAGCTAGCTTTTGCCCTTCTGCTCCACTGGAGGTATCTGTCCTCCATGAGCTCTCCTTAGGACACCTGCATTACCAGTTGTAAGTCACCTGCTAGGTGACGGCCAAGGCAGAATGAATGCCTCTTGCCCCGGGGAGGGCCACTGGGAGAGGTGACCACCACAGCTCGGGCGATCCACAGGAAGGGCCTGGCTTGCACCCAGAGTTGCCACCTCCTCTGAGGGTGGAGCCTCGTCCAGCCCTGCTTCGTACCCCAGCCTGACCGACCCAGCCCTTAGAGCCAACACAAAATCAGAGCTGCACCACTCTAAAACATACATGTCCATATGGGTAATCACAGTTCAATAAAGCATAGGATGAAAGATTTATTTCTGTCTTCTTTCTTTTCAAGACAACAGCCAACGCGTTTCGACCTATAACGTAGGTCTTCTTCAGGGCTGTAAGTTAAAAACATATAAAAAAGGGGACATTTACAATACATAAAATATATAACATTCATATGTACATGTATATACACGCATATGTATAAATAACATTAAACAACCAAATTCACATGCATATAAAGACAGTGTACATGGACATGTCACATATCAAAGATAGACTAATACTGGACCATACCCAAAGTCCTATACATACAAAACCATAATGAGGAAGGACACACAATCCTACATCACTGAAAAGGAATGTGCCAAGTCCATTCTGAGACCATTGATATGTTCTCATGGACATGTGTGTTTTAGAGTGGTGCAGGTCTGATTTTGTGTTGGTTTTAATTCCCCTTTGGTTGGGGGGTGCCATTGGACAGGGAGCACATTTGGAATTCTGCACATAATATACTTCTAGCATTAAGATTTCCTTGGTGATTTATTGTGATTGGTGCAGCAAATGTTTGCATTTGGTCCACTGTCCATGTTTTTGTGTATCCAGCCCTTAGAGCCAATCTTTATCTTGAAGTTACGGGTCAGACTTTCCGACTTCCCTTAACTACATTGTTCCAACATGTCAGAGGCTGTTTAGCTTGGAGACCTGCTGCGGATATGGGTATGGCCCGGCGCAAGATTTACATTATCTCCCCTGGATTTTCAAGGACCAGTGAGAGCTCACCGGACGCCGCCTGAACTGCAATGCTGTTCAAGGCTCGGGTCTCTCTCTCGGGGCAAACCCATTCCAGGGCGTCTAGCCCTTCACAAAGAAAAGAAAACTCTCCCCAGGGCTCACGCTGGCTTCTCCAGGATCATTTGTGTTGTTGCACTGGACGCCATTAGGGCACCTATCCCCACCATTCCGGGTTCTGAGATTTGAACCAGGCTCCCTTTTGATCGTCCAAGGGCAACGGAGGCCATCGCTCATTGCTGAAAAGTCATCCTGTGTGGCCTGGGCCCCCCCATTTTTTGCTGACTGGTACTGGTGGTAACTGGCTCTGACTGTCCCTGGGCTCGGCCTAACCAGGCCCAGGGCCAGTGCTATGGTGAAAACACACATACATGAAGGTATACTATATATTAGGGTAAACTTATAATTGGCATGACCTACCCTATAGTCCCTAGTACATATTAGGTCAGGGTGGTCAAAATGGCCTTTAAGTCACTGCAGAGAGCCTCAGGTCATTTTAAAAGTAGCCCTGTGTTGCAGCACTGATTTAAATGTAAATTGTGCCCAAACTCGACTTTGTTGGTAGGGGCACTTAAAAAGTGATAAACTACAACATTTGGCATATTAGGTACCCCCAGAGTCTACCCTAGGAGTCCCAGGGGTTGGGGGTCAGGTGGGCCCTTATAAAGAGGCTTTATGTCCCTGGGGTTAGAGAAATTGCACCATTCACTTACCCCATTGTAGTAAAGCGCTTCTCAAAATCGACTTTGTTGCAAGGAGCACTGTGGAGTGAGGATCTACACTATGTTTGCATATTCAGGACCCCTAAAGTCTCCTCTAGATGTACAGGGTTTGGGGATCCTGTAACTCAGTGGTTCCCAAACTTTTTCAACCTGCGGCTCCCTTGACCCAATGGCTATTGCCTGTGGCTCCGCACTGTTATTTTTTGGGAGGGTGGGGGATGTAAGCCAGGCCTCGGGAGTACTTGCATTTTTCTCCCTGAAAATAATTGGGATGAAGCAGATGAAGGTATTATAATCATATATGCAGGGTGTTTTGTATAACTAAGGTGGCACATCTAATAAAATATTCCTAGTTACACTTCTTTGCCCATATTTTTTTTAGAGTACCCTCTAAAACTTTTTTTATTCCACTTACAGTGCTAGATAGCACCCCTATGCATGTAGGCCCCATTGCCAGTGTTTCTGCGCTGGAAGAATATTTGCATGCACTTCCATTTCTCTCATGTCATACGTGTCAACACACCTGTCTCAGCACGGTGACTCACAATTTTGTAAACCACATACAGCTTTATTTTTGCTGCCTCCTCCCTAAAATTGCCTCCAAATCAATGCAAGTAAAATAAATTCCTCCGATTTTTTTTAAACGTCCCTCTTTCTTGCTTCCAAATGTTGGCATTATGCCGTATATGGTGTTTGACTTCCCTGTGCTCAAGGAGAGAGCAAGCCTGTCTGGAAATGTGGCGCGAACTGAAAGAAATGTGTACTGGAAGTTCCTATGATTCAAGTACAAATTTCAATACTTAATAATACTTAGCGTGTTTAATAGACAAGACAACGTTACTTTCCTGATACCTTGCATTGGTGTAAAATGCATTTTGAAAAAAATAACTATTAACAAGTCTAACAAAACAAATCAGGCATCTTCCGCTTATGTTGGGAGTGTTGGAACGTGGGGATCCAGTGAAATATGGAGGTCATCTCCCTTGACTTGCCATCAACTAAGCACTAAGATAACCGCTTTAGGCATGTCATTTACAAATCATCAACATCATGAGTTTAAGTCTAATTAGTTTAACTGAAGCCAACAGACCCTTCTTCATTAAATGTGTTAAAGTGCTTGGTGCGCGGCTCCCCTGGCTAGGTTTGGTGGCTCCCCAGGGAGCCATGGCGTACAGTCTGGGAACCACTGCTGTAACTATAAGCATGGTCCTTATAAAAGAAGTTTTATATGCCCTGATGTTGAAGAAATGGCACATTTCATTTTCCCCATTGTAGATCCACAGCCACATAGGTTAACATGGCAAAAGTTTAATAATGAATAACTATCGCTAGGAATTCACAAAATATCATTCAAGGATTTAGGAGAAGGGTATTGATAAATCCAACAACATGCTTTTGTTGAATTGATCCTGAAATATACGGAAAAGAAGTTATGGGAATTTCTTGTCTGTTAGCCAAAATTCAGACTTCTTGTGGTCTCCCCTGAAGAGGATTAGCCAGGCTGCTTTAATGAAGTGATAAGTGGTTCACCCGGCTTTCAACGAACCGCTGTCATTGCCCAATTGCCAATCTGTAGGGGGGGGGCTCTAGTCAGATTATGGCTGACGGGCGCACATCTGTTGGGCCAGAGGTATCGAAAGTGACTTCTTCAGAGGTCTTATAAAGCCAAGTGGCCCATAATGTCATTTCATGGAACATTGCAGATCTGGCGGGGAAGGCCCAAGACCCAAAGTGGGTAGAGTTTATAAAATATTACTCGGTGATATGTCTGCAAGAGACTTGGATGGTGAAATGTAACATCTTTTTAGAAGGATATAAAGCCTTCTTTTTGCCAGGAACGCCGTCATGTAGTGGTAGAGCTAAAGGAGGCCTGGCTATATACACTGCGTTAGCCTTGAATTGTCTAGTGAAACCAATAGTCTCTAATAACACAGACATTCAAGCAGTGACCCTAAAGAGAGGGAACACAATGCTGCCAATGATAAACTTTTATAATGCAGTAAGTACTCGAGGAGATTGTAAGATTGCAGAACTGGGGGAATTTGTTAGACAGCACTGCGGAAGCAACTCTCACCGTATCATGCTAATTGGGGACTTCAATGTGCATCCATGTGGGAATCCAATGAACACTGTTATGGGAGAACTAGGATGTGATAAGATGGGGGGCCTTCACTTCGAACATTCTGGCGGGGAGAAAAACTGAATGATTTACTTAATGAATTTGACTTGGTTTCAGCCATGTCTGTGGTGGACGTTTGTAGTACCCAGCCCGTCCCCACATTTAAAGGCCATACTGGCGGTTTCATATAGATCATATCCTGTTTTCGTGCGGTCTTCAATCCATCATAACGGGCTTTAAGATTCAGGACAGTATCTACAGCGACCAAAATCCCATCTGTGTTTTCCTGGGTGGAAATCTACTGAATCAATGAGTAAGATTGAAAACCCAGGGTGCTTTGAAACCTACAGATGGAAGGCGCCGACTTAAGTGGTCAACTGTGAACCCTGATATACTATATGAAAGTATCCCTAAATCTTGTGCCCCTGAATTAAAATCCTGTGTGTCTCCCGAATCTCTCCAGCTGGATACCATCAAAGCATTCAGGAAATTGTCATAAAAGTAGGGTCTATGCTATCAACCCCCATATCTGGACCATCGCTGAGGGACCCTAAATGGTTTGACCATAATTGCGCAAAAGCAGCAAGCGATCTAAAGGGTGCTTTGAAAATTGTCCCCAGAGATGATATATTGATACAGTCCCTGGGCTTGACCTATAAAAGAGCATTAGGACAACGCAAAGACGAACTAAAAGTTAAGACCTGGCAAGAACTCTTACAGCCTAATTCATGAAGCCTAAATCGGCTCTCAAAGGGCCAGATTCTGAGAATCTGGCCCTTTGCGAGTGAGATTTTAGCATTTGGGATTCATCATCCCAAATGCAAAAATCGGTAATTGCGTTTTCGCAAATTTGAGATGGATTACATTTAAGGAATCTCAATTTGAGATTCCTTAAATGTAATTCATCATCCATTTTCTAATTGCGAAATCGCAATTTCGGCCCGCAATTTACCGCGAGGTCAAACCTTGTGGTAAATTGCGAAAACTCAGAAAAATGCATTTAAATGCATTTTTCTGAGTTGCATGTTACACACACACATGTCCTTTGGACATGTGTGTGTGCAACACCTGTGTTAATTTCCATTGCAGGGGTGCTACAGGGTGTCCTTTGGACACCCCTGGCACCCTTGTACTCGCAATCTCATTTGCGATTAGCTAATTGCTAATCGCAAATGAGGAATGACTCCCCATGCTTTCCTATGGGCCTTTTGGCCCATAGGAATGCATGGGGAGTTATTCCTTACTTGCGATTAGCAATTAGCTAATCGCAAATAAGGAATCAGTAGGAATCGCAATTAATATTGCGATTCCTACATGAATACCGTTTTGCGAGTCTCAAATAGCGATTCCTTATGATTCGCTATTTGAGCCTCGCAAAACGGCCTGTTCATGAATCAGGCTGTTAGATCCCAATACAATAGGGAACAGTGAGAGATTTTGGGGCATTAATAATAGACCCTTGTTTGACAGGGAAAGGGAACACAAAGTCAGTACCAATATCACTGAGGACGATTGGGTGACCCACTTTAGTACCATTTTCAAAAGCAATACCCCCCAGCCACAACGGCATAGTGGTGGGCAAGGTGTAAATTTACCTGTATTCACTGTGAGTGAGGTGGAGAGAGGGATTTTAGGGTTGACTAGCAATAAAGCACCGGGACCAGACGGTATACCCCCTGACCTTTTTAAGTCAAAAGTGTCCGTATGGGCACCAGTTCTCACAGCCGTGCTTAATGCAGCGGCAGAGTACGGGTGCCCAGGGTCATGGGGTACATCCACAATTGTGCCAGTGTTCGAGAAGGGAGACCGGAATAGCACCACCTGTTATAGACCGATTTCCCTAATTGACTCTGTAGTTAAAGTCGTGGGGGGTGTAATATTGAATAGACTAACCACGTGGGCTGATGATAATAAGGCTATTTCCAAAATTCAATATGGTTTTCGCCCAGGTCATTCGACACTGGTGCAATGCCCTAATCTGTATATGGTCCTCGGGAAATATTATATACCATAGCCCGGTGGGGCACCATCCACATGGCGTTCATGGACCTTTCCTCCGCGTTTGACTGTGTCAACCGGGGGAAACTGGGGGACTCCTTGGGCGCCATGGGGGTGGAAGCTTCTATGGTCTATTTCCTGCGGGACCTGCACAGGGATAGAAAGGTCAATGTTAGATTCTCGCAGGACCTTAAGGTATCCAGGGATTTTTCCGTCCATAGGGGTGTAAGGCAGGGCTGTAATTTGGCCCCTTTTCTTTTTAACCTTTATATTAATGACCTGGACGATTGCCTGGTGAACACTGGAGTGGACTTCCTCTATGTCGCGAGCAGGGGATTGCCCGCCCGCCTATATGCGGACAATGCAGTCCTCTTGGCTAGAACTGAAAGAGGTCTGCAGTCCTTATTGAATGCCTTTTGTAGTTTCATGGCTGCCTGCGATTTAGCCATTAATAATGCTAAATTGTTTATTATGTAGGTGGGGCAGCGTTCTAAGAAACAATATTCCTTTGTGGTAAACACAGAGAACGTTCCCTTGACCAGAACATTCTCTTATTTGGGAGTCTTGTTTGACAACCAATTACATTGGGGACCATTGCTGCAAAGGAAAAGAGGGGAAGTAACCCGGACAAACACTGCCATATTCAATTTTGCAAAAAAAATGGGAAAGCGTCCAATTGCTGCATTACTAAAGATTTACCAGGCTAAAAGCGTTGCAGTAGGAAGTTACGGCAGCGAACTATGGGGGTATGTGGCAGCCGAGGGTATAGGGGTGGCTGAAAATAATTTTTTAAAACAGCTCCTGGGGGTACCAAAAGGAACATCTAATTTTATAGCTCATGAGGAAACCGGTACACCCTTTATTGGAGACATTATAGCATTACTGCCCTTAGTATTTTGGTTAAAATGCTGGTTAAACAAACTCTTGGTCCTAAATCACCAGCTTTTAAAATATGTACTGTCTTTGGACCACATGCTTAAAATCCCTTGGCTGAATTACCTAAAAGGCTGTTTTTTTGCAATAGGGCGTCCGGACCTCTTTTTGAAACCCAGACTCGATTGTTAATGCAGATGTGGACTTGGTGAAAAAATCATTTACATTAATGAAAACATTGAATCAAGAGGGGGTGGAAATGGTAAAATCCAGCGCTCACAGCTTTGTGATGCTTAAAACCACACCTTTCCTGGGGCCTAATTTATGAAGACCTTGCTTCAGTTTTGCGTCGCCGGTGCGTCACATTTTGTGACGCACCAGCGGTGTAAAAAATGCGCCTCGTTGCGCCATATTTAAAAAGTGACGCATCTAGGTAGATGCGTCACTTTTTAAACCCCTGCTCCACATTATACCTGCGTCAGGTAAAATGTATGCAGAGGGGGCGTTCCCCCGCAAAAAGCCTCGTAATAGTGACGCAGTGAAATCTATGAGATTTCACTGCGTCACTTTTAGGACCATGTTGCGTCAAAATCTTGCGCCTGCCTCACAGCAGGCGTAAGACTGACGCAAGCCCTTTCACATGGGGCTTTCCCCATGTGAAAGGACGCATTGCTGGAGTTGCGTCACTTTTGTGACAAACTCCAGCAATGCGTCACTTTTGCGCTTACAGATACGTCAGAAATACTGACGTATCTGTGACTCCTTGCGACATGATGCGTCATACATTAAATATGACGCATCAGGAATGTCGTAAGGAGTGCGCAGTGAAAAGTGACGCATCGCTGTTTTCACGCAGCGATGCGTCACTTTTCATAAATGAGGCCCCTGGAACCTTATCTAACATGGACAATATCAGGATATGTGCGGTTTTTATTAACAAGGTTCCGGTTGGACTATTTTCATTTTTAACTTGCTGTTCCGAGGGGCTCCCACAGAGGACAAGTGTTAGTGTCCTGCGGCTGCGACAATATGTCTCCGCAGGACTTGGTTCACTTTCAATTTATCTGTCCTCTTTATGATGCACCCCGGAGGTTATTTTTAAAGCCCCTTTTAAAAAAACTTAATTTTACCCAGGTTCACCCAGCCCTCTGCTATCTGCGAATGTTGAAGCCAGAAAGCACCCTATTTTTGATTGGTTTTTTAAAATCAGCTCTTAAAATAAGGATTTGAAGGGAGAACTAGCGGTCACATACATTTTTGTATATTTGCTATTTTTTAAATGAAATGAAGTTTTTTTATATAATGGACTGTGTTTATAATTAGTGATTATGTTTGAAATGTGTAATATACTAATTGTGGTACTGTTGCTTTTATGGTTTTTAATATGAAAAACCTTATAAAGTATTTCTGATCTGATCTGAAGTGGTTCACCCAGTTAGAGGCTATCTCTTAAAGAGAACTCAGCTACACAGGTATGCCAGAGCAGGGTGGAGGGGTCGTAAATAATAGAGCATCAAAGTGGGATAGGACAGGCAGAGAATACCAGGTCCATCTATCAAATCAAATGAAATCGGTGACATTTGTACAGCGCACATATCACTCAGAAGTCTCATGGCGCTACCCCCCAGCCTACTGACCCAGCCAGATGGTAGGCTTAAGGCAGATGGTAGGAGGAGGAGAGCTATGGAGATGAGCCATACTGGAGGTTGGTTTAACCATTGGTATGTCTTTTACTTCCTGTAGATAGTTTTCTTGGTGCTCTGCTAGGGCTGTTGTGGACCCCGGCAGGGCTGATCCGAGGAACTCACTAAACCAACCAATCAGTTGTAGATATGGGCAGTGTGTACATAGGATGGATGTATGTCATCACAACGCATGCTTTTACTCCGCATGCCATTACAACGCAGTTTTTACAACGCAAGTCGTTACAACCACTTGCGCTATATAATATTGCAAGGAAAAATAAAGTAGGGAAACTCGAGTTCACACACTACTGAACACGCACTCTTAAGTGCATCAGCAGTGCACTGTGAATCGGAGCGTTTCACAGGCCTGTCACAGATAAGAAATGCTATCAAAACGAAATCCTGCAAAACAATATACTACTGGCTGGCAGCAATTCATACCCGGACAACGTCGGGAAGGGCTGCTAGTCATTAATAAAAACATTCTTGCCAAATGCTTTCGCTTTGATTCGTCTTGCACCGGTACAAAGATTTCACCTCTTATATAATATGAATGCCCCCTGCCATCCCTCTTAACCATTGCCCCAGTTCCAAAAACCACCAAAATAGAAGCGGGCACTGACTCAATTATTCCTAGCTGAAGTAGTCAGGCAAATGGACCCCTAGGCTACTCAATCAAGAGCATCAAGGGGGTGCTGAGATGCAGGAGCTGGGACAGGCGGTAGCTCGCCTGGAGGCGGACCACCAGCTCAATCCGAAGATCCAACTACAAGCTTTTCACTTTATCAACTTTAATATACGCTATTGGAGCTGGAATTATCACAGACGCTGGCACCAGAATTGTCCTCCAATGGGTCCTCGTTAAAGGTTTTAAAGGGTATGCATTCCAATTATAGGGCCTAGAAAGATTCCTGTATTGTCGTTTTTCGTCACTACCTCCCGTAGTGGGTAATTTGTGTGTCTGCTGCCCTCCTTGGTTGTGGTAACCATTTTGCAGGTTCTCTCTCTGGAATCGAACCCTGATTCCCTGTTACCCATGGTGGGCACAGAAAGTACCATTGAAAGTTGATCGGGCAGACATCTGAATGTATTGTTGGCGTCACAGGGATGCGCGATCGGCCTGAGGTTATCTAGAGTCATCAAAGCGCCTGGGCGAGCCTGAATTGGTCTTGGTCTGATAAATGCACGCATCCCGGGAGGTCAGCGCTCGTCGGCATGTAATAGCTCTAGAATTACCACAGTTATCCAAGTAACGAATGGAGGGATCAAACAAACCATAGCTGATTTAATGAGTCATTCACAGTTTCACTGTACCGGCCATCTCTACTTACACATGCAAGGCTAAATCTTGGAGACAGGCATATGCTACTGCCAGGATCAACTAGGTAGCTGCACCTGCTGGACAGCTTTTTGGGAGCCATGTGTCCATCCCCAGATTGACCTACACCCCCTTCAGGAGCCTGCTGGGGAAGCCCACCGCCCTGTGGGGGACAGGTGCAGGCACCAGCAGGCCAAGATGTCTCTGTGGGAAGGAGAGGCAGGCCAAGGCACTACCTGAGCGGGAAGCATGGGTGCCGGCCTACGCTGCAGCGACACCCCACGGAATGGTCTTTCCAAATTGCTTCAGAAATGCGATGGGTAGAGAAGGCGATGGTGTGGTGAGCTGGGGCTCGGACTGGCCTGCGTCATCCAGGGCCTGGTGCCACCTGATCCTCCTTCCTCTCTGGTCGAACCACTGAGGGTGCAAGCTACCAAGGATGCTCAGCCTTCTCTTTGCTGGATAGGGCCTACATCAACGGCCAACCCTCAAAATGGATTATGTCTGGAATGGTGGAAGCTGTTTCCTTGAAACAACAGCTGAGGCTGGCCAAGCAGTCCATCCTTCAATGGATCACGTGTGCCCAATCAATCAGAATATACGGCACTGGCATGGCCCTCCCAGGGCAGGCCACCCTAAGCCAGGATGTCAGTTTTCCTTGCCTGCTCTCGGGGAATGCATGCTCAGAGAAAAAGCCCATCGGGTAGGGCTGAGAGATAGGTGTGGACCCGGGAGACCGGGCAGGCCATCCCACGCTCTTGAAGGGTAGAAGCTCTTTGCTTGAAGCAACAGCAGAGACTGGCCAAACAGTCCATCCCTCAATGGACCAGGCATGCCAAATCGATCGGGTAATACGGCGCTGGTCGGACCCTCTCCAGGTAGGCAATCCTGCGTTGGGATGCCAGCTTTGTCTCCCTATCTGCTCTTGGCATAGCAGGCTCAGAAGAAATGCTCATCGGGCAGGTCTGGGAGACAGGTGTGGACCTGGGCCCCTAGAATACCAGTTGGGCCAGCACAGGCCCTGGCACCACCTGGCTACAAACCGATGGATCACACGGGGATCAAGAGTTCCCTGTCCTTACCACCCTTTCTTGTAATCTGTGTCACCCGAGTGACAGAGGAGTGCATTGGCGATAAGGCACCCAGCCTCCTGGAGCCGGCCTGGGCTTGAGGAAACAAATGAGCCCTCATCAGGACTTCCATGGCAGCTGGAATGATGGCTTCATGTCCCTGCCTGCTCTCTGGGAAGGAAGGCTTGGATAAAAGGCCCATCTGACAGGGCTGGGAGGCAGGAGCGGCCCTGACAGCACCAGGCTACGAACTTCTGGACCTCAAGAGTGTCCAGAGTACCCTGTCTCTAGTACTCTGGAGGAAATATACCCACCTTTCTCGTACTCCGTACACACCGACTGACGGTAACAAAGACCCCAAATGCACCCAGCCTCCTGGAACCCTGGCCGGGCTCCATGAGGCAGATTAAACCTCTTTGGGACCACCAGGGCAGCCGCGCCATCTAAACACACCATTGGAAAGCATTGCTAGTGACCAGATGTCCGAGGGGCTCTGCGTGACCAGATGGCCAGGCTCGAAGGATGACCATCTGGTCACCATGTGCCTCAACAAAAGGGCTTCCTCTTGTCTCCTTGGAGGGTACGGGGGTTCTGCGGCACAGGTGCTTGGAGCCCCAGCAAGGACTCAGGCATAGGGCTGCGAGGGGGGCCTTGACGGAGCTCCGACCAATGGCCAGTAGGCACCTTAACATGGTGAAGTGGGGGAGGCCTCCCCTGGCCCGATGGACCCCATCCCAGGACCTTGGGGGTGCAGCATACCGGAGGATGGTGCCTAGGGCCTGGTCAGAGGTCCTTGACCCAGGAGCATAAGGGAGGACTCACTGAGACCCCATCCAGACATGCAGCATGCTCTAGGATGGGGCCCAGGATGAGGGGGCCAGCACCCCAGGGCACACCGGGAGCTCAGTCAGAACTTCTGAACCCGCCAAGCAGGGGACGCCTCCCCAGGGTCGATAGGTCCTCGTCCCAGGACCTTGGCAGTGTAGCAGGCTGGAGAATGGAGCCCATGGAGGGAGGCCCTGCCCCAGGGCCCAGTTGGGCCCCAGGACCAGGGTGAAGCTCCTGGGCCCGGCTGCGTAAGGGACACATCCCTGTGTCCCCCAGGGCTGCATCCTGAGTGCATGCAGCGGGCCGCAGAACAAGGGGCCCCATCCAGGGTCCCCGGTAAGAGCTTCTGAACCTGGCCAAACAGGGGATGCGTCCCCGATGGATCCCCATCCCTTGGCGGTGCAGCAGGATGGAGGACCGAGCCCAGTGCAGAAGGGCCCGCCCTGAAGCCCTCTCAGAGCTTCTGGACCTGGTCACGAAGGGGAAGCCTCCCCATGCACCTCGGGACCCCAATCCTAGGTGATTGGACAGGCTGTGGGTCGCAGGAAGGAGCTCAGGATGAGGGGCTCAAACCCCTGCACTCGCTGGGGCCCCAGTTAGAGCTTCAGAACCTGGAGAACAGAGCCCAGGGTTGGAGTGCATGTCCCGGGACTCGGTCAGAGCTCCATGACCTGGCCAGGCAGGGGAGGCCTCCCAGGACCCCATCCCGGGCGCTTAGGCATATGGTGGGCCACAATACAGGGCCTAAGACAGAGCTTCTAAACCTGGTTAACCAGAGGAAACCTCCCCAGGCCTGATGGACCTCATCCCGGGCCCTTGGTCGTGCCCCACCAAGGGCCTGGGATGAGGACCATCTGGTGACTGGCTGAAAACTGCACAAAGACCAGGATGCTTGTTTCCGGTTCAGGGAAGATGTGGATTGGCAGTTTAGGCTGGACTGTTCCCATGAGGCACAGGGTCAAGACTGATTTGCATATGGCTGGGTCTGAACTGAGGTGGTGAAGTGAGCTACGGAATGATAATGGATTCAACCCAGATCTGTGACTGCGGGTGAGTGTCTGAAAAGCTTCAGTGCTCCGTCCATCATTTCCAGGGGCGGTGGGTGACATTTGAAAGTGGTGAGGCGCAAAGTGATTTGCATACAGCACCATAGCGAGCGAGCGTAGCGAGCGAGGCCGAACCCCAAAAGGGGCATTTGGGGGGGTAACCCCCCCAAGAAAATTTTGAAAAAAAAGAAGAAAATCGTGCATTTTCAAGCAAATTTGAGAAAGCAGGAAGGTTAATAAAGCAATTGTGAAAGTGCAGTTATTACATTAATAGATGGCATAACATAGGTAGCTGCTTATTCAGTATAACCACAGAGCTTCATACATACCGTCCTATTATGCTCAGGTGCTGAATTCAGACTATAAGACTTTCATGGAAATCTCAGCTCTAAGAGACACTGCTTGAGGGCCTGGAGAGTGACCACACATAACCTCCAAAACCTGCCAACTTCCTCTTAAGTGATGTCTGATTCCTGAATGGCAAAGACACCCACTTGCATTAAATATGTGTATCTCGGTGGCAAGAACCGGCTACATGGTGCACACAAAGATCACGCTAAAAGTTATGGGCACACCAAGTCCACCTCGAAAATAAATACCAGCTTGAAATACCATGTTTTAACAGTGTGGCTCGCACCATGCACAGCTTGAGGCAATTAAATAAAGCCATGTCAGTCGCAATGATTTAGACTTTCAGCTTTCACAAAGTGCTAAAACAAATTCCGTCCTGAACAATTTGTTGTCATTCATTCCAAATTTATTCCAACAATCAATGGCATACATAACAGCATAACAGCGCCATGAGACCCAACAGGGTAATATGTCTGCGCTCAATAAAAACCATTATTAATAATAATAATAATACAGGGCGCTCTCAGTCTTCCTAGTTCCACGCTGGCAACTAAATGATCGCAGGGAGTAACCTGGGCCTTGTGTTGGAGTCAATTTATGACTGAATCAAAACTGCAAGAGCGTCAGGCACATGGGGATTAGAGCTGCCAAAGGGCCACCCTGGGAAACCTATGAGGCCAAATGGAAGGCCCATGGGACAAAAACAAGTCAAACACTAAAAGCACCTCCTAGGGGAACAAAAGACAGCCTTTTCAACCGTAAACACAGTACATTATGCACAATACTTACCTTGCATGGTATAAGACACATTTTTGGATTCAGCATTTCATCAAAAGCGCGTGTCAGACCAACCAATTAATTGGATATTTTGTCTCCCAAGAACCCATCTCCTGGATGACTTTGCACTGTGCTATAGCCAGGGCCACTGGAATTATGAAGAATGGAGGGCCAAATTATGTGGCAGGCTTAGTAAATTATGCAACAAGAAAAAGCAAATTATGCAGCGTAATGCTGCATATTTTCTGATAGTATTTCTTTATATTTTTTTCAATTTTACACTTGTTAGCACTGTCTGGGCATTTGTTGTACCTCATTAGTACCTGTTTAACACCCTAATATAGCAATGAGCAACAGAAATTTGACCAGTCAAGCTTGCAAAGGGTCTTCCACTCAACGGCAATATGTGTAGCTCCGTTTTGAACCATTTGAGCCAAAAACACATTTTAATTTGTTACCATCAGCAGATTAGGCGGCAGATGATGAATTATGTGGGAAGTCTCTAATTATGCGAAAATCGCCACAGCCGCACAACAACACAATTCCATTCACTCTGACGGAAGCAGATGAGCGGCAGACCAAGGGACCAAAGGGCATACAAGCAGATGACATCAGAGCTGTATTTCTTTGTGTTTTTAATGCTAGGTAGTACTGTTACTCAACAGCATTGACCCATTGAGCCCCCTTGCTGTGGTGGTAACTCCTGCTCTCCCTACAGCTAAGGTAAGCCAGGTATCGTGCGCTGTCTGGCACCACCGTGAATGCAGAGTCCTATGTCGGGAGCTCTTCCTATGCAGATCTGTTTATGCAAGCGGAGGAAGGGTGGGGGGCGGGGGATTTTGGAGTACACAGTTAATAGACCAGCAGATGACCCACACTGGCAGCCTCCCAGGCCACACCGATGGCCAAGAGGCGGTCATCCTGCTTTTAAAATGGGGGTTAGTGGTCATCTGCAATGCGAATGACCCCACTGCTTCGACGGGCAACCAGCTGGAGGAGGGGTACACGCTTTCATACCACGATGGCTTATTCCAGGGACTTCAACTTAATTGGTTTTGTACAGCGTCACATGCTGCCTTCTTGCATCTTTAGAGAGCTTTAACGGTCGCCATTTTCTCACACACACACACACAAATATGTGCACACAAGCAGGCATACACCCAGACAGAAGCAAGACAGACACTCACACAAAAGTCTCAGTTGGAATAAAGGCCATTTTACACCCCTTATCTCAGGTGGCTTTCTTAATTGCTCCTTTTGCTGCTGTCAGCAGGATGCCTGGATTCGAGTGTGTTCACAAATGCACACCATGATGTGAATGTGATTGACAGTGCAGGGCCTGAATGGACCCTGCTCTGTCAAACACAGCGTGGTGGCAGTGGTGGCTGGTGACATTTGAAAGTGGTAAGGCGTAAACTTTATCGGAGTGCACCGTGGCGAGCGAGCCCAAACATCTTAAGCTTCTCCCCCGAGAAAATTTTGAAAAAGAGTGGGTAATTTGTGCATTTTCAAGCAAATTTGAGAAGCAAGAAGCAATAGTTAAAGTGTAGTTATTACATTAATAAAGGGATGCCATATTTCCCTCTGCCTTTCACTAAGTCTGTAAGGAATTAACCCAGAGGTGAGTTTGAGTCCTTCCCCTTTTTACTTTTATCAGTCTATTACAAAGGCAGCGATTACTTTTTAATAAATATCAACATTTTCCATCCATAAACTCCCTCCTTTTCTTTCCTACCCTATTTGCGTAAATCCTTGGAAAGGTGAATTCCTGTTAGTGCAACAGTCTACTCAAGCAAGCTTTCAAACCACAAGCAATTTAAAGATATATGAAAGGTCTGCTTCTAGGAAAACCCAAATACAGTTGTCAGGATACAATGCACCAAAGAACAGGAAGCCCTGTGTTGCAAACGAGTGTGAGGTGTTTGAATAGCAAATGACTCCAACTTCCTGCCAAGCTGGCTATATATATGCAGAGATTAAAGTGCGCTAGCGAACCTTATGCTTGAAAGCTGTGACCGTGAGCTATAGACCCCATATGCACATCATGCAAGGGCAGTGGGATGTGGTTCCTGACGTTTTCTCAAATACTCGTAGCATTAGCGATACCCATCTTGCATAGGACGGAGAGAAAGGAGAATGACGGAGACCGGGGAATAATCACACCATCCTAAAGCAAAGTAACTTGTGGTATGCAACACGATCATCGCTGCAAGGCCAACATCTATGTGCAGCAACACTACTGCAAGTTGAATTAAAAAAGAATGAGATTTCCATTTAAAAAACACAAAGGTGCATCTGTTTGAATTGCAAATGTGAATATTTTCAAATGTCTGTTTGTGTGCATTGCACTGGACTGCATATGGTGCTAGAATATGGGCTGAATTAGAGTGTACCAACGTAATTTTTTTTAACATAAAACAAAAACAAATATTAATAACGATAAGCATAAATATGGAAAAATACAGAAATGTAACAAAACAAATACATAATACAAGCAGTATCCCTACCTATGAACTAATTGGAAGAAATCATGTGGCTCCAACTGTTTTTCTTTATCTTGGCTCTACTTTATATTTCATGTCAAGCTGATTCAGGGTTGTAGTAGAGCCTGCTTCAAATATTGTCTGCTATCAGCACTCACAGAAAATTCAAGATTTAACATCTTTCATGAACTGATATGTCCCCAGGTAAGTTACACAGCTCTGCAGATTCCAATGTTTTCTAATTCTAAAATGAGTATTTCTTAGCCTGATTAAACTAAGTTTAGCCTCAGATTTATTACACACGCAGAAAACGGACCTGAACATATTCCAATCAATCCCCGTGAAACCTACCTCCTAAATACTGGACTGACAAAGAACAAGATGTGCAGCGTAAAGGAAGCTCGATCTCCTCACACCCGTACTCCACAACAACGTTTGTATACACTTCCCTCAGATAATTGCTGTTACAAGAAAAGCCTGTAGTACCCACACACACACACACACACACAAACGCCGCATCTCATCGCTATTAGCATTTCATGTTTTTATTAAGCCTCGAGGCGCTCTGCAGCTTTCAAAAAGTGTCCTCTTGGCGCTTTACAAACCATGGAAACCGAATGCACAAATTCCTGTGGCAGCAAGCCTTGCTAATTAAAGTAGTGTGAGGGGCGTGACACTGAGATCGCGTGATTGAAAGATACTAGTCTGTGTTTGTTAAACATGTTTGAGCTGCATTTGTTTTTGATTGTTGGAAATCATGGAGTCTCAGCCGGCTTGCATCGACAAATTATGCTTATGCAGGCCCAGGGCAGGGCCTACTACTACCACCATGTGACGTTGGAACACTGAAGTGCACAGACACTCATCAAGGCTGTAATAATGGCCAGAACAGAACTGCTGCTGACATACAGCCTGATTCATCATTGTTAAATCCGGTCGCAAAGGGCCAGATTCTGAGAATCTGGCCCTTTGCGAGCGGTATTTTTGCATTTGGGATTCATCATCCCAAATGCAAAAATCGCTATTTAAGAATTCGCATATTTGCGAGGAATAGCATTTAAGGAATCTCTATTAGAGATTCCTTAAATGCTATTCTTGAAACATTTTTAAATTGCAAATTCACAAAAATTTCCCGCTATTTACCGCGAGGTCAAACCTCGTGGTAAATAGCGGAAACTTAGAAAAATGCATTTAAATGCATTTTTCTAAGTTTCATGTTACACACACACATGTCCTTGGGACATGTGTGTGCGCAACACCAATGTACCACAAGACTAGTTCAGTGACCTATCGGTGAGTCACATCAAATAAAGCAATCATGACACACTCACGCATACTCACTCACTGTAGAGTCGAGTGTGTGCACCAGTGTTTGTCGATCCTTTTTCTCCGAGGGCGAGTGCCGTGGCATAGTCAGAGTCTGTCTGAGTGACTGACTGCACTCGCTCAGCCTCAAGATCGATGATCGATGCGGTCCGGATACGGAATGGATGCAAGACACGAGCCGAGCCCCTAGAGCGATAGAGAGAAGAGAACGTTACTACAGGCAGTGGCGCGCGTGTCCCAAAATGGCCAATCACTGCATGGCTTCACATGAAGTCATACAGTGATTGGCCATAAAGTGCGGCCGAGGGAGTGTGCCACCACCCACGCGCGACATCCAATAATGGATTGCCTGCGGTGGACCAGCCAATCCTGGCTCTGCATGCAGCGCCAGGATTGGCTAGGGGGGCACATTTGCTACTCGCCCGTTCAACCCTATTTTCAGCGGCCCGGCTGCTGTAAGAAGCAGCACCCCCCTTGGTCCCTCTCTATGGGGAAGGTAGGGAAGTAGTCTACGCGCATGCTCGGGCCAGTTTGAGCCCAAAACTTCACATGCGCAGTACTGCTGCAGCTGAGTGTGGACTGTCACTCAAGCTGCAGCAGCCCAGCCAGCCCCACCCCCTGCGCACTCCCGATTGAGTGGGGTGTGTCCCGGAGGATTCCCGGCCGGTAGCGCTGCGGCGCTATAAAATGATTCGAGGAGGTTAGAGATAGAATTATAATTGCCAAAAATAGGACGGTGCGTCCATGTGGCTTAGTTGGGCTACGCCCCTACGCCCCAATGGACGCACCACGCCTGATCATTTCCTTGTGTTTGCTTTGTTCCCTCTAAGTTGGCAGAGTATGCCCAGACATGGGTCCCTTGCTCACTTTGCCACTGGATTCAAGCGAGCCTGGCTGATGAAGGGTGTTACCCAGAAGCTGGTCCCAGGATGCTTGTTTCCAGTTCAGGGAAGACCTGGCTTGGCAGTTTGGGCTGGACTGTTCCCATGAGGCACAGGGTCAAAACTGATTTGCATATGGCTGGGTTAGAACTGAGGTTGCGAAGTGAGCTAAAGAATGATGATAGATTCAACCCAGATCTATGACTGGGTGTGATTGTCTTAAAGGTTTCAGAGCTCCGTCCATCATGTCCTTGTGTTTGCACTGGCTGAAAACTGCCAGACCATAAGGGGGTCCAGTGTACCCTGTCCCTAGTAATTTGGTGGAAGGCTACCCCCTTTCTTCTAAACCTTGTGCACCGAGTGACACAGGGGACCAAAGACACAAATGTATCCGACCTCCTGGAGCACAGGCTGGGCTTGAGGAAGCAAATGAGCCCTCATCAGGACTTCCAGGGTAGCCCGGCTATCTGGTCGCTATCTGGAAGCATGGCGTGCAACCAGATGGCCAGGCTCAGGGGACCCTGCCACCCGAGTGCTCAGAGCTCCAGCTAAGCCTCACTCACAGGGCGGTGAGAGGGGCCCTGATGAAGCTCTGACCCTGGGCCTGCTGGAACCTCAATGCACAGGCGAAGAAGGGGACCAGATGGCCCAGGACCCAAGCCAGAAGACCGAGGCACCAGGACCCAGGATCTGGGACTCAGGCCACGTGACCCAATCCCCGTGACCGAAGCCCCGGGACCCAGAACCCAGGATCAAGGCTCAGGGACCCAGGTGCCAGGAGCCATGCCCCAGGACCCAGTCTCCAGGACCCAGGCCCCAAGACTCAGGACTCAAAACCCAGTCGCCAAGATCCCGTCCCAGGTCCTTGGGAGTACAGCAGGTTAAAGGATGGAGGCCAGGGTGGGAGTATTCACTCTGGGGCCCTGGGGGGAGCTCCGTTAGTGCTCCTGGATTCAGCCACACCGGGTAAGCCTCCCTGGACTTGGACAGTTGGTAACAGCACTTGTTCTACCATTTTGTTTCCCTTAGATTTTGGACCGTAGCTCAGCCAGCCCCTAGGAAAACTAGCCAACCTAGGGCTTTCCAGGATGGGCTGACTTGTGTGGCTCTCACAACATTTATATTATCTAGAATCCATTGCAAATCTCAAACTTTGAATATAAAAACAAATTTCCCTCACATTTCTGAGATGGAAACTTCTGGAATCTGGAGGGAGCAACAAACTTCCTGCCACTCGGCATTCCCCCAAGTCTCCTGTTACAAATGGTTGGTCACTTGTGTGGGTAGACCTAGTGCTCATGACAGAAAATGATCCAAAATGCAACACGAACACAGCATATTTTTCCGCCAAAAACGGACCCTTTTTTTCCAATGAGTCAATTGGCTCATTTCACTTTCAATACAATGACGTCAGCACTCCATGGGCGCCAATCGTCATTACACTAAAAAAAACAAATGCTTCGGGCAGCAGGGGAAACTCTTTCCCTGACCCGAGGCTGAAAAAAATCCATCTGCTGTAAACGGCAGAGGGATTTCCTGGACATGTGCAGAGGATGGAACGATTACATCCGGAGGAAGTACCCGTTCAATCAATCAATCAGAGCATTTATATAGCGCACTACTCACCCGGAGGGTCTCAAGGCGCTAGGGGAGGGGGTCAGCTACTGCTCGAACAGCCAGGTCTTGAGCTGCTTCCTGAAGGCGAGGTGGTTCTGGGTCAGGCGGAGGTGGGTCGGGAGGGAGTTCCAAGTCTTGGCGGCCAGGTAGGAGAAGGACCTTCCCCCTGTGGTGGCTCTTCGGATGCGGGGGACGGCGGCGAGGGCGTGGTCGGTCGATCGAAGCTGGCGTTTGGGAGCGTAGAAGTTGAGGCAGCTGTTGAGGTATCCTGGGCCTTGGTTGTGTAGGGTTTTGTGTGCGTGGGTGAGGAGCCGGAAGGTGATTCTCTTGTTGACCGAGAGCCAGTGCAGGTCTCTGAGGTGTCCGGAGATGTGGCTGCGACGGGGGATGTCCAGGATGAGTCGTGCTGAGGCGTTCTGGATCCGCTGGAGTCTCTTCTGGAGTTTGGCGGTTGTTCCGGCGTAGAGGGAGTTGCCGTAGTCCAGACGGCTGGCGACGAGGGCCTGGGTGACCGTCTTCCTGGTCTCGGTGGGGATCCATTGGAAGATCTTACGTAGAATGCACAGGATGTTGAAGCACGACGAGGAGACGGCGTTGACTTGTCTGGTCATGGAAAGGGAGGAGTCCAGGATGAAGCCCAGGTTGCGTGCGTGGTCTGTTGGTTTGGGTGCGCTGCCCAGGGCGGGGGGCCACCAGGAGTCGTCCCAGGCGGAGGGTGAGGATCCCAGGATGAGGACTTCCGTCTTGTCGGAGTTCAGTTTCAGGCGGCTGTTCATCATCCACTTGGCTACGTCTGTCATCCCTTCGTGCAGGTTGGCTCTGGCGGTGGCGGGGTCGTTGGAGAGGATCAGCTGGGTGTCGTCGACATAGGAGATGATGTTGAGGTTGTGCTGGCGTGCGATGGCTGCGAGGGGGCTCATGTAGACGTTGAAGAGTGTTGGGCTGTTGATCTTGTTCCAACTTCTGCGTGCAACCTGTTGCTGGTGGTGGTGGATCGTGGTCCTTTTGAAGCTGAAGTGGACGCAGCTGTGGTCCGTTCAGTGGAGTCCGGTGGCGTGGCTGAAGGTGATGTCCTTGCTGGATGAGAACACGGGGTCGAGTGTGTGTCCGGCGTAGTGGGTGGGGGTGGTCACCAGCTGCTTGAGTCCGAGGTTTGCGAGGTTGTCCAGCAGGGTGGTGGTGTTGCGGTTGTTGTTGTTCTCCAGGTGGAAGTTGAGGTCCCCGAGGAGGATGTAGTCAGCGGAGGGGAGGGCGTGCGGGCTGATGAAGTCGGCGATGTCTTCGCTGAATTGAGTGCGAGGTCCCGGGGGTCTGTAGATGAGGGTGCCTCTGAGGGTGGTCTTGGGGTTGATGTGGATCTGGAAGTGCAGGTGCTCGGCGGGTGCGAGGGTGTCGTTGGAGTTGGTTGTGATGCGGATGGTGTTCCTGTGGATGATGGCGATGCCTCCTCCTGTCTGGTTGACGCGGTCCCTCCGGATGATCTTGTAGCCGTCTGGGATGGCGATGGCGATGTCGGGCACTGAGGAGGCGTTCATCCAGGTTTCCGTGAGGAAGGCGACGTCTGGGGCTGTGGTATCGAGCAGGTTCCAGAGCTCGACGGCGTGTCTGTGGACGGAGCGGGTGTTGAGCAGGATGCACTTCAGGTGGTTGCTGCTGTTGCTCGTCTTGGTCTTGGTCGGTGCTGGAGTAGTGCAGGTCCGGATGGAGGTGAACTTGCAGGAGTGGCAGCAGAAGGGTCTCGGTGTGGCTCGGTAGCAACCTGGGGTTCGGCCGGCGTTGAGTGCGTTGAGTTCGGTGGCGTCGTAGGTCCGGCGGGTGGGCTGGTGACTGCGGGGGCCAGGTGTCCTGGCACTGGGCGCGGTCCAGGCGCGGACGGGCGCAGACGGGTTTACCTTTGGCGCACCTTCGGCGCTCAATCGGTGCTCCCGCTGCGCGCGTCCGCTGCGCGGTCGCTCTGGGGGCGTCATAAATCAGGAGCCGGGAGGGCGGGTCAGCTGGGTGGCGGGAGCGGGGCGGCCAATGGGCTGGTGGTGGGCGGGGCCGCAGGGAGGCAGCGGCGGGAAAACGGAACAGATGGGCGGCTCAGCGGCGGCTGGGTCGCTCGGAAGCAGCGGCAGCAGGAAGGTGTCGGGAGCAGGAGGGGTGACCCGGCCTAGTTAAAGGCACAGTGGTCACTCCTAACTCGCACTGCGGTCCCCTTAAATCAGGAGCCGGGAGGGCGGGTCAGCTGGGTGGCGGGAGCGGGGCGGCCAATGGGCTGGTGGTGGGCGGGGCCGCAGGGAGGCAGCGGCGGGAAAACGGCACAGACGGGCGGCTCAGCGGCGGCTGGGTCGCTCGGAAGCAGCAGCAGCAGCAGCAGGAAGGCGTCGGGAGCAGGAGGGGTGACCCGGCCTAGTTAAAGGCACAGTGGTCCCTCCTGAACTCGCACTGCGGTCCCCTTAAATCAGGAGCCGGGAGGGCGGGTCAGCTGGGTGGCGGGAGCGGGGCGGCCAATGGGCTGGTGGTGGGCGGGGCCGCAGGGAGGCAGCGGCGGGAAAACGGCACAGACGGGCGGCTCAGCGGCAGCTGGGTCGCTCGGAAGCAGCGGCAGCAGGAAGGCGTTGGGAGCAGGAGGGGTAACCCGGCCTAGTTAAAGGCACAGTGGTCACTCCTGAACTCGCACTGCGGTCCCCTTAAATCAGGAGCCGGGAGGGCGGGTCAGCTGGGTGGCGGGAGCGGGGCAGCCAATGGGCTGATGGTGGGCGGGGCCGCAGGGAGGCAGCGGCGGGAAAACGGCACAGACGGGCGTCTCAGCGGCAGCTGGGTCGCTCGGAAGCAGCGGCAGCAGGAAGGCGTCGGGAGCAGGAGGGGTGACCCGGCCTAGTTAAAGGCACAGTGGTCACTCCTTAGCAATGAAAGGGTTAAAGACTAGGCTAGTGACATCCAAGACATGGTATAAACATGTCATAAACTTTGACCAGTTGCATTTGCATCAACTTTATACCATGAAATACTGTAAAATAAGGACATTTATGCATTCTGTTGCAAAATCAATGAGAGTAATTTTTATAATCTTATTACTACAATAATATACTTTAGGGCAGGGGTCTCCAAACCGGTCCTGGAGGGCCGGATCCATGCCAGATTTTTTGGATATCCCCATTAAGATACATGTTGTTTTTTTAAAAATCTGAGGGCATTTTCTCAGTATAAAAGGGCATCCCTGGCCCCCTGAACTTCGATCTCAACTGAACTGGAAGAAAGACTGAAGAAGGACTTCCCTGCTGTGCCAATGATCCGACAAAGTGAGGCTGCACTGGCATGGACTGCACCTGCTGAACTTGGTGAGCAGAACTGTGCTATGTTTTCAAAGAAATGACGGAGCTCTCTCCCTTTGCTGGTGCACTTTGGGCTGCCTTGCACCAATACAGGCACCCTTTTGCCACAGTGAAAGGGTGCCTGTGTTATGGTCAGGATTGTTTTTGTTCAGGAAGGAGTACCTTCCAGCATAAAAATATAATTGGAGGCTTTTTCCTCTTTGTGTGTGTGCTGCAGGAAGCAGCACACCTGTTAAGAGGAAGTAACAAAGAGAAATAAAGAAATGCCTCTTCATTAAGTCAGCCTCAGGCAGATGCACTTTTCTGACACACACCCATGCCTACAACTCTTTGTAGAAATGAACTTGCATCAAAATCTATGAACCGATGCACCGGAATGCCCATGCACCATCCTTGGAATGCCTCCCTGATGCAAAGTAATGCAAATCAACGTGTGCGTTGTGCTGTAAATACCAAAATGAATTATGTATCGGGTATGTATGGAAAAACAGTGACACCCTATGCAAAAATCTTTGTAAATCTGGGCTTTAATATCTAAAGGGAACTCTTTCACCATACTCTTCAACGTAGTGTCTGGTTCTCCACCCTCCAGCCACAGAAAAATAGGCAACATACTTGCTCTGTGTGGGGAAGCTGTCCTCACCCTCCATCATGTGCCATGTCAAAGCAAAGGTATCCGAAATGTGAGTCAGACTTGAAGATAATCATCACACAACATCCACACCAGCATTTGCATGATTTTTTTTTAAATATTGGCATTATGTACTCATATATTTTCTTAAATTGCTGTGTTCTTAAGGTTACTGCTTTGTTTGAGTGCAGTCTAAAGCTCTTGATATGTGTCCCCTTACATGTGTACAGCTGCAACTTTACGCTTCTGATCCTGTGCTGATCAGTTGACCTTACTGGAGCGGTGTTCTAGTAGTAGTCCTGCAGAATCAGACTGTTCGCCTGATTCTACTGCCTATAGAAAAGTCCCGAATATAGTTCTATCTTCACACGCAAATAATGCTGATTCTTTCTACAGTTGTACATTCTCAAATTTGCATGCTATCTCAAAACAAAACCTCTTTATTCCCAAATTCTGGCATGGAAGATTGACCTTTAATTAAAACATCTTACTGCCTCCTCTCCTTTTCGTTCTTTTAAATGGCCATGTCCTTCCCTTCCATCCTCTGCATGCCTTCTCCAACTGAGCGCAACCTTCTTTAATTCATATTAATCTCAATCTTTATTATTGTATGTCTGCAAATTACCTGAATATCATGTCAAAGATTACAACGTACCCATCTTTGAAAGTCATACCCCTGCAACCTAAGAATACCTATTCTCCTCTAGTTCTTCCAATAAACCCATCAACCATCTGCATGAACTCACATCTAACTCCTATTATAGAACAGTTCTTTTTATTATTGAGTTCTTTTAAAAAATGGAAAAGGTAAATGCTTACACCTGCTTTCATCCATGGCCCAGCAGCGCTTTAATATTGTAAATCGTACGGTATAAAGAGATTGTTCTTTCCCATAACCCCCTGCACTGAATCTAATTCGCAGTGCCAAACACATAGACAGTTTGCAATCAATCATCAACAATTGCAGGTCCATGAGGAACCCTCAGGTCCATTGGTTTCCTGTTTATAAGTCATTGCTTATGTCTATCCCTCCATAAGAGTAATCAATCTCAACACCTTCAAGTATTTAAGGCAAGTTTTTTTCTTGAAATCAGTGACTAGAAGTGCTAGACATGGCCCCCATAGCTTTTCAAATTCTTTCCCTTTCTGCTCCAACAACATGAAAATCATCTCTGTGCTTTTCATTCCCCAGCTCTTGTAAAGTCACTGTTGGAAATGACCATGTTTTGTATGGTATTTCCTTAGGTGTTTGCCTTGTGTTGCAGAACCATTTTTTGGGTTGGGCTCAGCTTTCTTCAGGCCTGTTTTCAGGTCAATTGTCCACTCTGCCCAATTTTCCCTATTTGGTGCTACCCCAGGATAGTTCCCTATGTGTTCTTGTTTTTCTTTCCAATGTTTTAGGGCCGTCACCTGACTGGTGTTCCATTTTATTCTTCTAGCCAGGACATGTTCTTCGGCGACCGTTGATTTAGAGACAGTTTTTTCTCGTTCTTTGATAGTGACATTGAGCTCTACCAGGAGTAATAAGTGATCGCTTGTGTCGTCTATCTACATTTCAAAGTCCTCAATTTTAGAGACTAGCTGCCAGATAGAAATATATAATCAATTGTGGTGCTGTTCTTAAATGTAGTTCTCATTTGAATGTTTAATTCTGACCTTTTGTGTAAATACTCAACTGAAATAAGTTCGTAATCTAGTAAAAAGTTATTAAAAATTCTTTCGGCTCTAGTTAGGTTGTTCCTTTCGGGCTGGATTATTCCTAAGTGGTGCAGGTTGAAATCACCCGCAAGCAATTTCGCCGGCGACCGATGTGTGCATAGAATTTCCTGCATTGTTGTAATCATCTGTTGTGTAGCCTTTAGTTTCCATTGGGCTGATGTATTTAAATATACATTAATTATAAGCAAAGAAACAATGTTTTCCTTCCCGCTATTTCCTTCTAATAATAATGCTTGTAACATATTTGAGTTGGTGTCTATATTCCTGACAGTTAGTTGTTTTTCATGCTAACATTGGTCGAGATCCCACCTAATGGTCTTCCATAACGGTTGAGTTTGGTTGCAGGTTGGTGGAAACCTGCATACCCTTCCAAGTGTACCGGTTCAATGGCCCAGGTTTCTTGAAGGCACACGATGTCCCCCTCTAGCAACTTATTTTTTGCTGAAACTTGTTTTAGGGTTTTCTGTTGACCAGCCACATTCCAGGAGACAACTTTGAGACTTTGGTGTGTTTTTTGACCTAGTTTGCTGATTTTTCCCTCTGTTGATGGGTTTGTTCTGGACTTAGCTTTAAAAGCCCCCAAAGGGTCCTCCTTGTACTTTTTGGCGTCAGGTATAGTGAGTGCAACTCTTAATGTCGCTGTAATTCCTATTGTAATTCTGCCTCCATTGGGTTGTTTGGGTGCCTCTTTTTTTATAGTTCTATGTGTAGTTGCTTCCCCCTGGGTACCTATAATGATGCTTAGGTTAATATATTTCTGTTCAGGTTGTTTGTTCGAGGTACCTTTCAGTATACTGCGTGGGTGTTCCTTTACTTTCTTTCTGTCATTGACCATGTTTGATATTTCAAATAAAATTTGCGGGTATTTTTCTTGCTCAGGTGTTGTAACTCCTGTACCCCAATTTTTGAAGGTTTTTATTTCCAAGAGGACGGCTTCGGCGATGTGATGATTTATCCACGTCACTACCGTGTTTTCCTGGTTGGGGTTTTCGTCCCTTGATTCGAAATGAACACTCTCCATATCCGCACTTGTTATGTTCGACAGCGCAGGAATGTGTTGTAGGAGCCTTAGTAGTTTGCTCCTGTTTATGATGTCATGTCTGCCCTTGATTTATAAGATGGTTGGAAAACGCTTCGACATGCGTCTCTTCTATCGGCAGGGCATGAATTGTTGAAAGTTATATTGTGCTGGGATTTAGTTACGTCGAGCTTAGTTTCAACTGAAGTCTTAGATGTTGACACTTTTAGTTGGGTATTTCCTACCCCCATTTTGTATTTGGGATGTTCTTTTGGTATTTTATCCAGGCTCATTGTTTTTGTGTCCTTGAGATCCTTCTTTGCAGCCTCTTCTTGCTCGGTTTTCTTCTGAGTTTCTCTGATGGCCAGATGTTCAACTTTCTTCTGCTTTTCTCTAATCGCTGGTTCAATTGAACTATTCGCCATCACCCGCTCGTTCCCTGATTTTTTGTTTACTTTTGTCTGTGTGGACAAAATTGGGTATGGTTTTTTAATTTGATTGCTGGTCCTGTTTCTGTTTAAATGTTGTTTCTGGTTCGTTTGAGCCGTGTGTAGTATGTCCCCAGCTTATATTTAATTGGTTTGTCTTCTCAGCTTTTTTTTGTTTCTTTAGTTTTTTTTCCATACGTCTGGTCATGTTTAATTGTGTTGATTGGGTTGAAGCTCCTTCTTTTTCCTCCAAATTTAAATTTTCTATGGTACCTATCAATTGATTATCCTGGACTGAGTCAGTGACTACGCTTACTTTGTTTGATTCATCTTCTCTGTTGTTTTTCTCAGGACATACTAGAATATTATCAGGCTTATTGTCTTTAATTGCCCTCGTTTTTAGGTCCTCAATGAGGGTAGTCAGAGCTTCCGGAATAGTTGCCAGTTTGTCGATTGTTGGGCAGCAGGCACATTCCGCTTTTAATGTGGTCGCGTAGGCCTGAGCTTGCTTGATTAAAGAGTTGAGATCCGCCAGTTTTTGATCAATCCCCGAAATTGCATTGGCCATGATGTTTAGCAGCTAGACTTGCACATCCATCTTATTTGAATGGTAGTTTAGTGCCTCCAAGGTGAGTTGTGATGTTTTGAAGAAGATGTCCCATATTGACTCTGAGTCAGCTGATGATGCTATTTTAACTATTAGTGCTGGCTCGTCGGTCTCAAGGATATGGTTAATATTTGCTCCTTCAGGCGATTTTTTGATTGGAGATGATTTTACAGATTGTGAGGTTGCTTCTAGTGCTTTGATGTTGTGGTCTGCTTCCTCATGGAGCGCTTGCTTGGGTCTTTGGTTAAGAATTTTTACCTGTACCTCTATTGGTTGTTGAGCTTTGGTGCTGGTAAAAAAATTCTGTCCTTTTTGCCCAGGAGCTTTAATGTTCTGATCTGCTTCCTCATCGTATACTTGCTTTGTTGTTTGGTTAGGAGTTTGGTTAGGAGATTTTGCCTGGGCCTCTATTGGTTGTTGAGCCTTGGTGCTGGTGCATTGTACTTGCGCTTTTTTTCCAGAATGAACTATCAGGCACCTCATGTGGGCATTCTGTCGCGGGTGGCGATTTTTCTCTAGATGTGATTAGTTCCAGGTCTGTTATGGACCCCATGAATTATTATGATGTCCCATTGGTTCTTGATGTTGCATGTGCTTGGTTGGGCCCGTAGCAGATCTTGGGTCTTTTGCGTTGTCCAGGGCCTTTATATCATATACACAGTTTGTTTCTTTTTGTTGGATGTCCCTAACGTTCTTGTTTGAAGGTGTAATTAGTGGGGGTAGTTGGTTATCTCCCTCTTGTTTGGTGAGCAATATACCTGCTGGGTCTTTTAAGAATTCAATCTTACTTGGTCCATTATTTGTCCTTATAAAGGGGCGAAAGATTGGTGATATTAGTGTTTGCGCCTCCCCTTCTGTATTTGCTTTATTGTTGCTTGCCTATATTCCTTGCGCTTTTCTTTTCCTTTTTGTTGCCAGGCAAGGGGCTCTATCTCTTCCAGACCTCATATTGTATTGAGTTGTGTTATGGTGTGCACACACAGCACGCCAACCTAGGGCTGGGCGCCTTAGAGTCAAAGGGCTGCAGTCCTTGCCCCTGACTTCCGAGTATAGCTCCCTCGCTGCGATCCTCGCACCTTCCTCCTGGCTATATCTCCCTCGCCTGATCTGGTCTGGTCTGGGCAAGGCAGGGCCGGGCGGGCAGGTATGGGCTCCATGAGGCAAGAACCAAGCGCCAAGAACCGGGGGGAGCAAGCAGTAATTCAAGCACCTTAGTAAGTTTTGACAGTTGCAGTAAACCTCCTTACTCCGCTCAGTGACTCGGCATAGTCTACAGCGGTGCCAGGGCAGTAACCGAACGAAGAATGCTAAAAATCGTTTTGCTATTCAATATATGAGATCTTTATAAGTAGTGGGTGTCCCCCTTTTTGAGCGTCAGTTGCAAAACTCAAATGTTTAGGTTGTTTGTGTGTTTTGAATATTAGGCACCATACAGGACACGGAGCTAGCTATGGTTATTTCTTTTTCAAGTAACAGCAGAAGGGAGTGTTTTGGGGCTCATGGCTTCACAGTTCAAAGATCACATTACAGTTTTATGGCCCCTTCTGTGTCTACCCGGTGCCTCCAGTGCCTTCAGTATCAGTGTCTGCCCAGTTTCAGCCCATCCGAGAAAGAACTGCTCTCCCCTTTCTCACCTTCAGCTGTCTAGTCCGGACTTGCTGGGCAGCACACTCCCTCTCTTTTGGTGCTCTCACTGCTCACTCTGGCCAGCCACGGGGGTCACGTAGTTTCCTCCCAATAGAGGAGGTGAAGGTTCTCCTGCTTTGGCCCCCCTCGCACTCCTCTCACTGACCCATACACTGACGATGTGCAGCGCGGGGGCTCCTGCTCCTCCTGCTGCTCTGCCTTCCCAAATAGGCTGTGTAGCGCAGGGGAAAGTGCAGAAAGTGCCGAAAACGTTGTCCTGACAAATACGTCGTCCTCAGCCCTGCAGCGCGTATGACTGTTAGTTAACCCCCTGATGCCAGGGCGTGCTATCCGGGGCACCTCCGGGACCGAGGGAAGAACTGACGGCGAGATGCGGTGCGGCGTCCACACTCCTGCTCCCTGCACCTCGGTCTCACTCTCTGCACTCGGCAAACACGAAAACCTGAACCACACTTGACTTATTCTTAGCTTGTGCAGTTGGCACAATTTCAAGGGAAATTGACTTGGCTGAGTGGAGTTTGTACCTCGATCCTGAAGATGGGCTGAGAACCCTTTATTGAGTCTGGCAGCCCTACTCCCTGCTCCTGGTATGGGATCAACTAACCGCGTTGGCCCGCTCTCCATTGTGGACATAGAGAAAGCCCCTTGTTTTCACCAAGTAGCCTGCTGCAACTTCTTCAGGCGGACTTGCAATCTGGATTAAGACTACCTTGCTATGTACAAGTCATTGATTTGGCTTCCACAGATGTCTTGCGTGTTACTTTACAGCTCCCCTCTGGTGATTTTTTATTGTTTACATAATGTTTACTGTAAGCATGGGGGTTGCAGAGTTGATGTACCTATTATTGACACTATTAATGCCCATGTGATGACTTTGAGCCACTCAGTATTGACTTTGACTTCTTGATTGGAGAGGACGATGAAGTATGGTCATTTCCTGTGCTTTCTCTCCCGCTCATCAAAAGAGGAAAACCTCTGCTTTACAGTTGAATGCCTTTACCCTGAATATTTGCCTCCGAGCTTGAAATGGGAGACCATTATCTGATAAAGAGGGGTAGTGTACTTTTAATCGTCGGGCAGTATTAGCCACATAGATTATATTTTGTTGGACATCAGATTATGGTCTATAATGATTGACACGCATGTGTCCCCACGACAGGATAGCAACCATAATGCCTTGGACCTGCCATTAAGATCGTTGGGTTTCACTAGTTCAAGTTCCTGTACCGAACCCTTCGACAGGAGGCTTGCACCTACCAACAATTGCTGTAGGCTAAAATGGACGTTTGTGGTTGATTGCCCGGCAATTCAGGAACAGATTTATGAGGTTGACGCTTCTGGTCTGGAAGCTGTTCAAGCTGTGGGATCCAACTTCCTGTACTCTGACTCCCTGGCGAGAATTAATGACACCCATAATTCCTTGTTCTCTTCCCTTAGGAACCAGTTCTTGGTTGAGTTGAGTTGAGGTCCCTCCCTAAGAGGGTAAAAGGGGCATATTGGTACACCAAATCATGTAGAGCTGCGAGTTGCACCCTAACTTAAGCTATTAAAGAAGGGGATAGGAGTGTAACTTATGACACCAGGTTACACTTCAAAGGTTCTGTACTTAGTGCCAAAAATGATTGGGAATTTGCCAAATAGGAGGTCTGCAATCAGTGGTCAAAGGGAAAGATCACTGCTCCTTTTGACGCAGTCTTACTAATAGTGGTTCAGAGGTCAATCTTCCCATGGATAGTAATATTTCTGCCGTTGCCTGGGTCGAACACTTTTCTAAGCTGTACTAATTTGATGCAGGTGTTTACCACTATGAGTGTGAATCAGTTGGGATACTGGTTTCTGGAAGGGATAGCTGTGCAGCTGATATCTCTCCCTATGCTGAGGGTGTGGTTCCTAGAGTGGACAGTACAATAGTGGGTATCTCCTCAAGACATTCTGTGCCCGGGCTAGCTGCCTGAGATGCTAGGCCAATTTCCATTAGTGAAATTAACAAAGCAATTGATTGGATTACCCCTAATAAAGATCCTGGCCTTGAGTCCTTTTTAAAGCAGACAAGAATATCTTGTGCCCCTATTTTGCTCTGTATTTTAATACCTTATTGGGTGGCTCCCCAATGCTTCCGTTGTGGGCTGAGGCAGAGAAAATCCCGATTTTTAAAAAGGGCTCAACGTCGCTTCCCTCCAACTATAGGCCTTTCAGCCTGATTGATAGCTTCCAGAAACGTTTTCGTCAGATTGTCTTGGATACAGTGTATGATTGGATGGAAGACATGGGCCTGTTGACTCCCTTGCAAGTCGGCTTCAGGAATGGTATCGGCACCATTGATCAGGTGTTTCACCGTCAATAAATATCCCTGAAATATGCCTTGGTGGTAGGCCATCTAAATGTGGTCTTTGTGGACCTTACTTCTGCTTTTGACCTCATACCAAGGGAGTCCCTGTGGAAGATTATGATGAATTTGGACATTAGAAAATATCTCATGGATGTAATTAACAGGCTCTACTCCAATAATTTTGCCCAGAGCCGATGCGGTTCCCTGGGCGAACGGACAGCCTCCATTCCAGTCACTAGGAGTGTAAGGTAAGGGTGTGGACTATCCCCAACCGTTTTTCTTTTACACATCAATGTCAGTCAGTCAGTCAAATAATCTTTATTTGGATAAGAATATCCATAAAAACACAGTTCATCACCACCAAATAGATAATACAATAACATTTTTTTTTAAAACAAGTAAATACACAATATTATCCAATATACATAAAATTACACTGTGTAAAATCAAGAAGACGGGGTGGATGGGCCTACCAAAGCTAGCAGCATATTAACATAGTGCAAATTATGAAGTTTGAACCGATGTGCAAAAACAGCAGTATAGTGCAAATAGTGTATACTAGCAGCTAATGAGACATACAATATGCCTAGTTGAGCAGCATTAATAACATAGTTCAGGGTATAAAGTTCGGGCCAGTGTGCAAATGAGCAATAAATTAAGTGCAATACTGTGCAAAGGGTCAAGCAGTAATAGCAGCAAAATATAGGTGTGATTCAGCTTAGCACCATATACAGTATACAGTTTTTTCAAATAATGACGACTTCTGACAGAGTAATTTAACTTTCAAACAATGCCAAACCGTCATAAAAACAAATTAAAATACGTTACACTAGACGGTGTTACAGAATTTTTTCGACACATTAGATTTCATTCATGGAGGCACGTGAGCGTACCGCAAACCTGTAAAAACGTGCTTACCCGGAGGATCATGTCATCACTTCCTAGCTGTAGAATTTCGTGATATGCTAATTTAAAATCAGAAACAGCCCGTTCCTTAAAATAGGAGATTAGATACTGTTTGGCATATCTAATATAACATTTACAAAAGAATAGGAAGTGGTGCAATGTTTGTTTATTGCCGATGCCACATGGGCAGTACAACTTCTCAAGATTGCTGTTGAATCCTATCAATATATATCAATATATACACATCAATGACTTGGTGGTCCAGCTTGGGCTGGGCCATAATGATGTCTCAAGTCTTGCTAATAGATAGGTGCGGGCTCTCCTTTTAGCAAATTCCACTCTTTTGATTTCAAAGTCCCAAAGGAGATCCAAAAGTTTCTGAACTAATTTGGAATCTCAGCAACCAGAGAGACATGGAGATTAATCTTACTAAAACTAAGTATATTGTCTTTAATCCCTGTCATTCAGCCCTCACCCACCTGATTCTAAATGGTGTCCCCCTGGGGAGAGTCCACACATTTGATTATTTAGGGGACACACTTACAGAGCAGTTTGACTGGTCTACCCATATCCAGAATTGTAGACTTAAGTTAGAGAAATATTCATGGGGTGTTGTGAGGTCTCTACAAGGTTCAACATTTTGTCTAGTATCCCCAACTCTCCAAATTTACAACCTGCAAGCCTGTGGGGCATCATTATATGGAGCGGGGCTCTGGAGCCATGAGAACGTAAGCGATTTGGAGCTAGCAGAAAAGAACTTCCTGTTCCTTCTCACTAATCTCCCCTTCAGCACTCCACTCATTCCCCTCCAGTTAGATTTGGGCCACAGATCTCTTATCAATAAAGTGGGTCTCAGACCACTATTGTACTGTCGGAGGTTCTGGGCGACCCCAGAACTCACGCCATACTGGTTGGGATTAGACAATGTACCAAAGTTAGCCGGTGCTTCTAGAATCATGTGGTCCAGGTTTATAACATGTTGGCTGACTGAGATAGGGTGTGGAAATCTCTGGCCTACCCCTCAGGCTGCTTGTGGGATTTCAAAATCAATACTCAAGGGGCTTCATCTGTATTTTACAAATGCTTTGATCTCCAGGAATGGGAGGGTGGGATCCCTTACTGCTGCTTTTCCTGGGTTTAAAGAGGATTACATCTTTGAAGGTTATCTAGATGAGATCGAACCCCTGTTGCCAAAGCACTGTACATGAAATTCTGGGTTGGAACTCTGACACTTTGTTCAGTTACAGTAAAGTGGCAACACAATTCTTCAGAGTCAGATGCAATTTGCCCCTTCTGTCCCCTGGTGATAGAATCTATCAATCATGTTGTGATTTTCTGTCCCCTTAATCACAGGTACACAGGTTGCCACAATTCGGGGATTGCAGATCTGTGATAGGATCCTGAGAAGCAACACCAGCCAACCTATTGTATTTTCCGTCTCCTGTTTCTTGCCCAACATGTGGAGAATTTGGCAAAAAAGTAGCTCCTGGATGGATGCTGCCATAAGATAGCTTTTTTACTGGAACCGGGAGTTAATGTGATGTGGCTCACAAATATTCTAAGGAGGTCCCACCGTTCTAGGTGTACGACTGAACCAGGTCTTTTGTGCTATTATTCAAATGAGTTTTATGTACATCTTACTTATTTTAACAATCAAGGTAGATGATTGCACTTTGTGCTGCTATTAAATGAATTCTATGTACATTTTTTTATTTATCTTATTGTGTTTTAACCAGTATTATTGTATTTTATATTTCTCCTATTTATTTGAAAGTTTTATAGAACGCGAACAAGACCCTTGCGGATATCAGAGCGCTTTACAATCAGTAAAGTTATTTATACATCAGTTAAATGCAAGTCCAAGTACCTATACATAACATCTTGTAAAAGCAAAGGTACAACATAAAACTATCCCGGTGAGTCAGTTAAAGGGTAGATATAATGTCTAGGTTGCCTAGATGTTCCCTAGTCATAATACGGGTTAGTAGAGAGGGTACGTTTGGTCTCGAAATATCTTAAGACCATGCTCAAGTGCATTTGGCCATGAGAAACAATTTTACTTCCTTTTTGAAAGATGCAGTAGAGGAGTTAAGTCTGATTTCTGGGGGTAAAGCATTCCAGATTCTGGGCGCCATCCCTGAAAAGGTTCGGTTATATGTTTTCTTCTTGTTGAATCTTTGCGGTTTCAGTAGCAGGTTTTCCGCACTTCTTGAAGATCTGATCCCACCAGAGATCGTCAGTTTCTGTGCCAGATAGAGGGGTGCCTTGTGATGAATGGCTTTATGCGTCATACATGCTATTTTCAGATAAATTCTGGCTTCCAGAGGTAGCCAATTCAAGGATTTTAGGTCCGGGGAGATATTGAACTTCTTTTAGAACTAGTGATGAGTCTCGCTGCAGCATTGATTGAAGCTCTTAGAGGTGCTGTTGTAGCTTTGGGCAGGCCACAAAGAGAGACACTTCCGTACTCCACTCTAGGGATAGCTAGAGCTTGTACTGCCTGCTTTAAGTCATTGACTGGCAGGAAGGGTTTCAGCTTCCTCAGTGTGTTTATCTGGAAGTTTTCTCCCTTTGTTGTGTTGCTGGAGTGTTTTTGCATATTGAGGTTACTGTCAAGAGTTATTCCCAGAGATTTCGCAGAATCCACAATGGTTGGTTGAACGTTGAGTGCCGTAAAATGTTTGATCCAATCTTGCATTATGGGGACTTGGGCGAGTAGGGCTATCAGGAGGAATTCGGTTTTTAGGGCATTCAATTTGAGATGGTGTTCTGCCAGCCAGTTCTGGGTATTTCCAAGAGTTGTGTTGAGCAATTTGATGTCTTCTAAGGTGTGGATCTTTAGGTATAGTTGTGTGTTGTAAGCGTACATGTGATATCGCACGTTAGACGCGTGTAGAATTTCGGTGAGCGGTTCCATGAAAAGATTAAACAATGTCGGGGAAAGTGAGGACCCTTGCGGGACTCTCAAAGTTACTGGGACAGGTTTGGACAGGGAGTTGTTGACCTTGAATTGTTGTGTCCGGTTTTGGAGAAATTATTTAAACCAGTGTAGCACTGACCCTGATAATCCCATTCTGTGTTTCAGAAGATCTATCAGGTTCTCATGTTTGACCGTATCAAAGGCTGAGGAGCGGTCTAGCAGAATGAGTAGGCATGCTCCATTCTGATCAAGGATTTGAAGAGTGTCGTCAATTATATGTGTCATGGCTGATTCAGTGCTGGGACCTGCTCGGAAACCTGAATGGTATTTGTTAAGAAGGTCAAAGTGATCAATGTGCCTTGTCAGCTGGAGGTTTACACATTTTTCCAATAGTTTAGCCAAGGTAGGAATATAGGAGATAGGGCGATAGTTGTTTAGGTCCGTAGGGCCGGCCGTGGGCTTATTTAGAATGGGTGATACCTGTTTGTAGTGAGCTGTTTATGATCTTGGTCCAGAGAGGCAGAAGCAGTGGAGTTAAGTCAATGGAGTTAAGTTAAGTCTTTAACAGCGTTGTGCTTTTATGGCGGTTACGCCAAATAAAGATTTAAAAGTATGAAGAAGATATCATTAGGTATATCTGCTGTATCAGTGTTACCCCACAAAGGCCAGTGCATCCCTGAAGACCAGACCCTATTGCACTAGGTTTCTCTTTCCATTTCCTCCAGGAAAAGTTTAAGGGATCCATTCTGGGGTTCAGGCTACACAGAGTGGAGGATTGGCGGACTAGTATAGGAATCTTTACCTCTTCCAAACATGCAACGTATCAGAGTCTTGACAACAAAAGAAACTGAAATGACATTAGATGCTCCAGATCTCCATTGGCCATGCAACGTATAGTCACCTCCTTTGCAGATTTCATGACAGGTTTGGATCTAAAGATAAACTGTTCAAAGACCTTTAGCATGACCTGTGGTTCGGGTGCACATAAAAAGAGAAAGGCAATTTTTATCGGCTCCTGCCAAGTTGGTTTTACCCCAACTTTTTCATATTTAGGAGTCTTATTCGACCATACGGGTCTATGGAATAATACAATCAAGACCAGAAAGCTATTGTTCTGCTCATCAAAAATGGCCTTAAAAATTTTTTGCAAAAAGATGGGCAGAAAACCTGTTGGGGAGATGCTAATAGTGTATAAAGCTACTGCCTAGCAATTGCGACATATGGCGCAGGACTGTGGGGATATGCAAATGTGAAATCACTACAGGTGGTGGAAAACATCTTCATGAAATATCTCCTAGCCTTCCTGAAAGTGTTTCCACATTTGTTTGCCATGCAGAACTCGGGGAACCATATTTAGAAGACATCATAAAGGTGGCCCCAGGACTGCTATGGCACAGGGTCTGGACCATCGAGGAAAGTGGATTAAACCGCTCCATTGTGAACAACGTGACTAGGTTAGATAATGGTGGCAAGATTGGATGGCTATGTTACGTGAAGAAGTTCCTCACTGACTTAGGTTTGGCAAATTATTATGATGAACCATCCTCTTTGTGTAATATCTCCAGGAAAGCCCTCAAGGAAAAGTGCATGAGTTACTTGTATGAGCGCAGAACCACCACAGAAATGATGAAAAAAACGGTGATTGTGCACAAACAAATTGTGATTTCAAGTAAAATGCAGCCATATGTTAAATTACAAATGAGTGACTATGAGAGGTTTCCTACTAACTCGTTTTAGATTAAATTTGTTATTCAGGTCACTTAGCTTCCCTAACATGAATGATTGGCCGAAACATCTAAATAAATGTCCATGTGACGATTTGTCAAAACAATCAGATACACACATCCTTTTTTTCTGTAAATTTTATTCAAAACCTAGACGAAGATGGGTTGTTCCCTTATTGAAGACCATGGAAATAAATCGCTGCCGCCCTGCCTTTTTAGCTGTACAGAAACTTGATAATATTTCAACCGATGTTTTTAAATCTCGGAAATCAATTATATTCTGAAATGTGATGAGTCGACTTTGGTGCATTGGATGAATTTAATATGTATTTTTTAACAACTGTGATTTTATCTGAACTTTTATGGTTGTTTTGTTTTAATAACCGAGTAAAGTAAGAATTGAATTGAATTGACATTAGGTGTTTAAGTTATGATTACAGTCTGTAGCTTTCGGTTTATAGAAATTCCCAAAGAATATTTAATGCAATTTTACAGGATTGTATTTTAGGCACACATCACCCACATATAGTTCTACTTAGCGCACACAGTGATCTCCACCTATGTTGCATAAAACTATGTATGGAAGAGAATATGAAATTAACCATTACCTAGGAAAAATAACACACACACCTGGCAAACATTATTACTGAAAGCACATTAATAAAGTTCATATTTTGAGCTCTACACTTTCCCTTTATGCTGCGAGACGACCTGGAGCTTGACATCAGCTGCTGCCACTACACTCCTGACTGTCTCCCTCAAGCAAAGAGAAACTTCACTAAGGTATAATTTTTTTTAAAGTTTAAAAGGCTTTTTAAACAATGATGCAAGGTACAGAGGCAATCATAAAATCCATGCAACAAGCAAAAATGATACCAACGTCAATAAAGCATACTATAAAAACTTGAAAATTTACCATGTTAGACTAAAGCTTTTGTGAGTTTTATGATTAAGAAAGGAAAAGAGATTAAAAAAAAAAGGAAAAAATAAGAAGAAGAGAATAGGAGAACAAGAGTAATAGTGTGAAGACCAGGATATAGAAGAATGAGGCAATAGTACTGAGCCATAAGGCTAAATTACTTGAAATAAAATAACAATATTGAGGCTAGAGAAGTTGAAGGTGGTTGAAAATTCTCAGCAGTACCGGCAAATATACAAAATTCCTTTGTAGAGACAGTATTCAAATAGGTAGTAATTGGAAGCCAAAATGTTTTTCTATTCACAGCATTAATGGAGGATCCCACAAACGATCAGTTCAATCTAGGATGATAACATACTGAATACCACCAAGCTTTAAAATAAATCTTAGAGGTACATTAATCGCTATTTGTTGAAAAGCAATGGCCAATAAAAGGTTGAATACTTTATTATGACATGGGGTCACATCATTGGGTTCAGCGAGGCTGCCTAGAAATATGGAAGAAACTTTTAAAGAAGACAAAGTGCCTTATTGTTGCGGTATGGTAACCTCCAACTAGTAGTCGGAGGTTCCAACCAACATATTCTGATGCGAGGTGGTCAGAAACATGCCCTTTTCTATTGCAGCTTGTTCTGCGGCCTGGAAAAGGGCAGCAGCACAAGCCGTAATAGAAAAGAGTATGCTTGCAAATATCCATGCACTGTGTGCCAGGCACCATGTGGTGCCACGCACAAGGTGCATGGATGTTTGGAGGTGCACCACATGTGTGGATCATAGGAAGGCCCACTGCCTCATTTAATTAATTCGTAATTTGGCTTCAACTAAATCCTACAAGATCACAGTAGATTTAGATGGATACAATTAGTGCTCTAATGTCTTGATGGAGACTAGCAGATCCGTATTTTTGTTGAGAAAAAGCTTCTTTTTCCTGGCAACATACTACATTTATTAATCCATGAGCAGCTGCTTTAAAGGTGTCCCACAACAATGTAGTAGAAAGGTTAGGGTCCTTATCAATATAAAAAAACTCATGGGTAAATGAAGTGAAGTCTGAAGAAAATGTACAGTCTTTCAATAAAGAGTTATTGAATTGCCAACTTCCACTTGGTTTTCTAAGAGAAACCATGTTCAAATTGGCCGTAAATCCGGAAATGCGTGTCAATGCTACGCCTCTCCAGGGGAGGCGTAGAGAGGCTTAACAATGAGAAATTTTTTCATTTCTCCTTGTTTTTTCCTCTTTCAAGCGTGCTGCATTCTACAGCACACATTGAAAGAGGAAATGCCTCTAGTGATTATTTTTGTGTAGGAAGGTGCCCCTTCCTGCACAAAAACAATCACCCCACGACACAGGCATCCTTGCACCTTGTCTATTTAAATTGTTAGGATGGGCCGGTCGGTTAATGTAATGCCTTGGTTAGCTGCTCTAGACATAGAAAAGGCGTTCAACACCTTGGGATTGCTATACTTATTATCAGAATTCGGTAATTTTGGCATAGGCCCTAATTTTTTGAGATGGGTGAAAATACTCTACACAAAGCCACAGGTTATGGTCAAGGCTGGCCATATCATTTCCCCATCATTTGCAATAGAATGGCGGACAAGACAGGGGTGTCCTTTATCACCCATTCTATTCACGTTAGCTATGGAGTCCCATGGCGTGCAAACTGCATCACAGGGTAATAGACTGGGGTATAGAAGTATATAGTCAGTGGCACATAGTTTCTCTTTATGCAGATGAGGTGTTGATCTACTTGCGTGGCCAGATTGCAGCTTTGCAGGGTTTAATGGGGTTACTGGACGACCATGCCAATGTCTCTGGCCTACAGGTTAACTGGCCCAAGTCAGCAGTGTTCCCAATGTAGCCACTATCTGAAGATCAGAGATATGCTTGACCTTATACGCCATTGAAATGGGCCTTTGACACCTTTAGATACTTGGGCATCCAAATTTACCACTCCCAGGTGAATCTCATAGATGGTAATTTGGGGAAGGTGATTGCTAGGGCCCGTGCTGTCCTCCCATTCTGATCAGATTTGTCCGTATCTCCCATGGTGCGGAACGCCATCTTGAAGATGCTCCTACTCCCTCGGCTCCTATACTTCTTCTCGACGCTCCCTTATAGTCTGCTGCACAATTTTTTTAAAGACCAGGAATCACTCCTTTTGTCCCTGAAATGGGGGCTTGGTATCTAGAGTGGCTCTCCACAAGCAGTATCTCCCCCTATCTGAGGGGGGGCCTAGGGGTGCTGAATTATGAGCACTACTATGCCACCGCACAGCTACAGTGGCTCATGTGGTGACTCCCGAACAGTAATTTGGCCAAACTTCTCCCTTGGGCGATGACACTGCGACAGCTAGCCAGGATCGAATGGCAGTCAGGCTCCGCCACTACACTACAGAAAAAACAGGGCAATGTATTATTCCTGGCAACAAGGAGCTGCTGTCTAAAATATGTACTACCTAATGGCTGACCCGTATCATACGCTCCAAACATGCCACTGGAGGTGCTCCACGGAATTTATACCTGCCATTAACACCCAGAGCTTGATACCGCCGGGGATATTCCTGCTTCACACCACTTTGTCACAGCATTTCTTGCATCTTCGGGGCAACACTCGCAACAAACCTACCATGTCCCAGCCTTTGCAAATCCTTTTAACACATGGACGGGGAAGATGGACGATCACGGCAATTTACAACTCACTTTGACCCAATCCGACACCCCTATTGACCACGTTGTGCGAATACTGCGATGCATCACTGTCTGTCAGCATCACCGTCAAGCAATGGACACAATGCATAAGCCACCCTAAAGTTATATAGGCGAATGCCAGACTGAAGTACACACAATTCAATTACCTCCACCATACGTACTTAACACTGCACAGGCTGGCACAAATGTACCCCACTTCTTCTGATGTCAGCCCCAGATGCCTGTACCCAGAAGCAGTGATCTCTCACATTGACACAAGTCTCACATGGTTTGGTCGTACCCACGCCTCAGGCCATTCTCGGATGGGGTAGCTGGTACATTGACGGAGGCAGCAGGCACCCCAATAACACCCTGGGGACCGAATTTTTTGTTAGGAATAACGAAGCCCATCGCATCATGCAAGAATCTCAATAAATTCTTGGACCTGGCATTGGGGCTGGCAAAGCGCATAATTGCTATGTCCTGGAAGTCACAGGCGGGCCCCAGCATTCAATCATGGCTTCAGGATCTCCACAGAGCACTCGTCGCTGGACATGAGACACACTTATTCAACACACCTGAGATCCCCCGCGAGCCAACCCCGCACAATGATACGAATATCTGACTACCTTCAAAACCAAGCTGCAAACAATTAACTCAGTTACAACATAGATCATACCCTTAACCTGTACTTTTAATATCAGACGACATGTAACTGCTGCAAATATTATGAATCGACTTTGCCCACACACCCACACTTTGTGCTGGTAGGGTATGAGAAGCACATACACAAATTCAGTTCATGGGGCTCTCCCCTCCCAACGTCCCCCTAAACCTACACCTGGTCACCTACACCTGACGGCATGTAACCAGACCTTTATCCTAAACATGAGGCAATCAAGTACGGTAAACCCTAAGCAGTCAGCAGTTTAACTGATGGGTATAGAAAGTTTATGCTTGTGGTATAAATTGGCAATACTGGTTTAAGATTACTCTATTGTGTTAATGTGTGCCACTCCACCACTGCTGCTTCTGTAATCAGTGCTGAAAATCCAAGCATAGTATGTTGGACGAAGTTTATTTGTATAACTTGCTGAAAATAAATAAAGATCAATAAAAAAAAAGAGGACCCAGAGCAAGAAATGAAGGGCGAAGGTCAAGAAATTATTTGCGGCGATTGGCCGTAACCCAGGGAACAGCCTGACTAAGGAAAATTATTCTTCCCGACCAAATGAGTTCTTTTTGGCCTTTGTAGCATCACATATTTTGATGAGGTCTGTAAATTACAGCAATAAAGGCTATACCTCACTGGGTTTAAAGAAGGAGTAGTAGAACTTATACGTTGACCTAACCAGTTTGCTTGTTGCATATTTAACACAGTGGAAGGTGATAAGTCAATAAGTTGAGGAAAAAGAGATGTAAAAAATGAGACAGGATTTGCATCCTCAATTTCTTCTGGAAGACCATAAATACATAGGTTATTTAGTCTATTCCTATTTTCCAAATCTTCTAACTGCCTCTTTATCAGAGATACTTCCCTTTCCAATATATTTAGTTTGTGCATATCATCTTGAATTGTTATTGACTCTCTGTTCCACTTCGGAGACCATTATTTCAGTGAGAGACAATTTGTCAGCCAAACTGCATGCATTTATTGGCCTCCTCAACAGAAGGACATAATGCTTTTATCGCTTTTATCTCATCCAGTAAGACCTCCAAAGAAATAGTTGAGGATGGTTTATCAAGTGAAGGAGGGTCATGCTTAAGTCTCTTAGTATCAGAAGAAGCATTGCACGTTTTGAGAAAACAGACATTACCACAAGCTGTAGAATAGCAGAAGGATTAAACTCATTAGAAGCTAGACCAGTTGAGAGAACTGCATGCTCTAGTGTGGTACTGTAAATTTGGACCCTGCTGTTTCACAGATATCGGGGTCCAACACCCGTGTTATAAAATATCGTCGTACCATGACGAATTTGGTATCTACGAACCGGTAATGATTAGGACATTATCCCTATGCATTTGCGTCATGATTGAGTGATGCTAACACCCTTAAATCGTGGTTTCCGTCCCGAACCCTCAGACTCCATTTTGTAAACGGCATCCATCTTATGACTTGCCCTCATATAGTCAATTGATTAAAACCGAGTTCGATCTAAAAGGACACGTCCACCGTAGCTGACTTCCCCATGACCTGGCCGAGCTGACTCCACTGCCTCCAGCCAAGTCTGTTTGGGCAGCTCTTCGCCCAGTGGCCGAGCAAGATATCATCAAGGCACAACATGTCATAAACCATTCACTACATACAGACCCTGTTTTCCATACACATACACCTGTCCATGATTCTTGTTTATGACCCGTTTTATGATGGGAGGGTGCTCGACCTTATTGATGTTTCATCGATATCTGATGGGAATTCTGGATCTGGCGGGGTAATCCATCACAAACTGGACATCTAAAATATGTGCTGACCAGCATGACTTCGCTCTTTGTATTATTGTCGAAATATGTGTATAGCCATATCATAAACTCAAGAATTCTTGCCTGCAGCTGTTATTGATGTATATAAGGAGAAGGCTGGTTCTGTAAAAATGAACAGTCTCCTGAGAACTTACGGCCCGTGCTGTCGTACTTCTAGGACACATGTTACTTGGTTGCAGCCAATAAAACTCGATCTCTGACTTCATCTAGAAGACTCTGTGTTTCTGTAAGTCCAGAACAGGGAGAACTCAGAGGTCTTTGGGTGTGGTCCCCTGGCACCCTGGCACCACCGGGTCCCTAAAAACCCGGCACCTCACTAGCTCCACACATTCTCCACCACAGTAACTACCACTGTATCACTTCAAATGAATGGCTAGGACACAGCTCTGGCGCTGTTCAATCACTGCGTAACACTGAAGATTTGCTCAATTACCCACATATTGTATTGATGTGATACTACAATACTCTTTGTGTGACTCTCTTCACTGCTACAGTGACTCAACATCCGATTTTGCCCACAATAATAACCACCTATTAGCCCACATCCAGGTCTATCCTTTGAGCAGCAATTGATCCATCTGCCATACATCAGTTAGCTAAGTCTGTGATACTAGTCATCTACTACAATGTTACCCTTTCATATTTTACTGACCCCCTTCGCCAACTCAAACAAATGTCTGTCCAAATATCAATTTAATTACCAAAGTAGAAAGGGAGGCGAGGTAGAGGCTAGGTTTATCCTCCTGACAGTTATGTAGTTAGTCAAAAATATATCAAAGAAAACCTGCCCTTAGGGAATTAGATAGGATACAGCAAGAATTTGTTGTAATCCCTTGTCTAGAAAAAATACCTTTTCTCTAGAGTCCCCTCACCCACCAGGGTTGCCCCTAGGTGGCATGCTTTATCATTGGAGTTCCTCTCAATCCTCTATGGATTGAGGCAGCCGTGACTTGCGAATTACGTAGGATCACTTTTTATTGTAGACTAGGTGTAGTGCAGTGATGCTGAGTGGAAAGGGAAACAAAATTTAAAAATACCTAACTAGTTGGCCACCCTTTTATTCCCACCCCTAGTTGGTATGGTTCAAAATCAAGGGTCGTTTACGGAGAAGAAACTTGACCTTAATGAGTCTGGTTGTCTCAGTAATGTGTTTTTGTCAACATGTTTCGAGCTGTTCCCCTAATAGGTCTTCATCAGGACTACATGGAGTCCAGCCCCGTATGTACTACTCCTAGTGAATCCTGTAATAATGACACAAACCATGCACACCTAATGCACACTTTATACATTCTATCTAATTCCCTAAGGGCGGTCCAAATATCAATGTATCCATGTGAAAGGAACATGCTGTTTTTCTCTTAGACATTTGTTAGTATCAGCACAAGTTGTCACATTAATCAGAGTTGTCCTCGGTTAAATTTTCAATAACACTGAAGTCTTTCATTCTTTTCAGAAGCCTCTGCATCAAGGAACAATAGTCCACAGTAATTTTCAGCCACTATTGGTCAGAAGGTAATATCACAGTAGCTGTCAAAACATCAAGCAACCATGGCATTGGCAGGCAACACACAAACTTATCTCTTGCTCTTTGCCCCCTAGCAACCACTAAATACTCCCACATGCCAATGTTATGTTCCTTCTGTCTATATAACAGTATAATCTGTGCCTTTAAGTAACAGTTCAACTTGTCTTGCTGTTTGAGGCAGTATGCGTCTCCCTGCTTTCATTTGTCAAAGTTTCAACTGTCATTTCTTTTTTGTTGTAGCCCCTGGGGACAATTGGCGTGATGATGATATCATTCCCTTCACAAGTGCAGGAAGATGTGAAATCCTGGGAGAAAATCCAATTAACTTGAAAGCTGTCATCTCAGCAGCCTCTAGCACTATATAAAAAGAAGATATTAAAGTAGAAAGTCAAGACCTAGATATTGTCTGACAAAAATATAAAGTCTCAAATATTGTTAAGAAAAATCTCCCTGTTACTTAACAGAACATTTACCCCAGTAGAGCAATATTTTTGTAAATGATATTTAGGCTGCAGTATTTATGCCAAACAATATTTTTGTTATTGATATTATGCCATGCAACATGAAGAAGAGATCTTTGGCTGCACACAGGACAGCAAATCACAGACTACCTCACTGCCAGCCAGTAGTCTACCACAACTGCCAATCTTCCATAGTTGCAAATCCTCAGGCACAAGAATAAAGGCCTATAAAGCAAGTTTTGGCTGTGCATAATTCACATGCAGCCACCCTACAGGTACTCCATTTACCCTCCCTTCCATGCTTCCATCAAGGTGCACTTCAGTCTTTTATAAATCTTCACAAGAAGATGCAAACCCAGGTGAGAAGTTCTCTCCAATTGCACACAGTGAGAATGAATGGATAAGAGCTGCTCTCTAGTGAGAATGAGTACCTAGAACAACAGTACTCTGTGTAGTGTAATGTCTGTTAAATGGGGGATGGGATGAAGTGGTGTGGCTCACTGGTTAGAGGCGGCAGACCCGAAAGCAGAGAACGGCCCGGGACCAAGGTTCAATTCCCGACGCGGCAGGGTCGTGGACCAGGGTCAGCGGACTCGATAATTCTCGCTTCGGTGCCTACTCTAACCAGGGATCACACTCGGCAACTCTGGGCATTAGCTTGCCTCATCTCTACAACGGCCCCCCACATTCGCCGGGGATGCCTGGTTTCACCTTGGTGATACCATCCAACCATCCAACCCTTGGAGGGACCATCTCACAGGGATAGCCAGGATGGGTTCCCCAGCGGTCTACAGCACCACGACGCCTCAAGGCAGCAGTGCGCTTTACAAGACCACATACATTACATGCATAAGAAACATCTCCAACCACCTGGGGAATTTAGACTCGTACCAGCACGGTCAGATGCAGACACAGACCAGGGTCTTGGTGGACCTACATCCAAAGATTTCAAGACCCTATTAAGATGAACCAGGATAATCTCTGTGTAGCTAGGGTGGAGGATGCAAAGTGCCATGCTGAGGTCATGCAGCTCACACAAGGACCCAACAATAACAAGTTTCCACCTCAAGCTGCTGGGCCAAGTCAGGAACCTCAGACAGCTAGTGGTCAACGGCCATCTGCATGTTTCCTATCACCACAAACCAACTGCCTACCAGCGCAAAAGTTGTTCCTCAACCCAAAATGGGTCCTGTGTTACGCATCATAGCAATCTCCAACATAAACAATACAATCATTTTTCATAATCACATCTCCACACATCACCACCATATTTGTGGGTCAACTCACCCCTTCACTGTGAATTTGTGTCAATACCTTCCTAGCACTTACTTGAAAAGCAAATACATTAGTACCCACCTTTCAGATGTGTCTTACCTTATGTGCACCTATCTCTAAATAGGGGCGCATATTACCACTGTAATAAAATATGAGACAAATCTTGGTCATTGCTAAGTGCCCTGAGGTCATGACACACATAGATCCATCAACAAACAGGCATGCTCTAACAGAATGTGCACAATGAAAAACAGACTCAAGATAGAGTTAGAAAATGCATTTTTATATAAAGTGTATAAAATGAGAAATCAGTGGGGATGGTGTTCAGGCATACATGATAGAGATTCACTGAAATTGTTTCTTGTTTAGGGAAATAGCCAACCAAAATTCTTCCTGTGTCCAGGAAGGTACAGTAAAATTGAAGGCAGTGGGCAAAACAAATAAATGTCAGTATTTAGGTGCTATGGGGTTTATTTACAAACCCATTTTGCCGCCGGTGCATCACTTTTATTGACATACCAGCTGCACAGTGTGTGTGCCGATATTTACAAGGCCACGTAAAGACACCCTGCATGGCTTTTCATGGCCTTGTATATATGGCTCCCATTCAAGCATTACTCTGCGTTAAAGAGGTGTTCCATGGATACTGCTTTGGGTGTTCCCTACGCAACATTCATGGAACCTGACGCATTCCATGATTTACCTGGTTTTGTTAACCTGGGAATGCCTGAGATTGCTACATCTCCACAGGGGATGCGTAAGGGAGGTACAACGAGGCGAATATCTTTATTTCTCCTTGTTTTTCCTTTTTTCTATGCATGCTGCATTCTGCAACACACATCGAAAGAGGAAAACACCTCTTGTAATTGTTTTTGTGCAGGAAGATGCCCCTTCATACATAAAAACAATCACTCCTACAACGCAGACCCCCCCTGCACTGTGCACGAGTGAGGCGCGCCCACCGACATTACCACCCCTCCGCACTTACTTGGAAAACAGCATGCAGGAGCTAGAATAACAAGTGCAGCACTAGCTGGGGGGAGTGGGGGAAGAGTTCCCGACAAAGAGTGAGAGAGAGCAAAGAAGCCCGCAGCATCAGGGAAGATGCTGGGGCCTAGGAATACTGCTAACAGGGCCACCTAGTGGTCATTTGGCAGTGCTGCACCTGTGGGCACTAAAGAGACCGCATTGACCCATGGCCCCACAGCAGAGTCTGGCAAAGAGGACTGCCAGGCACTTTGAAAAGGGAAGTAAAACAAATTCTGGTAAGCACAGCCACAGACTGGTTGACCTGGACAAGGTTGGAAGAGCGTTGGGTGGAGCAAAGAGGCCCCAAACAAGCAAAAAGCCTTTAGGAAAAAAAGGTGGGCGGTGAGCGTCCCCTGCGGTTGTATATCGCCATCGCGTTCAGGAGAGTGCTGACTCTGCCCCAGTGGCAAAAGGATACCATTGCAAGAGGAGGAACCGGGAATGTACAGTGTCAGCAGAAGGCGCTTCTGAAGTGAAGAACGGAGGGCGCAAAGTCAGAAGTGCACCGAAGACCACTTGAGAACAGCTTGTGTGGGCGTGAGCCCAGGAGTGAGAGCCCTTCGAGGAAGTGGGCCCATGTCGTCACTGGGTGCGACAGACCCTGCAAGGCCTGCCTTAGTGGAGGCAGGAGCAAGCGCTACAAAGGTGTAGCCTTGAGGCGCAAGGAGTCCGTCCTCAAGTGAAGTGGAGACCTGTGAGAGGTCCACAAGGAGAAGGCTTGTGCGAGGCCCATGAAAATAAGGCCTGTGAGAGGCCCGAGATGAAGACCTGTGAGAGGTACGCAAGGAGAAGGCCTGTGAGAGGTCTACCTAGACAAGACTTGTGAAAGGCCAAAGAAGAAGACATGTGAGAGGGAGTGAAAAGAAGATGGTCGCAATGAGAGGTTTGGTAGGTATACAAGGAGAAGGCTCAGGCCTAGGGTTATAACATGGCCAAGGAGGCCCATGCGAAGTTCATGTCACATGGAGAGGCCTGGTCAAAAGAAAGAAGAGCAAGGCACAATAGCACCAGACCACGTCTTGAAGAGGAAAAAGAAAAAAACTAAAGGAGTGGTATGAGGTCACAAGTTTAAATCACAAGGGAGGAGAAGAAAAGTGTGGCACGAGGCCACAGCACTAGAGTGCGTAGGAAAAAAAGGATAAGAGAAATGTGTGAAGTAGACATCTGGCACACCGTAAAATACAGAATAAGAACTGTGAGTGTTAATGCCATGAAGTGCATCCCTGAGATCATCCAAGGAGCACTGGACATCTAGAGTGGAGCCCTGTACTTGTAAAACCACCATAAGTCAAGGGGGCTTCTTTGGCGCTGTGAGACGCTGGCCGCCCAGAAATCTTAAGGTAGACCAAGTGAACTTGAAGCCTGCTGAAGAGAGCATACTGGTCCATTTGTTCTATCCACCTGGTTGTGGTCTTGTTTGAACGTCCTGAGTGACTTTGGTCGTGGGGTCTATAAAAGGATCCAAGCAATCCACACTGGCTCGTGGCAATCCAGGGTCAAGGGCCTCAGGGATTGCCGTAAGAGAGGAATCCCGACATGAGAGATGTGTCTGCAGCAGCTACCCAGCAGATACCAGGAAGCACGAAGGTCTCGGATAGAGTCCGGCTACCCCAAATACTATCCAACAGATTCTAGTGCAGCAGAGTCAGGATGGCAGAAGTACACCGACCTGGAAACAACTACCCTTGAGGCAGAGCGAGTGACTTGAAGGTGGGACTGGTAGCAATTCCTCCATGGGCCTATAGTATGGTATTGGAGAGACATGGTGCAATCCACACACTCTCGTGAAAGCACAGTAAAGAGGACCTCAGGGCACTCCAGTGAGAGAGGAATCCTGGTGAGAGAAGGAAGCTAGAAGTTGCTCCACCATCTGACAGCTGGAAGCACTGCACTCCTAGAGGGTTGGATTCCACACTCACAAGGACACTGTGGTGTTGTCATGAATGTAGTAGTTTCTTGCAGCTGTGACATGGTGAGGTTCCACTATGACATGCAGCAAGCAGCATAGATGAAACAACACTGAGGCAAACACCAAGCGGAGTGTTTGGGGTTTTGAGGTCTTTCCAGGGCTCTGTGTATATGTATTGTATTGTAATTGCATTTATATAGCACTTACTACCCCTGACGAGGCGTCAAAGCGCTTTTTCTGCAAGTAGCACGCTACTCTGAGACCCATAGAGGATTAGTGTTGAACTAGTATAGTGAAACATGCAAGTACATTTTAAGTAGTGGATAGGTTAGTCAGTTATTTGGATTTGGAATGATAGCAAAAGGATAGAGGAGGAAAAAAGGTTTGTATTTATATAGCGCTTGTTACCCCTGATGGGGTGTTGAAGCACACTACTCGGGAAGCCCATAAAGGATTAGTGGTGAATTAGTATCGTGAAATATGAAAGTAATCTCAGTGGTGGATATTTGTCAGTTATTTGGCATGAGAAGGATAGCGGAGGGATAAAAGGGGAAGAAAGGTTTGCATTCATATAGCACTTGTTACCCCTAATGGGCGCGTTGAAGCGCTTTTCTGGCGAGCAGCACGCCACTCCGGAACCCATAAAGGATTAGTGGTGAATTAGTATAGTTGAATATGGAATTTGAGAAGTGAACATGTTAAGTCTGTTAATTTTGATTGAAAAGGATAGTGGAGGGATAAAAGAGTGAAGGATTTGACTTTTATGCTGTTAATGCTGCCCATCAATCCGTTATTGGTTCAAACTTTTTGCCTGCGTGTCACGGTCATCACTTCACGATTGGCGAGGATGGATTTGTGGAGGACCTGTCGCTACACATTGAGCCCAGGAGAACATTTACAGGATACGGACATTGAACTGTCTATATCAAGAAATCTTCGGTGGGTTTCCTGGCCTCTCGGCTTGTATTAGGGTGGCAACCGAATAATGCTGCGTGTTTCACCTATTTATTCAAGACCCCATACTCCTTCTCTGTTGCTGCCGCTTTGTTTCCATCGAGGATGCGTTCTGGAATTCGAAAGAACTGAAGTGCCATCCTTGAGATCTCTTTGCCTGCAGCGCCATCTACTGGGGTATTATATATCGTGCTGACAGCGATTAGCATGCCTCGGAAGTTTCACTCACTTGTGCATACCTGTATGAACGCTATTACAGTGAAGACTTTTTATTTTGAAGTTTACAAAGCTGTGACACTCACACTGTGGTATTTCCAGCGTGTCATCCATAAATAATAGTTCAGACAGTTTGAGTGACACATGCACACTCGTTTTTATTTTCCAGACAGTGACTAATACACTAATATCCTTCTGATCAACGTGCAGAGTAGCTTGTGTTGGTATTTTGACAGCATTTAAAATATATATATATTTTCATAGGACATAGTCAGCAGTGCACCAATTTCCTTTTGTAACTTGTTTCAGTTGTAGAAATAATGATGTATATTGTGTATTAGTATTACGTGATGCATTATATGCTCTGACTTAAGTATGTGTGGTGTAGTATAGTTTTGGGTGTATGTTTAAGTGATCTGAAGTCAAAATGATGCAGATAGTTACATCTCAGGCTCATTTTCTCTAAGAACCTGGAGAACCTCTGTTGAAATGGTAATTGTGGATAAGGAAATGTACAGCTTATCTTGGTGCCATTGATGGTCAGAATTGAGATCTGACAGAAAGAGAGGAGAGGAGCAGGCCTAACGGCTATGGCGGTTGACCTCGAATCTGGGGAACTGGGTTTGAGTCTTGGCAACGATGCTGAATGTTGTAGGGAAAGAGTTATGAAGTCCATCCAAGAATACTGATATAAAAAGGTATATTTATTATAAGCTACAGGTAACAGCTGGTGTCCCTCTCCAGGCTAGCAGGCAACTGCCACACCAAGCAAAGAGAAAGAACATAGGAGTAAGGAAGGATCCAAAAGGAATGAACAGGTTAAAGGAACAGTGTCAAGAAAGTAATACAGTATAAAAACAAGATACAACATATCTTCATTCCTTCAGTTGTTGTAAAAAGAGAATGAAGAAAATGAAGCCAAACAAAAAAAAACTAAGGATCGTCACAATAATAATCTTGCAAGTAAGAAGCAGGTTTCCTGACCCTACTTGTTGAGCACCAACCCTCTTCTGAACAAACATCAACCACATCCTTTCCCTCTCACAACCGCATCACCCACATCCGCATTGACATGTCTTTTGTAAAGAGCCACCCTTCTAAGATTCCAGGGTTCACCATTGTTCAAAATTACATATCTATCATGTACAGATTTAACCTTGAATGGCCCCCTGAACTTTGTCAAACCACCCGTAATCCGCCCAGGTTTAACTTTGACCAAATCATTCACCCTGATTTTCTGTGAGACATTACGTACCACCTCCACAGCCTTCTTCACACCACTGGGATTCCCCACACACTCTTTCATCCAAGCCGGAATTAACTTGGTGCCAGCAGCACGACCCCTCATCACAGTTAAAGGAATCATACCAGAAGAATAATTCTCAGTCGTGCGATATGCCCAGATTAATTCCTCCACCATGCATTTCACAGAACCGCCAGTGACCATAGACATTTGGATGGCACTCTTGACCATGCGGTTAGCCCTCTCAACCATTCCATTCCCCTGCGGGTTGTAAAAAGATGTCCTACTATGAACAATCCCGCAAGCACACAGGAACTTTCTCATTTTCTCAGAACTTAACTGAGTCCCATTATCTGTTATTAATTTTAACGGAAACCCTTCCTCCCTAAAACTTTCAGTTAACAATTGAATTGTCACCTTAGTGGTTATTTCCTTGCAAAACTTCACAACTAACCATCTAGAATAGACATAAATCAGTACAAGGGCAAACCTCGAATCCACACTCAGACCATTGAAAGGACCGACAAAATCCATACAAACAGAATGCCACGGAGCAAGAGGATCCTCAATAGTGCCATGAGGTGCCTGACTGCCTAACTTTAATCTCTTCTCACTCTCAAAACAGTCGGAACACCTCTCAACCCAATCAGAGACATGTTGATTTATTGACGGCCACCAAAAATATTCTCTTAACCTCTTTTTGGTGAGTGACTGACCCAAATGGCCTTCGTGTGCCAATTTGAATAAAGTGAATCTCAAATTTTGTGGTGGTATAAACTTGTCACCCTTCATTACAATGTTCTTCTCTTTGTCCAAATAGACAGTTCATCTAACACTTTCAGAAAGGGTCTGACTGCACACTCAAGAGTACTCTCTCGCCTAGTCCCCTTAACAATCCATTCCTTCACCTTATGCAACACACCATCACTTGCCATGCTCTCATCCCATCTCTCCTTCCCGATAGCACCAGAACAGAACTCAACTACATCACCCACCGGTGCTACTGAACCTTCACACAAAGATGACTCAACACCAGCCTGATCAACCTCCTGCCATGGTAGCGGAAGTCTCGACAACCGCCTGCCAGGTTATTCTTCCAACCAGGAATATAATCCACCCTGTACAAGTACTCTTGCAATCTTGCTGCCAACCTTGCCAACCTCGCCGAGCCTTTCCCAGCTCCACCCGGCGACAATATCCTCACCAAAGGCTTGTGATCAGTCTGTAATCTGAAAAGAGACCCCCACAGATACATCCTGAAGTACTCACATCCCCATGCCGCAACAAGTGCCTCTCTCTCTATTATAGAGTAGTTCCTTTCCGAAACAGTAAGGGACCTTGATGCAAACGCCACTGTCTTCAAACCTGAAGGATGAACCTGGGCAAGCACAGCGCCCAAGCCAACACCACTTGCTTCAACAGTCAGAACAGACTCCATTTTAGTATCAAACGGTGTTAAAATATAAGCATCACATATCTCTTTATTAATTCCAACGAACGCACTCTCCTGCTCTTGGCCCCAACTAAACTTACAATCCTTCCTGAGCAATTCTCTTATTTTCTCCGTCTTATCCGCAAAATTACGAACACATTTTGCGTAATATTCTATAAGGCCCAAAAATGACCTCAACTGATCCCTATCGACAGGTGCTGGTGCCTTCCGTATAGACTCTAACAAATCACGCTTAGGCCTCACCCCTTCCGCCAACAAGGTATAACCCAAGTACTCCACCTCTTCCACCGCAAACTTACATTTATCTTTCCTCAAAGTTAACCCAGCCGACTCCATCTTGTTCAACACTTCTTTCAAGATCACATCATGCTCCTCCTTCGTCTTACCGAACAACAACACGCCATCTTGAAAATGAACAACATTTTCCACCCCATTCAACACCGAACCCATCATCCGCTGGAACACGCCAGCCGCCGATGCCAACCCGAACGGCATCCTAGTAAACTGGAAAATGCCTTCAGATGTTATAAACGCCGTCAGATGTTTCGACTCCTCATGCAGCTTGATCTGATGGTAGGCACTCCGCAAGTCTAATTTCGTGAAAAATTTCCCCCCTTTCAATAAAAGAACCAGCTCATTAATATTAGGAAGGGGAAACCCATCCACAATAATATTGCGATTAAGTGTGCGCAAATGAACACAGAATCTGTATTTGCCATCAGATTTGGTCGTAATCACAACTGGCGAAATTCAACTTGAGGTTTCTATCTGCTCAATGACCCCCTGTTCCAACATTTTGCTCAACATCCTCTTTACCTCACATCTAGCTACAATGGGTACCTTCCTGACCTTATGTTGCAAAGGAACAGCATCCGGTTTTAACATGATCTTATGTACGTAGCCTTTCAACTCACCAATCTCCTCCTTAAACAACTCAGGCATCCCATCAACAATCGACAAAGTAGCTACTTCATCCACCACCATCACTTGATCCTCCGCTCTCGGATTCAACACAATGTGCAGATCGTACTGGTGTCCCCAACCTAATATGGCTGGACCAGACTGGGCAACGTACACCTTACCTCTCACTGTTCTGCCCTTAAACGAAATATTAGCAGACATAAACCCCTTAATCTCAATCCTTTCGCCTTGAAACCCACCTGGATTGATGTCCTTTGGTTCCAACTCAACCTTTGGCCAATTCACACCAAATAAGCACACAGGAATGATGGTCCAGAATGACCCTGAGTCCACCATCAACTCAACTTGCACACCGTCCATCTCAAACATCGCCTTAGGTCTTACTCTCCTCCTTGGATTCATATCTGACTCCTCATCACTCACACACAAAATCTTATTAGCTCCCTCAACACCATCAACCGTAGCAACATCGGCCTGTTCTTGTTAAACAACAGCAATCTTCCCTCTGGGAACAAACTTGCACATTCTTGAAAAGTGTCCCCGTTTCCCACATTTCAAACAATCCTTGTCCAAGGCAAAGCATTTTTTATAATCAGCAGTGTGGTATGTGCTGCCACACCTTAAACAAGTTTTATCTCTACTCCTGTATGAGTCACCATTACCATAAGCATTATTAAACTTCTTCCCCACATTCTTCTCACTCCTCTCATAGGATTTCTTTCCTCCCACAGCTCCCACTTCTTCAACAACGTCCACAGACAACACATTCTCTTTTATACTATCCTTGCGTTCCATCTCCTTCATGCATGCACCAGATTCTTCTACTATTTTAGCAATGTCAATAGCGTTCTGCAAAGAAGGGTTCTTCACCGCCCACAGCTTCTCTTGCATCTTCTTGTTCCCACACTGGACAATGAGCTGGTCCCTAATCATTTCGTCTCTGATGTTGCCAAAGTTGCATTTCAACGATAACTCACGTAGGCGAGTAACAAATTGATCCACACTCTCCCCTTGGCGCTGAGGTTGCGTGTAAAATTTGTGTCTAGCCATGACAATGTTGACTTCTTTTGAGTATCTATTCTTTAAACAAGCTTTTGCCTCCAAATACACATTGGTTATAACTCTTCCTTCAGCATTAGTTCTTGAAGACAAAAATTTAAAAGCATGTTGTCCCTCTTTCCCCAAGGTACTCAATAATAGCGCTCTTTTCCTCATAGCACTGAATTCCTGGCCATCAATTGCCTCAATATAATTCTCAAATACTTCAATCCACTCCTCCCATTCTATAGGAGGATCACCACTTTGCTGCAAAAACAATGGTGGCATAACTACGCTGTTGCTTTCCATCTTCCTCTTTCTTTTTATATTTCCACGATATTCCTTATCCTGCGCTTCAACTGCCCCAATATCCGATCAAACGACAAAGTCTCAAAAAAAATAACGCTGTCTCTCCACAAATAACGCTGACTCTCCACACGCTACCAAACATAATTAAAAGTAAACGTTACCATCAAAACTGCTGAATATGGCCGAAAACCTCATGAACAGCATTTACTCCGGTATTTCCCTGAGGTCTTGAATGAAATTGAAGCCGTCTCTCTCCTCCGTACTCCTTTCACGTTCCCTAGCAACCTTTATTGTTGAAAAAGCAAATGTCTGCTATCACGTAGTGAACGGACGTCAATACGTCAGACCGGAACGGAATGAGTCACAAGGAGTTGCAGCTTCCTCTCCTCGAAGGGATAACAATGGCAGTGTTCTTCAAAGGAACAGAGCCTCGTGGTAAGCGTTTCAGACTTCTTTCAAATGTCACACGAACGTGGCCGTGTGTAAGCAACAGAGTCTCGAGGTAAGCGTTACAGCCCTCTTTTCAATGTCGCACTGAACTTGACAGTGTGCGTCAAGTGTTCAAATCACACTTTCATTTGGTTGCACCGAGTAGGATAGCAACGTCGATGCACGAATGAGTGAAAAATAAATAAACAGTACTCACTCCGTGATCCCTGTATTCCACAGCAGTACACTTCGGTTGCTTTCTTTTGAATATTTGACACAGAGTATGGCAATCTCAGTCACAACTCGGTTCCGGTTAAATGGTACAGCACAGTAGTTCGACTTGAAAAGGAAATTCTTCCTTGCCAGTAACCCTACATAACCAAATTCACGCGTGGTTCTCTTCACCAACCAATCATAATTCCTTCAGTAGCTTCTTCCAGGTAATGCTAGCCAGACATCGCCAAAATGTTGTAGGGAAAGAGTTATGAAGTCCATCCAAGAATACTGATATAACAAGGTATATTTATTATAAGCTACAGGTAACAGCTGGTGTCCCTCTCCAGGCTAGCAGGCAACTGCCACACCAAGCAAAGAGAAACAACACAGGAGTAAGGAAGGATGCAAAAGGAATGAACAGGTTAAAGGGACAGTGTCAAGAAAGTAATACAGTATAAAAACAAGATACAACACTGAACATCCTGTGGTTCTGGGCAAATCACTTAATCTCCCCGTGCCTAACAAAAATTAATGTGTTGTCATGTAATGCAACTGGTGCTATGTAAAGCGCTCTGATACCCGATTCAGGTCAAGTTTGCGCAATATAAAAATCAAAAAAAGAAGAAGCGTTTATTGTATTACTATTTGGGCATAGAGGGGCACACTATTTTTTGCTCCTCGAACATGAGAAGGAGTTGTATGAACACTGCAGTTAAACAGTTAGTTCATTTCCAAGGCAAAATTAATTTGGTTGCATGCCGACATAGGTTCTTTACCAGAGCCCAAGTCCTCTCTAAATCCATTAACACATATGTGACTGGCCTTAAAAGGTTGGCATCATACTGTGATTTAGAACATTTCACTTCCCAATTGATAACGGATCAGCTATTGGTGAGATGTAGTTCCCAAAAAATTCAAGAGGGATTGTTGGCGTTCAAGAATCCATCTTTGTATGAGGCTGTTGATAAAGCCAAGAGCATAGAATCTTCTAGGGAAGATTCCAAACAACTAGAAAGAAAGTAATTTACAACAGGTTGCTCTGGTAAACCATGGTTCTAACAGAGGGCAACAGACAGGTCGTCTGGAACTAGGTACAGCACATGCAAATTGAGTGCAAGGGAACACCAAATATATTTGTTTTAGGTGCTGGTCATCTTCTCATGTTTCAAGAATTGTCCAGTAATTTTGCAGGAACTTTGAAAATTGCCTCATCATTTTGGCAAAGTATGTAGAAGGGGCAGAAGTCCTGGTAATTGTAGAAGTATGCATGTTTGTACAGTACAAAGTCAAGAAAATATAGATTTACAGTGTTTGGAAAACAAGGTAGAAGAACCTGTTTTAGTCTTAGAGGTTTCAAAAATTTAGAGTGGGGTTAATGCCAAGAGTTAAAGTGACCCATTAGTAGACTTTGTAATTAATAGACACATCATTCCCCTGTTGATGAATTCTGGAGCCAGGATTACCATTATTGACATTTTTATATTTACTGAATGTTGGGAAGGTCAAGTGTTGTTACCTCCAGATTATGATAACTACAGCTTTTGAAGGAAATAGAATTGATTTACTGGGCTATTTTTGGGCTAATATTGTAATTTCTACCAAGGAAATCAAAGGGAAAGTTTATGTAGCTAACAAAGGCATCATTGTACTCAGATGGTGGCATCAAACTGATTTTGGTATTGTAATTGGACCAAGAAAAAACATCCTGTGACGCTTGAAGAACAGAATGTTGGAAGAATTATGTCTAATGATAAACTTCGATGGGTGTCAGATTTTACCAATATTTTCACTGATCAAATTGAAAAAATCTAAATCTTGATCACCATATTAAGGCTAAGGAAGGTTCTAACCCTGTTAAACACAAATTACGCTATGTGCCTTTTGACATAAGAGGAGATTTATGCAATGTATTGTCTCAAATGCAACAGCATGGTAAAATTGAACCAGTAGATGCAACACTATGGCTATACCAGGTTATTCTAACTAAGAAGAGGTCAAGAGAACTTTGACTATGTGTCGACTGGAGAAGTGTTAATGATGTTATCTGGGTGGAAAATGTTCCGGCTCATCATATTAAAGATCTTATTACCACATTAGACCAGGCTAAATGGTATCCCAAGGTTGATTTAAAGGCAGCATGTCATCAGGTGATGTTGGATATAATGTCGAAAACAAGGACCCCCTGCTACTAATGTAAGTTCCTAGGGCAGGGAAAATACAATAATTGAATAAAAAAAACCCAGGCAACGATCGGTCCATATAGTATCTATGACCTAGTTAATCACAGACATGATATTGGACACTTAATGAGCACATAAGATCATTAAAAACCATTTATTCAATAAAAATTCTTTTAAATTCATCATAGTGAGTATTTCATTAGTTTCCAAAAGGATGAGTATTGAGACTTCTCAACATAGTTTACATATCAACAAAAATTGTAGTCAACAAACATAAGCATGACACCACATAGAATGATAGATGCAGTGGCAGAAATTCCATTGCTTACCATAATATATTGATAGATGAATCGAACAGAATAGGATGAAAAGAATAAACAAAACTGTATGAAGGATAAAGAGCTCTGAAACATTAAAAGCAAGGAAATGTCAGCCTTTTTCAAGTCAGGATGGATCAGGGGCTAATTGCTGGTATGTTTAGAGGTGTAGAATGCATTAATATACCTCAGGCAATGCGTTTTGGGTGCTTACGCCCAAACAGCCTTATAACCGGATCAAACCTCAACCTGGTGTTGGACAATGAATCATATCATTTGACAGCTATTGTGATACCTGATAATACGTTCCAGTTTTATAGGATGCCATTAAGTCTGGCCTCCGCTACTTATGTGTTTCAGAAAGGATGACACTGCTTTAAGCAACAATGGTATCACCTTATCACCTTGACCAAAGGAAAACTTATGTTTGCTGTCAAAGCAAATGACTATTTAGACCATATCTTGCTATTGGAAGGAGTCAAACGTAAACCAGATTTGGTTAAAGCTATGGTCAAGACTTCTCATTCCAAGGACAAGGACCAACTGAGTTCATTTTGGGTCTATGTGAGTTCTACCCAAAGTTCATGCAAAACATTTATCATGGTAGATGCATGTTAATATGACCTGGAAGCAGTTTTGTCCCAGTGCAATAGAGGCAATGAAACAACGGTGAGATGAAACCAGATACTCAATTATTGAGAAAGAAATGTTGGCATGTACATGGGGGGGGGGGGGTTGAACATTTTTAAATCTTATCTGTGGGTAAGAGGATTTTGTCTACAAACAGACGCAGACCTATAGTGGATATTCTAAAAAGGGGTTAAAGTGAAGAAATCTACAGCAATATTGGTAATTCATTTTTGATGTGGCTTACATTCGAAGGGGAAAGAATTGCAAAGCGGATTGTTTATCAGGATTACTTCTGAGTGATCAAATAGGTGCCCTAGATGAAGAGGAGATTGAAAAATGTAAGATTGCTAAGGGTTAGGGCAAAAATGTGTGTGAAAGTCTTGAGGTATGGCGTAAGGCAACATTTAAGGATTGTGAGTTGCAAAGTCATGGAATGTGAGTTGAAGGGATGGCCGAGAGAAAAGAATGTCATTGTCTGTTTACAACCATTCTGGAAAATTGTTGATAAACTATCGTTCAAAAGTGGTAACCTAGGTAGAGGAGATTAGTGTGTTACTCCCACTTGCTATTGACAAAGAATGCAGCACATGCAGGACATTTAGGCACGATTGCCATCAAAAGATGCATGAGAACTATATATTGGTGGCTTTCCATGGACTTAGAAGTTGATGTACTCGTACAAGGGTGTTATCAGTGTTTTTCAGTGACAAACATTTGGTAACTTCGGTCCCATAACTCAGAGTGGCTATGAGTCCTGACAGAGTTTGGTAGAAAGTGTCTATTGATTTTTTGGGCCTGTTCCATGTGTTACATGTGTATATGAAATATTTTATCTTAATGATTCATCATCTATCCAGGTGGGTGGAGGTGAACGGTGTTGCTGAACCTATTACAGCAAGTGTCATAAAGTTCTTTAAACATGGTTGATAACGTTTTTTCTGATAATGGGGTTCAATTTGTGTAATCTGCAATGCAAGATGGTTTTGGGGAATAATTGTATCTAACACATACACACCACATTGTTGTGTCCACAATTTAATGGAATAGTTGAATGAATTAACAAAGTATTGGTGGAGTGCATTCAAAGTGCATTGAAATCCCATGTGCATTGTGTTGAAGCAATAAGAAAAAGCATATGGGCTTATCGCAAAACACCATATTCCATCACAGGACAAATTCCTTTTAAAATCAGGAGAGGGAGAAGTTTGAGCTAATGTTTAGCTCCTGGATGGATGACCGATATCCGTGATAAACAGTTGATGTTAAGGAATTATCTGCGAAGGCAGAAGTTGCCAGTGATGAGGTGGCCCAGACTTAAGCCAGACATGGGTTGAGTGGAAGGCAAAGGCACAAGAATGTGGTGAGTGTTCAAGCGGGAGATTGGATTCGTATCAAAGATTCTTTGAGAGAAAGGAAGGGGTTGTGAAATTTTTGAGAACCTGTCCAAGTGAAAAAAGTGTGTGGTAACTCAGTTCAGATCTCGAATGGTCAACGGTGGAACTTATCCCGTGTTGCTAAAGTGAATAGGAATGACAGTGATGTTTCTAAAAGGGTTGAAGAAGGTAAGAGTGATGCATCTCTTCAGAATCCTGGATATTTCCTTATTCCTCCAACGGGGAATCTGGTTGTGCATTGAGAAGAAGTTTACGTGCTAAGAAATTGCATAACACATATATGCATTCAAATGTTGTTTAGTGTGGTTGTGTTGTGGTGTATGGTTGTTTTGCTGTTCTGTTGTATATAAAAATAGGAGATGTGTGGTGTTATGAATGTACAGTATATGTAATATCTTGTTGCAGCTGTGACATAGTGAAGTTCCTCTATGGCATGCATAGATTCTAAGAGAGAACATTGAGACATACACCAAGCACAGTGGTTGGGATTTGGAGCTGTCTTTGTGGCTCTGTGTATATGTTACTTGCATGCTGTTAATGGTACAAATACATCAGGTATTGGATCAGCACTTCTTGCCTGCGTGTCACCATCACTTCAGACACGTTTGGTGAGACGAAAGGATAAGGTGCTGGACAAAATAAGCACACAATGAAAGTGGGTGGGGAGACTTGGGTAGACTGTGGTGGACAAGGCGATAGTCCATGAGGGCAACAAGCAATTTGTTTCTAGTAGTGGTCAACTACGTCATTATGCAAGTCCTTGAATTCCTAAAGGATCACAGTTATCCCATATACAAGGAACTGCTTTATGATCTGTTGTCCAACCTCCAGTCGGTTGGTGGTGTCCTGGAATCTGGTTGAACACATACATACAGTCTCCAGGGTACCTGGGGCAGAGCACTTACTTCGCTTTGATATTCCTGTAGAATGGCATCGTCTGTTGGAAGAAGAGGAATGCCAGAGGGAGGCTCATATTCTTTGGGGAGTTACCCTCAGGCCCTGATGTCAGGGCGCATTGTTCTTGTGATACCACAGTGTCATCCGGGCCAGGAGGGCTGCTGACATTAGTGTTGTCCTGTCTGAAGGTGTTCAGGGTGGCCAATTCTAAGTCTGTCTGAGGCCTACACCTGGAGACGCTTTGTGAGGGAGTTTGATTGCCTTGGGTGAGCACACTCATCCCCCTTGCTGGTGATGTCTTGTTCCTCCTTCTTTTTGCTGGTATTTGTTGGTACTTGGTTCTGCAGGCAATGTCCTCATACACCTTTTGGCCTGGGTCCTGTTGTTCCCCACTTGCTTCCTGGCTGCCAGCCATAAAGGAACAGGGAAGTAAAAGCATCACAAATGCACGTGCTCTCTGTTTTTGGCCATCACAGGTCAGCATTTTCATTTGTCTATGTGGAACTCTTTTCTAGTGTTCTAGAATCACAATGATTAGACCCCTGGCCAATGAAAAGATGGTGATCTACACATACCATAGAGTCACTTAAGCCAAAGGCATACGCTACTGTTACAGATTCTACTTCACCACATGCATCATAATAGCAACTTTCAGATTTATTTATTTCAGATTTATTTTTGGGAGCAGATTATTCCAGTATCTTAAACAATGTATTTCATACCTACATGGATGCACTCTTGAACGTTGATATAAACTATGGAACAAAATGTTTTTAAAAGCATGTGTTGTTCGCCTGACTTCATGCTACATTTGCTACTGCGTCACAGCTCATCTATGCGTGATAGCATCATGCACTACCATTAAGTTCTCCCTAATTTTATATCAGATACAAAAAATATGGACTTCAGTCAAAATATTTTTGGGGTTTGGGATGATCTGGAAATCACAGTAGACAAGAATGGAGAGTTTGCTCTTTTGCGTCTGGATTTACCAGCTGCTGTGGACACTGTCCACCACAAAACGCTACTGAAAAGACTCCATTATCTCTGAATCCATTCAAATGCTCTAAAATGGATTTCTTCTTGCACCTGAGACAGATACAGTATAGTTTACCCACCACAATTCAAAACAACTCTTCATACACAACACTGTAGCATCCCTTAGTGATCACATTTACTCTAGCTGTCAGGGAGCCGCCCAATTCTATCTCCCAAAGTCTTTGACTCTTGTACTTAATCTGAGTGGTGGACTGATGTGGGAGCTTATATAGCTCAGTAATCTGGCGCTTATCAGTGGATTTGGATGCCAGCCACTTCGCGAAAGCTGTGAGCATTCATCGGACTCCAGGGCGAACTATGGGAAGCATTATTCAGTGCCAGATTTGGAAATAATGAAGCTGCTCCCTTTCAGGTAGCCCAAATTCTGAGTTGCAGCTGACAAAGGAGAGAAAGCCTGCTGTGTTGAATAGGTGACCAATGGAACAGCAATTGATTTGTTGCAAAAGATGAAATCCCACCAAATTCAGTCTAGGGGTAAAGTCTACATTACCCACAATCAATGCGAGTGGAGAAGGGAATGAGGTCAGACCCTTTTGTATACTGAATCGATCCCGACCTCAAACAAGGATTTAGTAATGGGTTATGGAGAGAGGCTTCTTGGTCTAGAGTAGTTAGGAAAAAAGGGATTTTACAGAGAGGCTGTCCTGATACTGCTCTGTGTATGAAAAGCCAATGCTTTTTGGTTTCCTCTCGAGACCATTCAAGGATGAACCGAAGATGTGTTGCTTGTTAATAGTGTAACAGGCATGGTATGCCAAGACCTCCTTCTCTAGGGGCTTTATATTTTACTGCCTTTCTCATTCAAAGTCGACAATTAGCCCAGACAAAGTGATTAATAGCTCGCTGCAAAATCTGAAGCTTGCCTGCAAGTGGATCCACTGGGAGAGCCGAGCAATAAGAAAATCATTTTGGGTGAACTGACATTTGAGTGCCGATACCTATCCTAACCAGGAAAGGCAATGGGAGCCCCATCTGGCAACATCCGTTTTGGTCTGCTGGATTAAAAGTTTGCAATTGGGGAATGTTGTGGCTTTTACCGAAGATGCCAACTGCACACCCAAATAAGGGGTTAGAGACAGTTGCCCACTGTAGTGGGTATTTGGTTGAAAGAGCTGGTGGAGTAGCAGACGTAAGAGAGGGGTCCCAAGCTTGAGATATTTGCACATTTACCCGGAATCCCGCTGCCTGCCTCAAACTCTTCAAAAAAGGCGGGAAGAGAACAGTCTAGTGGCGTCTACTCCGCTAAGGCAGAAGAGCATCGGCCCACTGCTTTTCAGCAGTGTAAATAAAGGTAAAATAAAATGATAATAACTCAATGTTATTATCATATTGTTTTTTTCCTGCTGCTGCAGCTATATGGGCGGGGTGGAGCTGCTCTGCTGACAGAGGAGTGGTGGGCACTCTGGAAATGTACATGAATGTTTGGCCGTCCGTCTTGGGCCAGCCAAACAGTCATGTGCACATTGCATGCTCGTCCCCTGGCTGCATTACAGCCTGGGCGGAGAACATGCCCAGGCTCCCAGTCCCCGTTTGAGTGCCGAACCATGGCACTCAAACCAATCACAACACTGCATTGCAGCGTTGTGATTGGCTTAGGGGAGACTGGGTGGTTGCTGTTCCGGCCGGAGAGGAGGGAGGATGAGGAGAAATGCAGTGAGGAGGTAATTGCGCATTTCTTTTTTTTACTCCTCCCCCCTCCCCTCCCCCACTTCTCCCTATACGTGCCAGCCACCACTGGAACTAGCGGACTGCTCCAATATGACCAGGACATTACCTGCATAAAAACTGATGAGGTGATCCTCCTCCCAATGCGTATACCTTTAATATCAGAATTGTCTCATATCCGCTGCACTAGGGGCTCCATATAAAGCGCAAAAAGTAGCGGCATGAGGGCAAGGCCCTAACAAGTGCCTCTGGAAAAGGAAAAGAGAGCAGAGGTCTGGCCATTGACTCTAACTGTAGCTGTTGTGGAGCCATAATTACTAAGGCTCCAGGACCTAAACCACGTCTCTATCCTAAAATGTCGAAGTGTCTCTCGCGTGTAGGACTAATAAACCCGGTAGAATGCCTTCTCGGCATCCACAGCCAAGAGCATTCGTTCTCGATTAGAATGCTGAGCTTTGGCAATAGGATGGAGAATTATTTTCGTGTTATCTCTACATTGGCAATATGAGACAAAGCCAGCTTGATTTGGGACAATGCTGGTAGGGAGGGGTGGACCCAATCGGGCAGCTAGGTTTCAGGTGAATACTTTACGATCTACATTAAGAAAAGAAATCAGCTGATAGGAAGCACATTGGCATTTATCTTTACCTGGTTTTGGTATTACTACTATAGGTGCCCCAAGCATAGAATGCTGTATTGTATCCGGACCCTGAATAGGACTAAACAGTCTAGTTAATATTGGGGCGAGGGAGGAGCAAATGGTTTTATAAAAAGCTGCTAAAATGTTCCCAGGTTGTTTAAAAAGTGGCAAGGGGGTATGTTGTGAACAACCTGCCCAGCTCAAAAAGCAGAGAAGGTGCGTTTCACTCAAATTAAGATTTCTCTAGAGCTGCAGAGTCTCCGGACAAGGACTCCAAGACTGCTTGGCGCTTCTTTGCTATTGTCTCAGAGTCCGGGCGAAGCGCCTTGAGCGAAGTCCCGACACTCTGTCAACGTCTACCAGCCCCTCTTGTCTGGGGCAGTGTCAGGGAATCCTCTGCTGGGGAGTTCTGTCTCTCAAGAAGTCTACAGGCTTCCTCAAAGGAGCGGAGTTGGTGGAGTTTACCTTGCAGTCTATAGACTTACTGGAAGGGATGGCCCCAAGTATTCAAAATGCCCGGATTGTGGAGGCGTCTCGTAACTGGGCGAAAAGTTTGGCGCTTTTGAAGGGTGGAGGCAACCAGGTCTTGATAGAGAGCTGGGCAGTGATCCTTATATTGTATTGGGTGTTTCTCTCTTGCTGCCTGTATTATGTGCTCCTTCTGCATATAATCGTGACACATGCTAAAATGTCTGCTGGTGGTCTGTTAGCGCCCACTTTGTGAACATGATCCAATTTAATGTCTGTCTCTGGGGGCACTTTCAGAATCAAGCTTCCAAGAAGGGTCGGGTCACTCAGGCATCCATCTCCCCACAATCCGATGCAGAGTAAGGACCTTGTTATGGGAGGTACCCACCACCCTATTGTCCTCCAGGCTTGCCTAGCATATATTTTAATGTGTGGTCCGTTTTCCTACAACCAGTGGCCATACACAGTGTTGATCTCAGAGTGCTCCCCTAGGCGGAGGATCAAGCTGGTAGCGTGGGCTATCAACAGTAACTTGTCAGAGCTACAAATTCAGCCCACAATGTCCTAGGGTCACACTGCAAGAGCAGTGTGTCTTTTAGCAGTAGGGCGTGAAAACGAGCCTCTAACATGCCCAGCTCAACTCTCTAAGGCGTGCAGCACCCCATCAGCCCGGCTCGAAGCTCGGTGTTAGGGTGGACGCCCGCATGGGAGGCCGCTAATGACATGGCCTCAAAATGGCTCTAAATCTTGGTGGTTTGGCAATCCCAGCTGGAGCAGAAGGCCCAAGTGATATGCAGCCCGCTCCGGTCCCAAGACGGTCTTTCTGTGACAGAACCAGGGCAAGAATGTTGTGTGGGCAGGCAGCCAGAGCCTCAGGACTACTGCAGTTGTGTTCCTCCAAAGCTAAGCCATCATTCCCATCACCACTCCTGGTCCCATTCCATGCCATTTAAGCTGGCACCCACCGCACCACTGCTGCATTGTTCACCTCAATGTCCTGGCCGGATTCTAGGACCCTGCACTCCACAAAGCAAGGACCGGCCTCACCCGGTCCAGCCTGAAAGCTCGATGGAGTAGGCACCAGTCTTCACCTTGGGCCACTACAGTCACTGCCCCAGGCCCCAACCAGGAACCGTAGCCTGGGCCGTCTCTCATGCCTCAAGTCCCTCTCACCAGTAGGGCAGGCTCCTCAGTTTGACGCTTCCGGCACACGTGATTACAGGCTGAGGTGACTGTGGTGCTCAGCGGGTAATATTCCCTCACCTTGGGTTCAGGACCACCCGCTATCCAGACATAGGTCACCGGCCCATGGGCCCTAGGTCAGGCAGAAGTCATCCAAGGGATAGCTGGGCCCGGCGGATAACGGGCAGCTTGTCGTCAAGCTGTCTCTGCTTCTTCCACAGAACAATCACTTGGGGGTATAGGGGGAAGGGAATAGGTAAGGCAGCCCCCCACTCATACAGTATTTAAACAATTGGAGCCTCACCTATATGTATACACATCCACATAAAAAACCAACAAGAGTAGGGACCCCTCCTTATTAGTGTCCCTAGGGATTTGTCAATGACATAGATCCAATGGTTAGGATGTGTGGAGATACTAAAAATCACACAGGACCACTCAACTTCATCCACCAGAAAAGTGTGAAAGATAGAGAGAGTACCTCACGGTAGCACCACCCGAGGGGGTTCCCGGTTAGTAATTGCCGGTATACCCACTTCTCATCATTGGCCACTCTCTCTATGTGAAAAGACAAAAGTGCACTAAAGAAAGATAATAGTGCAGACGTGAGAACAGTGATGTGAAAAAACACAAATAGTGACAAACGTCTCACCACTGACACATAATTTGAAATGTACAGAGCAGATGTATAGACCCCTAACCAGACACACAAATAATATGTAAAAGTGTGGTGGGGTTGTGCTTGCTTTACCGTTTTATTCTGATGCAGCAGAACCCCACTTCTTAAAAATGGTAAATATGTACCATAATTCTTTTCAATCTCAAGCCGACATGTTTCATCGCTGCAATTTTAGCGATTTCATCAGGGCAATGAGGGGTAAAAAATTCTCAGTCTTTTCATGAAGTCATGGACCTGTGTGAAAGAGAAAAAAGACGCAAAAGTGCGTCGTTCAAACCCCTACATATGGGGCATCACTGAGGCAGCTTGGTAATGACACGCAAATTTCAGATAATTTTACCTTGAGGGTGCTACGTTAGCACATACCAGCACCACTCAGAAAAGGGGGGCACCGTATTAGGCGTCCACGTGTCCCAACATGTGACCGACTCTAATCACAGCCACCTGTACATAGAGGGAGACAAAGACCGACCAACTTCACATTAATGTCTCCATAGATGCGGGTAGCTGTCGCGTTCTGACCCATGTGGGTTCAAAGCATGACCCCTCGGTCTACCACCCACTACAGGGGTAAAAACATACATGTGCCAGCGAGGGATGTTAGAGGAGAGCTCACGCTTAACGCTCTATCAACAAGTAGAATTTCAATTATGCGAACATGGTCGCTGCATCACATGTATCAAGTTAGTTTACTCTAAACGCTACGGAAATGACACCATTCACCATACCACCAGCGGTCAGCCCCCCAGCCTCCTTACTATCGCCGAGTCCCTCCGGCGCTTCCGACGATCCACGCATCCATTCAGTGCCGGGATGCGGAAGTAGCCGGTGGCGGGACGCGACTCCGCCCCCCACGTCAACGCGAGGGGGCGGCCATCTTGGATTGGTTCCAAAGTGAACCCACACTGCACCAGCGTTGGTAGACTACAGCGAGATTCGTAGCCCAAGAATGCTACCGGAGTATCACCCTTTACAAAAATGCCTGGATAGGAATTTAATAAAATCTATCTATTTTATCAATCAGCCCCTTCTAGACTTATTTAGAGACAGACTGTAGGGCAGCTAAAATTTCTAGATTTATTATGAAATAGATAACTGCTTGATGATGCAACTCTGTGGTGACCAGATGCTTCATAGGCGCCTGATGTTTCGCCTAATATTTATACCAAGTCCGCCTAGGTGATATAAGATAGAGCAATAAGCCTTCGCAAGGCAGGCAATTGTGGGTACTGGCACATCGACTGTAGTGATTCAAGGGTGCTGCCTAGTCAAGATGCATATGTGAAGGCGGTGGGGGAGGCGGGGGCAATTACATCAAGGTACTCCCTCTAGTACTGTGGTGTAGGTTTTAGCAGTGAGGACAAAGGAGAGGAAGCGAGAACAGAGCCCTGTTAACGCCTGCTGACCTTATTCCATTCAATATTTTCATTAAGTCCCTCAAGGTCAGCCTTCTCCAGAAAAATCCATTTTGCCTCTTTCCTTGCTAGAATACTTTCCAGGTTGTGACTGTCGCCCACCACCTTCTCCAGAACAGTCCATCTCAGATTTTTGGGGTCATGTCCAGTGACACTGAAATGTTGTACCAAGCGGGTTGTTAACTTCTTTGTCCTTATAGTACTAAGATGCTCCTGTATTCTTATTTTGACCTTGCGAGTGGTAAGACCAATATAGTAAAGGCCACAACTGCACATGAGTCTGTAAATAACATGTGTCGTGTTGCAGTTGCAGGGGTCAACCACAGGGACAAGGCAGAGGGAGAACACAACAAACATGGCAAACATTTTCACCCCGCATCACACGGAGCAGAACCAGTTCATTTCGCAACTAGGGGAGGGGAGTGAACCATCGTTGCCCACTACTAACAACATCGTAGTTAATTTATCCTCTTATGAAGTGACTCCCATTGAACAGAGTGTTCTCAATAAGGGGTTAGGATTTGTACCTACGCCGAAACACGACCCTTTTCTATGTAGAACAGAAATCTCTGAGATGATGAGGAAGATAAAGTTACATAAATTCTTTGCAGAGAAAGAACACACACCCCTCTCTCTTTTTGATACCAACTTGCGCAGACCCTCCAACTTCTGCCCCCCCCCTGTCACTCCTAGGACCAGAAGTGGCCGTATTTGAACAACGTGTCATTCAAGAGATTGAATCGTTGGAAGAGATCTCTGGACGTTCCTCTGGTCACAATTTGACCAAGGAGGAATGGCAGGCAATTGGTACTCTACAAAGAAATGTGGCTATTACCATCAAGCCAGCCGACAAAGGCGGTGCCGTAGTCATACTCAACACCAGTGACTACGAAACAGAGGTCTTAAAGCTTCTGGGGGTCCGCACGAATTATCAGCCTTTGATGCGTGATCCCACGCCAGACCTTGCCAACACCATCAAGAGTATGGTGTCAGATGCAGTGTCTAAAAAGTGGATCTCAGCCAAGGAGGCGGACTTTATTATCAACAGTAATCCTAGGGTGCCGGCATTTTACATCTTGCCTAAAATTCATAAGCCCCAACGTCCGCCTCCTGGGCGTCCCATTGTTTCTGGGATCCAATCCATTTTGGAACCTTTGTCTCAGTTCGCTGACTTCTTCCTCAGGGAAGCGGTGGTAACCCAGGAGTCATATGTACAAGACACCACGGACATTCTTAATATCCTGAAGGAAACATCTTTTGACCCTGTTAACCAACTATTGGTTACAATTGACATCGAGTCACTGTATACCAGCATCCCCCAGGATGCCACGCTGGTGGCAGCACTGCGGGCCCTGGGGGAAATGGAGTGGTTCTATGACACACCACAAACATTCGTCATGCAGTGTGTCGAACTGGCACTTACAAGAAATTTTTTTGAGTACCAGGGACAACTATACCTACAGACCTCCGGCACGTCAATGGGGGCTACATTTGCTCCCAGCCTGGCCTGCATTTATGTGGGCCAGGTTGAGAAGAATGTGATCCTCCATGAGACGAATCCATATAGAGGGAATATCTCTCTGTGGAGACGTTATATTGACGACGTCCTCTGTATCTGGACAGGTACAGAGGACCGGCTCAATACCTTCTTACAATGGCTGAACCAGGTAGATGAGAGTCTACGCTTCACCTGGACCATCAGTAACAGCTCGGTGGTTTACCTTGATGTTGACATCACAGTGTCCGACTCACAATTGGTCACGAGTGTGCACCACAAAAGTACGGATAGGAACTCCCTCCTCCACTACCACTCTTTTCATCCAAGATCCCTCCGGGACAATCTCCCGGTGGGTCAGTTTTTGAGGTACAGGCGGAACTGCTCGTCCACAGAGACTTTTGTGGAACAGTCCTCTGAGTTGGTCACTAAACTGAAACAACGGGAATATCCCACCAGAGTGATTAAACATACACAGAAGAGGGCCTTGAATACCCCACGTGATGGTTTGTTGGAGCGTAATAGCAAAGAGAAGCAATCATGCCTTCCTGTAGTCACCACTTTTGACCCCCTCTCGACCAAAATAAGGCAGATAATAAAGAAACATTGGTCGATTCTTGATACAAGGGACCACAAAATGCCAATTCCACGCTTTGCATTTAAAAGAGCCTCCAACCTGCGAGATAAATTGGTACACACCCGTAACCCTAACATGGCCAAAACGAGTACTGTTCCTTCCGGACATTATCCATGCGGCAGTTGCTCTGTTTGTGGGTTCACCACACCAACAAAAAGTGTAATTTTGCGGGGGGGCAAAACCTGGTTCCTTAACAGGTTTAGCAACTGCAACACGACACATGTTATTTACAGACTCATGTGCAGTTGTGGCCTTTACTATATTGGTCTTACCACTCGCAAGGTCAAAATAAGAATACAGGAGCATCTTAGTACTGTAAGAGCAAAGAAGTTAACAACCCGCTTGGTACAACATTTCAGTGTCACTGGACATGACCCCAAAAATCTGAGATGGACTGTTCTGGAGAAGGTGGTGGGCGACAGTCACAACCTGGAAAGTATTCTAGCAAGGAAAGAGGCAAAATGGATTTTTCTGGAGAAGGCTGACCTTGAGGGACTTAATGAAAATATTGAATGGAATAAGGTCAGCAGGCGTTAACAGGGCTCTGTTCTCGCTTCCTCTCCTTTGTCCTCACTGCTAAAACCTACACCACAGTACTAGAGGGAGTACCTTGATGTAATTGCCCCCGCCTCCCCCACCGCCTTCACATATGCATCTTGACTAGGCAGCACCCTTGAATCACTACAGTCGATGTGCCAGTACCCACAATTGCCTGCCTTGCGAAGGCTTATTGCTCTATCTTATATCACCTAGGCGGACTTGGTATAAATATTAGGCGAAACATCAGGCGCCTATGAAGCATCTGGTCACCACAGAGTTGCATCATCAAGCAGTTATCTATTTCATAATAAATCTAGAAATTTTAGCTGCCCTACAGTCTGTCTCTAAATAAGTCTAGAAGGGGCTGATTGATAAAATAGATAGATTTTATTAAATTCCTATCCAGGCATTTTTGTAAAGGGTGATACTCCGGTAGCATTCTTGGGCTACGAATCTCGCTGTAGTCTACCAACGCTGGTGCAGTGTGGGTTCACTTTGGAACCAATCCAAGATGGCCGCCCCCTCGCGTTGACGTGGGGGGCGGAGTCGCGTCCCGCCACCGGCTACTTCTGCATCCCGGCACTGAATGGATGCGCGGATCGTCGGAAGCGCCGGAGGGACTCGGCGATAGTAAGGAGGCTGGGGGGCTGACCGCTGGTGGTATGGTGAATGGTGTCATTTCCGTAGCGTTTAGAGTAAACTAACTTGATACATGTGATGCAGCGACCATGTTCGCATAATTGAAATTCTACTTGTTGATAGAGCGTTAAGCGTGAGCTCTCCTCTAACATCCCTCGCTGGCACATGTATGTTTTTACCCCTGTAGTGGGTGGTAGACCGAGGGGTCATGCTTTGAACCCACATGGGTCAGAACGCGACAGCTACCCGCATCTATGGAGACATTAATGTGAAGTTGGTCGGTCTTTGTCTCCCTCTATGTACAGGTGGCTGTGATTAGAGTCGGTCACATGTTGGGACACGTGGACGCCTAATACGGTGCCCCCCTTTTCTGAGTGGTGCTGGTATGTGCTAACGTAGCACCCTCAAGGTAAAATTATCTGAAATTTGCGTGTCATTACCAAGCTGCCTCAGTGATGCCCCATATGTAGGGGTTTGAACGACGCACTTTTGCGTCTTTTTTCTCTTTCACACAGGTCCATGACTTCATGAAAAGACTGAGAATTTTTTACCCCTCATTGCCCTGATGAAATCGCTAAAATTGCAGCGATGAAACATGTCGGCTTGAGATTGAAAAGAATTATGGTACATATTTACCATTTTTAAGAAGTGGGGTTCTGCTGCATCAGAATAAAACGGTAAAGCAAGCACAACCCCACCACACTTTTACATATTATTTGTGTGTCTGGTTAGGGGTCTATACATCTGCTCTGTACATTTCAAATTATGTGTCAGTGGTGAGACGTTTGTCACTATTTGTGTTTTTTCACATCACTGTTCTCACGTCTGCACTATTATCTTTCTTTAGTGCACTTTTGTCTTTTCACATAGAGAGAGTGGCCAATGATGAGAAGTGGGTATACCGGCAATTACTAACCGGGAACCCCCTCGGGTGGTGCTACCGTGAGGTACTCTCTCTATCTTTCACACTTTTCTGGTGGATGAAGTTGAGTGGTCCTGTGTGATTTTTAGTATCTCCACACATCCTAACCATTGGATCTATGTCATTGACAAATCCCTAGGGACACTAATAAGGAGGGGTCCCTACTCTTGTTGGTTTTTTATGTGGATGTGTATACATATAGGTGAGGCTCCAATTGTTTAAATTCTGCTTCTTCCACCCCCGCTGGCTCACCATTTCCCCAGGAGGAGAGCCCCATAGATCACGATCCCCGCAGAAAAATGCTGAGTCCCCAGGATCCGCCCATCACAAATCTCTGACTAGCGCAATGCCAATTTGTGAGCTCCATGCTGTGCTCCACAGTCCCAGGAGCACTCGAGTCTCACAGAGCCCCACCAGTCGCTGGGTGAGACTCTGTGGTTTATGTTGTCTCCGCGCTACAAATAGGCGTAGTCTGCCCCACGTCAGCTCATAAGATGCTCCAGGAAGGTGGAGGGGATGGAGAGACAATTCGTACTCATCCACCATCTTAGCCACACCCCATCTCAAACAATTTTAAAGATAGATGGCCCAATGGACCTCTACAATCCAAAACTTGATCACTGCCTTTGTGGCTTCTACGGTCATTTATTACACTCAAATATTGTCATTTAGTGTTTGTTAACTTTATTTGACAAATTGAGAGAGGGAATACTTTTTTAGTAATTAATAAATAATTGGACCCGTTAAATAGATGGTAAACATTGCGCAAAGGAGAGTTCTGACCGTACTTGACCTTGACCTATGCCTATTTGCAGACGACCAAGCGCAGCGGGCGCGCCAAAGGCAAGCCCGTCTGCGCCCGTCCGCGCCACGATTGCGCCAGGGGCCAGGAAAGCTGCCTTATCGATCGCTTGTACCCAAGTAATGATTTGTTATGCTAGAAAGGTCCTGTTAGAACTCAGGCCCACAACTAAGAATTGCCACCATACTTATGACCCTGAGGCCCTCCTGGATAAAATGTTTGGTGGGTGCCCAATCTGTGATTTTAAAAAGGTGCCTGAACTGAAGTCCCTGACCGATCCTATTGTGTCTAAGCCTGCCTCTAGCTTGAGTGTTGAAAAAGGATTTCTAATTAATGCCAGATCGCTAGTAAAAAATAATATTGCTTTTAGAGATTTTGTCTCAGCTAGGAATCCGACCTGGGTGTTTATAACAGAAACCTGTGCTACGGACGCCTCGGGACCCGACCTGGTTGATGCAATTCCTACCGGCTACGCGCTGTCCAGGATGGACATAGTAGGTCGCCGAGGAGGAGGACTGGGAATCCTGTACAAGGACTCTCTTATCTGCCGAACCCAGTCCCTCTCTACTCCCTCTGATCCCTACCAGGCCTTTTACTTCTCTATTAATTCTCGCCCTTCTGATTCTTTCTCTGGCCTCTTTTTTTAAGCCAACCTGGGCCCAGATCTTCTTTTAGTCAGGACGTCATTAAACTGATAGAGCCATTTCTTGAGTGGCCTAATATCACTCTCCTTGGTGATTTTAATTTCCATTTGGAAAATATGGCATGTAGGGATACCCAAGTTTTCCCGGAAACCCTTGACTGCTGTGGTCTGGCCCAGTTGGTGGAAGGCCCTACCCATCTGGCAGGACACACCCTCAATGGTTTTTTTTCTAATGACCCCAGGCTGAGGGTGGGACTTCCTGTCCCATTAGCATGGTCTGACCACTTTGCTGTGCCGCTGGACCTGTTTCCTCAGGTACCAGTACTCTCTTTGCCGTGTTCTAGGAAGCAGGAACTGGGAAGGAATTTTAATTCTGTCAATAATGAATACTCTCTCCCTTCCTGAATAAGCTGGAGCTTGCTGATCCGCTGGATGTTAATTCAGCTGCTCTGGAATTCTCACGTCCTCTTTTAGGAGCAATGGATATTATGGCCCCTCCCAAAAAGCATTACTCAGTGAGGAAGAGTCCGTCGGCCCCCTGGTATTCAGACAGACACAGACAGTTGAGACAAGGCTGTCGAAAACAGGAAAGGCTATGGTGGGCTCACCTTGACCCCTCTGAGAAAGAACGACATAAACAATGCCTAAAGGAATATAAACTAGCTATCATGGAGGAAAAAAGAGCTTATTTCTCTAAAGTCACCGCCTCCCTTAATTCTCCTAGAGACCTTTTTAAGGTCATAGATTCCTTAACTTCTCCTCAGGTAGTAGATTCCATAGTGGAATCTCAGGATCTGTGTGACCAAATATCTGCCTTTTTTCATACAAAAATCCTTGATATCTATGTTACGCTGGAATCTTTAAATTCCTGCATTGGGCTGGCCAACCTTCCTGCTTCTCCAGGGGTCGGGAGTTTGCCTGGTGAGCAGACTCAGAGTTTTTTGACTTTCCCCCTTTTGTCACGCAAGATCGTGGATCAGCTTCTAGACAATACTAAGTTGGGCTCTCCCTTAGACTCAAGCCCGCTTAAAGTACTGAAAGCCTGCCGGGAAGTGGTCATTCCACCTCTCAACAAGGTTATGAACTATGCCATTTGGGAGGGAGACTTTCCCTCCCTATGGAAGACGGCAGTCGAAAAACCGCTCCGGAAGAAACCTGCCCTAGACCCAGGCATCTTGAAACATTTTCGCCCCATCTCCCTGCTCCCGCAAAGATGTTGGAGTCCTATCTCAATCGCCACCTCAGTACCTATCTTAGGGACTTTGCCCTCTTGGATAGCTCTCAACATGGTTTCAGGAGACACCATAGCACGGAAACTGCTCTCACTGCAGTCGTTAATAATATCCGTTCTCAGGTCAACAAGAGCCATACCACTCTCCTGGTCCTGTTGGATCTTACAGTGGCCTTCGATACTCTGTCTCCTCTTATACTGGTGTCACGTCTTAGAGAGATTTGTGTTGGGGGCCCTGCTCTGAGACTTCTTGATTCCTTCCTCAATGAAAGAGAACAGAGAGTGAAACTGGGCCAGTTTCTTTCTGCCCCTAAACCCTTGCACTGTGGGGTTCCTCAGGGCTCTTCATTGAGCCCTACACTTTTTAACATCTATGTGGCCCCCCTTGCAAGGGGGTGAGACCATTTGGGTTGGAGGTGCTGTCTCATGCAGATGACACCCAAATAATGGTCTCTCTTACTCACTCAGTGAAGGACTCTGCCTAGAATTTCAGGAGCTGCATGGAGGCTGTTTCTCAGTGGATGGTTCAGAACTTCCTGAAATTGAACAGGGAGAAAACGGAGGTATTAATCTTTGGGGGTAATCAGGAAATCTGGTTGAGAGATTGGTGGCCGCCCTCGCTTGGGGAATGCCCCCGCCCAATCCAGTATGGTAAGAACTTAGGGGTGCTAATGGACACTGCCCTTTCGTTTGACCGTCAAGTAAACAGGACCGTTTCCACCTGTTGTGGGATCATCAGGATCCTCAGAAAGATCTCCCATTATCTTTCTCCGTACGCTCGGAAACAGGCTACGCTAGCATTAGTCTCTACCAGACTGGACTATTGTAATGCCCTTTATTTAGGCATTAAAAAGAGTCTCATTCATCGTCTTCAAATGGTTCAGAATGCTGCGGCGAGGATGGTGTTGAACCTCCCTAGATATGCCTCAGCCTCTGCTGCACGTAAGAACTTACACTGGCTTCCGATGCACTGTAGGATCACCTTTAAAATCCTATATCTGTTCCATGAAGCCTTTTATGGCACCGGCACAGAGGGCATCAAGTCACTTGTTCATCTTTATACCCCCAGTAGATCTCTTCGTTCTTCCAACAAAACTTTCTTGCGGTTCCTAGGTTTGCCAAGGTAAAATTGGGTGGTAGAGCGTTTTCTATTGTGGTGTCCAGATTGTGGAATTCTCTCCCTCCAGAGCTATCAGGGCAGCCCTCTCTCTCTCTGTTCCGTAAGGCCTTAAAAACCAGGCTTTTTTTCTGAGGCATATTTGTAAAGCTGTCCCCTCTGTGTGTTGGATGATTCGCTCTAGCGCCTTGATGCCCTTGGGCTAAGTTGCGCTTTATAAGACTTCATTCATTTATTCATTCATTCATACTACATAGACTCATATTTAATAATGCAATGCAACAGGTTACTCAGCAAACCAAACTAAAACGAAATCCTGAAGTGGAATACTCAGTATCAAGACCGTAGAATGAAAAGGAAAATAAAATATGGGCATAGACATTCTAGTAAACCTTGAGAAAATAACGGATCATAATTTTGAGAGAGTACATAAGCAAGCAAAAAAGCTGCTGAAAGTTTGGGAAGATATCCCACTATCATTCATTGGAAGGTCCAATATAATAAAGATGGCCATACTGCCAAAATTTACATACCTATTTAGTACTATCCCACTGTATTTCATCATTAACCAAATAAAAAAATTACAAGGGGAAATAATCAGCTTCATCTGGGCAGCAAAAGAGGCTAGAATAGCCTGGAAAAAACATAAGAAGGAAAAAGGCACACGGAGGAATAGCCGCCCCGACACCCTCAACTATTGTAGAGCATTTCAAATAAAAAATGTTAGAAAATTACTAGGCCTCTATGATCAGTACCCCGACCACCTAAAAGCCGTATTGCAGCAGGAAGGTAATCATTTCTTGTACAAATATGGCCACCCCAAGTACTTAAAAAAAATGAGGCTAAAAAGCCTAAAGGCGGCGGCTGCACTCTGGTACCAGATGAGAAGAACACTCAAAATTCCTTACTATAGCAGGCATGCACCTATATGGGACTCACTGGGATCACCTGAATGCCTACAGGACAAGTTAGCAAGTGTCTTGAGAGAAAGCAACATTACAAAATGGGGTGAGCTAATAATCCTAAACTTCGTAATAGACTGGGGAATGCTAAATGAAAAAAACAATGGAAAAATATCAAGGTTTAACTACTGTCAGTTAACCAGCTGGATTAAAAACCTCAAAGATATAAAAGAGGGTCACGGAACAGCAGATGATATAATCCAGGAACACAAAAATATCAAAAAAGAAGTGGCATGTTAGTACTGGGCGCTGATTGAGGAAGGAGAAGAGTACTATGATATCCCTAAAAAGGTATGGGGAGAAATATTCCCTGACCTTGACTTAATGAATAAATGGCAAACCTCAATAAATACTTGTTGGGAAACCGTAAAATCAGCACCTCTGAGAAAAAAAAATATTCTCACAGTACACAGAGCCTACTGGACTCCAAAAAAGCTGTCAAAGTTCAAAGATCAAAGCGAAAGGAGTTGCCCCAAATGCAGGGAACGGGGTGCAGATGATCTCGACATGTTTTACCAATGCCCCCACCTGGAAGAATTCTGGAGAGAGATAGGTAAAATCTTATCCAAGGTATTGGGAGTACAGGTCGACGTGAGTATGGATCTAATTATTTTTGGGAAAAGTTGGAAATTGGCCACTAACGTCAAAATAGGTAAAGATAAACAGAAAATCATGTTTGTGTTAATATTACTGGCAAGAAGGGAGATATGTATTAATTGGGTAAAGAACTCATCCCCAACTTTCAAAGAGAGGATGGCCTCTGTCCAAAGAATACATACATTGGACAGGAGTGGGAATAGGGGGAATGCACAACATTTTGGGATAACTGGGGAGGACTATATAAAAAATAGTTAATCACCCTGATAAACAACGCACTTTCCAATGATTTAAAGCAATACAATAGAACACTTCAAGTGAGAACTTGAAGGAGTAGTCAAAGTGACTAGCTCACCCCAGAACCATCACTAAAGCGGAATGGACACAAAAAGGGCCTGACAATACTTAAGGAATAGGAAAAACTAGTATTCTCCACACATCTGTTGCGTTTACCCAGGAGAAATCCCAGAAAGGCAGGAACTTATAAGTAAAGTGGGCACCTGATACCTCCAATTCCCAACTATTGCTTAATGATGGACACATTTTTTTAAAAATAAATAAGAATAGTGCAATGCAAAAAATCTGAAATATATATTAGTATATGTAAATGAAATGCAATACAAAAAATAATTGTAAAAGTATGGCTATGTAATTGAATAGTTGTAAAGGTAACATATCCAACAGACTATACCTTGGCACATTCATCATACGCAAAAACAATAGTATCCAAAATGCTTACGCAAGATTTCTTCTTCAATGTTACCGAAAAGAACACATGACTCCAATCATGCAATAATGACACTAGCTACCTATAAATAGGAGAGCAATGTTGAAGGCACTCTGCATTTTCCACAGATCCTTCCAAAAAAAGAACTGCTATACCAACAAGTTAATTTCAAACAATATAAATAAAAAAGGAAACTGTACTCCAGGCTTGCACCACTTATCTTACCACCTTACCATTAGAAATCAGTAGGAGACACTGCTATGTCGGTACAAGCTGCCGAGCTCTAGAACTCGCTACCGACTGGCATTATAGGCACCTAGGAGCATATATATTTCAGAAGATAGTTGAAAGCATGGCTATTTCCAAGATAACTACACCACCCACATACTGGTGACAGAACATGGAAAGCACCTTTAAGTTCAATCCTCATCTTTATAACCCACAGCTTGGAAATAACCCGATCAGAAAATTACTTTTAATATTCAGGTAATCTAAGAAGGACTGGCCTGTGGTTCATAGATGTATTTTATATTTATGTAAATTCATATATGGCATTTCTGGTCCACACTAATACTAATTAGCCCTAAGTGGCCGGTAGCCAACTGTAAATTACACCTCTTACATTCACATCTTACATATCTGCTACAGGGTTGCCCATCACCAGTACTGTGCAGCCAATAAATCAGCCATCACTAAATATACAGGTATGGAATAACCAAAGAGATCTGTCACACACTGCTGCTTGCTTGCTGATGCAGTGCCAATAGTTTCTGTGCATAACTGCTGATCTCTGTATCTGAAGTACCACATGGGTGCAATCAATGACACATAATACCCTTAGGAATGGGGCAGTGCCAAATAATTGCTGTGCTGCTGTTGTAATGTACATTTGCGCCTGCATTTTATTTTCATGTTTTAACTTGACATCTTTCTCTAATGGTGACTTTTTACATGTTTTACACTTACACAACAATGTACTGAGAAGCTCCTGTACATATAGTTCATTTGTTAGTAAGTATTATTATCATGATGTTCGTACACTCTCACCAAAGCTGTGTACATAGAAAACAATACCCTTGTATTTGATTGTCTGACTAGAGACAGTTCTAAGACCACAGATAAACTATGGCATCAGCTCTACACCTTTGACACAGTGCCATTAGAGTGGGGCTTTTATTATATAAACTGGCTCAGTACTACATTCGGCAGAGGAGCATTTCTGCTAGTGTTAGCCTGGAATGCAACACGCTGTGACTGAAATGCAGCCTAGCTGGCTCCGACCCTTATCCTACAAAGTACAATAGCCTCTTCCACATCGGACTGGTCTCCTGACACATCAGACTCAGGTATGGGATGCTAGGCTATTCCATTGGATCTGGCAGAGGGTACTCCCGCTATGCTCTTGATAGTGATAGTAGTGATATATAGGAGTATTACAACATAATAACGATTCCATGGTTAAACTGTTTATCTTTTTCACTATTCTCATAATGCTGGTTACAGTGTTTTTACTCCATCTGCCTAATAATCACAGCTCATGCTTTCTATACAAGAATACAATAGTTTCAATAAATGCTTGAAAATACATTTTTGTATCTTTCTTGTGTTTACCTTGGGCATGCAAAGTAACAATGAAAGGGTAGATCTACTTCCATGAATTCCTTGGGGAATAAAGGTGGTCATGTTCAAGGTTGCTGGTACCATATGGTACCGTGGTAAGTTTAGGGGTGCAGATGGGGCACTGTGATCTAACTAGTAATTTGGTCAATATTTTTTGATGATATGTATGAACTGAGTACCTATATTCTGAAGTTTATGTTGTCCAAACACACAGTACTACTTAATTTAAGGAATCATAAAACATAGCACCACCAACGTTCTAGGTCAGGTACTTATTTAATGGGTCCCCAGAGTACTTCTTGCATGTGCCCAGGGTCTCCTTATCACCTTTTATAGAGGCGTCCGTGGTGTTATGGATTAAAATTCCTCAGTCTAATAAGAAACACCTATTTTAATCTGAAGATTGTTCAAACTTGGACCTCAGAAAAATTAATACCCCACTACAGTATTTTCCTTTCTTTGAATTCCATTCTTAAATATGGTGTTAGTAATTAATATTCCTGCTAGTTGCAGACATGCTGTTACAACACATTTCCTACTAAAAGGGCTTGCTGTAGCGGGTAGAGATGTTACCTTTGTGTTTGAGGCCCATGAAGCATATAAAACTGAAGTATTTTATTTCTGGGTCACATTTTTACTGCAGTCAACACTAACACACAAACATGTCATACATACACAGAAGTGGCACATCTGACTGTATATAGACCATATGAATATTTAGAAATACCATTGACATTTCAGGAACATCAGAATTGGACCAAGGCACCCTTCTGCATCCACTAAACAAAGTAAGTCTTGGTCCCCTAAGTAATGATGAGGCAGCCTGACCAGGCTATACACCATACACAAACTTAGCACCATTAAATGTTGCAGACCTTCATGCTCTTTACACAGGTATGGTTAGGGTATATAGACATTTAACAAAGTTCATCATGCATATAATAACAACTGCTCCAGCAAGGGTTGTTCAAGCTGTGCAGCCACATTTAGCTGTGCCTGAAATTAGTCCAGCAGCTAGTAATGCAATTATGAGTAAAGTTCCCACTTGACGAGAGGAAATTCCATTTTGGATTTCACAAAGCAAAAATTAGCTTGAAGCATTGCTTTCCTATATGGGACTCCATGACAAACATAGAATTCTCACAATGTTCCTACCACTTGGTATGGTTCTTCCAGTAGAGAACTGGACAACCTAGGGCACAGTCTTCGCTGCCATAAAAATCATGATAAGTGGAACACCATCTAATGCTGTTTTACCTAAGCTCCTAAAACAGATTCAAAATGAATATTGGGCTGCACCTACCCTGGATTTGGGAATGACAATAATAGGCAATTATGCCACAGGTTCCTCAAGTCTTTTAATAAATATTTAAGGGGAGGAAGCAGCGATGGGGCAGTACATCAGCACCTTGCGCAGGTTCCCATTGTGGACCAAGAGCACCAATTACCAAAGATTATTTTGGAAACCTGTATGTGTATATGTTGAGATAACTTGGGAGTCAGACCTGATAAGCCACAGCTTAAAGGCAATTACAAAAAATATATTACTATGCAGGCCCCTGAGTCTTTAACAAAATGCTTCGACAAACAGGAAGGTAAATAAAAAATGAAAACATGAGCTGGATCTCCGCAGCCAGAGGCCACTGAAAAGCGCTATAATCTAAGGAACTGTGATACAATTAAACAGCCTGATAGGTATCAATACACTGATACACATCCTTCTCATTCCTTTCAGGACTCACCCAATATCTAAATTGCGTGTGACATACTATTAAAGTAATAATTTTACAACCACCTATGACATTTTATTGGCTAAAGTAGACTGGTCACTTGAGTTTGTTATAAAAGTCCTAAACGGAGAAGATATAATCATCTCTTCCTTCTCTGTTCTTGTTCCCGATGTTGTTAAGCAAGCATATACCAGAGAATGAGCTCTTGCACAAGCCCCGGCATAGTACCACAATCATATAGTCTGGTGTCCGAAATGGGGTCTCAAGTTGGCAGAGGTATGCACCCTGTCAAAGTAGGGACCCCCACTCTAGTCAGGGTATGTGGAGTACACACTAAAGGTTAACCTGTGCTCATCCTCTAGTCGCTTTGCACAGAGCAATCCGGCTAAACTAAAAAGGCAATGTGTAAAGTATTTGTGCACAAACACACACACACTCACACACACTAACACACACACACACAGAGTAACACAGTGAAAACACCACAACATACCAGTTTACAAAAATTGCCAATATTTATCTCAGTAAATCAAGACCAAAACCACGAAAATCCAAAATACACAAGTCAAGAAATTATTTGGCAAGATTAAATCAAAAAGCAGTGCTTAGAAAACATTAGCTCCAACTGGGGCTATTTGGTCGTGCTTGACCATAATAAACCAAAAGATCAGTCCGACTATGATGGAGCGTGGGCCAGATACAAGAGTCATGCAGATCCATTGACAGTACCTTAAATGCATCGGAAATTGTAGACGATTGCAGTGCGTAGAGGAGTTGAAGTGTCGCGAATGCAGGAGAACCGTCAGTTCCTGGAGGCGGTGCAAGGTCATTAAGGCTTTGGCGCTTCAGGGATGATGCGGTGCGCAAAGCAGGTATTGCGTCGGTTGCTGGTGCGAAGGCCTAGGTTCCTGAAGGTGGTGTGGCGTTAAGGATGGGTCGATGTCAGAGTGAGGTGAGTCGGATCCATGGCGTTGCTGTCGAACCACTGGGCTGAAGTTGATGTGTTGGTTGGAAGCCCTGCAGGGCAGGGACTGTGTCGGATTTGGCACAGTGCACCACGGACGCCAGTGATGCAGTGTCCAAGACTCACACAGTGGCGGTTCTTTGGAGACGCTGCATTAAAGTTGAAGCTGCCTTTTAATCCGAGGTCGATGCATCATCCACTCAGCGAGCGGGGAACAGAGCTTCTGTGCAGGCAGCATTGATGCGTTGATTTCGCAGGGATGGACGGTTCAGAAATGACACTTTAGAGTCAATGCGCCAATTTCATGGTTGCAGCACCAATACTCACTTCCAAGGGCCCACGGCTGGATTTGGCACCACTTGGCAGAGCAGGACTCACAGCAGAGGAGCCCAGGTGCTAGTAGCAAGATGCAGGTGAAGTTTCTGTTGTCCCTGAGACGTCAGTAGCAGAAGGCACACCCAAGCAAGCCCTTGGAGAAATTTGAGGTGCAGGATGTTGAGAGTAAAGTACAGTCCTCTCACTCCCACCCAAGAACCAGCAGGCCAACACAGCAAAGTTAGCAGCAAAGTGGCAGTCCCTCCTGGCAGCACAACAACTCTTCTTCCTTGCAGAATGTCCTCAGTTCAGAAGTGTTCTGAGTATATCATTTCGGAGTTCCAATACTTATACCCATCCTAGCCTTTGAAGTAGGGAGACTTCAAAGAAAGGTTCTTTTAGTGTACACAACCATCTCCTTCCTGGCTCCAGGCACACTACAGGGAGGTACGCAGCTCTTTGTGTGGGGACAGACACAGCCCTATTCAGGTGCAAGTGTCAACCCTCCCCTCCACTCTCTCTCAGGAAGACCTATCAGCCTGGTGATGTGTGATCAGGATATGCAGGGCACACCTAAGCTCCATTTGTGTGACTGTGTAGAGGGAATGCACAAAGCCCAGCTGCCACCCTGACCCAAGTGTATCTAGTGACAGGCAGAGACACAGAATGGTTAAAGTAAGGAAATGCCAACTTTCTAAAAGTAGCATATTCAGACCTGCAATTTAAAAGATGCATTTTTAAATTGTGAGTCCAGAGACACCAAACTCCAGTTTTCTATTTGCTCACAACTGGAAGATACACTTGTAAAGTGTTACAAAACTGCTCCAATTCAAACCTATGGGAGATACAGGCTTTGCTGTAGTGAAAACCGAATTTAGCAGTTTTTCACTACCAGGACATCTAAAATTCAGAGGCACATGTCCTACCTACCTTTTAACTACATTGCACCCTGACCTTGGGATACCTAGAGCCTACTTTAGGGGAGCCTTACATGTAATAAAATGGAAGGTTTGGGCCAGGCAAGTAGGTGAACAATGCCAGGTCGACAGGGCACTTTAAAACTCCACACATAGGCTCTGCAGTGGCAGGTTTGAGACAGGTTTGAACAGCTAGGGCCATATATAGGTAAAACATGTTTTGCGATTCTCAAATGGTGATTTTTAGGGAATCGCAATTAGAGAATCGCAAAACGCAATGTAGGTAGGTTTTGCAAAATATTTCACGAATCCCAAATATTCATTATTTGCGAATCGCAAATTGAGATTTGCAAATAAGGAATACCTTCCCATTCATTCCTATGGGCTAGAAGGCCCATAGGAATGAATGGGAAGACATTTAGAGAATCGCAAATTGAGAATGCAATTTCAAGGTTTCAAGGGTGTCAATAGGACACCCTTTTTCAACCCTGAAATTAACATGTGTGCACATGTGGCGCACATACATGCGCTAAGGGCATGTATGTGTGCCACAAGGCACTTTGAAAAATGCAAAAAAGTGCATTTTTCAAAGAAATCGCAAATTACCACCAACCTGAAGTTTGTGGTAATTTGCGATTCCTTAAGCCAAAATCGCACAACTTGGGTGCTTCCTACATTGCATTTAAGGAATCGCAATTTGGGATTCCTTAAATGCATTCGCAAAATAAGGAATCCCAAATTTTTCGATTCCTTATATTGCGTGTGGGTTTTTGTGGGCTACATAGCACACTGCCCAAAATCTGCGAATTTCAGCATTTGTGATCGCAATTTGACTTCCTACATATGGCCCCTACTCATGTGGATGGCACAATCAGTGCTGCAGGCCCACTAGTAATATTTGAGTTACAGGCCCTGGGCACATGTAGTGCACTGTCCTAGGGTCTTATCAGTAAATCAAATATGTCAATCACAGAGAAACCAAATGCCATTACATTTTGTACACAACGCACATGCATTTGAGCACTGATTAACTGTAGTAAAGTGCCCAGAGTCCTAAAACCAGCAAAAACTAAGTTCAGCACACAGTCAAAAACAGAATGTCAGAAGCCAAAAGACTCGGGAAACCACGTCAAAAGATGCCAGGCCTAACAGATGGGATATGTACTTGCCTTGTCACGTTATACCAATAAGGTTCAGCCCCCTAGTGCAACCACAGTATCCAATAAAACATGAAGCTAAATGTCCAGTTAGGGAAATGCTATCACAATTAGAGTACCAAGGCGTGATTGAGCCCTATGTATCTCCGATGAATAAACAATTTTTTCAAGTAACGAAACCACATCATTTCTATTGTATAGTCTTAGACTACAGACATTTAAACAGTCATACACACATTTTTCCAATCAAAAATTAACATGTTACAGCTCTAATGTGCCCCATAGTTTGCAATTGCCTTTGCAGCAATGACCGTGGTGTGAGCTATACTGATGTGTTCTTTTGGTCATGAGTCTCAGTACTGAACACCAGCCCCAGGATTGGCTTGGACGAGAAACACCCAATGTGTCCTCCATGATCCCTTGGAAATATCGAGTGGCTTACAAGTGGAGTGCAGTCAGCATTTTGATATGTGTCGGGTTGACATGGATGCAGGTCGTAAATTAAGTTAGTTTGTGTCCCAGACAGACTCTAATCCACAAATCTCCCAAGCATTAGTTAAGGATGCTATGTATACGTAATGATCAGTCCTATAATTTCTGTCCCATGCACACTCTAACCCAGAAATATCCCAAACATTAGTAAAGGATGCTATGCATAGAGTAATGATCAGTCCTGTGAGGCTACAGGATTATTTTAAGAAATGATCTCCAGAGTCTCTTTTACTTACCAATGAACACACTCAAGAAATCCACACTATGGGCACAATTCCGATCTCGTCCGGAAAGCCCTCTGTATGGCTCGGATCTGGAGGGTTTTCCGGACGAAACGTGCTCCGGGAGTCCGAGCGAGCGAGTACGATGTGTCCGTAAGCATACAGACTTGATTTGCTCGGACTTCCATTGAACTCTATGCGAGCCTGCATACAGACGAGTACACAGGCGCCCATAGGAAAAAAGTGGTAGGTGTGGAAAAGCGTACACCCTGTGGCAGACACGCCATGGTGACTGTCACACTGTGCATGTTTGGATCAGGGGGACCGATGGCCACCACCGTGATAGATTCGAAGGGCTCTGAGTGAAGGGGGGCCTGCTACGGCCCCCCAAAGTATGCTTCCGACACCTGTTCCGTCTCGCTGAGATTGGGGTGAAGCGGCTGTCTGAATTGTGCATTGTACTCGCTTGGTCGGAATCCGGCTCCATTGTGTGGCACGATTCGTCTACAAATGAGTCGTACGGGCATGATCGTGTTTGTAAATTATTTGGTCAGCGCGTACGCGATCTTCGCATCATACTTGGTCTTCCAGACCTGTGTACGATTTGGTCGTAAACAAGGGATACAAATCGGATCCAGTAAAGACAAATCTGATTCGGAGGCTGTCCGAATGACATCGAAATCGGGCACTATATATTTAAAAATACTTCATTGAAAATGAATGCTCTAATCATGTGCAGAGTATATGAATAGATGTATTTGCCCTGTTCCCATCCTTGATTTTTCTTTTCCTTCTCTCACTTTGTTGTAGATGTTTCCCACTTTCAAGCCACTCTACCCTGCCACTCCAGCATTTATTCCTAAAATATATATCTACATAAGTCGAGTTCTACGCATTGATGGTGGAGAATGCTGCACAGAATGTAAAGGACAGGCACATGAGAAAATCTGCTCCTGCAACCTAGTGATTTTTTTTAGGAGTACATAGAGTAGTACTATTGCAGTGCTTGCAATGTGTGTGAATGATGCCATAGCGTGTCATGATGGATACTGGTGGTTGGTAAATGCTGACTGGAAGGTTCCTTGTGGGCCTTTTCTTCTATATATCTGATACTTGGAGCCTAATGAACCCATCCTGACTCACTTTGTTTATACAGTGACAATTAGATTTTCTAGATGCGTTTTACAGTTAAGAGGAAAGAGGACAAATATTGATGAACCTTAAAAAAGCTAAATATGTACTTGCGTCACAAGTATCCTGAACAATACGTCTGCCTTGTCTCTAGTAAGACATGTTGAACTGGATCTATACAGCTGAACAGCGGCATGGAGTACAGCAGAGTGGCATGGAGTGGAGTGGTGTAGGGTAGAGTGGCATAGAGCAGATTAGAGTTGCCCGGAGTGGAGTGGTGTACCGTAGAGTGGTATAGAGTGGAGTGGCACAAAGAAGAGGGGCATAGGATAGAGTAGAGTTCCATGAAGTAGAGTCACATAGAGCAAAGTTGTGTAGAGTGGAGTGGCGTAGACTAACGTGGCCTATAGTAGAGTGGCATAGAGTGGAATGATGTGGAGTGACAGAATGGGGTGGCATAGAGTGCTCTAACGGCACTGTGGGGAGTGGAGTGCAGGAAAAGCCAGTGAAAGTAAGAGCGGTGGGATAGTGGGGCGGGGTGGGAGGGGACTCAACAGAAGACGAGAGAAAATGTATTATTTGTTTATTTTTCCTTGTCGTCGTCTGTCAAGGAATCCCCCCACCTTGCCCCACCACTCTTACCTGCATGGGCCGTTCCTGGTGGAGTGGTGTACATTAGAGTGGAGTGGAGTAGAGTAAAGTGGCGAAGAGTAGAGTGGAGTGCAGTAGAGGAGAATGGAATAGAGTAGAATGGAGTAAAGTCGAATGGTGTGGAGTGGAGTGACGTAGAGTAACATACAGTGGAGAGGCACAGAGTAGAGTGGAGTGATGTAGAGTAGAGTGTCATAGAGTAGAGTGGAGTGGCATAGAGTGGTGTAGAGTGGAGTGGCGTAGAGTAGTGTGGCTTGGCCCAGAGGAGAGGAAAGTGCCATAGAGTATGGTAGAGTGGAGTGGTGTAGAGTAGCATAGAGTGAAGTGGAGTTGCGTAGAGTGGAGTAGCAAAAAATAGAGTGGTGTACAGTAGTACAGTTGCGGGTGTAAATGTATAAAGTGTCAAAAGAGACAGCCGATTGGGTGAAATAAGTCACAGTATGCATGTCTATGTTAAAAGTAGAAAAGGCATTGGTCAGCTCTCTCTTGAAAGTAGTCATGTAAGGGTTTCTAAGAGGCTAAACCCAGTCTGTGATTGTTAAGCGCTGATAAGCAAATAATTCTAAAGTTATTAGTTTCTCCAACAATGTTTTACTGTTTTGGTAGTGACAGCTTATAAGCAAATCATTCTGAAGTTATCCGTTTCACTAACAATGTTTAATTGTTATGGCTGCTGCCGCACGCGGCACAGCCGAACTCCTGGAAGACAAGAGTAGGAATAATACCAATACGGTTTTATAATAAACAAATAATAGTGCATTCCAAAAATAGGAGGAAGAACAAAGATGAGGAAAAATACATGTACTTGGTCCATGCTCTAGGGTGGAACAAACAGAATAAAGGAAGTGAAGCCTACGGGAGCTAAGCAATCGAAAGATTGCAAATGAAAGTGACAACAAAAACAAATAATGGTATGCTGTGGGTGGGTTGTAAGCCTAGTGAATTATAAACAATACATCTTGCAGCACAGAAATTTGCTGGCAATTTTATGTGGTAATATAGGAGAACTGCCTATTTTGCACAATCCTTAGGAATACTCTCCTAGCTGCTATTTTTAAATTGTTATTTGTGTTCATTTGTGCTGTGTTGGGAATTGAATTGGGGGCAGTGTATTATGGCTACTACAGGTGACTCGAACCAGGGGCAGATTGCTCGGGACTGCACGCCTAAGATGCCATTTTTCCTCCTGCGGGGCGGTCTAGTCGCTCTGGAGGGGATAAAGACGCACGCAGTGGACGTGTGCAGGGGGCGCGCTGCTGACGCGCCGAAGGCATGCTGAACGCAAGCCCGTCTGTGACCGTCAGCATCCCGAAAGCGCCCGGCGCAGGAGATGCTACCCGTTTGTTAGGAGGTCACTGCGGTAAGAATTTACAGTTGCTCAGATACAGCAGAGATTGTCTGCTGAAGATCAGGAACCGGAGTGAATGTTGTCTTTCTATGAAGCTACCTGCTGACTGAGCACTTGAGATGTGACACCTGCAATTGGGAGGCTGCTTGCTCTGAGAGAGAGGGAAGAGTCTTAGCTGGAAATGATTGCATTCCTATATTACAAGCTCCCTCGATGGTTTTTAGTGAGGAAAAGATTACGGCTATGCTTATCAATGCCAGATCTGTAAAGAAGCATGAATCCCAAATTTTTGACTTACTTGTTGAAGCCAAGCCGGATATTTTGTTCATTACAGAGACCTGGCTTCATGAGGGATCTAACCCCACTTTAGCGAATGCCATACCCCCAAATTATAGAATAATTAGAAACGATAGATCGGGCAAAAGAGGAGGAGGTGTAGCAATTATATTTAAGAACTCCCTCCCTTGCACACCTATTCCTAGCATTGGCCTCGAAGGTGCATAAGGTTTAGGCTTTCTTTTTTCAATCTCCGCCCACCAGTTGGTGGCTGGGGTAATTATTTATAGGCCTCCAGGGCCGGCCGGCCGCTTTTTAGAGACCTTTGGCCATGTCATAGTACCTATTGCCACGAGATTCAGCCAATGTCTGGTACTTGGAGACTTTAATCTCCATTTTGACCAAAACGAAGACCCTGAACCCAAGAAGCTATGTGAATGTTTGGATATTTTTTTAGTATGTCATCGTATGTCATTGTATGTAATATCTCCCACCCATGAAAAAGGGCATACTCTGGACCAGATCTTCTCCACATGCCATTTTACCCTTGATGATCCCCTCCTCATCCCCTCTGACCATTTTATGTTAACATTTCAGATGGAGAAAGATATGTCCAGGTCTCTATCCAAGGTCAGGAAAACAAATAAGGAATTTAGATCATTTAAACTTATTACACCCGGCGCTTTGGCTGATATATTGGACTTCCATCCTATTCCTGGAGATGGGTCTCTTGAAGACGTTACATTTAGTCTCGAGGAGTAGTTGCAGAATTGGGCATAGTATCTTGCTCCTCCTAGGGTACATAGGACCTCTAGAGAAAATATTTCTGCTCCTTGGTTTACAGAAGCTCTGAAGAAAAGTAAGAGTGCCTGTAAATGTCTGGAACGCATATGGAGGAAAAGCTTTGATTCTGAAAGCAAACAGGTCTATAAATTGGCACTTAAAGCGCACAATCTTAAGGTAAGTGAGGAGAAAAAGAGGTACCTGACCATTAAAATTGCTTCAGCCAGTAATAGTGGCAGGGAACTTTTTAAGATTGTAAAGGACTTTGTTTCACCTATAGTCACCCAAAGACCTTTAGCTCCTACCCTTGAATGGACGATTTAGATTGCTGAATTTTTTCCTAACAAGATTAAGGCCATTCAAGAGACCTTTGATATGCCGGTTGCTCTGAATCGGAACGATAGACTCCCTCTGAAGGAAGACCTCAGGGAAGAATTACTGCTGGAGTTTCCTCCGATGTCTCTGGATACTTCACTTACTATCGTGAAGACATTAAAATCAGGGTCCCCTATTTGATATTTGATATTTGTGGTTTTTTTTGTAAAGCGCTACTATCGCTCCGGAAGGAGCATCTTGGCGCTGCACCTACAGCAGATCTAATTGGATAGCATGAATCAGATAGCTGCGAGAACAGAGGAGTCAGATTGAGAGTAGATCCACGTCTTCAGGGCTTTCCTGAAAAGGCTTTCTGAGGGGGCAAGCCTAAGATTAGGTGGGAGGCGATTCCATGCCCTGACAGCAAGGAATGAAAAGGTCTTTCCACCTTTTGATTTTAACTTGATACGGGGTTCAGAGATAAAATTAGCGCCTGATGACCTCAAGCAGCGAGTTGGAGTATAATGCTGAAATCGCTTGATCAGGTAAGCTGGGCCTGTGCGCTTGTTAGCTTTAAAAACAGTGACTAAAAGCTTAAACAAGATTCTCTTGTGGAGGGGCAGCCAATGGAGTGCGTTGAGGGCTGCAGTGGCCGAGGACCTACGAGGGAGTTTCAGGACGAGTCTGGCAGCTGCATGTTGAACGGTCTGCAGTTTTTTTAGTGAGGACTTCTTAATGCCTGCAAGGAGACCGTTACAATAATCCAGCCGGGAAAGAATGAGAGCAACCGCGACTGATTTCCTGGCTGAAATTGGCAAGAAATTAAAAAACTTCTTTAGCTGGCTGATTAAGCTGAAACAGCGTCCTGCGGTGATACGCACATGTTCATCGAAGCTGAGAGAAGCATCGAATTGAACTCCCAAATTGCGGGCTGACACAACCGCACTTGGTGGTGCTTCAGAATTAGGGGGCCACCACTCTTTAGGGGAAAAGAGTGTGCCTTTACCGAGGGGTATTATTTCGGTTTTGGCGCTGTTACATTTCAGATGATTTAGGTTGAGCCAGGAAAAGACTTCTGATAGGCAATTTTGGAGTCTGATGGCAGCGTCAGGGATTCTTTTGTCAATGGTGACGACAAGTTGAGTGTCGTCAGCATAGGATGTCACTAGAATCCCATGTGACTCAATCAACGTAAGGAGGGGGGCCATGTATATATTAAAAAAGAGAGGGCTCAGGATGGAGCCCTGAGGCACACCTGAGATAATGGGGCGTTCACCAGAGAGGTAAGGGCCTAAGGAAACCGTTTGAGAGCGGTTGGACAGAAATGAAATTATCCAGGCAAGCGCGGAGCCCGAGACACCAATCCCACGCATCCTGCTGATAAGGATAGCATGAGAGATGGTGTCGAAGGCCGCGGTAAGGTCAAGCAAGATGAGGACAGCCTGTTTGCCCTCATCTTGCGAGAACTTGATGGTGTCAGATAACTCAATCAGAGCGGTTTCTGTGGAATGGCCGGGGCGGAAGCCGGATTGCTGTGGGTGCAAGATCTGTAGGTTTTCCACAAAGTGTTTTAGTTCCTCGTGGACTAATTGCTCCGTGATTTTGCCTAGTACTGGAAGGAGGGAAATTGGGCGCATATTAGTCAAGTCGGTGGGGGATTTATTTTGCTTTTTCATAAGGGGCTTGACTATGGGCTTCTTCCAGTCAGAGGGAACAGTACCGTAGTGGAGAGATTGATTCACGATGGCATTAATTAGAGGATTGACAGCATTGATGAGGTGATGAAGGATGACTGGAGGACAAGAGTCCGTGGGGGCACCTGATTTACACGCCAAAATGGCTTTTTGCGTTTGTTGTAGGGAGACTGGTGAGAATTGACTGAGTAGGGGCGTGGTTGGGTCGGATTCTAAAGTTGGAGTGGGTAGGGGGGGGAAGTCCTTATGGATATTCTGAATTTTCTCCTCGAAGAAATCGGCGATTTGGTCGCAGAGAGTTTGTGAGGGGGGAATTTCACGTGCCAAAGCCTTAGGATGAGTGAAAGATTTTACGATGTTGAAGATCGTTTGCTGTTTCTGGTTGGCTGAGTTTATTTCATGAGTAAAAAAAACAGTTTTTGCCCTTTTTATATCGGAAAGGTATTGTTTTCTCTGAAGGATGTATAGGATTCTGGCAGTAGGATCATAGGTCTTTCTCCATTTTCTCTCCATACGCCTACACTTGAGATGGCAGTCAGTGAGGGCTGGAGTATACCAGGGGGCGCTAGGCTTCTTCTTATCACGAGCTAGTTTATGAGTGGAGGGTGTAGAGTTAGCAGAGACCATTCTGTCAATCCACTGATGAAAATTTGTGGAGTCTACTGTTATAGGAGGGGGAGGGACAGTCGGTAGGGGGTTGAGTTTGATGCACTCAGCTACCTTTTTCCAATTCACTGGAAAGGGGGTATGGGAGTTTTTAGTGGGGGGATGAGGCAGAGTTTTGGATTGGATAGAGAAAGGAATGAGACAGGGATCTGTCCATATTTGTGGTAGGGGGGGGAGAGACTTCTAAGAAGGCCAGGTTTGTACAAATGCCTATAGATCCTTGTCCAGCCAAGATAATAGCTGGAGTCGCTGAAGTTTTAAATCCTGCTGTGAATAAAGTCCTGAACCTTTCCTTGTCTAGTGGTCAGGTCCCGGCCAGATGGAAAGTGGGAAAAATTATACCTCTTCTGAAGAAGCCTTCAGCGGATCCTCTGGTGGCCAGTAAATATAGGCCCATTACATTGCTCCCTTTTTTCGCCAAAACCTTGGAGAAGCATGTAAATAAGATTATTACAAATTTTATTGAGGCCACCAATGTTCTTCACTCCAGCCAATTGGGTTTCAGGGCTAATTATAGCACTGAAACCGCTTTACTTGAGGACTCAGAAAATATCAAAGGTACGCTGGATCGAGGGCGTAAAGCAGTCTTGATACTGCTGGACCTCACTGCAGCTTTTGATACCGTGCCCCATGGGCGACTCCTTCAGAGGCTGGAGGAATGTAGGCGGGGGCACGGTTTTAAGGTGGTTTTCTTCCTTTTTGGAGGGCCGTCAGCAAGCGGTTTGGGCACCTCCCTTTACAGCCGATATCCCTGCACTGAGTGTGGGAGTGCCTCAGGGCTCAGTTTTGAGCTCCACTCTCTTTAATGTATATATGTCACCTCTGGCTCAGTTGGCTGAGAGCTTAGGGGCCAAGGTTCTTACCTATGCAGACGACTCACAACTTCTGTTCACTTATAAAAAAGGTGAGCCTTTTGATGAAAACCAAATATATTTGTGTCTGAGTGCCGTGTTTGATTGATTCCGTGGGAACCAATTATCCTGCAATTCCGCGAAAACTGAAATAATTTTTTTCAGTCACACCCTAGATGATGAATGGCGGAAATGGTGGCCATCGGATCAACGGGATCCTTCTAGTCCTGTCACTACGGTCAAGAACCTGGGAGTGATGATGGACTCAGATCTCTCTATGAAGACACAGGTGCAGTCAGTGGCTGGTATGTGTTTTAGGATGCTAAAAATGATGAGGAACTTCTTACCTTTGCTACCATTGGCCCGTAAAAAGACAGTGGTCCAGGCCTTGATAATGTCTAGGCTGGACTATGCCAATGTACTCTACTTGGGCATCCCTGAGTATTTACTGAGCCGTCTTCAGGTTGTTCAGAATTCAGCTGCCAGAGCAGTCTCCATGGTTGGGCCTAGAACCCACATGACAAATCATCTGAAAACACTTCACTGGCTATCAGTAAGGAATAGAGTTGCTTTTAAGTCGCTTGTGTTGGCCTTTAAGGCTCTTCATAACAGTGGGGCTCAGTATATCAGGAAAATAATCTTGCCCTATATTCCAGCCAGGGCCCTGAGGTCATCAACCCAACATCTGCTGTGGGTGCCTAAATTTTGCTTGACCAGGAAGGGCGGACGCTCCTTCCAGGTGGTAGTGAGCAGAATGTGGAACAGGCTCCCTTTGTCTTTGAGACAAGAAGCAGAGCTCCTGAGCTTTCTACACCAGCTGAAAACCTGGCTGTTCCATCAATAATTGAGTTTGCGTATGAGTAGGAGTAAACGTTGGTTTCTCTCTTCTGGATTTATTTTTAATTTTCTTCAGCGCCGGGACACTCCTTGGAGTAGCCGTGCACTTGTACAAATACCCTATGACATAGCTCAACAATAAATCTGGTCCACCAAACCATAGGACAGGGCCACAAACATTAGCGAATCAGATTGCTAAAAAAATGTGGCTCACATTTGCAAATTGAGGCAATATCTTACTTGTAAAGTCATGCTGTATAGGTATTGTGCAAGGTATGGGAGACTGCATGCATTTGTGATTGCTGATGGAAATGTTTGTTGGTCATAGCAGAGAAAACAACAGTAAAGCTGGACCCTCAGACCATAAAACAGGCCCACCTGCAGCCAAAAAGTAACCACACACTGACCTGTCAGACCAGCCCTTCAGGCTGTTCACTGACAGAATATTGATGTATAAAAATATAGTTGTTAAAAATATTGATGAAAAAATAAAGAATGCAAAAATATTGACTCCCTATACTTAGACAGGTAAGTACAAAAATATGTAATGATGTAAAAATTATAGTTGTACAAAATACCAAAAAAATACGGATATATATATATATATATATATATATATATATATATATATATATATATATATATACATAAAATAAAATAATAAATATTAAATATGTTAAATAATAAAATTAATATAAAAAATAAAGTAGATTTAATATACATTTTAACAAACATAACAAATAAACCTAACAAAAAAGGTTAAACGCACATATATAATAATTTATGTTCACTTTAATACAATTAATAAACTAGTAATTAAAATAAATGTTATCATTTTAAAACTAAAATATATATAAAAAAAAAAATATATATATATGTATATATATACACAAGCTTCAAGTACCCAACATACAAGGAGCACTCGAGCGGGAATATGCTCCTAAAGAGCCTTTATGGTATACAGTCCACCAGTACAGCGATAACTTTAAGCAGTTCAATGTGCCATGGATGCATGAAGCATTTCGAAGTGTCCCCACATCTCTTCAGGGGCTTTGGCAATTGAAGGCACATAGGACACCGCCCTCATCATTGTAATGCTCCAATGAATGCCCTGAATGGGATGCTCTGCTGTGGCTAGCAGAGCATTATGGGCCTTGTAGTGTTGCTGCTATAACATTAAATGCCCCCAGATGGGGGTCTGTGTGCCAGTGGACATGCTAAATCTGTTGCTGCCCCACGAAATCGGCATGCTTGATAACAGACCGGGTGGCCCGCAGCCTGAGGTGGTGCTCCTTCGCAGCAGGGTGTGCCGCATATTTATCCAAGCTCCAATTACCCAACGTACAAGGAGTACTCAAGCGGCAATATGCTCCTAAAGAGCCTTTATGGTATACAGTCCACCAGTACAGTGATAACATTAAGCAGTTCAATGTGCCATGGATGCCTGACGCATTTCGAAGTTTCTTCACTTCTCTTCAGAGGCTTTGGCAATTAAAGGTGCATACGACAGCGCCCTTATCATTTAAATGCTCCAATGCATGCCCTGAATGGGACGCTCTGCCACGACTAGCAGAGCATTATGGGCCTTGTAGTGTCCTTTATGTCCCAATGGAGCGAGCAATGTTGCTGTTATATCATTAAATGCCCCCAGATGGCCCGCGGTGTGCCGGCGGACATGCTAAATCCATTGCTGCCCCACAAAATCGGCATGCTCGATAACAAACCGCATGGCCCCCGCATCCTGGGGTGGTGCTCCTTCGCAGCAGGGTGTGCCGCTTATTTATCCAAGCTTCGAATACCCAACGTACAAGGAGCAATCGAGCGGCAATATGCTCCTGAAGAGCCTTTATGGTATACAGTTCACCAGTACAGCGATAACTTTAAGCAGTTCAATGTGCCATGGATGCCTGCCGCGTTTTGAAGTGTCCCCACCTCTCTTCAGAGGCTTTGGCAATTGAAGGTGCATAGGATACCGCCCTCATCATTTAAATGCTCTAATGCATGCCCTGAATGGGATGCTCTGCCGCGACTAACCAATAAGAAATATGCTTTTGAAAAAAGGTAAAATGCACCCTATTTTTTAATGTAAGTAAGTAAGTAACATTTTATTGTATGATTAATTAAAATCTTACAATTAGAACAAGTTTTATTAGACACCAAATAAAAATTTCAAATAAATCTAAAATTCTTAATAATCTTAATCAGATTTTTTTTTCCAGATAATGCCACAACATGATTAATTCAATCCATCATTTTTAAAACACATATGAAAGACTTGATATAGATAATAGCAATAATAATTTCATTACTAATGAGCAAATTATGGGACGCTCTGCCACTACTAGCAGAGCATTATGGGCCTTGTATTGTCCTTTATCTCCCAATGGAGCAGGCAATGTTGCTGCTATATCATTAAATGCCCCAGATGGTCCTCAGTGTGCTGGCAGACATGCTAAATCCATTGCTGACACCACAAAATCGGCCTGCTCGATAACAGACCGCATGGCCCCCGCATCCTAGGGTGGTGCTCCTTCGCAGCAGGGTGTGCCGCTTATTTATCCAAGCTCCAAGTACCCAACGTACAAGGAGCACTCAAGCGGCAATATGCTCCTGAAAAGCCTTTATGGTATACAGTCCACCAGTACAGCGATAACTTTAAGCAGTTCAATGTGCCATAGATGCCTGGCGAGTTTCGAAGTGTCCCCACTTCTCTTCAGAGGCTTTGGCACTTGAAGGCGCATAGGACACCGCCCTCATCATTTAAATGCTCCAATGCATGCCCTGAATGGGATGCTCTGCCGCAACTAACCAATAAGAAATATGCTTTTGAAAAAAAGTAAAATGCACCCTATTTTTGAATGTAAGTAAGTAACATTTTATTGTATGATTAATTAAAATCTTACAATTAGAACAATTTTTAATACACATCCAATCAAAATTTAAAATAAGTCTAAAATTCTTAATAATCTTAATCAGAATTATTTTTCAGATAATGCCACAACATGATTAATTCAATCCATCATTTTTAAAACATATTGGAAAGACTTGATATAGATAATAGCAATAATAATGTCATTACTAATGAGCAAATTTACTTAAATAATACAGAATTCATCCCTAGCTATCCAAAATTTCCAGATTTACTAGACTGGACTCTCTGACATACAATTTCTTTTTTGTAAGTATCAAAAATGTTGTAAAATTAGCATTCATTATAATGTCCGTTGAACTAAAACAAACTATCATAGCATGTCTACATGTGTGAACACCTTTTTCGATGAAGAAGTTTTCCAGGTATTTCTTTCTTTCGGCTGTCATTGCTGCACATATGCAAACCAAATGTGTGATATTTTCTTCCCATAAATTACATAGTCTGCAGGGAGTCGATGTAGATGGTCTCATCCAAGGCAGTGCATGCTTTAAGCCTGGCAGGTTGCCAAATCTTGCTTTCATGAATATATTTTTGGTTTGTACTGTCTAAGGTATTTCTAAGTACAACTGAACTCATTGACTATCATCCATGCATGCGACCGCTTAATAAGCAATTCTTTATCTTTCAGAAGAGATAAATGTTTTACTGATTTGTTAATTATTTTCTTAAAAGCTTGTGGGGTTAAAGGTATTTCCCAAATCTCGAAAGTTCTTTCAGAGCCATTTCAAGGCATTTATAAAAAGACAACTTTTGATTCCATTGTCTCTCTTGCCATAGCAGACAGCACATTGGATTATTAATATTGGTTTTAATTTGCTTCCATCATTTTTTAATGTAGAATGTTCTCAAACAGCCAATCAATTGTCTACTTTAAAAAAATTGCATCTTGTCCCCCTTTTTACATACCTCTCATTCTACTAACTGACTACCTCAGCTACAGACATCTTTTCATTACTTTCAGACATCCCTTCAAGATGCTTACAGTGTGGATTATTGGGCACAGCTATGATTTCTGGTGCAAAAGGTATGCTGAACGCAGAGGTAGTGACAGAGACCTAGCTTTGCAAAATGTGGACATTAAATGGATTGGACAAGAGGATTAAAGTAGCACCAATTAATGCCTTTGGTTAAAACCTTTTTGCATCTCCATCCCTCTGACCTCATGATTGTGCACTGTGGTGGCATTGACGTGGGCACATTGACTGAGGTCGGTCTGGAAATGCTAATGAAGGACACCATTGCACAATTAATGTTGCTTTTTCCTCAAACGGCCTTTGTATTCTCTAACGTATGCCAGAGACAGAAATGGAACTGGTCAAATCAATTATGTCCACAGATTGAGAAAGCTAGAAAAAATGTAAATAAAGCGGTTTCTGCTTACCTTAGAGACCATAGAATGGGCTCAATATATAACAACAATCTACGTTTTGATATGGAGGGCATGTAAAGGAGTGATGGAGTGTACTTTACAGATCAGGGAAACAGAGTCTTTCTCAACAACCTAAAGCTCTGCATCCGCTCTTACATGTAACTACAACAAACTCATAATAAACAAAAGGGCTCCTTTTAGAGCTGCCCTATAACCCAACAGTGAATCTTACCTATTAAACACATACATATTCTTTTTTATTAAATTTAGCTTGGAGTCTCGAACCCATCGCTTTTACACTTGGGGCCGCGCTGGACGCAATGGAGTCGCAACCCCAAGCGAGCGAAAAAATAAATAAAGTGCCCCCTATTCTAAAATGGTTAATTCTGCCATGGGGACACCATCCCCGAGGCGTGACCTTGGGGACTGTGGGGTAAGCCTCAATGCCCCCACAGTCCCTGCCAGCTTCCCGCCTCATGCGGGAGCCGGCATTGCTTTTGGACATGGGGAGCTGCTAATATGCAGCTCCCCTTGCCCAAAAGCAATACTGCTTTGCTTCTTGGAAGAGGGAGAAGGTTTCCTGCCCTTGTTTCCAAGAACCGAACCAGTGTTTGCAATGACAGGGCAAGAGCCACATGGCTCCTGCCCTGCAAACAGCAATGTCCTGGGGGTAGGCACCCCGGGACATTGCAGGAGCCACTCCTGGGGGGTGGCAGTCCCCAGGGCCATCAAGGGCTTCAGGAGGGGAGCCACGTGGGCCCCCTCCCTTCATTTGAATAGCCCCAGGTAGGTGGTGGTCCCAGGCGCTTGGGGGGCCCATGAGGCCACTCCTCATTATTTAAAGAACCCACGGGTGGTGGTTCTTGGGGCTTGGGGGGCCGCGAGGCCCCTTTCAATATTTAAAGAAGCTTGGGAGGTGGCAGTCTCTGAGGCTGACGGGGGCCCCTATGGGCCCCCTCAAACTAAATACTGATTGCCCCCGGGACCTGGCCCTCCTGAAGGTTTAAAAAAAATGAAGCACTTCATTTTTAAAAAAAATTCTCATCCGGATTCGCGCACCCAGCGCAACTTCGGACTTTTCGGAGCCCCAATGCCCCCACAGTCCCTGCCGGCTCCCCGCTACCTGTGGGAGCCGGCATTGCTTTTGGACAAGGGGAGCTGCTAATATGCAGCTCCCTTTGCCCAAAAGCAATTCTGCTTTGCTTCTTGGAAGCTAGAGAGCAGGTTTCCTATGCTCACTTCCAAGAGCCAAACCAGCGTATGCAATGACAGGGTGGGAGCAGCACGGCTGTCATTGCAAACAGCAATGTCCCGGGTTGGGCACCCCGGGACACGGCAGGAGCTGGCCCTGGGGGATGGCGGTCCCCAGGGCCATCAAGGGCTCCAGAAGGGGGGCCATGCAGCCCCCCTCCCTTCATTTGCATAGCCCCAGGGAGGTGGTGGTCCCCAGGGCTTGGGGGGGCCCTCGAGCCCCCCCTCATTATTTAAGGAAGACCCGGGGAGTTGTTGATCCTCGGGAATTGGGGGGCCTGTGAGGCCCCCTTCCAATTAGAAATGGACCGGGGAGGTGGCAGTTCCCGGGGCAGCATGGGGGGAGTTACGACCATCCCCACATTCAATAATCAAGCCCCGGGGAGGTGGCAGTCCCTGGGGTTGTGGGGGGCCCATGGGTGCCCACAAATTAATTACTGATTGCCCCTGGGACCTGGCCCACCTGGGGGCTTATAAAAAACAAAGCGCATCATTTTTTTTTCTCGTCCAGATTCGCGCACCCAGCGCGACTCTGGACTTTTTTTTTAATGCTTTGTTTGGGCTTGGGGGCCTTCTGGAACCCCCTGACCAGGCCTGGGGGGTCAGGATCTTTCAACCCCGCCCCCTTTTCTTGTTTTTCAGCCATTTTTCCACTCTTTTTCTTGTGACTCGATTACCGAGTCACAAGATGGCTGCCAACACTTCCTGGTTTGGAGTGTTGGCTGCCAAGAGCCAAACCAGTGTATGCAATGACAGGGTGGGAGCAACACAGCTGTCATTGCAAACAGCAATGTCCTGGGTTGGGCACCCCGGGAGACGGCAGGAGCTGGCCCTGGGGGATGGCGGTCCCCAGGGCCATCAAGGGCTCCAGGAGGGGGCCATGCAGCCCCCTCCCTTCATTTGCATAGCCCTAGGGAGGTGGTGGTCCCCGGGGCTTGGGGGGCCCTCAAGGCCCCCCTCATTATTTAAGGAAGACCCGGGGAGGTGGTGATCCTCGGGGATTGGGGGGCCTGTGAGGCCCACTTACAATTAGAAATGGACCGGGGAGGCACAGTCCCTGGGGCAGCATGGGGTGAGTTACGACCCTCCTTGCATTCAATAATCAAGCCTCGGGAAGGTGGCAGTCCCTTGGGCTGTGGGGGGCCCGTGGGCGCCCACAAATTAATTACTGATTGCCCCTGGAATCTTGCCCACCTGGGGGCTTATAAAAAAACAAAGCGCATCATTTTTTTTTCTCGTCCGGATTCGCGCACTCAGACTCTGGACTTTTTTTTAATGCTTTGTTTGGGCTTGAGGGCCTTCTGGGACCCCCTGACCAGGTCTGGGGGGGTCAGTATCTTTCAACCCCGCCCGGGAGAAGTGTGGCTCAATGATTAGAGCGGCAGACCCTGATGCAGAGGTCTAGCCCGGGACCAGGGTTCAATTCCCCGCCTCGGCGGGTCTTGGGCTCAAAATTCAGCGGACCTGATAATTCTCGCCAATAGCTTGCTTAATCTCCACAACGGCCCCCACAACGCTAAGGATGCCTGGCCTCCACCTTGCGGGTGCTCAGGAGTGGACGCCTCATAGGGAAAGCCAGGATGGGTTCCACAGCGGTATTGGTACAAGCGCCTTGAGACCCTTGTGGGTGAGTAGTGTGCGATACAAGTATCAATTTACATTTTTTTTTCTTGTTTTTCAGCCTTTTTTCCACTCTTTTTCTTGTGACTCAGTTACCGAGTCACAAGATGGCTGCCAACACTTCCTGGTTTGGAGTGTTGGCAGCCAATCAGAAGTCAGCTTGTGATCAGTAGGAGTTGCGACTCCTCCTTGGTGCTTAGATATCAAAACTTTTCTTTTTCTAATTTCTCAGGAACTACTGAACGGATTTACACTATTTAAAAAAAGGTTGCTTTCTGAACCAACAGCTACCTTTTTGTCAAATTTGGTTTAATTCCATTCAGCAGTTCAGGCTGTAGCCTGTTCCAATTTTTACTATGAAAATTAACATGGGAAAAACTTGGTGTGGGACCCCCTTTTTTCTCGGCCCCCGCTTGATGAAACTTTCAAGACAGGAGCTGACCGGAGCATCCATTTAGTTTTGAAAATTTTGCAAAGATATTGGCAAAAAAACAAACACTTTTTGAATACAAACAAGGTCCTAACTATAACTACCTACTGGTGAGGGCCAGTAGGTAATATATATATCAATAACATAAAATCTAATAAAAACATTTTTATCATAAATTAAAACATTAAACTAAAAACCTTTAAACTTAAATTTCACATTCCAGTCAGTGCAACAGTAGGAAAAGTTTGGATAGCAAAGGGGTAAAAATTACTATTCTCACTTCAGTGAGTGCAACAGTAGGGAACGTGTTGGATAGCGGAGGGGTGAACATTACTATTCTCACTCCAGTGAGTGCAATAGTAGGGAAAGAGTTGGATAACCGATAAGTAAAAATTATTATTCCCATTTCAGTATGGAAAGTGTTGGATTGCGGAGGGGTAACTATTAATATTCTCACTACAGTCAGTTCAAAAATTAAAACTCACATAATATTAACAACAACAAAAATATTTAAAACACAAAATAAATATAAATATATATAAATATGTTAAAAATTAAAATACATATATTTTTTATATTAAAAAATGTTTAAACAACATATAGGGGTCGATTCCGAATTGGGAAACTAATCTGTACGACGATTCAAATTCGTAGCCGTTTCCGTACGAATAGTACAAATCCGTCCAAATCGCGTAGTACCATCCGTAGGAAAAAAATACATCGGAATAATTGCGAACCGTACGAAAACCAAGGGAAAATCCGTATGATACAGACCCTCACGGTGAACCGTACGATTCGCAAACATGCTGTATGACCCGACAAGTATGATCCGGACTGGGGACCGAGAACGCGATTCGTACGGAAAACATCGTATGAGCAATTTGTACGGAGAGTCACATATTCACATACACACCGCACCCCTGCAATCATGGGGGTACGCATCGTACCCCTATGCTCTGTACCCCTACGCACCGTACATCTATGCACCATACCCCGATGCACCGTACCCCTACGCACCGTACACCTACACACCGTACCCCTACGCACCGTACCCCTGCAATCATGGGGTGTACTGGCGTACCTGGGGGGGGTCTGTTTCACATGCGTTTAGAGTCGAAATCAGCTTTTACGGATGTTTTAAACTCCTGTAGAAAAAGAGTCGTACGGAGTGTTGTCGTAACAGATCGTACTTGCTGGGTCGGAAAAAACTGCTTCGATCCGTACGGACATCGCGTACTGCATGTTCTGAATGCGATTTGTACGTATTTTTAAGTCGTATGGTCTTTCGTACGATTCGTACGGAGATCTGCTTTGGGTTCGGATCATACTTCATCGTACGTACGGGGACGTTGAAGGTGTACGATTCGTACGGGATAAATGCTCCGTACGGCTATTTGTAGGGGATTTTACCGATTCGGAATCGACCCCATAATGTTAAATACATTTGAAAAATACCTACAAAAAGTATTTTAAATAAGATAAAGAATAATTTTCAAACAAATAAAGATTTTCTATTACCAATTATTTAGAAACTATCAGATGATTCATGAAGCATTTTTGCGGGTGCAAACGGTGCAAATCGCAGATTTCGGCCGTTTGCACCCGCAAAAATGCCATTTGAAATTCATCATTGGGTCATGTACTTGCAATTTGAGAAATCGCAAAAAATTGCGATTTCTCAAATTGCGATCGCTTTTAAGGTATCTCAATTTGAGTTTCCTTAAATGCTATTAATGACCCAATAAAAAATTGCGAATTCGCTATTTTTTCCCGCTATTTACCGCGAAGTCAGACTTCGTGGTAAATAGCGAAAACTGAGAAAAATGCACTTTTGTGCATTTTTCTCAGTTGTATGTTACACACACACATGTCCTTTGGACATGTGTGTGCGCAACATGAGTCTAATTTACATTTCAGGGGTGCTACAGGGTGTCCTGTGGACACCCCTAGCACCCTTGAAATTGCATCCTTATTTGTGATTAGCAATTTGCTAATCGCAAATAAGGAATGTGTAGGAATCGTAATTTATTTTGCGATTCCTCCATGAATCCCGTTTTGCAAGTCTGTAATAGCGATTCCTTATTATTCGCTATTACAGACTCGCAAAACATGCAGATGATGAATCGGGCTGAAAAACATTAATTGTTAAATAAATGTACTTTTTTTTATTTCCTACCCTATAACACCACACAATTCACAAACCACATCTAATTATTTAAAAAAATGTACTTTCATAATTAACATAATTAATTACCAATTAAAAATATTATTAAATAAAAAACAAATTCAAACTCATAAAATGTAATTACCTTCCCACACTTTATCCCTATAATCCCTGCAACACAGCTAAAATTAAACTGTAAAACATTTTTTTAAATGTAAACTTATTTTCAATTAAAAAACTAATAGTATTTAACAAATAATTATAAATAAGATTCCTGTTTTTCATTTTTATAGCAAACCATTTATTTTCTTGACTATATTTATTTTTTAAATGTGGATAAAAACGGTAATTGGGTGCTTTTTGAGTGATTCTAAATACACTTTGCCATGACTGCCAGACCAATAATTGTGTGGATTGATAGGTAAGGGGGTAAAAAAGAAAGTACTTTTAGTAAAGAGGCTTAAACAGCAGTGTATATACACAAAGCGGATACTGACGTGCATATTTTCATATAAGTGCATTGATTTAACTTGTGGGGGTGTTCATATCACTGATACCTGGTGGACATTCACGCATGACTGCATTTTTATTGGTTAAATAAATGTGGAAATATATGAGATTCAGCTTTATTTTCTCTCAAAACCCATAATAAATATGGATAAGTACAGCTGAAGCTGACAAAAAGTAAATATGGATAAATATAGATGGAAATGTCAGAAAAATAATACCATAAAACCGGGAGGCCTAATTATAAAGTAAGTAAAGTTAATTTGCTCCCCTCCCTTTACCCCTATAAAAGTAAAGCCCACACACACAAATATAAAGAAGTACCCTAATTAAATATCAATTAATTGATAATAATGATCAACTAATAATAAATTGATTAAACATAGGTTACTTCCCACCCTTTACCCCCTATAAACCCCACAACCCACACCTAAAATGAATTATGTAATTTCGTTATTTAGGCCCCCATTAGAATGGCGGACGGAACGCGCCGGCGGTAGTAACCGCCGGCTTGCCAGGGGCGATCCGCCTGCCATCCTAGCCGGAATGATCCCCCGCCATATTAGCATGGCTGGGGGGGTCCGCGGCGGACGGAAAGACCGTCCGCCGCTTTTCCACCCGGTCGCCTTGCGACCGGGGCGGAAAAGGGTTTATATGGTGGCGGTGTCTATCAGACACTGCCAGCCATATTAGTATGGGCTTCTTCAGATGCCTTTCCGTGGCGGCATTGGCATGTGGAGTCTGCTTTGGGGGCCCAATGCAGGCCCCCATGGACTCCTGGGGGTTGGGGGGTTGCACATGGGGGTACCTATGGTACCCCCCAGCAGTTCCATGCACAGCATGGCAGGCACCGCGCAGTGCCTGCCATGCTGTGCATTGAAGTGCACAGCATGCCTTCCTGCCATTGTGGTGGGCAGTACTGAGTGCACTGCCCACCACAATGGTAGGAATGCTGGAATGCGCCCACCACTGTGGCGGGCGCATCCTAATTCTGGCCACGGGACCACCACCCTTATGGTGGGCGGTCCCTTTCACCTGTAGGATGGGGGTCATTAGGATGATGGGCGGACTTTGTCCACCCGTCATCCAAATGACCCCCTTAATATTCAATTAATTAATAATTAACAAATTAATAATTATTACAAATAAATTACTTCCCACCCTTTACCCTTATAAACCCCACAACCCACACCCAAAATTAATTACACAATTTCCATAATTAATTTAGAATCAACTAATTAATATACATCAACTAATTATTAATTAAACATAAATTACTTCCCCCTCTTTACGCCTATACACTCCACAACCCACACCTAAAATTATTTACACAATTTCAATAATTAATTTTCAATAAGTGAATTGATATACATTAACAACTAATTATTAACTGATCAATAACTACTTCCCACCCTTTACCCCTATAAACCCCACAACCGCACCTAAATAAAATTTCACAATTACAGTAATTAATTACCAATTGATTAATATTAATTAACAATCAAATAATAATGAATTACAAATAAATTACTTCCCACAATTAACACTATAAAATCTCAATTAAATAAATATTAATAAACAGATAATCATTAATTTATTATAATTAAATTACTTCCCACCCTATTCTTCTACAAAACCCACGACCCGCTACGGAACTAAAAAACGCGAAATCGATAACTACTACTGTATTATCCTGTTCGGCTGTGACTTCTGCATACCTGCATTTTTGTGGTCTTCAGCTGCACTGGAGTAAGTCTCCTTTGAGTATGTCATTTTCAGGAAGCACAGTCACCCTGTAAACTCTATGCGTCAGCGATCCCTGAAGAACCTGCGGAGATTAAAGGGTTGAGGAAGCTTTAACAACAGCTGACTGTCCCTTTATGTTGTAAGGTGTACGAATGTAAATATATTTGCTTGAAATCCCACCATCTAGTACCGCAAATCCATTTGGAAGGGTGATCTTCAGACTCTACAAGAGAAAGGAGAAAGACGATTATTGTCAGCTCAAATCTGTGTTTAGTGACTGGGGGTCAAGACTATTCTTTCTAAAAGACTAAGGGGTGATTAAGTTGGCAGACTGACTTAAGTCCATCTGCCATCGTCCCAGGCTTTGGGACCACCCACCTATATGGAGGTGGTCCAGCACAACATGTTACAATGCTTTGTTAACACTGAGGCTGGTGCTGCTGTCTGCAATACCTGCCGCAATGTTGATAATGCACGCCATGCATTTCCCTAGACGACGTGACAGGCACCATGCGGTGCCTGCAACCTGGTGCAGGGAATTGTAGGGGGGCACCATCTGCACAAAATGCACAAGCCCCTGCACAAGGAGGTTCTGCAACGTGCCCCCAAAGTGCATCCCCATCAGCCTTTCATTGGCGGTTAAACCGCCATTGTCAAGCTGGTGGGGATGCAGCATCCAAATCTGGCGAGCGGTGCCTGCTAAGCCCCGCCACCATGTTGCGGATGCGCGGTGGGCCCGACATGCCACTGTCTGACCCGTGGCAGACGGGCTCTCTGACCGCCAGGCCCACTGTCCCCCTTCCTGATATGGTGGGTGGAAAAAGGCCTTACAATGGCGGTAAGCCTGCCCCCGGCAGCCTGCCAGTGGCAGGTTCACCTCCCTCATAATCACCCCTTTAGTTTGGTTTGGCGCTTTTAGTGACATTGTGCAGTCGCTTTTTTGCCCAGCCTAAGAGTTCTGTGATTTCGTTTTTGTTTTTCCTTAGAATATTTGCTTATTTTATTTTAGGAAACTACTGGGTACAGAGGAGGGTTCCATATTTTAAGTAATCAGTTACCTCTTGATTTGCACTGCATACTCAGAATTTTCCTGTTGCTAGATATAAAGTGGGACATGGTAGGTATTTAGGTAAGAACCTGCACCAACTAGTATGTGCCATGTATATACATGTTCCCCATAGGAAAAGGAGTAGTCTGCTAATTCAAATTATATTATTGTAGGTGTACAGCAACACCAGGCAATGAGAAAACCTGCTGTGCAGAGTACTGATGCACTTACCTTCAAGGGACCCATGGATGCTATTTTCTGTTTCTCGTATGGCTGAGATACCCGCCACCCCCTCTCAACACAATCCCCAAGGATGGGAAACCGGAAACAGTTCTGAAGTCTTTGGAAGACGGGAGGGAGTAACCCCCCCGGCCGTATTTATTAAAATATGAAACAAAATTAAAACATTAAATAAACAGTTTCATATTATGTACAATTTCATTACCACATTGCGATGTTTGGCTAACCTTAACAGATTCTCTAATACAAAGGTTCTCCTAGCCGAACTAACATCCTGCAAAACATTTACTTGAAATTTTGAAATTGTACATCCTAACGTTTAAGGGCCAACGGCAAGGTCGTAACCGGTGTCAAGATCCCTAACCCAGAAATATCGCCCTCACTTGTGAGGGGCGGCCCAGAGGCGTACCTCAAGTGCAATTACCAATTTCCCTTGACTTGACGGGGGCCCCAATAAAACTCGACGCCACTTAGAGGTCGTACGAGGACTCGTGTGAGGTATCTAGAAGGTCGCGTAGACCCCTCCCCAAACCCCACACAACTTACCATATCTGCCGTCGCAGACGTCCTGGCCCCGGGAAATTCCCCAGGAGGGGGATGTAACCCCTCCTACCCAGGAAGGGGCCTTGACCGCCTTTCCTCTTCTTTCGGCGACCCATCCTTAGAAGGGACCGCCTCCCCGTTGAGGGGCCAATGGCCACCTCCCCCGAGCGCTCCCATCCGTGCTGGGTGACGCCCACTCATAGGGATCTTCCAATTAGTGCTCACCGATCATGACCTTACCGCCCGACCAAAATAAATACGACAATGCTAACTAAATGACTAAACTAAAAAATACAGTAGCAACTATACTTTTATTAAAAGCATGCTTACCAATGAACACTAAAGCAGAATTTCTTTATTTGCAAAACGTAACACAAATCGACATTCTTTATTACATACTCAAAATCATCACGATAATACCACAACCTGTAAACGAAAATCAGAGTTATCCATCAACTTTATTCAAAACCACTTGCTGTCATCAGGGGCTGGTGGGTGGGTCAAAATTGGCTCTTCGTTCCGTCTCGAGCTCACGTGCAGCGAGGAGGTGCAGCTTCAGAGCACAGGAACAAGAGGATGCCTTCGGATCTTGCTTCTCCTTTTATCCGTCTTCAGGGCGGGCGTAAACCCGCCCCTGCCTGCCCCTAGGGCGTGGCCAGCCGCGTCAGTGTCTAGGCCAACCCACTCTAGGGCGGGAAAAGGCGCGCCCCGGCTACGCCGCTTCGGGCATACCAGCCGAGACTCGCCTCCCGCCCAAGATGGCTTCCCGGGGGGATCGTGGTACTCTGCCATACGTTCGGGGGGACCGAGTGGTCGCCCCTTTCCATATGGCTGAGATACCCGCCACCCCCTCTCAACACAATCCCCAAGGATGGGAAACCGGAAACAGTTCTGAAGTCTTTGGAAGACGGGAGGGAGTAACCCCCCCGGCCGTATTTATTAAAATATGAAACAAAATTAAAACATTAAATAAACAGTTTCATATTATGTACAATTTCATTACCACATTGCGATGTTTGGCTAACCTTAACAGATTCTCTAATACAAAGGTTCTCCTAGCCGAACTAACATCCTGCAAAACATTTACTTGAAATTTTGAAATTGTACATCCTAACGTTTAAGGGCCAACGGCAAGGTCGTAACCGGTGTCAAGATCCCTAACCCAGAAATATCGCCCTCACTTGTGAGGGGCGGCCCAGAGGCGTACCTCAAGTGCAATTACCAATTTCCCTTGACTTGACGGGGGCCCCAATAAAACTCGACGCCACTTAGAGGTCGTACGAGGACTCGTGTGAGGTATCTAGAAGGTCGCGTAGACCCCTCCCCAAACCCCACACAACTTACCATATCTGCCGTCGCAGACGTCCTGGCCCCGGGAAATTCCCCAGGAGGGGGCTGTAACCCCTCCTACCCAGGAAGGGGCCTTGACCGCCTTTCCTCTTCTTTCGGCGACCCATCCTTAGAAGGGACCGCCTCCCCGTTGAGGGGCCAATGGCCACCTCCCCCGAGCGCTCCCATCCGTGCTGGGTGACGCCCACTCATAGGGATCTTCCAATTAGTGCTCACCGATCATGACCTTACCGCCACAGGCCGGATAGTTGACCGGCTATCCGGACCCCCCACACACTCCTACCTAAAGGTCATGGTGTAACGTTTTTAGCCATGCTAAGAAGTCTCCTATGAGTAACTCATTCCCCACTCGAGACAAATGCACTCCATCCCCCAAATACATACTGTCATCATTAATACACCCATGTGAAATAGCATGCAGTGTCTTGGAACGGAACAACCTACTCACTTTGTTATTAAGCTTCCTAACAGAATGATTTAAAGCAGGAACCGAAATAGCCCCCCGCCACACTTTTCGTGGGATCATATGGGACCACGCAATTGTGCACCCTGGAACTCTCCTCGCTAACCAACTTACAGTGGAAAGCATCGCCTCAAGAAGAAGTCGTCTACCAGTGGTGACCAAATCATTACCCCCAAGATGTACTATCACTACAGACGGCGGTGACCTCGTCCGCCCTAGCAAACCCTCAAAAAATGATTGAAACTGGTCAATACAGAGACCGCCTCTTCCGTAGAAGGACACACTGTACCCGTATTCCCCAGCTACGTGAATCATATCACCTGCCTTGAATACGTCTGCGGCACGTCTCACGTATGAGTGGCCCACAACCCACACCTCCTTTTTCACAGCCGGTGATGTCTGACCGCTGGCCTGGTGTAGGGTCGACTGCAAAGTCCGCCCCGCCTCGTAGGCTTGCGCAACTGAAAACCAAACAAAAACAAGAAGCGTGAGTACATTGCTACAGCTTCACAACATGTGCAACCGCACATACCTTTTATAACAATTGGAGGACCAACGCCCCACCCGTTTAACTTGTTCAACATCCAGACCCCTGGCTGTCGCTTCTGTAGCAGCCCCTATCCGAAAGGAATGGGTCCCAAACTCGCCCTCGTGTGATACCGAGTACCCCATGATTCGTGACTGATAAATCGGCAATTCGGGTAACAGATCGGGCCTTCGCTCCCCCAAGATCGATGTAAAAACCCCCCACGCTTGGCCCCAATTGCCAATGTTTTCATTGACCTTAAAGGCGGCCATTTTTGCGCGCCAAACACTCGGATGCATGAGCTCCTTCTGGCCCTTGACATGCTCCATCTCATAGTGATCAGTAAGCAACGAGAATATGTTTACGTATTCCCCTGCCCATATCTTTTCCTTAATAGCCAAAGGAACATGCTGACCCAATTTTTCCCTACGAGAGGGTGCCGACTCATCCCTTGCAATCGGCAATGGCCGCTTACCTGCACCGGACGTTGTCTCTGCTACTGAACCCGTCCCCTGTGGCTTCTCTACTGCTGCAGCCGGCGTAGACACCTTCGCTGCTTCCCGTGACTCACGCAGTTGCTTCATTAGCTCCTGCGCGTCGACAGCCGTGGCGCCCTCGCTACCTTTTCCCAACCACGCTGCCAATTGTGCTGCCAGCTCGGGCGGCATATCTTCCTCGGACACGGGGGTGACCACAACGGGAATCAGATTCCCTTCCTTCGACACGGGAGTTGGTGCCTCGAGCGGGGCACTGGGACCCGGGATGTCTTCTCCCGCTGCTCCCCTCCTGGGCCTCTTGTTTTTCCCTCCCGGGGCTGATCCCGCCAAAGGACGTTTCGGTCCCCCTTCCTCGTTCTTATCCATTCGCCTCTTTAGTTCGGTCATCTCCTTCATGAGAACGCGCAGCATCTGTTCAGTAGTCATGCGCTTTCCCGCCTTCTTCGGCATTCTCCAACAGAGTATCTGCAAAACAAACAAGAACGATTACAACGCTCAAAATTGGCTCTTCGTTCCGTCTCGAGCTCACGTGCAGCGAGGAGGTGCAGCTTCAGAGCACAGGAACAAGAGGATGCCTTCGGATCTTGCTTCTCCTTTTATCCGTCTTCAGGGCGGGCGTAAACCCGCCCCTGCCTGCCCCTAGGGCGTGGCCAGCCGCATCAGTGTCTAGGCCAACCCACTCTAGGGCGGGAAAAGGCGCGCCCCGGCTACGCCGCTTCGGGCATACCAGCCGAGACTCGCCTCCCGCCCAAGATGGCTTCCCGGGGGGATCGTGGTACTCTGCCATACGTTCGGGGGGACCGAGTGGTCGCCCCTTTCCATTTCTCCAGTTTCCCTTACCCCTGGATGCTGTTCTTGCCTGGAGTTACTTCAAATCTCCTGAGGCAGCAGGATTTGGGTGGCATAGGGAGTCAGCTTCTGATATTCACCTCTCGCTCCCACAAGATTGCATTGCAAAGAAGGAATTGTTTGTGCCTAGATGCTATATTTACAGTAGGGTGACAAAGTTCATGTTTTTTTATTAGATCAGCTATCCCAGAGTCCTACAAGAATAAAAGATTTTAGAAGTCTGACTATAACTTACGCCTCCCTCTCTTTACAAACTCCATATAAGATTGTCCCATCTGTTTCTAACTTGTTAATCTTTACCAAGTACAGCTTTTTTTTTTACTCCTGCATGTTTTGTGTGTTTGGGGATTGCCCTTACTTCCTGCCTGTCTGTCTGCCTTTTTGGATCAGCTGTTTTCCTGCTTCTTATGATACTCTGCTCAGCAACCTGCTCCTCTTCTTTGGAAAGAGTCTAACCTTTTTGTGTTTAGGAGACTTCCGCTCCACCATATTAGAAATCCCTCGATTGTACAACACTAGAGCTAAGATCTTGACGGTGCACAGTCTAAATATCAATTCCGAAATATTGACCCAGAGAAATATGGATTTGGAAGTATCGAAGGTACAGAATATCGAGGTCAAGAATATCGTTGGACAGAATATCGACCCTAAGGTAAGTAATATCGTATTTTTTTATATCGATGTAAGTAATATCGAAGTTAGTAATATCAATATAAAAATATATATGGGGGCGATTACGATGGCGGCAAATCGGTCGCAGATTTCCCGCCATCACCCTGAAAATTCCCACCGCCAAATTAGTTTTAAATTATATGTATACTATTTCTATATGTTAATAATGTTATCAAATTTTTGTTTTGGTACCGGAGCGTGTTGTGGGTTTACAGGGGAATAGGATGAGAAGTAATTTAATTATACTACATTAATTATTAATTTTTAGGAATTATAAATTAATTTTAATTAATTATTGTGTTTAAGTTCTGTAGCGGGTTTATAGGGTAATTGGGTGGGAAGTAATTTAATTGTAATTAAGTAATGATGTATTTTTATTTATTGGTTTTGATAATTATTTTATTTTAATTAGTTATTAATTGGTAATTGCTTTTTTTAATTGGTAATTCATTTTTTAATTGGCAAATGTTTTTAATTGACAATATTATTTTATTGATTACTTTTTTAATTGGTAATTAATTTTTTATTTGGCAATGAATATTTTTAATTGGTAATTAATTTTTAACAATTGGAAAGTATTTTTTATTATTTGATAATTAGGGGCCGATTAGGATTGCGGTGATTCTGCATCCTCCGGGCCGGCGGAAGCCACCGCCGGCCCGGAGGATGCAGAATCACGGCAGCAGTTCCTTCAAAGTACCCCCGCCAGATTAGGATGGCTGGGGGGTCATCGGCGGACGGGAAAACCGTCTGCCGCTTTTCTGCCGCGGTCGCCTTCCGACCGTGGCGGAAAAGCTCTAATTTGGTGGCGGTGTGTGTCTATCGGACACCGCCAGCCATATTAGGATGGGGCAGGAAACATGCTTTTCCACAGCGGCATTTCCGCCGTGGACAAGCATGTGGTCTTTTGAGTTTGGGTGCCCGTTGCGGGCCCCCAGGGTGTCAGGGGGTGGGGGGTGCACCCCTGCATTTACATGGATAAAGCGGCAGGCACCGCGCGGTGCCTGCCGCTTTGTGCATGTAAATGCAATACATGCATTTTTAACTTTGCAGCGGGTGCTGCTTCAAGCAGCACCCGGCGTAAGGTTAAAGATATGGGATGTGACCGCCAGGGAGGTGGTCACATCCTAATTCAAACGGAGGGACCGCTGCTGCCCCTACGGACGGTCCCTCCACCTCGGGGTGGCTGACGGACGCAGGTCCGTCCGCCATCCTAATGGGCTCCTTAATGTTTCATAAAAAGTATTTTTTGGTATAAAAAATAATGTTGTTGTTTAATATTTTTTCATCGTTAATCAATTTTTAATAATTAATATGTTTTTGTTATGAAAAATATTTTATTGTTCAATATTTAATATTTGGTAATTAATATTTATGAATGACTATTTATTGGTATTTATTGTTAATTTATTGTTAATTATTCAATTGGAATAATGTTTTTAATAATTATTAATGGGTATTTGTAAATGATATAGAGTTATTTAAAAATTACATTATTAATTATTTTAAATACAAAAATGATTTGTAAGTATGTTATATTTAACTTCTACGCTATCCAACACTGTCTCTACTGTTGCACTCTCTGGAGTTGGAAAAGTAATTTTTACCCCTATGCTATCCAACGCTTTCCCTACTGTTGCACTCTCTGGAGTGGGAATAGTAATTTTTACCTCTATGCTATCCAACGCTTTCCCTACTGTTGCACTCTCTGGAGTAGTAATAGTAATGTTACCCCTACGCCTTCCAACGCTTTCCCTACTGTTGCACTCTCTGGAGTTGGAATAATAATGTTTACCCCTACGCTATCCAACGTTTTCCCTACTGTTGCACTCTCCGGAGTGGGAATAATAATTTTTACACCTACGCTATCCAACGCTTTCCCTACTGTTGCACTCTCTGGAGTTGGAATAGTCATTTTTCTCCTATGCTATCCAACGCTTTCCCTACTGTTGCACTCTCTGGAGTTGAAATAGTAATTTTACCACTTTGCTATCCAACGTTTTCCCTACCGTTGCACTCTCCGGAGTGGGAATAATAATTTTTACCCCTACGCTATCCAACGCTTTCCCTACTGTTGCACTCCCTGGAGTGGGAATAGTAATTTATACCCCTACACTATCCAACGCTTTCCCTACTGTTGCACTCTTTGGAGTTGGAATAGTAATGTTTACCCCTACGCTATCCAAGTCTTTCCCTACTGTTTCACTCTCTGGAGTTGGAATAGTAATTTCTACCCCTACGCTGTCCAGCGCTTTCCATACTGTTGCATTTTCTGGAGTGGGAATAGTAATTTTAAGCCCTACGTTATCCAACATTTTCATTACTGTAGTTTTTTTTGGACTTATATAGTATTTTTATTTCTTTAGCTATTCAATATTTTTTGTATTATTTTAGATAATGTAGTATATAATCAACTTAAAAAATATTGAAAGTATATTTAATTTGTTTAATTTATTAAACATAATTATTTGTTTTTCATTTATGTTATTGTTTTATGTGTGTAGATGTATTTTTAATTTATAATGTTTTTTAATAATGTATAAGTTATTATAATAATTTTTAAAACTTATTATTAAGTAAGTATTTATTATATATTTTATGCATATGTTTAATTAATGTTTTATAATTATATATGTATTCTTCAATTTTAAACATTATCAAATATTTTTAACTATGTTTATTTTATTTATAAGTATTATTTACTTTATTTTACACATTTTGTTTTAACAGAAAAAAACAGTATTTTTAATTACGATATTTTTAACATTGATATTTTTTTCTCGATATTTTTGTATTTACCATGTTGTAGATAGGATGTCGATATTCTTGCCTTCGATATTCCTGCTTCGATATTTCTGTAGGTCGATATTTTATATCTCGATATTCTGTCAGTGATTCGATCTTGACAAAGGCCACGCTGTAGTGTTTTGCATCTGGAGTAGCATAATTTTTCTCCACTCTTTCATCTTGATAAGTCCACATATATGCATGTACTTTTGGCCTCATGTATTTGCATAATACAATTATAATCAATATACATACTGCACAAGTATAGAAAGTGCAGTAATGGAGTGTTTTAAATGCTTTTTGGTCTGGCCTCTGCTGCTTCAGTGTTTTAGAAAGAGATAACAAAATTCCTCCAGGGGAAAAACAATGTTGTGGTTTTCCAAGACGATGTTTTAGTCTTTGCAAATAATATGGATAAATACAATGTTACACTACGTCTGGTGCGAACTGCTTTAAGCAACAATGGAATTACTTTAAGAAAAGACAAATGTGTGTTCTCTGTTAAAGAAGTTGCATATTTAGGCCATATCTTGTCGTCGGAAGGAGTCAAACCAAAACCAGGGGGGACTCCCGTAGTGATGGAGGTAGCTCCTCTGTGCTTAGGACCTCGTTGAACATCTCCACTAACCGAGGAGCGCGACACGGGAAGAAGGTGCTGTAGTATTCTATTGGCAAGCCATCCAGGCCTGGTGTTTTATTCTTGGACAGATCTCAGATGGCTTGTCTTACTTCGGCCACTGAAATAAGTGTGTCTCGTCCTTCGCAAGCTGTTTCAGGGATGCAAAGAAGAGTTAGCCCTGATAAGAATGCTCCCACCTGAACAACGATGGAGAGGTGGGGTGCCTTGTAAATAGCCAAGTAATAGCTGAGGAACACTTTCAGGACGTCTTGTTGTGCATAAAGGGTAAAGAACAGGATTCATGCAAGCGTTCTGGTGATCAGCCAGGCCAGAAGGCTGCGTGATTTGTCGCCCTCATGGTGTGTCTTGGCTGTGTATGCACTAAGGATGAAGTGACATACTCGCTCCAGAAGAGTGACATGTTGTGACTTGGCTTAAGCTAATGCCAAGCCTTTGGAAGTGTCAAGCTCTGCGTCCTATTCAGGTGATGGCAAGAGGTATTCAGCTGCTTCAATATCCCTGTCTTGAGTTCTACAGACCCCCGTCACCTCCTGCAAGGTGCACAGACAGAATATCAAGTTTTAAATGTCGACATACACAAATATCGAGTTGGAAATATTGTGATACAGAAATATCGACAGCAAGAATATTGACTGAAGGTAAGACATATTGTTTTTGAAAATACTGAAGTTAGTAATATCGTTTGCAATAATATAGGGGTCTATTAGGATGTCGGGCAGATCGCCACCGGCCGCATGGTGGTGGCGATCCGCCGGACATTTACCTCAGCCCGCATGCCATTTCCCCCTGCCATATTAAGATGGCCAGGGGAACCCGGCAGACGAAAAGACCATCCGCAGGTTTTCCGCCGGTCGGCGAGTCGACCGGGTGGAAAAGGGGCTGTATATGGTGGTGGCATGCAGTCTCTGTATGTGGGGGCCTGGTGCGGGCACCCAGGGTAATGGAGGGGGGTGGGTGCACGTGGGGTGTACCTATGGTACCCCCCAGCATTTGCATGCACAACGTGGCAGGCACCGCGCTGTGCCTGCCATGTTGTGCATGCAAATGCACACAGTGCAGCCACAGCATTGAGGAGGGCTGTGTGCACCGGCCGCCACAATTTAGTAGATGGGGATGCCACCGTGGCGGTGGCATCCTAATTGCCGGTGTGGGACCACTGGCAGCCGGTCCCAGCACTGCTAAGGTGGCGGGCGGACGAAAGTCCGCCCACCATCCGAATAGGCCCCATAGTTGTTTAAAAATATCGATTTTTAAATTGTGATCTATTTTTTGTATACATTTTCCTTTTGTTTTTTATTATATGTGTGACAAGTTTAGTAGTTATAAATGTTATGTTAATGACATTTTGCATTTTTTAGTTTTGTAGCGGGTTGTGGGTGTATAGGGGAATAGGGTGGGAAGTTATTTAATTTTAATGAATTAATTAATATTTTGTATCTATTAGTATTTAATTTAGAAATTATAGTGCTAATTGTGGCAATTAATTTATTATTAATTAATTATTACTTGGTTGTTAATTTTTATTAATTAACTATTTGGTAATTATGTTAATTTTATTTTTTAGGAGCAAGTTGTGGGTTTATAGGGCAAGCAGGCTCATCTAGTGACCACCTTGAAAGCGCCCCACTCAACTGCTGAATCAACATAGTATAGAATGCACGCATAAATACACGTGGGAATACTAATCTGCTTGTATGGCGAAAATATAACTAACTAATTAATGTTGTTGTCGTGATGCGAAATAACGTAAAAGCTTCGAAATAAACAAAAGCGGCATAAATGTGCTTTTTGTGCATGTATTTGTGGCAGAAACCGAAGGATAAGTGAGTATAAATTGCATATATGTTGCTTGTTTGCTAGGGAATAACTAACAGGGAAACCTTAGTAGGGGGGGAGGTAAACAGAATGGTTATATGTCAATAATTAACATTTATTTGTGTTTGTTTCTATGATAGTTCCCATTCTGGGCTGTGAGGCCTAGTGAAAATATGGCTGCTCTATTAACTGTGGATAGAAGACGAACTGAGCATGCGCAGCCCAAGTCCGAGTTTGAATGTGAGCTGCCTGCGCATGAACGAAACCAATTCAAGGACAATATGCCCTGGAAGTCCTGATGACTGCCAAAAAGAATGGACGTTTGAGTTACTGAACGTGGGAAAAGTTCATGGAGTTGCTAGTTGAGGATGTGACTAGGCCAAAGTCTTTCTTAAACAAATGACTCTTAAAATTCAGCTGACACAATGAAAATTGAATATTAGAATGATGAGGTGATGCTCATCCACCCCAAATTTGTCCAATCAGAATTCGAGTTTATGCTGATAGTTACTTTTTAGATCGATAAAATTAGTGAAATAGTGTATAAAACCCCCCACTTTACTTAAGAAAAAACTCCTCTTCGATTTCCTCCTGAGATGCTGTCGGAATGCTGATTTTCCTGAGATGTAAGATTTTCTTGAATAAATGTTTCTATTTCTTTGAATGAGAACTGAGTTTTAGCTGAGGGTATTAGTTAGGGTAATTAGGAGAAAATGAATTTTGGGAACTATCTGTCTTTTCTAATATTTGTGTTCTGAAATCTAAATGATAATGTCTATTTTTGAATCTTTAAAATACATGAAAATGACTCTTTGAAATACATTTTTTCTTTAAAAGTTACTTTGAATAAAGAAATAAATAAAGCAAATAAATTGTTAGACATGCTAACCTTTGCTTTTAATAAAAATTAGATAAATGGAGATTTAAGCTGGTCTTGTATTTTCCTACGCCTAGGGCCAGATGTAGGTGGCCATTTACCGACCGGTAAATGGTCATTTGTGATGTAGGGGCGCTATTTTACCGATTCGGTAACTTGCAGATGTAGGTGCGACTTTTCTGATTCCCTCAGGTCTTACAGAATAAGTATTTTACCACCCAATCCAATTGGGTGGTAAAATACCGAATCCAGGTGTGCATGCACATGTGTGCATGCACACCTATGCCATGTGACAGACAGACATGCCCTTAGGGCATGTCTGTGTGCCACATGGCACACGTGCCTGAATTCGGGGTGCTAGAGGGTTTCAAAGTGACACCCCCTGCACCCTTGCAACATTCGGTATTTACCGAATCGGTAAATACCGATTCGGTAATGCCCATTGATTCCTATGGGCTTCAATGCCCATAGGAATCAATTGGCATTACCGAATCGGTATTTACCGATTCGGTAAATACCGATTCTTACAGAATCGGTAATTCAATTACCGATTTTCCCTACATCTCCCCCCTTCTATTTTACCGATTCATAAATACCGAATCGGTAAAATTCGGTATTTATGAATCGGTAAAATATACTTACCTACATCTGGCCCCTAACGTTTTACTAGTAGATTCATCGACCATAATGGTGGTGTGTCTAAATAAATGTTTTGTTAATAAAAACCATGATAAACTCATTTAAACTGAAGGTGTAAATAGTATGAATATTCAGCTTTAGTTTGGACGCTCCGCTATGATACAGCAGCTCTCCTTTAAATTTCACCGATGCATGAAGTAGGATGGAAGCTGTTTTGTGACTAACTTGCAGTGTTATGGGCCCCACTGTTGAGTAGATGTATAATTTTGTACTTCAGGGAAAGGTGACATGGCTTTAGAAATTATTTCCGGAGTAGTGCTGCATCAGTAATTAGCTTGGTAGCAGAACATTGGTTGCTATAGAATTAGCTAGGATTATGTATAAAGTGTTATATAACGGTTTTGATGTACAGAATTATGACTAACACCTGTTGAGTTCATATTACGTTATATGTAGTTCTGAAAAGGCTTCCGAGGATTGCGTGAAGCTGGTGCCTCTGTCTGCAGGCAGAGGAAGTGTGGCAAGTGAAGTCGCACATCGCATAGTCTGTTTCAAAAGTAGTATTGTCGTATACTACAGTGGTATCGTCGTATATCACAAGTGGTGTCGTCGTACATCACAAGTATAGGGAACCTACGTGCGAAAGGATAAATGTATAGCGAGGACAGTCTATAAAATCTTAGCCTTCAAGTACAGGGATCATTGCGTATCCTGATTTAAAACTTACTGCTGGGAGAGTAATAGAGCTTAACCCGGGCTTGTGAGAAGGGTAAAGGTAGAGGAAAGCGCTATTTTATCGGCGAGTTTCAAAATGCTGTGGTAGAGAAGAGGTAAGGTCTATCTATTAGAAATACAGAATACTTGTGTGATTGAGAAAACTATCACTTTTGTTTAGCGAAACAGACAAATGGAGTTGTTTTGTGTAAGTTACTAACCGATTCAGTTATATATCTTGTAAATACGGCTTCTCAATAAATACTGTAAAGGAGGGGTCAGTAAGCGCTGCAGAAGCCGAAGCGCAGGTGACGTCAAAAGTGTCGCGCAGGGATTGGTCCTTGTGACCGAAACAGAGTAAGGGCTGATTGGTGCATCATGAAAAGCAACAAAACTATTGGTTAAGCTCTAAGGAGACGTATCTTGTTCTAATTGGTACGCTAGTGTAAACGGCGCTGTGATAGGTTGGTGTTACGGAACTGCAACAGAAAAGTACGCGATCTCTTGAAAAACAGGAACTTTACAGAAAAATGGATTACTATTATGAAGAGGAAAAGAAGAAACCTTCTTGGTTTATGAAATTTAAAAATGTGTTTCTGAAGGATAAAGCGATAGTAACAAGAGAGGGAAAAGTACTTCCTCCGCCGAAAACGCCTGCTTCCTATATGTTGTCGAAATATGGTTGTGTTTGGTTAGAGAATTGGGCACGGTATACCAGAAATGATGGTGCATTACCCTTTCCAGTGGTCGGATCTTTTAATCTGGCAGTTTTACGAAATTTGAGAGAAAGGATGATGAAGCTTGAGCCGAGACCTAGACCAACTCACTTTGAAGCTTTAGTTGAATGGGAAGATGAGATGCACAAATGGAACATGAGAGATTGGAAAAACATATCAGACAAAGAGGTAGATTGCGTGGATTATGGGGAGAGACACATGAGTGTAGAATGCGCAGATGGAGAAATGCTGACATGTGTGATGGCATGTATCCAGTTAGATTAGCGGATGAATATGAAGGGCGGAAATGTACAGATAAGAAGAAAAATGTGGAAACAGGGAAAGAAGGTTATGGTGATAGTGAATCAGAGGATGCTGTACTGAAAGAAATAATAAATAGGAGACCGCCACCATATCAACCAGGTTCTTTATGGACTACACCTAATGCTCCAGCAGTAGAGGACAGAATTATTGAAACTCCAAGGCAATTTTCAAATTTTAGAGATATACCAGAAAGAGTAGAAGTGAGATATAATCCAAACGCCTCAATGACAGAAACGAGAATTACTGGTACTCCCAAACAGAATAACGAATGAGGAAGTGTACTGTGAATAGAGTAGAAAAACGAGTTGAGGAACAAACTAGTACTGCTGAATATATACGATCTACAAATGAATTGACAGAAAAGATACAAGAGCTTACGAAAAATATAGAAGCAGTAACAGTCCCAGTAACGATAGGACCTGTAATCCCAGTGTTTGAAAACCAAAGAATAAACGAGCCACGTTTAACAATCCCTTTACAGCAACATTTGCAAAAGGTAAAAGAAAATATTTATCCAGACTTGTCAGAAATCATACGAGCAAGTAATGTAAATCCGCCTGACTTAACTTTCAATCAGAGGTTACCCTATAAATATTCAACCGGAGCAGAATCTGATTCTGCTACACCTGAAAAGAGTATTGAAAAAATAGATGTAACACAGACTCCTATAGGACCGTCGGAACAAGAATTAAGTGATTGGCTTAAAACTTTTAAATTAAAAGAGAATGAATCCAAAGTATTAGATGTGGCAAGATTACAAGTCGATATGGAAGAATTCAGTATTGGAACAATTGGAACAGACAGATTAAAAACATACCAAGATGATAAACTCATGTTCATGTGCAAAAGTATAACATGGAAGGCGAAGTCTGTACATGATCAATTAGAAGGATTAGCAAATGAATTTGAAGTAGAATTCACAAAGAATAAAATGTTGCAGAAATCCTACAGAGTAGACTTTTCAGAAAAATACATTGAAAATATGAATACTGCCTGAAGGTTAACCCAAATAAAAGAATTGATTGTGCTGTTACGGAAATGGAGGGATGTGAATAAGTGGAGAGTGAAATGGGCAAAGAAGAAAGAAGAGGCTAGCGATAAATCTACATTAGCGTTCCCAGTCAGAGAAAAGGAAACAGTAGTAAATGAATTTCCTATGAGAGAAATACCGGGAGGAGGATATGTGCATGTTCCTTGGAGTAGACAGGATATATTATCATTCACAAATGATTTCCCCAGATTGAGAGAGAAACTAGTAGAATGGTATTGACAGGTAGATAGATTTGTGAAAGTTTCAAAAGTACTATGGGTTGATCTGGATGGATTATTTGATATAGTTGTGCCAGCAGATTTGTGGACTGAGTGTAAAATATCTGTAAATTGGCCGAGAGAAGAATATCCTCGTGATAAAGTAACACGTGCTCCGTCACCTGAAGTAATGAGCAAATACGAACAAGTGATAGATTGGGTCAAAATAGACAGAACTACACAGGAGCCGAAAGAATCTGTACATTCATTCTATGAAAGATTGTTGTTGGTGTTTAAAGAATACAGTGGATATGAAGAGTTGAGCGAAAAGGACATGAGTCATTTTATATATCGACTCGTGTATGTATTAAGGCCAGAAATTGGAGACATGATCAGGCATAGTATGATAGGATGGCAGTCGAGCACTGTAGATGATGTTTTAAGAAAAGCTAAATATTGTAGTGAAGAAATTGATACCAAACAAAAGAAGCTAAAAGAAAAAACTATGTGGGCACAAGTGAAGGTAGCAGAACACCAAGTGGCACAATTAGAAAATAGAAATACTGATGTAGGTCAAGGAAAATTTAAAGGGAATTTCAATAAAACAAAATTAGTAGGGAATATAGAAGACCTTAAGAAAAAGCTTCCTTGTCATAATTGCGGCAGGATAGGGCAGTGGAAGAAAGAGTGTAAGTATCCGCCAAGAGTTAATTCCGAAAATACATAATTGAATCCACAGGTGCAGCATGAGGTAATTCAGCAGCAACCGCAACAGCAGCAGATAGTTACTCAGCAAAGTCAGGTGCCACAACCGCCACTTCCACACAGTGTAATTCAACAGAGATACAGTGCAGAGACAGGATTCAGCGGAGGCGAGCAGGTAAACAGATCGCCTAGAGTGAATGTGAGTCCCCAGTATTGGTTACAAGAGGAAGGTGGGAGTGAGTCGGATGAAATTTTCTGACGGTGCCTGAGAGAGGGAGAAGAGTGTGTGCTTGGAGCCACTCTTGAGGTAGATCAGTCTGGTACATTTGTAAACGGAAAAGTGAATGATGTAGAAATAACTTTCCTAGTGGCCACTGGTGCTACCCGTTCTACTGTTACATCAGTGGAAGTCCAAAATCTTCCTCTCTCGGGAGAGCCCATCCAAGTTGTAGGTGTAGCTAATAGACGGATTAAAACCTCCTTAACACAACCAGTTGAAGTAGAAATTGGAAATTTCAAAGACATGCATCGATTTGTGGTGTGTGATAGTAGTCCTGTAAATCTGTTAGGACGAGACATCTTGTGTAAAAGGAACTGTGCCATATACTATTCACCAGATGGCACAGAACTGCAAACTCCAGATGAAGATAGCCTGTATAAAATGACCATGCTTATGATTGAGGCAGAACAAAATAAATTGTTTCCTGTGTTTGATCGAGAAAAGATACCTGATGAATTGAAAAAGGCAGTGAAGGAAAATGTTTGGGATTTCACAGGAGAAGATATTGGATTAATGAAAGACGTAGATCCTGTAAAAGTCTCTATAAAAGAAGGTGTGAGTTACCCAAACATTCCCCAATACAAAATGACAGCATAAATAATTGAAGGAATAACTCCAGTGATAAGCAAAATGATTGAGCAAGGCATACTGAGAGAGATAGAAAGTAGTCCTTGTAATTCACCGATAATGGGGTTGAAAAAGCCAAACGGAACATTTAGGATTGTACAGGACCTTAGAAAGGTTGATAAAATAGTTGTCCCATGTTGTCCAATTGTACCAAATCGAGCAGTGATTTTATATCAAATTCCCCATGATGCAGAATGGTACACTGTGATCGATCTGTGTAATGCTTTCTTTACAGTTCCATTGCACCCAGAAAGCCAGTCAATTTTTGTGTTCCGGTTCGGAGATTGTATTCTGGCATGGTTCCGAATTCCTCAAGGGTACACTGAAAGTCCATCTATCTTTAATCAGTTGCTAAAGAAATCACTAGAAAGTTTGAGCATGCCTGGAGAGTCTGTATTGGTTCAGTACATTGATGATCTCCTAGTGGCATCGAAGACAAAAGATGCATGTGTAACAGATACTATTGCATTGCTGAATAATTTGGTAGAAGAGGGACACAAGTGTCTCCATCTAAATTACAGTTTTGTCAGAAGGAAGTGCAATACTTAGGTCATAAGATTTTCAAAGGAATCAGACAAGTCACTGCAGGAAGAATTAAAATGATACAAGGAATGCAGCCACCCAAAACCCAAAGACAAGTAAGAATGTTCCTGGGAATGGTAGGTTACTGTAGACAGTGGATTAGCGGATTTTCACTGATAGCAAAACCAGTACAGAGATTAGCCAGAGCAGATATCAGAGACCCTATAATTCTGACCAAAACGGAGATGGAAGCATTTGAACAGCTAAAAACAAGCTTGTCTGAAGGACCAGCTTTAGGGATGCCTGATTATGAAAAAGAGTTTGAACTGTACTGCAGTGAACGAGAAGGATGTGCATTGTCAGTGCTAATTCAAAGACATGGAAAACTGAGAAAGCGATTGCATATTTCTTAGCTGTTTTGGATCCAGTTGCAAAGGCATTGCCAGGTTGTCTAAAAGCAGTAGCGGCTACAAGTGTAAGTCTAGAACAAAGCGAAGGAATAGTGATGGGATTTCCTGTGAGAGTGTATGTACCTCATTCTGTGGAGATTCTGCTCACTAGGGCAAAAACACAGTATCTGACCAACAATAGGATGACAAAATATGAAAAGGTAATATTGGGAAAAGAAAATATGACAATCTCCAGATGTGTAAATGTCAATCCTTGTACGTTATTGCCTGATACCATGGAAACTGAAGTAAGAAATGAGGTTGATCACAAATGCCTGGATGTTCTTGAATACTGTACCAAACCAAGACCAGACATCAGAGATGAGATATTGCCTGAATCAGATTACGTAATGTTTGTTGATGGTTCGTGTCTGAGAACAAATGAAGCTGTTTTGAGTGCAGCATATGCAGTTTGCACGATGGCAGATGTATTGGAAGCATCTTGACTGAAAGGAATTCGTTCTGCTCAGGTAGCAGAATTGATTGCTTTGATTCAAGCATGTGAACTGGGAAAGAAAATTAAGGTTACCATAGTGACTGATAGTCAGTATGGATTCCGAGTTGACCATGATCACGGACAACTATGGTCCCAAAGAGGTTATTTGACTTCTGCAGGATCACCAATACGTAATGCCGAGTTTGTGAGAATGTTGATAGATGCAATTCAATTGCCTGACAAAATTGCTGTGGTGAAGTGTGCGGCTCCCAAGAGGGGGGATGATTATATCACCTGAGGTAACAGGTATTTAGACTCAATTGCAAAATACTATGCTAAAAATCTTGCATCCATCAATCAGGACAGGGAAAAGGAGCATGTTTCAAGTTCTTTAATGCTAACAACAGTAGTTGAGACTTGGTAGGAAGTGAGGCAAATGCAGGAAGAAGCTGATGAGGAAGAGACAAATGTCTGGTTAAAGGCAGGATGCAGACAAAGATAGGAAGATGAAATTTGGGTTTACAAAGATGAAAGACCAGTAATGCCCGATAGCATGATTTCAAACATGGCCCGAATGTATCATGGTCAAGCTCATTTTGGAATGATGCCATGCTTCGTCTATTTAGACAGACGTGGTACAATCCTAAGTTCAGGATGATTGCTGAAAGCTTATGCCAGAGATGTCTGGTATGTCATCAATTTAATCCAAACAGAAAAACAATTGTGAGTTTGGGAACCATAGGACGGGAGGGAGGTCCATTCAAACGAATGCAGATGGAATTTTTTGAACTTCCACCTTGTAACCGACTCAGATATGTTTTAGTGATCATTTGTGTGTTCTCTCGATAGGTAGAGGCCTTCCCCACAAGGAGAAATGATGGGCTAACTGGTGCAAAATTGCTTTTACGTTAGATAATCCCAAGGTGCGGATTTCCAGTGATGATCGAAACTGATCGTGGAACCCACTTTCAGAATGAACTTATGCAAATGATCTGTGAAGCACTGGACATTCGTCAGAGACTGCATTGTGCTTACAGACCTGAAGCTTCAGGAGTGGTTGAACAAGTGAATGGAACACTAAAAATTCCATATATATATATATATATTCCATATATCGAAAAAGAAGGAATATTAGAAAGTCAATAAAGAAGCAATTCAAGAAGAGCGAGAAAGAGAAAACTGTGATATAGAAATGGAGGAATTTCAAGAAAAGGTCTTTAAAGAAACCAGAGAAAAGGATACTAAAGTATAAACCATACTAATCTGAAGAACTCGAAACATGTTTTAATAAAAATTTGCAAAATTTTGGGAGATATTTGGTGATAAAATCACCAAAGGAGGGAGTTGATGGAGCGAGGTGGAGAAACAAAATTATGTATACCCCTCGTGAAATAATTTCCTCATAACTGTAACTTTTATTAATTGTGTGGTGTGGAAAACATTAATCAACATAGTATAGAATGCACACATAAATACACGTGGGAATACTAATCTGCTTGTATGGCGAAAATATAACTAACTAATTAATGTTGTTGTTGTGATGTGAAATAACGCAAAAGCTTCGAACAAAAGCGGCATAAATGTGCTTTTTGTTAATGTATTTGTGGCAGAAACCGAAGGATAAGTGAGTATAAATTGCATATATGTTGCTTGTTTGCTAGGTAATAACTACACGGGAAAACTTGGTAGGGGGGTAAACAGAATGGTCATATTTCAATAATTAACATTTAATTGTGTTTGTTTCTATGATAGTTCCCATTCTGGCCTGTGAGGCCTAGTGAAAATATGGCTGCTCTATTAACTGTGAATAGAAGACGAACTGAGCATGCGCATCCCAAGTCCGAGTTTGAATGTGAGCTGCCTGTGCATGAACAAAACCAGTTCAAGGACAATATGCCCTGGAAGTCCTGATGACTGCCAAAAAGAAAGGACGTTTGAGTTACTGAACGTGGGAAAAGTTCATGGAGTTGCTAGTTGAGGATGTGACTAGGCCAAAGACTTTCTTAAACAAAGGACTCTTTAAAATTCAGCTGACACAATAAAAATTGAATATTAGAATGATGAGGTGATGCTCATCCACCCCAAATTTGTCCAATCAGAATTCGAGTTTATGCTGATAGTTACTTTTTAGATAGATAAAGTTAGTGAAATAATGTATAAAAACCCTCGACTTTACTTAAGAAAAAACTCCTCTTCGATTTCCTCCTGTGATGCTGTCAGGATGCTGATTTTCCTGAGATGTAACATTTTCTTGAATAAATGTTTCGATTTCTTTGAATGAGAACTGAGTTTTAGATGAGGTTCTTAGTCAGGGTAATTAGGAGAAAATGAATTTTGGGAACTATCTGTCTTTTCTAATATTTGTGTTCTGAAATCTAAATAATAATGTCTATTTCTGAATCTTTAAAATAAATGAAAATAACCCTTTGAAATAAAAAAATTCTTTAAAAGTTACTTTGAATAAAGAAATAAATAAAGCGAATAAACTGTTAGACCTGCTAAACTTTGATTTTAATAAAATTAGATAAATGGAGAATTAAGCTGGTCTTGTATTTTCCAACGCCTAATTTTTTACTAGCAGATTCGTCGACCATAATGGTGGTGTGTCTAAAAAAATGTTTTGTTAATAAAAACCATGGTAAACTCATTTAAACTGAAGGTGTAAATAGTATAAATATTCAGCTTTAGTTTAGACACTCCGCTATGATACAGCAGCTCTCCTTTGAATTTCACCGATCCATGAAGTAGGTTGGAAGCTGTTTTGTGAGTAACTCGCAGTGTTATGGGCCCCACTGATGAGTAGATGTATGATTTTGTTCTTCAAGGAAATGTGACATGGTTTTAGAAATGATTTCCGGAGTAGCGCTGCATCAACTGCTTCTCCAGTCACTGCAGCCTCTGGGGTGTAGTGTGTGTTTCCTGAAGGAAGATAAGGTGTGCATGCTGGTGTTTGAGGTAGAAGTATGCTAACTAGCGTTTATGCGCTGTGTACATGCTGCATACTTCTGGGCGAGGAACCTACTGCATGCAGGAAGAGTCATAAAAAGTGTGGTGAGCGAAGCTGGTCCTAGGCATGTAGTGCGACCCGGTAACTGTCCTCCTTCGCAGTTGCTGCACTGCTCCCACCCTCCTAGGAGAGTGATGCCTTGCTATGTGGCCAGAGTAGCGAGGGAGAGAATACAGAGTTAAAGCAATTGCGAAAATTAACAACATGCAGAGTATACCACAACCGGAGATACGCCCCAACAGAGAATTACATTTAACATTGAAGGAGGTGGGATGGTGACTGAATTAGTGAGTACAATGTCCAAGCATTGGATCTCCCTGATTGGACGCATCAGTTTAAAGCTAGACTTGTCTATTAGTAGGCAAGGAGCCGGAAAGAAGGGGTGGGGGGGAGAAAGTGGTGCAACCCCTATATCTTTGCTGGACAGGGGGTCCCAACATCTCAATTTTTGAGTAACAGGAGATAGGTCTAAAAGCCATGGGACAAGGCCAAGGACACAAGGTTCCTATCTGTAGGTGATGTAGGTGTTATCAGGTTTCAGCTGGTGAGGCTGGGACTCCAGAATGAAGCCCTTTGAGGAGTTAGAGTCCATGTCGGAAGAGAAGATGCGTGGACCCCCTCTCCACCAGAGGTCCTAGCTGCCTCCATCAAAAATGCTGAGGTCTAAAGAGCAGGGCGTCTGTCCTCGATGATGTGTTCCAGAGCTGGAGACTTCGTGGGTGGGGAGGATGGAGAAGTGCTGCGCCAGGGCCGGTTCCTTCTTTTATGCTGCGGCAGGGAAGGGAGGGGTACCCCAGTGGTTTGCAGTTGTATCGTGGCTAGCGCCTTCTCCCCATCCGCCACCCTGTCAGCAAGATTGCGTTGGTCGTTCCCGGAGGAACCTCAGCTCCAGCACAAGGGAACCCAGTTTGGTTTCCATGGATAATCAAGAGCTTTAAACGGCTGCCAAGATTGTATCCAACATGTCTGTGGCTGGAGTTGAGGGGCGACAAGGCCTCCGGGTCGGAGTGTCTGGTACAAGCAATAGTGAGATGGCGGTCAGGGATGCATGGGTCGATACAGTCATCCGCAGTCTGCCCATCATGGAGTTGATTCAAGACGCAATGGTAAGGGCAGCTTCACGGTCCTCTGCAAGATGGATTTATCCCGGCAGATCTGCGTCTACTCATGGGGTAGCTAGGCTACCGCCAGCGGCCATCACTATGTTCCAGTTGGGGTGCCCTATATAGTGTGACAGTTAGTGCTGGTCCCCACTGACCGTATCAGGCCCCCAACTTCCTGTAGCAATTGTGCAATGGTGGCTCTCCACAGGTGGGACATGAAGTGAGCTGGTCCTCAAAGAGGTGGCTGGGAGTTCTGTTCTGTCCCCCTTGCAGCATTCGCGGAATCACAGCAGTCCGGCCTGATAGAGCACTTACAGCACTCTAAATTGTATGGGTGCATTATACTCATGGTTAAAATGCATATTTGTCATTTGCAGTGTTTCATGATTATTAAAATGCATTTATTCAAGTCACAGTGTATTATTCCTGTATATATAATGTGCAGGATGAAGTTATACTCCTATAATGTAATTGTATGTAGTTCAAGTTGCCTGCATTGTAGGCCCAAATTGCAGGTTGTTGTTAGTTTCTATTCTCCTTGGTTACTCAAGAATTAATTAAATGAATCCTTTTTGTATTCGAAGATAGTATGTTCTCATCCTACTGCAGGTGCAGGAATTCGACCTCGTTTTTCTTAGATTAAGGAGCTACCTGGAATGTCTTTGAAGAAGGCTGTAAGGCGAGAAGGGAGGACGCCTTTCATGTCTGGCCTATATGGGAGCCAAAGACACTGGAGAGGAGCTGAACAAACTAATGCTCCTGTGGAAAGTTACTAAATTGTTGCAATGTGAATTTTTATTAGATGTATTGTGGGCCGAACATTGTCTTTTTGTATGATGTGCAGGGTCAGATTTGAGAGACTTCTGTTTTATCATAGAAGAAGGAACATCTTAGAACGAGCTCCATAGACTTCAGCTATCTGACCCCTTTTGATGGGAGTACTTCTTAGGAAGTCAACATGTGCTGACACCTTTGGGGTACGATAGAAAGGAGATAGGCAGGACCATCATTTAACGCAGTGTAGGGAAAGATATTTTGCGTTTATTCCTCAATGAAAAGAAAATTGGACTCAGGTTCTATTCTGTGTTGCATTTTGATTTTGGAGTTTATCATATTGTGCCTTTTATGCCGAATGAATTATATTAGTAGATTTACCTCTGTATTGATTTTCATGTACCTATATTCTCTGATATTTAGGTGTGGTTACATTCAATTATTTTTGGCTTTATAATAAATCCATCAAAACGAAGTCCAGAGTCTGTGGTCCTTTAGAGCTGACTAATTTGTAAGTATAATCTTGAATTGCTTTGATCCACTCTAACACTTATAGCAGGCAAATAAAAGACCCTTGGTATTGATTTTAGTAGGGAAGGCAAGGAGTAAATTTAGCGTAATCAAATGGTAGCAGAGGATGGTTTGCCTCCAAAAGAGAGGGGAGAAAGAGGAATTAGAGTAGAAACGGAAGAAAATTGGGCTCTGGACTTGGAGTAGACGATGGCGAAGGCAAAGACTGATGGAGGTCGGCGGATGCTGATGGTGCGGCGGAAACGGTGGTAGCATGAGTATGAAACCGTGTGGTGTGTTAGATTGTGGTGACAAATTCATTGTGTGATATCTTGCAAAGTTGGAATGCAAGTTGAGTGAGTGTGGGTTAATCGGTTAACTGGTCAGGACGCGTGCGGGTCAGGAAGTTTGGTGAGCAGACTCCAGAGAAGTCCAAGATCCCGGGATAGTTGTATTTGTAATTGTCTGATCAATACTGTGGGTGTCGTGAAGCGCTATTGATGATTCACTTGTGATAGGGAACTTTGTGTGAATGCAGGAGTACGTCGTGGTAGAAAGCCTCAGGTACCGGGGTAGGACGGGGGTCAGAGCGGACAAATGTTCTTGTACGAGTGTTCTATTGATCTTTTAGCGGATGGACAATTACTTGTTTTATGTAACTAGAAGTTATTGTGACTGTAGTAGGAAGCAGTTACTTGGTCTAATAGCTTTTGGATATCCAGTTACTTGTAGTACGAATGTGTGAGCGAATGCACAAGGTGAAATTGTACAGGAGGGTGAGCGGCTGCAAAGAGGAAGCAGTGACTTAAGTGCGCGCTGCGCTGGGGTTGGTCAGTCGGTGTAACGCTGCACTGGGATTGGTGGCAGTTTGTCTGAAGTTAAAGATTGAGTTGCAAATTATTGATTTCCATGATGAGATGTTTTAAGGTGTTGCGAGATTTGTGTAGAGGCAACACAGGGGTGGTGACTCGGATGGGAGAAGAAGCTCCACCAGAGGATACCCCAGCTCATTATATGGCAACAAATGCGGGACTCCATACTATAGTGTGGCTGCAAAATTAGCATAACATTACAGAGAAAGAGGGAGAATTGGCTTGCCCTCATAATGGCTCATTTCGTATGGAGGTGCTGTACCAACCGAGGGGAGTGATGGCTTCTCTAAAACCTCTGCCTAGACCAACACAATTTGTGGCATTAGACGCATGGATGAGAGCAGCAATGGCAAAGAGAAGAGAAGCGTCACAGGGAAGAATGAAAAAGGCAATGAAGGCATATCAGGATGCCAGGTGGGATGCACTACTGAAGAGATGGAGAGTAGACACCACAGAGGGAGAGCGCCTATATCCATTTAGGTTGCTAAAAGAAGGGTCTGAAGGAAAGAGTAAGACAAAGGAGGACAGTAATACAGATGATAGTTTTCTTGAGAAACTACTAGCAGAACGTCCTCCACCTTGTGACTCTAGGTTGGAGCCGGAGAAAACACAGAAAACAGAAGAAGCTTTTGGAGTGGGAGGAACAGGTTCAGAAGAGCAGACAACAGGAGTAAGAGGGAGAATGTCAGTGGGAATAAGAATTCCAGGAGGATACGGAGGAATAGGTTACTCAGCTCCTGAGCCAGATGACACAGCATGTACCATGTGATTGCCAGAAGCTCTTACGGTACCAGTTACTATTGGACCTGTAGTTTCAATATATAACCCTAGAGAGAGAGCAGGTAGAAATCAACCAACACCAGGAGAAGGGGAAGAGACTATGGGCTCCATTAAGATCGCAGTGGCGATCCGCCCGCCATCCTTGCTGCAAAGACCCCTGCCATATTACCATGGCTGGGGGGTCCACGGCGGACGAAAAGACCGTCCGCCGCTTTTCCGCCCTGTCGACAAGTCGACCAGGCAGAAAAGGGATCAATTTGGTGGCGGTGTCTGTTAGACACCACCAGCCATATTAAGATGAGGGCGGTGACATACCTTTCCGTGGCGGAAAGGCATGTAGGGATTTCTGCGGGGGCCTGTTGCTGGCCCCCAGGAACTCTGGGGGTGGGGGTGCACATGGGGGGGTACCTATGGTATCCCCCTGCATTTCAATGTACAACGTGGCAGGCACAGTGCGGTGCATTGAAAAGCACAACATGCATTTTTAGCATTGCGGCGGGCGGTGCTTTCAGCACCGCCCGCCTCCATGTTAAAAATGCGGGATGCACCCGTCAGTGTGGCAGGCGCATTCTAATGGGATGTGCAGGACTGCCGCTAGCATTGGGGGCGGTCCCATTTCCCACTAGTATGGCGGGCGGACTTTATTAATGTGCCCTTATATCTGGAGGGAGTCTTACAATGAGTGGAACGGGGAGGGCTCAAATGCCAATGGAAGCTAGTACTCAACTGCCAGCTACGGATGATCCATCAAGAATGGACAGTGGGACAGAACAAAGACGAATAGGAGCTTTGGCAAATTCTAGGTCAGACATTAGAATGTGGGTTCCACCGGTGAGGGAGTCAATGATACAGAGAGAGGAATTGGATATGAGACGAGAAACGCCTAGATGACGGTTCGAACCACAGTGTCTGAGTGTAACCATTTGAGAAGTTGAAGTTGTGAGAGAGAAAGTCGCCCAGTGTTGAGAATGGAGGAGAGTGTAGGTCCAAGGAGAGCACAAAGTTTTGGCAGGGAAGAATCAGGAAGTGAAAGAGGTCAGAGAATTATACAAGGTGCAATGAAGGTACCATTAATATATGTGGTAAGATTAAATGCGGAAATAGATGAAGTGATTGAAAGGAATCTGCCATTGGAAAGAATTGAAGCATATGACCCAAGTGAATTGCTATCTGTAGCTAAGGATGTTACTAAAAAGGCTAAGCGAGCTCGCAAAGCATTGGTACAGTTGAGACGAAGGTATGAAGTGGACTTCGCCAAAACAAAGTTGATGCAGGGAAGCTGTAGATTGAATTATACTGATCAAGACTTAGAGGAAAAGCGAACGACAGGACTAAAGGCACAAATTAGAGACTTGGTGATAGCGATGCGACCATGAAGAGAATTAGACAAATGGGAAGAGAGGTGGTATAAAAAGAAAAGCGCCAAGAAAGTGATCGGAGATACTCCGCCTCCGGGTGGAGGGACGGGAGCAGCAGGCAATTACCCTCTGAGAGAAGTACAAAATGGGGGGTATGTACAGGTACCATGGAGCAGGGGTGATTTGGCAGCATTCACTAATGATTTTCATCGGCTGAGGGAAAAGCCTGAAGATTGGTATAAACAGATTGACAGATTTGTCAAGATTACAAAGGTGTTATGGATTGATTTGAATACCCTATTTGACATAGTGGGCGGCATGCAAGGTTGCCATTGATTGGCCCACTACCCAACCAGCTAGAGAAGAGGCGAATCATGGTCCTTCACCCGAGGTAATGAAGAAATATGAACAAGTGATCACATGTTTACAATCCAAAGTAGCTCCACAAACTGTTGATTGGCTTAAAATCGACCGTACTACTCAAGATTCTAAGGAGTCTGTACATGACTATTATGAGAGACTTTTAGTGGCTTTTAAACAACATAATGGATTGGACACCATTGAGCAGAAAGACATGGGACAGTTTGTCTCGAAGTTTTTGTTGGGATTAAAATCTGATATGAGTTTAATGATACAACATCATTTGATATGTTGGCAGAATAAGTCAGTGGGCGAAATTCGGTGTTATGCTAAATATTGCAGTGAGCAGGTAGAGGCTTCACAAAAGAAAATGAAAGATACATTGATGATGGTACAGTTGAGAAATGCCGAAAGGCCTGAATGGATGCAAGGGGTTGGAGGAGCGATGGGCCGAGGAAGAGGAAGTTGAAGGGGAATGAATCAACAGACAGTATCTCAACTTGGACAAGGAAGAGGAAGGGGTATGGATGCAGGTATGGGAGCTGATTGGGTGCGAATCAAAAGAAGGTCACTGCTTGTCATTATTGTCACAAAATCGGGCATCGGAAGCACGAGTGTCAGTTAAATATGGCAAATCAAATGCAATATGAGGGAGATGGACAGATGTCTGAAGGGTTGAATACCGTGACAAGACCTAGATCCATGTATGGGGAGGTTGTGAGTCGTAAATGCTTACCTAGGTATTCTAATTGACAATGAGAATACACGGCACCAAGCGATTAAAGCTAGGAAATTGCTCTTTATGAGAACGACAGTGGCCCTAGTGAACTTTGCTCATGAACTAGGCGAGACCTCCACTAGAGATGCTTTAAACCTACCAAGCTAAGTGTGTTAGTACAGCAACATAACGAGCGGGGGTTTGGGGACACAGCAATTTAGCTGAAATTCAGAATGTCAAAAATGCCTTTTTAAGATATTTATTGGCTGTCCAGCAAAGTACCTCAATGTACATATGCCATAATGAGTTAGGAATACACTACATTGCTGATATAATAAAAATCCAACCAGTACTATTATGGCACCGGATTTAGACATCCACCAAAACAACTTTTAACCGTAATGTCCTAGGGAACAGCCTCAAGCTTGACAAGGTACTAAAGATTGTGTGGTTTAAATATATAAAACATTTCTGACAGACATAACCCTATCTGAGTTTTATAAAAATCCCACACTGATTGGGTCAATTTCAAGAAAAACCTTCAAAAAGCAATGTATGACCCACATAGAGGAGATCAGACTAGCCTACGAGGCACAAAAGCCCCGGTGCAAAGAAAACAAATGATACGCTCAACATTTAGCATCCAAACATACTTGACCTATACATCAAGCGGGTATGACACATTTGTACTAACTCATCTTAGATTGGACATATTTCATCATTTAGTAACATTTCCAACAACGAACGACTGGGCAAACATTCTACCCAATTGCCCCTGAGATGCAGTCTCACCCCAAACATCAATGTATGTTTCATTGTTCTGTAAATGTTATAAATAATATAGGAAAAAGTGGTTTTTCCCAATTTTAAAATTATAGGGGTTGAGACAATGCCACCCAGCTTATCTTGCTCTGCAGTTTATGGATTCAGATTGTGCTACGAGAAATAGTGTGCAATTTTTTTAAAAGGTCCATTAAACATAGACAGCATCTTTGAATAATTGAATATATAAGAGCACATTCCTAGGCTGATTGCTATTAACACATTTTTTTAATGTAACAATTTTGTTGTTATTTAAAAAAGTAATTTTATCAATCTTATTGTAAAATTGTGATGCATTAGAATACCCAGTTATACTGGTGCTTAAATTTACTGTTTTTATGATAATCAAATAATTTTTATGACTTTTCAAAAGACTGTTATAAACTGTGCTTTTATGGTTTTTAATGAATCAAATGGAGACCGAATAAAGCTGATTTTGAATTTAATTGAGTCGCAAATGCAGATACCATTGATTGATTGAAAAAGCTTTATTCGAGTTATACACTCATAAAAGCACAAACATGGAATTAAAAATTCATACATTTCAAAAAACATTACATACATTTTAAAACACATTACAATTAAAATTCATATTTCATATATATAAAATACATTTTAAAAACTTGTGCAAGCTTTCTCGAATTTTTTATTTTTTTTATTTAGTACATGTTAGGAGGTAGAGCCCTCCGCCTAATAGACCATGCCCACCACAAGTATTTTGCTGTTCCTACTACAATGGGCATTTCAGTGGAGGTACAGATGATTCTCAACCCCTCTATACCACTTAGTACCCCAAGGTTTCTACAAACAGGTGCCAGCCATAATTTCCTTGGGTTTGCATAGGCCTCGCACAAAAATAAAAAGTGAGTAATACTTTCATTGGGGGCTCCACATACCGGGCAACACGAGCTATTGCTGCTCCTCCAACTACACGTCAATGACCTCAGGGGGAGAGAACCTGCCCTTAACTGGAAGAATAATTTCCTATCTAACGGAACAGTTATACTGTCCCAATATTGTTCCAGTGCAGGTCTCGTTTTAATTTCCATAAATCTACCCCCCATTGTTTCTGAATGTGTACTCCTCCAGAGCTTATGTTCTATATGGTCCCAATATATGGCCTTAATAGTGTTTTTACTTGGGAATACTTCCCCAAGAGGATTTTCCCAGAGATTAGAGAGACCGAGCTCAGCAAGAACATCCCTGAGCATCTTCAACCATGTAATTTTATGAAATACATCCGATTTAACTAGGGCTAGAAACCCATCAGCATAGTGTCTGATCTCTGGGGTCGTCCAAAGCCGTCTCCAATAAAGGATAGGCCTTAGTCGGGCACGGTCACTAACCAATCTCCTTCCTAAATCCAGGCCAAGTGGTATTAGTGGGGTACTCTGGGGGAGACTTGTTATTCCTCTTAGGAACCTATTCTCAGATGTTTGTAGGGTGTGGAGCCTCTCAAAACCCCATGCTTCAGCCCCATACAGGGCTGCACCCAAGGCTTTAGCATCGTAGACCATGAGGACCGGTTTTAGAGGCCTAGTTTTCGATTTTAGTTGTTCTACCCGGAGCGCCCCTGAAATCTGCTGGTGTTTCAGTACCGCCTTCTCAATGTGTCGCGACCAACCTTGCTTACTCGATATCTCTACCCCTAGGTAAGTAAAAACATTTACTACCTCAAGCTTAATGTTATTCAGAGATACCCTTGGTTGGGATCGGCGCTTTTGTCCGAAAACCATCAGCTTAGTTTTACTAACATTAACTTCGAGACCTTGTTCCCTGCAAAACATATCAAATATGTTCAAGGCTCGCTGGAGTCCTGCCGGGGTTTTGGACACAATCAGGGTATCGTCAGCGAACATCAGGATCGGAACCCTGGTGCCCGCTAGCGATGGTGCGCCTACCCTTGCATCCAGCATCCTATCCACTATACCATTAATGAACAAGGAGAATAGCAGGGGTGCCATTGCGCACCCCTGCCGTACACCCCGCTCGACTGGAAAATTAATGGTAGATTCCCCATTCCTCCCCCACTGGACTTTGGCAAAGTTGCTTTCGTGGAGACGCATTATTAATGTAAGCAACTCTGGTGGGACCCCTATCTTTTTCAGAACTACCCACAACTTGCTCCTGGGCACCAAGTCGAAGACAGCCCTCAAGTCTACGAATGCTACATAGAGGCTGCCTTCGCCAAGGAGTACAGTCCCCCACCGTAGCATGGTAAATCGAAATATTTGATCTACCGTGCTAGTTGCCCGCCTAAATCCTGCCTGGTAGGGGGAGAGGGCATTATTCTCATCTACCCAAGCCATAAGTTTGTTAACCACCATTTTCCCCACCACTTTTTGAATAGTGGCAATCAAACTTATCAGCTTATAGTTGGCCGGGAGTGACCGATCGCCTTTCTTATAGATCGGTATAATTATTGCCCCCTTCCATATTTCTGGGATTTTAGCCCCTTTGGCTAGAGCATTTCCCAGTAAGGTCACGTACCTAGCCCACCGAACCTTGTCATGCTTAAATATATCAGAGGGAATTCCATCTAACCCCGGTGCTTTCCCCCTTGTAGTGTTGAGATTACCAGTTCAGCTTCTTCATTTGAGAATAGGTTTCCCTTGCAAAATACCACTGGTATAAAATCTATGGCCATAGTATCCCTATTCTCTGCATACTGGGGTTTAAAATACTCGACCCAGGATGCCTCATTAACATTGTTATCTGGGTTATTAGGGGTACCACCTCTGCCCCACTTCACGATTTTCCAAAAAAGTCTGGAATCTCTTGACCCAGAAGCTTCGAGTAGCTCCTCCCAATGTTCCTCATCCCACTGTTTCTTAGCCTTACGGATGTTATCATTGTATTGTTTCCTGGCTATACTAATCGAAGCCTTATCCCTGCTTTTGATTGCCCTACCCAACTCCAATCTGGTTAACCTACACTGTTTATTAAACCACCTCGCCTGTTTAATGGGTGCTTTTCTATTTGCCTTGACTAATCTAGTAAAATGCAGTTTTATCAAGGAAAAGAATGTGTCGTGTATGTCTGTTGTTGAGGAGGAACCAGGTGTTACAGGATTTACTATTTCCATGGCGGCAATTGCTTTGTCCACCTCCAAGTTTATGTGATCCAAGGAAGCCAGGTTTGCCAACACATTTGGCCATTTCACCCTTCGTGAGTCATTAGCCATGACCGGTACGATCTCGCTAAGCGACTCTGGGTTGTCAGGCGTGGCCCTCCACCAGGAATGGGTGACACAAAGGGGATTATGATCGCTTTCTAATCTACCTTTGATTTCCATATCACCTACCCCACACCATAACTTAAGGCTACAAATGACATAGTCAATCCTACTTTTACTGTGACCATTGTCAAATGTGCAATTTCCTCCCTGGTCACTCTTTGTCCTGCCATTAAGGGCCCTCAGGCCATGTTCCAGACATAACGCGTTCAACAACAGTATATCTTTTGTCCACCGCTTGACTGGTACAAGATTTAGGTTTGGGACACCCCATTGGGCATCTTCCTCCTGCCCTATTGGGTGTTCCGTGTTTTCTAGGGGCTCGAATGTCCTATTGAGGTCACCTGCCACAACCACTCTATTTCCCAGTGACTGTGATTCTAGGAAGGTGGATAGAACTTCTAGGGTAGGGGAGTTCCCAGCACGTGTACCCCTAGCATAAATATTATAAATGTCTATCACACCCCCCTTTTCTGGTGATATTCTTAGCAATTGTATATCTTTACAGCCCAGGTCAAGCACTTTTATTTTAACTTGTAAGCTTTGCTTGATCCAGACTGTTAGACCTCCCATAGGTCTGCCCCTTGGGCCTCTACTCGCTGGTATACAAAAATTTAAGTAACCTGGGAGAAAGATTGGGTCACAAGCCCATGTCTCTTGAAATAAACACATTTCAAACCCAATAACAAAATCTATCCAATTTTGAGACAACAATCTAGTACTCAACCCCGCGATGTTCCACGAAAAAAAACCTCCCCATAGTGTTGCCTTTGCAAATCCCCCCATCAATAACTGGCATGACCGGGAAGTTGGTCGGGCTCTCGCAATCACCACCCTCTTCTAGAACAATATCTACACTGTTAACATCTTTACCATCATTTGTACCCATACTTGGTGAAAATCTAAATTCACCTCCCATGTCTTCCAAACATACCATAATGTCCCCCCTCATATTTCCATTTTCCCTGTTGTTAAACACTCCATCTAGGCTAGACGTTACATCCCTATTTATTACCAGCAATTTCTCAGGTATGTCCCCCCTGGCCATATTATCCCCAAGATCAATGGGTTCAGCTGGTTTCCGTCAACATCCCCACCTCGTGTTCCCTAGCCCATCATGAGGGTTATATGCCTGTTCATAACAGCCACTTGGTCGTGTGATAGGGACAAAAAAAGGGTAAGTCTCTGCCCAAGGAAAGAGACTAGGTCTCACTGGCTCGTTGTTCCCACCAAAATGAGTGGCCACAGGTCTTGGATAAAAAAAAGTGAGATCCACAATACCAATCCCACCACTGCTAGTACTCCAACCAGGTCTCGTAATTAACCCTACCACCCTTGGGTCTTGGAAGTTAATTATAATGCATTCGCCCCCCAGTTTTTTCAAGGTACTCCCTATCCAGTTGACCCTTCTCACCCCAATGATCAAACCATCCACTTCCCCTGGCAAAGGTCTGTTGACCCGTAACCAATGCATAACTTTGTTTTTTTAACATGTCATAGGTTTCTCTTTGTCCTGCCAATAAGGGGGGAACATTGGTAAGGATAGCCACATAGGGGTAAGAATCAGGGGTAAGTTGTACCGGGGGTATCCTAGTCGGGAGTTTAGTCACATAGGATATTGGTTGGCTATGTTCTGGAACGACAAGACATGGTGGGGCAACATTTTTCAGTACTGTAGGAGCCTTATTTCCTTCAGCTATACTATTTCCATCCCTTGCAGGACCTCCCATATTGGTCACCTTTGGAACGTGGGGCATGTATGTTCCAACACCGTTATTACAGGAAGTTTTATCATTACTTGCCAATGGGCCATGACTAGTTGTCAAAGTGTTTGGCAAGGGTGGAGTGTTATTCTTGATAACAGTAGCGGCGTTCTTTGGACTGCCCTTTCTGCCTTTTGCTGCAGTACTGTGGGGCTTAGTTTTCTTGCAATTACTATTAATTGCAGTAATCGGTGGGTCAGCGATAGTCTTGCTACTCTGTCCTTTACCCCGCTGACTAGGTGCAGTACTCACAGTTGGAGGTTGTAAGTCAACCAACGGGGCACCTTCATCTCGCTCAACTGTTTGTTGATTGTTCCCATTTTCTCCCATTTTGTGGCAAGACTTAATTAAAGATTTTGTGGAAAAAAAGTTATCTAAGCTAGCCTGCTCTAGGTGGTCCAGTTGTTCTGCTAGCTTTTTAAGTCTAATCTCAAGGGGGTTTAAAAGGGAACGTATTAATTTTTCCAATTCTAAAAGGAATTCTGGCTTAGGTGTTGGTGGCCCAGGGGATGCTATGATAATAGGATCTGTACCTGATGATAATGGTGTCGTAGGAGTTACCAATGTTATTGTATCTACATCTACCGAAACGGCTTCACCCTCTCCCGTTGGTAGTCCAATAGAATTCTCTACAGGGACATAACTAGGGCGTGTATTAGTGCCCAATTTCCTATATTTTCTTGGGGGTTTTAGGACTTGACATTTTTTTACAGTAGCACCCCTTTTCCTTTTTGGACAGGGTTTAGGTTTTATAGCATGCGCTTGGACACAAAGTTTTGATGTGAGGTTTTGCCCAGTAGGTGAATGAATGGGAACATTAGGGGACTTTGCAGGCACAGTAGTGACTACTATGTCTAAGGGGAAAGTACCCAATGACTCATTTACTGGGGGTGGATGTTGCGGGATGTCATGTACAACAGGTAGTAGAATAGATGATAAGGGAGGGGAAACTTTGACTTTTACGTTTCTCAAGAGGAGTTTTCATAAGCTCAATGGACAACCTACGCCCAGCACGTCTTTCTACCAAGGCGATTTCCCTATCAATATCCTGAGGCAGCCGTTTAAAGTAGGTATCTAGGGGGCCCATGACGGCAGCCTCCACCTCGCCCATAGATGGCAGCAAGGTGGAAGTGCTTGTAGAACAAGCCATATAGGTAACCCTTATACCACCTCAATGTATAATAACAGGTCAGGGCAATATCGCTGATAGAGCTGATTGGGTGCGAATCAAAAGAAGGTCACTGCTTGTCATTATTGTCACAAAATCGGGCATCGGAAGCACGAGTGTCGGTTAAATATGGCAAATCAAATGCAATATGAGGGAGATGGACAGATGTCTGAAGGGTTGAATACCGTGACAAGACCTAGATCCATGTATGGGGAGGTTGTGAGTCGTAAATGCTTACCTAGGTATTCTAATTGACAATGAGAATACACAGCACCAAGCGATTAAAGCTAGGAAATTGCTCTTTATGAGAACGACAGTGGCCCTAGTGAACTTTGCTCATGAACTAGGCGAGACCTCCACTAGAGATGCTTTAAACCTACCAAGCTAAGTGTGTTAGTACAGCAACATAACGAGCGGGGGTTTGGGGACACAGCAATTTAGCTGAAATTCAGAATGTCAAAAATGCCTTTTTAAGATATTTATTGGCTGTCCAGCAAAGTACCTCAATGTACATATGCCATAATGAGTTAGGAATACACTACATTGCTGATATAATAAAAATCCAACCAGTACTATTATGGCACCGGATTTAGACATCCACCAAAACAACTTTTAACCGTAATGTCCTTGGGAACAGCCTCAAGCTTGACAAGGTAATAAAAAGATTGTGTGGTTTAAATATATAACACATTTCTGACAGACATAACCCTATCTGAGTTTTATAAAAATCCCACACTGATTGGGTCAATTTCAAGAAAAACCTTCAAAAAGCAATGTATGACCCACATAGAGGAGATCAGACTAGCCTACGAGGCACAAAAGCCCCGGTGCAAAGAAAACAAATGATACGCTCAACATTTAGCATCCAAACATACTTGACCTATACATCAAGCGGGTATGACACATTTGTACTAACTCATCTTAGATTGGACATATTTCATCATTTAGTAACATTTCCAACAACGAACGACTGGGCAAACATTCTACCCAATTGCCCCTGCGATGCAGTCTCACCCCAAACATCAATGTATGTTTCATTGTTCTGTAAATGTTATAAATAATATAGGAAAAAGTGGTTTTTCCCAATTTTAAAATTATAGGGGTTGAGACAATGCCACCCAGCTTATCTTGCTCTGCAGTTTATGGATTCAGATTGTGCTACGAGAAATAGCGTGCAATTTTTTAAAAGGTCCATTAAACATAGACAGCATCTTTGAATAATTGAATATATAAGAGCACATTCCTAGGCTGATTGCTATTAACACATTTTTTTTAATGTAACAATTTTGTTGTTATTTAAAAAAGTAATTTTATCAATCTTATTGTAAAATTGTGATGCATTAGAATACCCAGTTATACTGGTGCTTAAATTTACTGTTTTTATGATAATCAAATAATTTTTATGACTTTTCAAAAGACTGTTATAAACTGTGCTTTTATGGTTTTTAATGAATCAAATGGAGACCGAATAAAGCTGATTTTGAATTTAATTGAGTCGCAAATGCAGATACCATTGATTGATTGAAAAAGCTTTATTCGAGTTATACACTCATAAAAGCACAAACATGGAATTAAAAATTCATACATTTCAAAAAACATTACATACATTTTAAAACACATTACAATTAAAATTCATATTTCATATATATAAAATACATTTTAAAAACTTGTGCAAGCTTTCTCGATTTGTTTTTTTTTTAATTTAGTACATGTTAGGAGGTAGAGCCCTCCGCCTAATAGACCATGCCCACCACAAGTATTTTGCTGTTCCTACTACAATGGGCATTTCAGTGGAGGTACAGATGATTCTCAACCCCTCTATACCACTTAGTACCCCAAGGTTTCTACAAACAGGTGCCAGCCATAATTTCCTTGGGTTTGCATAGGCCTCGCACAAAAATAAAAAGTGAGTAATACTTTCATTGGGGGCTCCACATACCGGGCAACACGAGCTATTGCTGCTCCTCCAACTACACGTCAATGACCTCAGGGGGAGAGAACCTGCCCTTAACTGGAAGAATAATTTCCTATCTAACGGAACAGTTATACTGTCCCAATATTGTTCCAGTGCAGGTCTCGTTTTAATTTCCATAAACCTACCCCCCATTGTTTCTGAATGTGTACTCCTCCATAGCTTATGTTCTATATGGTCCCAATATATGGCCTTAATAGTGTTTTTACTTGGGAATACTTCCCCAAGAGGATTTTCCCAGAGATTAGAGAGACCGAGCTCAGCAAGAACATCCCTGAGCATCTTCAACCATGTAATTTTATGAAATACATCCGATTTAACTAGGGCTAGAAACCCATCAGCATAGTGTCTGATCTCTGGGGTCGTCCAAAGCCGTCTCCAATAAAGGATAGGCCTTAGTCGGGCACGGTCACTAACCAATCTCCTTCCTAAATCCAGGCCAAGTGGTATTAGTGGGGTACTCTGGGGGAGACTTGTTATTCCTCTTAGGAACCTATTCTCAGATGTTTGTAGGGTGTGGAGCCTCTCAAAACCCCATGCTTCAGCCCCATACAGGGCTGCACCCAAGGCTTTAGCATCGTAGACCATGAGGACCGGTTTTATAGGCCTAGTTTTCGATTTTAGTTGTTCTACCCGGAGCGCCCCTGAAATCTGCTGGTGTTTCAGTACCGCCTTCTCAATGTGTCGCGACCAACCTTGCTTACTCGATATCTCTACCCCTAGGTAAGTAAAAACATTTACTACCTCAAGCTTAATGTTATTCAGAGATACCCTTGGTTGGGATCGGCGCTTTTGTCCGAAAACCATCAGCTTAGTTTTACTAACATTAACTTCGAGACCTTGTTCCCTGCAAAACATATCAAATATGTTCAAGGCTCGCTGGAGTCCTGCCGGGGTTTTGGACACAATCAGGGTATCGTCAGCGAACATCAGGATCGGAACCCTGGTGCCCGCTAGCGATGGTGCGCCTACCCTTGCATCCAGCATCCTATCCACTATACCATTAATGAACAAGGAGAATAGCAGGGGTGCCATTGCGCACCCCTGCCGTACACCCCGCTCGACTGGAAAATTAATGGTAGATTCCCCATTCCTCCCCCACTGGACTTTGGCAAAGTTGCTTTCGTGGAGACGCATTATTAATGTAAGCAACTCTGGTGGGACCCCTATCTTTTTCAGAACTACCCACAACTTGCTCCTGGGCACCAAGTCGAAGACAGCCCTCAAGTCTACGAATGCTACATAGAGGCTGCCTTCGCCAAGGAGTACAGTCCCCCACCGTAGCATGGTAAATCGAAATATTTGATCTACCGTGCTAGTTGCCCGCCTAAATCCTGCCTGGTAGGGGGAGAGGGCATTATTCTCATCTACCCAAGCCATAAGTTTGTTAACCACCATTTTCCCCACCACTTTTTGAATAGTGGCAATCAAACTTATCAGCTTATAGTTGGCCGGGAGTGACCGATCGCCTTTCTTATAGATCGGTATAATTATTGCCCCCTTCCATATTTCTGGGATTTTAGCCCCTTTGGCTAGAGCATTTCCCAGTAAGGTCACGTACCTAGCCCACCGAACCTTGTCATGCTTAAATATATCTGAGGGAATTCCATCTAACCCCGGTGCTTTCCCCCCTTGTAGTGTTGAGATTACCAGTTCAGCTTCTTCATTTGAGAATAGGTTTCCCTTGCAAAATACCACTGGTATAAAATCTATGGCCATAGTATCCCTATTCTCTGCATACTGGGGTTTAAAATACTCGACCCAGGATGCCTCATTAACATTGTTATCTGGGTTGTTAGGGGTACCACCTCTGCCCCACTTCACGATTTTCCAAAAAAGTCTGGAATCTCTTGACCCAGAAGCTTCCAGTAGCTCCTCCCAATGTTCCTCATCCCACTGTTTCTTAGCCTTACGGATGTTATCATTGTATTGTTTCCTGGCTATACTAATCGAAGCCTTATCCCTGCTTTTGATTGCCCTACCCAACTCCAATCTGGTTAACCTACACTGTTTATTAAACCACCTCGCCTGTTTAATGGGTGCTTTTCTATTTGCCTTGACTAATCTAGTAAAATGCAGTTTTATCAAGGAAAAGAATGTGTCGTGTATGTCTGTTGTTGAGGAGGAACCAGGTGTTACAGGATTTACTATTTCCATGGCGGCAATTGCTTTGTCCACCTCCAAGTTTATGTGATCCAAGGAAGCCAGGTTTGCCAACACATTTGGCCATTTCACCCTTCGTGAGTCATTAGCCATGACCGGTACGATCTCGCTAAGCGACTCTGGGTTGTCAGGCGTGGCCCTCCACCAGGAATGGGTGACACAAAGGGGATTATGATCGCTTTCTAATCTACCTTTGATTTCCATATCACCTACCCCACACCATAACTTAAGGCTACAAATGACATAGTCAATCCTACTTTTACTGTGACCATTGTCAAATGTGCAATTTCCTCCCTGGTCACTCTTTGTCCTGCCATTAAGGGCCCTCAGGCCATGTTCCAGACATAACGCGTTCAACAACAGTATATCTTTTGTCCACCGCTTGACTGGTACAAGATTTAGGTTTGGGACACCCCATTGGGCATCTTCCTCCTGCCCTATTGGGTGTTCCGTGTTTTCTAGGGGCTCGAATGTCCTATTGAGGTCACCTGCCACAACCACTCTATTTCCCAGTGACTGTGATTCTAGGAAGGTGGATAGAACTTCTAGGGTAGGGGAGTTCCCAGCACGTGTACCCCTAGCATAAATATTATAAATGTCTATCACACCCCCCTTTTCTGGTGATATTCTTAGCAATTGTATATCTTTACAGCCCAGGTCAAGCACTTTTATTTTAACTTGTAAGCTTTGCTTGATCCAGACTGTTAGACCTCCCATAGGTCTGCCCCTTGGGCCTCTACTCGCTGGTATACAAAAATTTAAGTAACCTGGGAGAAAGATTGGGTCACAAGCCCATGTCTCTTGAAATAAACACATTTCAAACCCATTAACAAAATCTATCCAATTTTGAGACAACAATCTAGTACTCAACCCCGCGATGTTCCACGAAAAAAAACCTCCCCATAGTATTGCCTTTGCAAATCCCCCCATCAATAACTGGCATGACCGGGAAGTTGGTCGGGCTCTCGCAATCACCACCCTCTTCTAGAACAATATCTACACTGTTAACATCTTTACCATCATTTGTACCCATACTTGGTGAAAATCTAAATTCACCTCCCATGTCTTCCAAACATACCATAATGTCCCCCCTCATATTTCCATTTTCCCTGTTGTTAAACACTCCATCTAGGCTAGACGTTACATCCCTATTTATTACCAGCAATTTCTCAGGTATGTCCCCCCTGGCCATATTATCCCCAAGATCAATGGGTTCAGCTGATTTCCGTCAACATCCCCACCTCGTGTTCCCTAGCCCATCATGAGGGTTATATGCCTGTTCATAACAGCCACTTGGTCGTGTGATAGGGACAAAAAAAGGGTAAGTCTCTGCCCAAGGAAAGAGACTAGGTCTCACTGGCTCGTTGTTCCCACCAAAATGAGTGGCCACAGGTCTTGGATAAAAAAAAGTGAGATCCACAATACCAATCCCACCACTGCTAGTACTCCAACCAGGTCTCGTAATTAACCCTACCACCCTTGGGTCTTGGAAGTTAATTATAATGCATTCGCCCCCCAGTTTTTTCAAGGTACTCCCTATCCAGTTGACCCTTCTCACCCCAATGATCAAACCATCCACTTCCCCTGGCAAAGGTCTGTTGACCCGTAACCAATGCATAACTTTGTTTTTTTAACATGTCATAGGTTTCTCTTTGTCCTGCCAATAAGGGGGGAACATTGGTAAGGATAGCCACATAGGGGTAAGAATCAGGGGTAAGTTGTACCGGGGGTATCCTAGTCGGGAGTTTAGTCACATAGGATATTGGTTGGCTATGTTCTGGAACGACAAGACATGGTGGGGCAACATTTTTCAGTACTGTAGGAGCCTTATTTCCTTCAGCTATACTATTTCCATCCCTTGCAGGACCTCCCATATTGGTCACCTTTGGAACGTGGGGCATGTATGTTCCAACACCGTTATTACAGGAAGTTTTATCATTACTTGCCAATGGGCCATGACTAGTTGTCAAAGTGTTTGGCAAGGGTGGAGTGTTATTCTTGATAACAGTAGCGGCGTTCTTTGGACTGCCCTTTCTGCCTTTTGCTGCAGTACTGTGGGGCTTAGTTTTCTTGCAATTACTATTAATTGCAGTAATCGGTGGGTCAGCGATAGTCTTGCTACTCTGTCCTTTACCCCGCTGACTAGGTGCAGTACTCACAGTTGGAGGTTGTAAGTCAACCAACGGGGCACCTTCATCTCGCTCAACTGTTTGTTGATTGTTCCCATTTTCTCCCATTTTGTGGCAAGACTTAATTAAAGATTTTGTGGAAAAAAAGTTATCTAAGCTAGCCTGCTCTAGGTGGTCCAGTTGTTCTGCTAGCTTTTTAAGTCTAATCTCAAGGGGGTTTAAAAGGGAACGTATTAATTTTTCCAATTCTAAAAGGAATTCTGGCTTAGGTGTTGGTGGCCCAGGGGATGCTATGATAATAGGATCTGTACCTGATGATAATGGTGTCGCAGGAGTTACCAATGTTATTGTATCTACATCTACCGAAACGGCTTCACCCTCTCCCGTTGGTAGTCCAATAGAATTCTCTACAGGGACATAACTAGGGCGTGTATTAGTGCCCAATTTCCTATATTTTCTTGGGGGTTTTAGGACTTGACATTTTTTTACAGTAGCACCCCTTTTCCTTTTTGGACAGGGTTTAGGTTTTATAGCATGCGCTTGGACACAAAGTTTTGATGTGAGGTTTTGCCCAGTAGGTGAATGAATGGGAACATTAGGGGACTTTGCAGGCACAGTAGTGACTACTATGTCTAAGGGGAAAGTACCCAATGACTCATTTACTGGGGGTGGATGTTGCGGGATGTCATGTACAACAGGTAGTAGAATAGATGATAAGGGGGTGACCAGTGAGGGGAAACTTTGACTTTTACGTTTCTCAAGAGGAGTTTTCATAAGCTTAATGGACAACCTACGCCCAGCACGTCTTTCTACCAAGGCGATTTCCCTATCAATATCCTGAGGCAGCCGTTTAAAGTAGGTATCTAGGGGGCCCATGACGGCAGCCTCCACCTCGCCCATAGATGGCAGCAAGGTGGAAGTGCTTGTAGAACAAGCCATATAGGTAACCCTTATACCACCTCAATGTATAATAACAGGTCAGGGCAATATCGCTACACAAATAACTTACAGGAAGTACCAGGACTGTAAATGTCAGTGGGGTGGCCCGGCCCGGCCTCCTTCGGCCCCTGACGGCCACAGACGGTCCCGCTCTTGTCCCGGGCTTCTCCCGGCGCCCTCCCGCGCAGCGGGACACTCAAGTTGAAAATGTACTGGCTGGTGAGGAACGGGAGGAGCCTGCAGGGAGAGCGTCCCAGCTCTTACTGATTGGGAGTTGTGGGCGCTCCTGGGACTTGGAGTCCTGCGCCCACAACACGCTCGCAGCCCTGCAGGTCCCAACACCCAGATAAAGATGTAGAGCAGTGGAGCTGTATGAAGATGGCCTCCGGCGAAGCGGGACCCGCGCAGCGGGTACCGCGAGCAGTTGGTCAAGAGAGGCAAAAAGAAAAGTTCTGCAGTCCCAGCAACACAGCGATCCCAGCGTCAGCCCAGCAGCAAAGGAACAAAGAAATCCGCTGATGCAGGTTAGGAGGCGGGTTATTACAGCGTTGACCAGCCAGGGGAGGAGCCTGCAGGGAGAGCGTCCCAGCTGTTACTGATTGGGAGTTGTGGGCGCTCCTGGGACTTGGAGTCCTGCGCCCACAACACGCTCGCAGCCCTGCAGGTCCCAACACCCAGATAAAGATGTTGAGCAGTGGAGCTGTATGAAGATGGCCTCCGGCGAAGCGGGACCCACGCAGCGGGTACCGCGGGAAGTTGGTCAAGAGAGGCAAAAAGAAAAGTTCTGCAGTCCCAGCAACACAGCGATCCCAGCGTCAGCCCAGCAGCAAAGGAACAAAGAAATCCGCTGATGCAGGTTAGGAGGCGGGTTATTACAGCGTTGACCAGCCAGGGGAGGAGCCTGCAGGGAGAGCGTCCCAGCTGTTACTGATTGGGAGTTGTGGGCGCTCCTGGGACTTGGAGTCCTGCGCCCACAACACGCTCGCAGCCCTGCAGGTTCCAACACCCAGATAAAGATGTAGAGCAGTGGAGCTGTATGAAGGTGGCCTCCGGCGAAGCGGGACCCGCGCAGCGGGTACCGCGAGCAGTTGGTCAAGAGAGGCAAAAAGAAAAGTTCTGCAGTCCCAGCAACACAGCGATCCCAGCGTCAGCCCAGCAGCAAAGGAACAAAGAAATCTGCTGATGCAGGTTAGGAGGCGGGTTATTACAGAGTTGACCAGCCAGGGGAGGAGCCTGCAGGGAGAGCGCCCCAGCTGTTACTGATTGGGAGTTGTGGGCGCTCCTGGGACTTGGAGTCCTGCGCCCACAACACGCTCGCAGCCCTGCAGGTCCCAACACCCAGATAAAGATGTAGAGCAGTGGAGCTGTATGAAGATGACCTCCGGCGAAGCGGGAACCGCGCAGCGGGTACCGCGAGCAGTTGGTCAAGAGAGGCAAAAAGAAAAGTTCTGCAGTCCCAGCAACACAGCGATCCCAGCGTCAGCCCAGCAGCAAAGGAACAAAGAAATCCGCTGATGCAGGTTAGGAGGTGTAGTGTAGTTCCTAGTTTCCCACTAGGCCCTGCGCATTGGAATAACATAAACAGTAGTATTGACGTGGAACTGCTTATATTCCAGGTCTCCACTGACTATGCTAAACTTAATTGGGTTGTGTTACCAACTAGCTCAGAGGTCACTGGAAACTTTCTTCTCTGCATAGGAAGTGATCAGCTTCCTTGGCACAGACAAGAAGGGATTCAGTTTTCCAACAACCGTGCAACATGACAACTTTGCTCCTCAGATCAAGAGTCAATCTCTAGGGTCGTGTGAAACAATAGACATAGATTTCACTCAGTCAGTCTAGTGCAGTTTACTTTCACAAGATGTAGAGAATAGAGAGACGGGCGTTTGTCAATAAAGGGTTAACATTTATTGAACAGTCTTTCTTCTCGTACAAGAGAAATGTATTGCCACAATTGCAATAATTGTTATTATAAAAAGTACGTACAGTAAGATAAGTATTGCGAAATAGAACTGTTAAAGCATTGATATGGTTTCTTAGCCATACAATGGTTTAAAAGTAATAAAACATATATACAGTCATATATACATTAGGCTAACATACTCAACTGGTGCTTCTAACTAAGCCTACCCCAGTGTGCCTGACCTAAGCCTAACACGTGAGAAGGAGAGTAAGTAAGTAGCTTTAAGTTAAGTTGGTTTTGCCAAGGTTTGTTTCAAGAATTCTCGTCTAAGGGTTTAGTCAACACCATACCTCTGAAATAGAATGATGGAGGATTGGTATCTCCTTCAGGGGTCTCTCTCGATATCCCAGTCACCCGCGAGGGTAAACCGGAAGCGCCGGGACTGGATTTCTCTGCACGAGAAAGGCAGCGGCTTCTCTTCAGCGCGTCGAGGAAGGAGGGGTGACAGCGTCCGCGGGCAGCTGGAATCTGCTGGATGTCTTCGCAGAGGGACGGCTGTTCAGCTCCTTAAGCGTACTGCACCATAGTTCGCGCTGTAGTGGCGATAATGGTAATCAGCAGCTTCACCACCACAGGATAGCAGGCTGCAGCGACAGAGTGCTAGATTTACCAACACAGGGTCATGCAGGCAGCTGGCATCAGCAACAGGCAACGAACATTGCTTAAGACAACGTTGGTAATATTTATACCTGACAGGTGCCGGGTTTGACGCAAGATTGCTGGACATAAGACGTCAATTAAAGATGTCACTAGGAAGTGATAGTTATCAGTTGCTCATTAGAGTTCCATTACTAATCAAAACATAGCAAGCGGGGATTTCCAGGTTTGCTAAGTTTTTATCTTGTTGAAGAACTCGGAGTGTTATCTAGGAATATCAGATAGTGACTGCTGCTCTGTCATTGCACTAATTGGTCGCAAAAGGAAGTAGCAGAGAGTCATGCTGGAATGTGGCTCTGTTCGTGTGAGGCCAGAGATGACTTTTCAGAAAATCGCACTTGAACGGTTATGCCAATATAGGGAATAAATGGATTTATAGCCGAATAGGGGCATAAGGTCACAGTATCGATCAGGAACCTAGATAAACACGCAACACCCACTCCACGTGTTAATGTCCATCAAAATTACTAAAACTAAGCAATTAGATGCATGTGTAACATTGCCCACCCCAAAATACATAAATGCATTCGAAATAGGCGTACTTGTAATACATGGAATTTAGGTACTGTACGTTTTGTTTTAAAGCATAGGAATCATTCAAAAAATTATTGCATATGAAATCATTGAACGATTATGCATAAAGAATTACACATGAAGTATCTCTGACAGAAGAAAGGCGAGATAAATCATCACATAAAAATGCATTGTAATAACATGTGTGCTAGAGGCTGGTGTAATGTTGTTATGTCTCTAGATGTGTTTAGAAATAGAAGTGTGAAGCTTCTGTTCTCTAAGAATAGTTTTTACGTTAAGCAAAGAACTGTTCGTGCCAAAAAAAGGGTCAATATTAAAAAAAAAAAATTGTCCAATTCAAAGAAAATAGATTTCCAAAGCTCCTGGCAGTTTTTGTTGATCAAAACTGAAGGCCGAATACAGAGTTCATGGGAACGCTGTGTGTCGGAAAGCTTCTCAAAAGTTATTGTTTCTGTACAGGTGAGAACATCGTATCAGACAGGCTCTCAAAGAATTGGTCTACAAAATCAGGTGATAGTTCAACCAAATTAGATAGCGCTGTAACTTGGCAGGTGTGAGAATGATTGCTGTCATCGAAGGCAGGACCAGCAATGCTCACAGAACGTTGTACCTGGATGATGTTGCTTTTGTCACTCGCTCCACTGTTACCACTTGGCTGTAGCACAGGAGTCTCCACGAATGCCGTCATCAGGATTGGTAGCCGCTGGGGACAACACAATGCGTGAGCCGTTATTGGACTGAGCAAAGTATCGACGTCCATTGGTACTGCTGATGGAAGTGAAAGACAGATGTCCAACACGCATTCATCGCCGCAAAGCATACACCGTAGCACAGGTAAAATGCAATTTTGCCATATCGGTCTGAATGAAAGGAACCAGGTCATGTTTAGATCTCTCAGCCTGGCCAATCCAAGGACGTTAGTTATCCTGTCCCGGTAGCGCATTGCTAGGATTGTCTCTTCCATTCCCATGGGAGCTATGTCTGAGCCGAGGCTTGCCATAACGTAGCAGGAGGGTCAAAAATAGAATCCCTGCGACGAGTCCCAAAAATAATGGTATACCGCCAAAAATGGAGTGCACAAAATTAGGAACGATTCCCAAAATTGCCTGGAAGGGTGTTAGCAGTCCCGTAAAGACTGTCTTAAATATGCCTGTGATGCTTGTTGCACTAGACATGTTAAGGAGTTGGCTGAACATTTCTACGAAATGCACGGGGCAATTTGTTGATAAAAGGTCATGAACCTCAGTAGCCGTCCTTGCGACTAGAAGATCATACGTCTCTTTAGATGACGTTATAGGCACTGTTGTCTGTAAAAGTACAGATTTCATTTTGCTTAATGTATCAATTCGTATAGAATAGAGATTCAGACGAGGCCAGAGGGGAGTCACTATGTCTGGAGGCCCACTCGGGAACAATGCTTGCATACAACATTTGACCATGGACGTTACTTGTACTAGATAACTTTTCCCTGGCGTCAGGCCACAACATCTGTGATCCGTTCTAAGAATGTAACTCCCGTTCGCGAGTTGCATAAAGAAGGGCTCTATCTGAGTTGCAGGTGTGACTAGCTGGTGGCATGAAAGGTTGTTTGAATTTCCATCACATGCTCCGTGTAAATTAATACCCTGACACAAAAGTATACCGCTTAGTGAGTGTTTACAATTTTTACCACTAAGAAATACATTTTTGTCACTGTCACTATAGCAAGAATGAGTGTAAGGTAATTTCCATTCGGATTTTACATATCCTTTACCCAATTGTTCATACTGGCCAGCAGGTATGTACTCAAGGCACTTTTTAAATCGGAAAGTTGTTATCGGAATTGTGATAATTCCGTGTATTATCCATTCAATGACAGGACTCTCTGACATTGTCAATGGTAATCTCTCGAGTTTTTCGATGCTCAGGATTGTATAGTCTGCTCCTTTCTGTGCCAAACTGATCTGTTTATCAGTAAGGTTAAAACTGGAAAATAATGACGTTGTGTTGATTAACCGCCAAGGCACATAGCCTGAACGAAGATTTTGCAGCGTCCAGCCTAATTCTATAATAGAGCGTAATTGAGACTGGCCATGTTGTAACATTAGCAAATCTCTGTCTATCACATCAAAGGCAGAGGATACAATATTGTCCAACGAATATATTCTGGAAGACAGAGTCGTTAACCCATTGTCTACCACAGAAAGTGATTTCTCCAAATTAATACGATCAATTTCTCGTATTTTTTCAGCAGTTTCAATTTGCTTTACTTTCCAAGCCTCGTTGTAAGCAGCATAGATACTGGTCGCTATGAAACGCTTCTGACGCTGTTTGCGTGGTCCAAGAATGAAATCGCTCAAATCAGCACCATCTTTTAATAAAGACAAGTGTTGCTTAATTTCAGCCAGTGTGGACGAGGTTAGCCATTCAAGGCAGAGCTTCCCTACACTGTATGTGGTTATAATCCCTGGATGTTGTCTCTGGGAGTATCTAGGGTCTAATCTGGTCATTTTTAACCCCTGTGTTTTATTCAGGAATCTATCCTGACAGCTATTTGTGTCTGTAGGCCAGATTAACCACTTTTTCCAATCAGGATGTGTTCTGTTGAAATGTAAAATTTGTGACACGTCTAACTCAATATCTGTGGTTGTATTCTCAGGTATTGGCTTTGGTATAGACAGTGTTTTAAGGTCTTTGATCTTAGCTAGGCCAAGACAAGATGTTTGGTGTACTGTGTCATTTAAAAATAACATTTGTTCAGGTATCATGCAGGTTCTAAATAGTGCTTCAATGCCTTGCACCTGCCAATCTTTTGTACCCCAAATTGTTTTCGTTTCAATATTATTTTTCCAATAATCAAAACCAAATGTCCTCATTTTGTCATAAAATGCTTCTGAATATATCAATTTAGAATTTGTCAGCATTGTTTTCATTCCTGTTTTTTCTAACAGTTTGTAATAAAACGTTTCTGCATCACTGGTGTTAAACCCTGAGAAGTATTTGAATTTCTCAAAAAATGCTTTAGAACTGCTTTTAGGTGGTGTAGAACAATGTTCCCATTGATTATACATAAAAACATTTCTAGGCTGTGCAGATTTATGCAAGTAATGATCCCCATAGTGGGTGTAACAGAATAACTGCTCATAACTAGATGAACCTTGTAAATAATCATGATCTGTGAATCTAGCTGACATTACTAAATCAGACATCATGTCATTATTACTGTTAAAGTCCCAATCATCAGAGAATGTACTAGGTGTCACAAAGTCACTTAAGGAAACCTTTAGTTGATGAGGATACTTCAGGATTTCGACCGGACCATATATCTCATAGTCTGTTTTCTCCCATACTACCCCACCAGGTATTGGAATTGCTGTGACATTTACTGTTGACAGTTCTCTTTTCTTCACGTGGGATGATCTGTGTGGTTTCAGGACTAGTTTGATGTTCTGACTTGCTGTGTCCATTGTAATATATTTTCCCTCAATGAATTTTCCCAAACACAGTACCATGATGAGCCAAAGCAGGAGGAAAAATACACCTAGACCGAACCAGAACTCTAGCCAAGGGGAAATAAGGGAGATTTCCTTCAGTTCATGAAAGAGTTCCGTTGATTTTTCTTTCAAAGTCTTTTTTATTTCTGGCATCACTTCGGGCTCATTTTGATCTTCAGAGAAGTTGTCGAAGTTGATGAAATAACCAGAGGCAGTTCTGTCAATTGATGGGATTGTTCTTTCAATCTGTCTTTCGGTAGCACTTTCTGATGCCACATCATTGTAGACTGGTGTTGTTTCTTGACGAACTGTTTCAATCTGTGTTTCAAGAGGCACAAGTTCCATGGCATTATTGCATAGTCCTTCATTGTGCACTGCAGGCTGATCGAATGTGATGAGTCTTTCAGTTTGAACCTCTTGGATTGTTGCAAGTTTGGGTATTCTGTTGTTTCTTGGGAGTCCACTGGGCCTACTGTTGATTATAGGCCACATGCTTGTGGTTTTACCAGATCGATAGACACAACTCTGTTCTCCTTTTTACCAGCAAGGGGCGGTAGTACAACTGATCTTGTTCCGGTGACTGCCAAGACAGGTACTGCTTTTCTGTAAGAAGGCCCAAATTCCTTCTTAACCGCGATCTTTTCTCTGACTAGATCCCCAATCTTTGGAATCCAGACAGGCCTTGCTCGGGCTGTTGCGGGTGGTGCCTCGTCAGTGGTACTTGGCTGTTGCTTTAACTTTATGTTGCTTAATGATTTTCTTGTTTCATTCAGTTCCTGTAAAACAGCCAAACGATCTTTGATGTCAAAGTCTGTTGTTTTTTCTTGTACCACTGACATCTGACTATCGAGGTCCTGAACTCGCATTCTAATTCCGAACAATAGTTCGTATGGGCTGAAACCTTTTAGAGAATTTCTTGGCATGTTGTTAAGACTAGTCTGGACACTTATTAAATGTTTGACCCACCCAGCGCCTGAACCTAATACCTTCGCTGTTATAGATTGCTTTATGCCCCGGTTTTTTCTTTCTATCACACTATTCCCTTCCGGGGTATGACGGACAAGAATACCGCAACCCAATTCCCATGCTGGCCATGGCCTCCTTATAGGCTCGAGAGCTGAAAGCAGGACCTTGGTCAGAATGGAACGTGGTAATTGCGTATGTGCCGATAAAGACTCGCAAATCTTTTATAACCGTTCTAGCGTCAGCCGAGCGCTGGGGGCCTCATTTTTTAAGTGCTTTTCGTCTTAACTGTGTACACTGGGGCGCGCTTCTCATCTTTGAGTGCGCAGATAGATCGCGTTATGCAGTCTATCAGGATTTCTGAAACTATACTTGCCGGTTCATTACTGCGATCTCTGTTGCAGTCCGGACAGTTCTTTGCGAAGTCATGAATTCCTTCATTCATGTCCGGCCACCAGTACTCTGATTGCAATTCTTTCAGAGAGGCTTTGATTGTTTGGTGTCTCAGACCCAACCCCATGTGTGCTTCCAGTAAGAGGAAGCCCCTCCTGCTCCTGTTTGGAATTACTCTGTCCCCCACTCCAGGGATTCGAGCAAAAGGAACGGAGTTTGCATCGATTATGTATGCATAATTGAGTGGATAGTTTACGGGTAGTGCTGCACAGTCGCCTTTTACGGTCGTTTTTACTGCCAGCATGGTTTCCCCGTCTATGCACTTATCTGTACGCTTTTTTGTGGCTACGGAAGCCGGTTTAGTTGCTTCCGCTTTGGCTGTATTAGCCAATGAATTCCCTGCAACGTGAACGCCATCACGTTGAAGACTCTGTGCGTGAATCACATGAGTCTTTTGTAGTTCTTTACTTAAAAGAGCTACCTCATTCCAGAGCAATTTATGCTTTATTGTGGCACCTGTGTCATCTTTGTAGTCGTTTTTGATCCAACTCTGCAGTTTATTGTTGTAAGAGTTGACGCAAAAATGAAAATCGCACACTATAAGTGTCGGGAATTCACGTTCTGCATTTTCGAGCGCCATCTTTAAAGATCTGATTTCAGTTCTCTGAACCGAACAGTTTCTTACAGATTCAGTTTTTGTTACTTTCGGTCTGAATTTACCGCACAGCCAACGACCTTTAATGATCGCACATGCTGCATCGTAGGATTTTTTCTCTACGATGAAATGCTGTACAAAGCTATCTGTATAGATTATACAGGCGTATTGTGGGAGAGGCAGAATTTCGATTGGCAGAGGATATTGTTCTTCATATTCTAAATCATTCAGTTCTTCAAATTGCGGGGCGAAATAGTATTTCACTTCTTCCGCTCCTAGAGAATCTATGCACTGTATCCATTTCGGATCCAGTGACACTGTAGGCAGGTTTACTGGGCTGAATAGCGCCTCGAAGGCGGATTCCGCTGTAAGGATATTAATCCGTTTGCCGTGTGCTAGTTCTCGTTCATTTGCTAATGCGATTTGCACTGCGTTCACAGTTCTTTCTGTGTGACTGAATGTTTTTTCTGCTTGTGTGCACAAGTGAGATTTAATTGAAATTGGTACCTTTTCTCCCTCATTAGAGGTTAGGTACGTGAATCCGCATCTTCCTGGGATGACTCGGATTACAAGATCACGTGTGTTGTCACGTGTATCTAATTTTGTTTTTGCTAACATGTCTGTTTGCAGTGATCTCAAAATTTCTGTGTGTTTTTGAGTCCAATTGATTTGTTTTAAATCAGGTTTTACTAGTTCGTAGAGAGGTTTAACCCTCTCTGCGTAATTTAGTATGTAAGTTCTTCCGAAATTCAGAAAACCTAGAATGGATTGTAAATTCTTCAGCGTTTTTGGTGCTTGGAATACAGCGCACTTCTCTAAGAAGTTGTCCGCTAGGCTTTTCCCTTCACTTGATAATTCGCACCCTAAAAATAGTACTGTCAGATGGGCAATTCGAGACTTTTTTAAAGTTGAATTTGTAACCCTCTGCTGCGAACCCAAGTATAATGGTGTTCACTCTTTTCAAGTGAGTATCCAAGTCGTCGTCTGTGAGATAAATATCATCTACGTAAGACAATGCTTCATCGTCATAGATTTGTAGTAACTCTGTTACCCTAGCTGAGAATAGTCATGGGCTGTTCTTGAACTCCTGTGGGAGTCGACAGAATTTTTTCTGCGATCCAAATGCGGAGAAAGCGGTCAAATATCTGCTTTCTGGTGCAATGTTTTGACAAAAGAAACCATTAGAAATGTCTAATGTCGTTTTGTATTTTTTCCTAACTATGTTATTCATTAGGGCTGCACTATGTGAGTTTTGTACTGCAAAAGTTTTGCAACATGTATTAAGATGTCTGTAGTCCAAAACTAGACGATATGAATTGTCTGGCTTGGAGACAGGAAACAAAGGATTGTTCATTTGAGAGGTGCATGTTTCAATCACCCCCTGGTACTCAAGTTGATCTAAGATCTCCCTGACCTGTTTTTTAGCTTCTTGCTTTATGGGATACTGCCGTTGGGCAGTTGGTTCACTTTCTAATTGGATTTTATGAGGCGGTGAGTCCTCATCCCATCCTACATGATTTTTATACAATGCAGGTGCCTGGGCCACTGCCCATTTCCTTGCATATGTGTATTTTTTGTGAATCGGAATGTGATTCGAGAAGGCAGGCATAATCACTTCTTCGCCATGAGGGCACTCCCTGACAAACTCCGGGGGCCAATCTTTTTCAGCTAACAGAATATCATAGCCTTTTGAGAGCTTATCCCAAAATAGACCCTTAATTTTCCTAGTCTTATCACCCTCCATACGCAATGTTATTTCATATATTTTATGGGGCTCGCTAAGTCTGGTGTCGGCAGTTTCAACCTGAATGTATTCATTCGTGTCCACTGTCTCCAGATGACTCATCAAGATCTTGCGCGCTATACTGATTTCTGCTGCACTGTCCAACATTGTCAATGCCCACTCCCCGTTTTTAAACTGTGTCCTCAGTATTCTCGGCATGGTTGATTACTCTAATACTGGCTACCTTCTTTGTCTGAAATTGAGATTTCTTATTTTGAGCAGGTTCCTTGTCTTTGGACTTGGTGTGCTCTCCTGGGTCTGACCGTCCTCTTCTTTCCGAATTCTGTGGAAGAGATCGAGAGGGACGTGTATCAATACTTTGATATCTATCAGGTTTAGATTATCCCTATTTCTAAGGTTATATCTTTTCTCAGAGGGTTCCCGTTGGGGAGACTGGCGTTCTCGAGTCGGAGTTCTTTCCCTCCGTCGAGGAGACCTTCCTCTGGACTGGAAAACTTTTTCCTTGGGAGTGGATTGTTTATTTCCATCCCAGCTCTTTTTAGGAGTGTTTAAATTATTTTTAATAAATAATTTTTCAGGATTTTCGAGCAGTTGGGGCTTCACTGGTTTTCCACCCAAGCTGTCTCTACCTAATTCTTCATAGCATTTTTCTATGATTTTTGCAAGCTCAACAGGATCTTTTATATCTGTTTCCTTCAACTTCTGGCGGATCGCCACAGATGCTGCTTCTCCTTTAATGTTGGCTAATAATATAGCCGTGACCTGCTTGAAGTCTTTCAGTAATTTCATACCTAGATTTAAAGCGGGTTCTGGACCGAATTCATTTTGAATCTGTTTTAGCACTTCTGGTATTACCGCCATAGACGGAACACCGTGTGTTTTTGTGTAAATGGAAGCAAAGACTGTACCCCAAGTGTCGCAGTCCTCCACGTGTGGTGCGATTCCCATAGGAAGGCAGATGGTCAAGATTCTGTGTTTCTCAATAGGGGTAGTATCAGGAAATACTGCCTCTATTTGAGTGATTTTCTGTGCTAACCAGAAAGGAATTTGTTCCCGTTTTACGGGTGTTTTACCAAGACATGACTGTATGTTCTGTGGTGTAATTTTATTTGTGTTCCCCTGATGAGGGGTCAGCTGTGGAGTATTAACAGCTGGCTGGACTGTTGCAGTCCGCATTACATATTGGACTAATTGCCTATGTATTTTTATTAATGTGTTTAGCTGTACTAACAGCTCTTCTCTAGACATTTTTACAATGTCAGGATGTGGTGTGTAGCTGGCTAGAACCGGCCACGTGGCTCCTGGTCTACCTAGTGGACCGAGCCTGGTTATGTGATCATTGTGTTTTAGGGCGCCATTAAACCAGAGCAGGTGCTCTTGAAATTTAAGTGGGATTTCAATCTCCTCGAAAGGAGCGTACTCTCCCGGAGGTTCCTCTATTTTGTAATAGTGAAACTCTTTTGTTATTGCGTTTACCGCTGGAAAGTTTATCCATGAATAGAATACCTCTGTCTGCCGATATTCGTGAGCCTCTATCACGAAAATTACTGTACCACCTTGAGGTGTCAGTCCGTTTTCTATAAGTTTTAAAGTTATAGATCTTCTTAAGTGGACCGGGATGATAATAGAATCCGGGTCTGTTTCTAGGAGACTCGTGTCTTCCTCTATTAGTAGGGATGCCAGTCTAACTGCTTCCCTTTCTTCTTCACTGTCTGTCATTAAAAAAAAAAAAATGCAGGCTTTGCAGAGTAGGTCTCCAAGGAGACAAAGATTAGGTGCACAATATTTTGGAACACTGTATCCTTCAACGTTGAATAAACCAGAGCTTTACATAGGAATCTCTTCCTACTAAGGTCGGGCGGATTTTAACCTTTCACCCACTCCAGACGTCTATTGGAGTATTTACGGGAGAAAGGGGTGTGAAATATGCACGACTGAGTTACTCTACAAGTCTTGCGTTAGTTTATCGCCTTACCAAACGTTGGGCGCCATGTAGTGTAGTTCCTAGTTTCCCACTAGGCCCTGCGCATTGGAATAACATAAACAGTAGTATTGACGTGGAACTGCTTATATTCCAGGTCTCCACTGACTATGCTAAACTTAATTGGGTTGTGTTACCAACTAGCTCAGAGGTCACTGGAAACTTTCTTCTCTGCATAGGAAGTGATCAGCTTCCTTGGCACAGACAAGAAGGGATTCAGTTTTCCAACAACCGTGCAACATGACAACTTTGCTCCTCAGATCAAGAGTCAATCTCTAGGGTCGTGTGAAACAATAGACATAGATTTCACTCAGTCAGTCTAGTGCAGTTTACTTTCACGAGATGTAGAGAATAGAGAGACGGGCGTTTGTCAATAAAGGGTTAACATTTATTGAACAGTCTTTCTTCTCGTACAAGAGAAATGTATTGCCACAATTGCAATAATTGTTATTATAAAAAGTACGTACAGTAAGATAAGTATTGCGAAATAGAACTGTAAAAGCATTGATATGGTTTCTTAGCCATACAATGGTTTAAAAGTAATTAAACATATATACAGTCATATATACATTAGGCTAACATACTCAACTGGTGCTTCTAACTAAGCCTACCCCAGTGTGCCTGACCTAAGCCTAACACGTGAGAAGGGGAGTAAGTAAGTAGCTTTAAGTTAAGTTGGTTTTGCCAAGGTTTGTTTCAAGAATTCTCGTCTAAGGGTTTAGTCAACACCATACCTCTGAAATAGAATGATGGAGGATTGGTATCTCCTTCAGGGGTCTCTCTCGATATCCCAGTCACCCGCGAGGGTAAACCGGAAGCGCCGGGACTGGATTTCTCTGCACGAGAAAGGCAGCGGCTTCTCTTCAGCGCGTCGAGGAAGGAGGGGTGACAGCGTCCGCGGGCAGCTGGAATCTGCTGGATGTCTTCGCAGAGGGACGGCTGTTCAGCTCCTTAAGCGTACTGCACCATAGTTCGCGCTGTAGCGGCGATAATGGTAATCAGCAGCTTCACCACCACAGGATAGCAGGCTGCAGCGACAGAGTGCTAGATTTACCAACACAGGGTCATGCAGGCAGCTGGCATCAGCAACAGGCAACGAACATTGCTTAAGGCAACGTTGGTAATATTTATACCTGACAGGTGCCGGGTTTGACGCAAGTTTGCTGGACATAAGACGTCAATTAAAGATGTCACTAGGAAGTGATAGTTATCAGTTGCTCATTAGAGTTCCATTACTAATCAAAACATAGCAAGCAGGGATTTCCAGGTTTGCTAAGTTTTTATCTTGTTGAAGAACTCGGAGTGTTATCTAGGAATATCAGATAGTGACTGCTGCTCTGTCATTGCACTAATTGGTCGCAAAGGAAGTAGCAGAGAGTCATGCTGGAATGTGGCTCTGTTCGTGTGAGGCCAGAGATGACTTTTCAGAAAATCGCACTTGAACGGTTATGCCAATATAGGGAATAAATGGATTTATAGCTGAATAGGGGCATAAGGTCACAGTATCGATCAGGAACCTAGATAAACATGCAACAGAGGCGGGTTATTACAGCGTTGACCAGCCAGGGGAGGAGCCTGCAGGGAGAGCGTCCCAGCTGTTACTGATTGAGAGTTGTGGGCGCTCCTGGGACTTGGAGTCCTGCGCCCACAACACGCTCGCAGCCCTGCAGGTCCCAACACCCAGATAAAGATGTAGAGCAGTGGAGCTGTATGAAGGTGGCCTCCGGCGAAGCGGGACCCGCGCAGCGGGTACCGCGAGCAGTTGGTCAAGAGAGGCAAAAAGAAAAGTTCTGCAGTCCCAGCAACACAGCGATCCCAGCGTCAGCCCAGCAGCAAAGGAACAAAGAAATCCGCTGATGCAGGTTAGGAGGCGGGTTATTACAGCGTTGACCAGCCAGGGGAGGAGCCTGCAGGGAGAGCGTCCCAGCTGTTACTGATTGGGAGTTGTGGGCGCTCCTGGGACTTGGAGTCCTGCGCCCACAACACGCTCGCAGCCCTGCAGGTCCCAACACCCAGATAAAGATGTAGAGCAGTGGAGCTGTATGAAGGTTGGCTCCGGCGAAGCGGGACCCGCGCAGCGGGTACCGCGAGCAGTTGGTCAAGAGAGGCAAAAAGAAAAGTTCTGCAGTCCCAGCAACACAGCGATCCCAGCGTCAGCCCAGCAGCAAAGGAACAAAGAAATCCGCTGATGCAGGTTAGGAGGCGGGTTATTACAGCGTTGACCAGCCAGGGGAGGAGCCTGCAGGGAGAGCGTCCCAGCTGTTACTGATTGGGAGTTGTGGGCGCTCCTGGGACTTGGAGTCCTGTGCCCACAACACGCTCGCAGCCCTGCAGGTCCCAACACCCAGATAAAGATGTAGAGCAGTGGAGCTGTATGAAGGTGGCCTCCGGCGAAGCGGGACCCGCGCAGCGGGTACCGCGAGCAGTTGGTCAAGAGAGGCAAAAAGAAAAGTTCTGCAGTCCCAGCAACACAGCGATCCCAGCGTCAGCCCAGCAGCAAAGGAACAAAGAAATACCTTAGCCTCCAAGAATACACATAAATAATTAGGTATATCATCAAATGCCTTATTTTGAGATACAAGACAGATTTGACCAACCTCAAGGTCCTCATGAGTATCAGAGGGGGGTGCAGGGAGAGTGCACTTTGGGTGCTGCTCTGGAAGTAGATCAGAGTGGACCATTTGTAGATGCTGAGGAGAATAGACATCCTGTTACCTTTTTGTTAGACACTGGAGCTGCACGCTCCACAGTGAGGACAGAAGTGGTCCCAAATGTATCCCTTTCAGGAAAATCGATTCAAGTGGTGTGAGTTACCAATTTGAAAATCACTAACTCGTTGACAAACGAGTTACCTGTGAGAATAGGACCGTTCCAAGACAAACACCAATTTGTGGTGTGTTATTAAAGCCCAGTCTGTCTATTGGGATGAGATCTTTTGTGCAAGTTAAATTGTACTATATCGTGCACTCCGAGGGGTGTGGTGTTGCAAACCAATGATGACAATGCTGATTTTAAAATGGCCAATATGGGAGTGTGTGCAGAAATATTTGTGGTTCTCAAGACAGAGGATTTACCCCATTATTTGAGAGATTCAGTTTCTCTAAAAGTGTGGGATTTCACAGGTGAGGAGATAGGATTGATTTGAGGGGTTGAACCTGTTAAGATACAGGGCAAACCGAATGCTGAATTCACATGAGCTCTGCAGTATAAATTGACTCCAGAAACTGTGGCTGGAATAAGACGTGTAATCAAGTCTACGATTGCACAAGGCATACTTAAGGAGATAAGAGGAAGACCCTGTAACTCACTACAGAAGCCTAGTGGCAAGTACAGAATAGTGCAGGATTTGCGCAGGGTTAATCAAATAGTGATCCTATGTTGTCCTGAGGTACCGAATCCAGCTGTTATACTATTTCAAATACCACCTCAGGCAGAATGGTTTACAGTCATCGATTTGTGTCAGGCATTTTTTTCCATACCACTCCACATGGATAGACAATTTATTTTTAAATTTAGGATGGAATACAGTATGTTAACATTATGTCGTATCCCTCAAGGGTATACCGTAAGCCGGTCTAACTTTAGCACATGTTTGAAAAAGAATCTTGAAGGACTTGTGATGCCCCAGAGCTCAGTCTTGGTTCAATATATAGATTACCTTTTGGTCGTTTCAGAGACTGAGGATGCTTGCAGGATCGATACAGTGGCTCTGCTGAATCATTTGGCAGACAATAAACACAAGGTGTCCCCAAATAAACTTCAGTATTGCCAGACTGAAGTTCAGTATTTAGGTCACCAGATTGAGAAAGGAAAACGAAGAGTGTCACCAGATCGCATAGAGACAATTCTGCAAATGGGAACTCCGAAAACGCAGAAAGAAGTCCGCATGTTTTTGGGAATGGTTGGGTATTGTCGACAGTGGATCCCAAATTTTTACTTGCAAGCAAAGCCACTGTTGAGGCTGACTCGGAAGGACATTAGTGATCCGGTACCATGGGATGATGATTGCTTGAGGTCCTTCCACGAGCTGAGAGAATGCCAGATTACAACAAAGCATTTTCGCTCTTTTGCTGTGAGAAAGAAGGATGTACGTTAGCGGTCCTTGTTCAGACACATGGAGGTGCACGTAGACCAGTGGCATTTTTTTCCGCTACGTTAGATCCCGTAGCTTCTGCATTGCCTGGATGTCTCAAATCTGTTGCTGCAACCGGTGTCAGCATTGAGAGATGTGAAAGCATAGTGATGGGTCACCCACTGATTGTTTATGTGCCACATTCTGTAGATCTGTTAATGACAAGAACTAAGACACAGTATCTAACGAATAACAGACTTACACAATATGAGAAGGTTATATTTGCCTCTAAAAATGTTTTTCTGAAACGTTGTACCACGAAGCAGACATTTATATGATACCAAATACATATGTTTTCAGGCCTATAGTCTTCTTTGAACTGCTCAAGAAAGACACCAGCAGAAATTCACAAAATGGTCGCACGCTCCATTTTGTGTGTCAGTCAGTCTCAGTCAGCTGCAACGTGCAAGCAACGCAAGGCTTTTCCGAGAATAAACATGCCAGCTTCCAGCTTTCAGCTAGCTATTGCAAAACTGCGCATTTTCAGTAAATCATGTCGACATGACCTGCAGGCCTGGCCGGTCACGTACGCACGTGCCAAGTCCACGTACACCAGAGACACAGATTTTACCTTTAGGGGAAAACCCAAATCAGCTCTTGTAGATGACACGTGGGCAGCAACACTAGGGTATAGACATACTTCGAGCCTTAAAAGGGCATCATGCCACAATCACCCTTCATTGATTGGTCCAGCAGGACATATTCTGATCTAGGTTACGTATGCTATGATGCCCATCCGGTAGAGTTCTCTACCTATAAAATGTCTCTGCACTGTCATGCCAATTGGGCACTCAGTAAGCTTTGCTGAGGTCTCCGTGCTGCACGTATATTGCATTGTGATTGCATTCTGATTGGGTTACCAATAAATCTTGCAAACAAATGTGCTGAGAACGAATTGTTTATTTCACTGTTGTCATTGATCTTTTTTCACAGTTAAATACTGAGCTTCTACATTTGGTGGAGAGAATGCGGACCCATTACAACTGACTGGCTATACCGACGGAGCAGACACTGGTGATCGGACCCTTTGGCACCCTTCTGAGGGCGGGGATTTGAGGTGATAAGGTTCTGTCTGTTTATCTCTCCCCGGCCTGGTTGGTTGCTGGAGGGGGTCGGATCCGGTGGATGGTCTGTTTGTGGCCTCTCTGTTGTCTTTGGTGTTGTCCTGCCCTTTTCGCTCTCTGCACGCTTGTGTTGTGCTTCTGCCTCTTCTGCCTCTTCTTATTCTTGACTCTCTATGTCTGACCAAGTGTGCCTGTGTCCTGGGGATATTTACACGGCTTGTTCAGACTCCATGTCTTTCATGGTTCCTTTTCTGATCACTTTCTTCATTCTGCTGTTCTTGGCTCTGATGGTTTATGTTTGTTTTTGTCACCACACGGCCCAGGAGGTAACCCCTGTCTAGCTCTCTCTCTCTCGCTCTTTCTCTCACTCTCTGTGCTGTTGACCTTTCTTAGTTCCTGTGCCACGGGCGTGTGTTCGCCTCTGTCATTGCTACCTGAAGTCCGCTGCCTTTTCTCACATACATTTTTTTTATTCTATAGGGTCTGGCCTTGGTCCCCTGCGTTCCCAGGCTGGCTGGTGACGGCGAGCTTCTGCAGGATTCCTGGCCGGCAGTAACTCTTTGGTGATTTCGGTATCAGTAGGCCCTTGGCCAGCCGTTGAGGGCGAAGGTCTGCACCCCTCCCCCCACCGCAGAGAGTCACTGGCCGCTGGAATGCGGGATACCCTCGCCAGACCATTTCCATTGGGTGCAGCGGACGTTGGTATGCTCTAACAAACTGGACGAAGCTCGGTGAGTACACTTGGGGGGGGAATTTAATCCTCTGGTATTGGGTTGTAGCAGTTGGCCCCTCATTGTTGAGCTGTGGCAGTTTTTGCTCCCCTGTGGGTGGTAGCAGGTAGCTCGCCGTTTTAGGGCGTGGCAGTTTCGCTCCCCAGATTGGCACATAGTGTTTGTGCCTGTTAGGTATCGCGATACAAGTGGCCAGGTTGGCTACTAGATTTCATTTCTACTGTGCATTTGTTGATCGTGCTTTTATTTTTTTCTTTCTCATGAGCTCTGACTTGGGTCCAGCACCATCGCCCACTCGCCGCTGGCCTAATATTTTGGCATTTATGAGGAACGCCCCGGGCGCTCCTGGCTCTTTGGCTGACGCCCGTCGCCCTGCCTGGGTTCCGCCTCCACCCTCCCCCTGGAGACGTCCACCTAGGGGCCAGAGTGGTTCTAGGTTCGTGCCTAGGGGTTCTCCTCGGCATGAAGAGGGGGGTGTGACGCTTGGTACACCAGTGTTTCTTTTCTCCATCATTATAGGTTTCATTGCATTTTTTTATTGTGTACTTGTGATGTGCTTGGCCTATGTAGTGGCCAAATATTGCTAGGCAGGTGGAGTATTTTTGCCTAGTGCTAGGCTCTAGGTTACCTTTGCCAGCTTATTCATTTAATCTGGGTATTAGAACATTACTTGATGGATATCTGGTAGAAAACCTTCACCTCACACACCCAGTTACCAACGTTGCCAAATAAGTACTCCCGCCCATAATACTCTCTGGCCTCTGAAAGGGACTGGCTGGAAAGACCGGTTAAAGTGCACCTCTCTAAATTTCCAAAACCTTAAATAGAACTTCTGTTACTCCCCTCACTCCTTTGGGGTTAAGTACAGCAGACCCACACACATTCTCGGCTCAAAGGGTTTTTGTAAGATCCCCAGTATTTGTCCTAGATGTTTTATGTGATTGTCTGAACTGCACGAAACAATTCACTACTATTGCTCTATTGTTGAATGTCAGCACCCTGTGGCACAGCCACAGACAGGGTCTGTTTTCCTATCTTACTTGTTTCACAGGCCGTCAAGGCTCAAACAAATAAACCAGGATCTAGCTTCTTTCTTTCTTGTGAAAATGCTTTGGTGAATTGGCACTACATGACCTGTTGGGGTGATTGGTGTATGACTTTCTTGTTGCCCTCTTGCGGCTGAATTATATATGTGAAGTATTTCTGTCAACCTATTGTGTCACATGTTACCGTGTTGAAATCTATCCTGCAACCCATCTGTCTGGTATACTTGAACAGTTATTTGTAAGGCGTTTAGGACTAGCTGCTACACATGACTTAACCATGGGAAACATCAATAGTAAAAAGAATTTATATGCGGCTCAGCCAGCCCCACCCAAGAACTCACCTGCATATAATGTGGCTATAAAAAGAGGCCTAAGCTCAATTATGAACACACACAAGTGGCATGATCTCACATCTAAAAACCCGGATCTCCAGTTCCCATGTAATGGCACATATGACATGGCAAAACTATCATACTTGCGCCAGATGTTAAATATAAAGGGAAAGAAGATTAGAAGTTTGGAGTGGGAGGCTTTCCATAATTGGGACTTTGTGTTAAGCAATATGCGTTCAACAAGCGCAGTCAAATCAAAGGTCCACAGTGAACTTATGGAAATTAAAAAGAAAATATTACAGGCAAAACTGGAGGGCAGATGGAGAAAAGATCAGTTAGACACAGTAGGCGCATTCCCATGCGTCCAAGTTAAAGAAGAAGAGAAGGTAGAAGGTGGGCCAGGGGTAGAAGACCAACTCTTAGAAGATATTCTCTAGGGATGCCTGGGTGGTGATTCACCGCTGCATGCACCTGAGCCAGAACACACTGAGCTAACTCCCGGGAAACGAGAGGCAGCCATAACCTTTGTACACAGAGCATTGAAAGATAAGGTTGCGAGACCCGAATTGGAGTCTATCCAAGACCTGGGTACTCTGAAACTAATGAGAGAAACAGCGGTTAAAGCCGCTTCAGACTACAACAAGAAGAAACACAGTATTCTCAGAGAATGTGTTAAGAAACAGGTTAAAATACCAAAACTAATAGACAGACCGTGGCAGCAATTATTTGAGGACGAATCACAGGATGACTCATTCAGCCAGCAACAGTGGCACTCACTAATATGGGATGCATTTACATATATCCATCACACTGAACACGACATTTCAACACTAGAGCAGTGTTTGGTAGAAACAGAGTCAGCTACAGAGAGCAAAAGAAGAGAAAGTTTGGGGGGAATGGTGGGAGGAGCTTCTGCATCCAATCCAAACTCACCAAAATTGATGTTAAAGAGCGATTCTTTAAATTGTCAAGCGCTACTACAGCGGCTCGTGGAGAGCTCACTAACAGTGGACTCCTTTATACAATCACAGAATCGGAGGTACTTAGAGAAAACACTGTCCTTAGCACGAGCAGAGTTAATGAACAAAGCACCCCAGCCCCACTTAGCATATGCTAAGCAAGCCGACGCCCAGACAACCACAGGTAATCGTGCCGAACTACCAGAAAAATATGATTGGGAAGTAGGGAAGTTCGGATTCACAGACCCAGATTTAATAACATGGGAGGAGTCTAAGTTGCAGGACACGCTTAAATATGCTATCGATAAATTACAACAATGGAAGCAGCTAATACACACATGTGCAGTAATTGACGTAGCTCACTCTCTTGCCCACTCCATCACCACAGCCAACACAACAGGCAACTCTACGACAACAGCGGTCCCATCACTTATCATGCCCCTACGAGAGATACCGCCACCACCTGGCAAAGCACCAAATGATTTAGCATATGTTTATGTCCCATGGTCAAGGCAGGACATTAGCACTTTCAGCAGAGACTTTCCCAGACTAAGAGATGAACCAAGAAGATGGTATGAAGAGCTTAGTAGAATGGCAGCGTTAGGAGGTTTATTATGGAGGGACCTCGACACGTTATTCAATATCATCATCCCAAAGGACCTTTGGGAAGATTGTAAAAGAAAGGTTGATTGGCCAGATGTGGAACCAAGGAGGGGCAAAGGAGGGACGCCAGCCCAGAAGTAGAGGAGTTATACAAAAAAGTGGTGGAACACTTGAAGGAGAAGGTACTTGAAGATAGGGTTGATTGGAGCAAAATTACAAGTACCAAACAGGAGAAAGATGAAAGTGTGAATACATACTTTGACCGCCTCCTGCAAGTATATAGGCAGAACAGTGGATTGAAAGATCCTATGGGAGATGCGATGCCAGCCCTGGTAACTACATTTGTACAAGGCCTCACACCACCCATCAGAACACACTTGCAGACTTCTTTTGTCTGCTGGCAACAAGAGCCAATAGAGAAGGTGCTTTCGGCGGCCAAGTCCTGCTCAGATTTCCAGTCTAGTGCGCAGGCGATGGAGACAGAAGAATTAAAGAAAGAAAAAGTGAGGTTAATGGTAGCACAAGAACGATTTTACAGCAATAACGGGGGTAGGGAAAGGAGTAGAGGGGGGGGCGTGAGGCATAGGAAGACAGCAGGCCGGTAGGACACCTTCCTTACCCCGCAGATAAACCTCCTTGCCACCACAAGGAACAGCATGCTTCTAATGTAAGGACCTCAATCATTGGAAAGCAAATTGTCCAATATTAAAGAAAAGAAATGAGGACAGTGGGTACAAACAGAACAGCGGGCAAGAGGGCAGACACCAGCACGCCAACTACACTCGGCACACAGGGTACCGAGACAACTCGCAACAGGAAAATGAGTCCCAGCAGCAATGGGCAGGGGGGTAAGGATGGACTCCAGTAATGACTGACTGGCCCCCACCCCCAGCATCATTCTAGGGATGCCTGAAAGTGGGAAACTGCGTAATAGCACTAGCAATAGCAGTAGATCAATCCGGACCATCTGTAGAGGGAGAGATATTGGGCAGGGTCGTTCCATTTCTAATTGACACAGGGGCTCAAAGATCAATGCTGAAGGCACTAACAACGCCTGAAGCTCCACTTTCTAGGACTACGATAACCGCAGTAGGCATGACTGGCCAACCTATTACAGAATACCTTACTGAGCCACTAGTTTGTTGTAGGCACAATAACAGTGCACCACCAGTTTATTTTTAGCAGGTTTTGCCCCGTGAATTTGCTGGGGAGAGATTTGTTATGCAAATTGCAATGCACCATACACTGCTCACCAGCAGGAGTCCTTCTGGAAACCAAGGCAAATGGCCTGATGGTACAGGTCTTCATGAAATGCACAGACACCCAAATACCACCAGAACTACGCCATTGTGTGCCGCCTGCGGTCTGGGCAACAAGTGCCAATGACGTAGGGCGGGTATTGAACTACCCACCGGTACAGATAAAACTGAAGTCAGGGGCAATTCTCCCAAGAGTGCCACAATACAAGATCTCCAAAGAGGGGGAGGAAGGCATCGCACCAGTGGTACAAGACCTCCTGAAGCAAGGAATTTTAAGAGAGATTCAATACAGTCAATGCAACACCCCAATTCTCCCAGGGAAGAAAGCCTCCAAGGGCCCGAACGGGGCCCCTGTCTACAGATTCACTCAAGACCTGAGAGAATTGAACAAAATAGTGTTGCCATCTTTCCCAGTGGTCCCAAACCCAGCAACAATATTATCTAATATACCTGTGTCAGCTACCACCTTCACCGTGATGGATCTTAGCTCTGCCTTCTTTACCATCCCCTTGCACCCTGACAGTCAACATTTCTTCTCCTTTAGTTTTAGACAGAAGAGGTTTTGCTGGACAAGGCTGGTGCAGGGCTATACAGAATCACCATCCTTTTTCACACATGCCCTAAAAACAGATTTAGCCTCCCACTGAAGGAGGGGTCCACACTTATCCAGTATATTGACGATTTACTATTGGCCTCGCCTTCAAAGGAGGCTTGTGTAAAGGACACCATTGCTGTCCTATGCCACTTAGCACTAAAGGGATACAAAGTCTCCCCAAAGAAGTTACAGTTTTGCCTCACCTCTTTGAAATACTTAGGCCATGAGTTGACAGAAGGAACAAGAAAACTGTTGTCAGACAGAATCTCGACAATAACACATTTTCCCAGACCCCGCACTCAGAAGGAAGTTAGGGCGTTCCTAGGGGTTGCAGGATATTGTCGTCACTGGATACCGAATTTCTCTCTCATTGCGAAACCCCTACAGGCACTGACACAAAAAGGCATACCTGACACTGTACCCTGGTCACAAGAATGCGAGACAGCCTTCAGTGAGCTGAAAAGAGGATTGAAGGAAGCCCCAGCGCTAGGCATACCAGATTATGGCAAAGATTTTCACTTGTTTTGCCACGAGAAGGGTGGGTGTTCAATGGGGGTCTTGGCTCAGAAACATGGAGCTTTCTACCGCCCCGTGGCATATTATTCTGCCACGCTAGACCCAGTGGCTGCAGGGCTCCCACCGTGTCTGAAAGCGGTAGCAGCCGCAGCACTTGCAGTGGAACAGTCAGACAACTTAGTATTAGGACACACGCTAGTACTACATGTTCCACATGCTGTGGACACACTTCTAACATCCACTAAGACACATCACCTCACCAATGCACGCCTCACCAGGTATGAGTTGGTACTCTTGACACCGCACATTATCATCAAGAGATGTGCCACTTTGAACCCTGCATGCTTGTTACCAACTGAACATGAGCTGGAGGATTTTGATTCAGATGATTCCTTTCATGATTGTGCCTTGGCCATAGATAGGCATACTAAGATACGCCCAGACCTTAAAGATACACCACTCCCAGATGCTCAAGGAGATTTATTTGTAGATGGGTCATGCTTAAGAGATGACACAGGAGTATTACAAGCATCCTATGTTGTGGAGAAGTGTGGCTCAGGGGTTAGAGGCGGCAGACCCGGAAGCTGAGATCGGCCCTGGACCAGGGTTCAATTCCCCGCCTCGGCGGGTCTTGGGCTAAAAATTCCATGGACTCGATAATTCTCGCTCCGGTGCCTTCTCGACTCACGGGTTCACACTCTGTGACTCTGGGCAATAGCTTGCTTAATCTCCACAACGGCCCCTCGCGGCGGGATGCCTGGCTTTCACCTTGTGGATACCCTGCCGGGGTTATCTCACAGGGGAATACCAGGACGGGTTCCCTAAGCAAGCGCCGGGAAACCCACTGTGGGTAGCTGTGTGCTATATAAGCTCAAATACATTTACATTTACATTTGGGCACAGCTACTAAATTATTGGAAGGAGGGAGACTGACAGCAGCAAAAAGTGCACAGGCAGCCGAACTCGTGGCACTTACCAGAGCATGTGCATGGGCTTAAGGAAAGAAAGTAAATATATACATGGACAGCCAGTACGCCTTTGGGGTGGTCTATGATTTTGGCCAGTTATGGTCAATGAGGGGGTTCCTTACATCAGCAGGCCAGCAGATACAGCATGCACAATTGATTTGTGACCTCCTCCAAGCGCTGCTACTACCTTTCAAAGTGGCCATTAATAAAATGTGCTGCCCACACTTCATCAAAAGACCCCATCTCCAGAGGCAATGCCTTCATTGACCAAGAAGCGAAGAGAATAGCGCTTACAGGCTGCCAGCGAGCAATGGTACAATTAGTAGACAACAGGACAGACACAAAAGAGGATAGTGGTTCACTACATTTTGACCCAATACATATTCAGAAGAATACAGCTAACCAGGAAAAAGAGGAGTGGGAGCAACAGGGATGCACACAAACAAAGGAGGGACTATGGGTAGGACCTAATGGCAGGATATGCTTGCCTTCCACCATGCTCCCTTCAATGAGCAGATTGTTCCATGGACCCTCACTTGTGGGACGTGATGGTATGATCAGATTATTTTCCCAGTGTTGGTATAACTCAAAATTTCGCCAGACAGCAGAAAGGCTTTGCAAGCAATGTTCTGTCTGTGCACAACACAATACAGGAAAAGGTACACCAACTGCGCCTGGCCACTTCCCACCTCCTCATGGGCAATTTGAAAGCCTTCAGCCAGATTTTATAGACATGCCCCCCACCCAGTCATATGAATATGTTTTGGTCATTGTTTGTATGTTTAGCAAATGAACAGAGGCCTACCCCACCAAACATTGTGATGCACAGAGCGTGGCCAAGTGTCTACTAAAGGATCTACTGCCAAGGTTTGGGGTACCATCCCTCCTGGCGTCCGACAATGGGCCTGCATTCATTTCCAATGTTATAAAGGGACTATGCAAGGGATTAGCCATAAAACAAAAGTTGCATTGTGCTTACTATCCCCCAGCAGCAGGCACTGTCGAAAGGAAAAATGGAGTTTTGAAAAATAAGATAGCTAAGATTTGCGCGTCAACGGACCTCTCATGGGTAGATGCGCTGCCCTTAGCATTACTAGCAATGAGATGTACACCAGACAGAGTAACGAAGCTTAGTCCACATGAAATTATATTTGGCAGGCCCATGTTTATACCAGGACATATGTCCACAGCCCCACTGTCAATAAGTGATGACTTATTATTGTGTTACTGCAAAAAGTTAACAGACGTTTTACGTTACCTCCATTGTCAGGTGCTGAAGTCCCTTCCAGAGGCCGCTACGCCACCAGCCCACGATCTGAAACCCGGGGACTGGATTTGGGTCAAGGCCCACACACGGAGGAATTGCTTGCAGCCAAGATGGAGGGGGCCAAGGCAGGTCATTCTTACAACGGCTACAGCAGTGAAATGTGATGGTCTAACTTCGTGGATTCATGCGTCCCACACCAAAGAAGTGACACCCGGGGACGGAGAAAGGACCCCACCGATTCAGATACCAGCAGCAGAGCCTAGCCGAGGATACAACCTTCGCTCCTACAGCAAACAGAAACATGAACAAGTTGACTAATGATTAACGGACTGCTGGCTAAATGCAAATGCTAAGGACAGACAGACTTCGATCTGTGTCAATACAAGCCTGCGGACAACGGTCCAGGATACAATTAACCATTTTGTGCCCAGGAAGAGACATAACTGCAACTCTAACATTACTTGTCCTGAGGCCACTATTGCTCAGTGAGCTTATAAGATTAATTTTTAACGACATTGCCTTTCCAACTGGCCCAGAGCAAGTCCCTGAGCAAGAATTAACAGACCTACGTTTTGACATTCTCAATGGTGCCATTTTTGCGATAGAAAGTACTGGTTCCAGCATTATTCAAAACCTTGAACATTATCCATTGTGCCGTTTTTGCAACAGAGGTCACTGGTCCTAGACCTATTCGAAAAAAAAAAAAAAGCGAAGAGCAGTGGTTAAATGCTTGACTCTAAGGGTCAGCTAGCATAGCGCCAAGAGGAAAAAGATCAAAATTAGGGCCTATTCACAAGCCCGAGTGGACCAAGAATAAACTTAGGGCCTATTCACAAGAAGATTGCATAGCATAGGGAAGGGAAAGGTTTGTACAGAGTCATGAAGTCCACTGAAAGACACACATGTAACTGAAGAGCAGTGATTCTTGCAATATTGTTACCAGTACCAGCGATTATAGTAACAGCAATAATAATAGTATATTCAGCTGAGCTTGAAATACCACATCTTAATGGAAGGGTGGGGGATGGTAGTGATGGAACTGAGCCAACAAAAACCCCAAGAGACTATGAACAAAATATGACAATGAACATTACTGATGTGGGGGTGGATGTGAATAAAGGGGACCAAGAAGGATTGTGGGATACATACGAAGGAAACCAGTACATAGAAATGCTGAAACTGTATGTGACAATTTTGAATATATCTTACTGCTATGTTTGCACACACCTACCCACAGACGCCACACATAGTTTGAAGTACAACGTACTGCCAGTATCCAAATATGTAGGCTGTGTCCTGTTGCGAGACATGTTACAAAGTCAACACAGCATGTCTGTGTCAGTATCGATAGGTACACCCTCATCTGAAATACTGACTGTTGATCCCAGCGGTAGCAGTGGCTATAGCTACAGCAGAAAAATAACAGACCCTCCTCTCAAATCTAAGAGGATCCCTTGTATGAATATGCAGCCAACTAAGGGAGACTTAGAGATGCTAAAAGAATTTGACAGGGCTTCTAGAAATGAAGAATGGAAAGGCCATGCAGGCTGGAATGACATAGAAACAGGCCACTTGAAAATACCAAGGTTCAGGGTGGGGGAAGTTTCAGCCCCCTCCTGCATCCTCAAGGATGAAGTAGTAACACCCAAAAGAGTACCGGTTTTTCCGAAAGGAGCTACAAGAACATGCACTTTTTCGGAACTGCTGTCCAAAGACAACTAGAAGGAGTGCATTTCATTTTGATGCACCTTCGAGGAAGTTGCTCAAGGAAGGCAGGGTTTATTTGACTGTGAGGAAAGGATAAACAAGATAAAAGGCATACTACCCACCAAGGCAGTTCCCCAGATTTACATGGGAATGAGCAGCTGTAACCACACAACCAGACTAACTCGAGTTAGGAGTCGTGACGAGCCGTCACCAGGTCTGGTAGGTTACAAGGGCCTTTTCTTTGTCTGTGGTCCATGGGCATACTTCTACCTGCCCCCAGGATGGTATGGAAGTTGCTACATGGCATCCATCATCCCACAGATGACCCACTTCACAAAATTAGTGCCAGCAGAAAAGGCAGAGTTGACACTAGTTAGGGCCAAGAGAACGGCCGCATGGGTAGACCACGTGTTAACAGGTGTTGGGGCAATGATCCCAGTACTAGGCAATATCTATACCTCAGAAAGGATACACCAGTTATCCAGGATGATTGAGGACCTAGTGGACTCTACCACTGATGCCTTAGGAAATATAATAGAAGAGCTCACCTCCATGAGGGCTGTCGTAATACAAAACAGGATTGCTCTCGATATCATTCTGGCCAAGGAGGGAGGAGTCTGTTCCGTTCTCCATGAGGCATCTTCCCCAGCATCTTCCCTGGCTCAGAGCCAGTGCTGTGTATTTATTCCGGATAACAGTGAGAATATAATCAAATCTATAAAAAAGATTAAAGACATTAGAGATGAGGCCCACGGTATACACACAGGTGGCCTATGGGAAGATGTGATGAATTGGTTGACAGACTGGGGCTCTTGGATACTTGAGGCAATTATAATAGTGGTAGCAGCATTTTTGACACTGTGCCTTCTGATAAAAATATGCCCATCTTGTTGTGCAGCAATTTCCAGCTCCAGTGCCAACTGCATATTCAGGAAAGGTGATTCACCACACCACACACATAAGGATGAGGATGAGGGACAGGAGATGATAAGGATGGATGACTTCTGATTAACATATGATTTAGTATCAGATTTGGGGATGACGAAGCAGACATTTAAATGATACCAAATACATATGTTTTCAGGCCTATAGTCTTCTTTAAACTACTCAAGAAAGACACCAGCAGAAATTCACAAAATGGTCGCACGCTCCATTTTGTGTGTCAGTCAGTCAGTCTCAGTCAGCTGCAACGTGCAAGCAATGCAAGGCTTTTCCGAGAATAAACATGCCAGCTTCCAGCTTTCAGCTAGCTATTGCAAGACTGCACATTTTCAGTAAATCATGTCGACATGACCTGCCGGCCTGGCCGGTCACGTACGCACGTGTCAAGTCCACGTACACCAGAGACACGGATTTCACCTTTAGGGGAAAACCCAAATCTGCTCTTGTAGATGACACGTGGGCAGCAACACTAGGGTATAGACATACTTCGAGCCTTAAAAGGGCATCATGCCACAATCGCCCTTATTGATTGGTCCAGCAGGACATATTCTGATCTAGGTTACGTATGCTGTGATGCCCATCCGGTAGAGTTCTCTGCCTATAGAATGTCTCTGCACTGTCATGCCAATTGGGCACTCAGTAAGCTTTGCTGAGGTCTCCGTGCTGCACGTATATTGCATTGTGATTGCATTCTGATTGGGTTCCCAATAAATCTTGCAAACAAATGTGCTGAGAGCGAATTGTTTATTTCACTGTTGTCATTGATCTTTTTATTTTCACAGTTAAATACTGAGCTTCTAAAGAATCCTGCCATGTTGTTTCCTCTTCCGCAAGAGGAAGGAGAGGATTGGGAAGAGTAGGACTGCCTAGATGTTACAGAGCTATCTACCAAACCCAGACCTGACATTGATGATGAACCTTTGCCTGAATCTGATTTGATCCTTTTTGTCGATGGTTCTTGCTTAAGAGACAATGAAGGGTGTCTGAGAGTAGCGTTTGCTGTGTGCACCATATTGGGGGTAGTGGAAGATGCCTGTTTGAACAGAGTATACTCTGCTCAGGTGGCTGAGATTATTGCTTTGATACGTGTCTGTACCATCTCAAAGGGAGTCCGAGTGACTATCTATACGGACATTAATTATGGGTTTGGAGTGGTTCATGACTTTGGACAGTTATGGTCACAAAGGGGATTTTTGATGTCCTCAGGAACCCATATCCGTAATGGAGAATATGTGCGCCAATTGCTAGAGCTTTGCAGAAACCTAAAGGGATAGCTGTAGTAAAATGTGCAGCTCATGGAAAGGGAGAAGACTTTGTTACTAAGGGAAATAACTATGCTGACGAAGTAGCTCGGTTTTGTGCTATACATGCTTGTGTTTTCAATGGCGAATATGTAGGTAAGAGCACAGAAGAGACAGAGCTCAGCATGATGTTAGCTGTAGCCGATACTTGGGATGAGGTGAAGCGGCTGCAGGATGAAGACCCAGAGGAGGAAGCTGCATCATGGGTTAGACAAGGCCGGGAAAAGAGAGAAGATGGCATTTGGGTATCATTAGATGACAGAGCAGTATTACCCAACTGTCTACTAAGCCCAATGGCAAGACATATTCACGGAGCAGTTCATCTTGGAAGAGATGCCATGGTGTGACTGTTTAGGCAAACATGGTTTAACCCCTGATTTCGTGTGTATGCTGAAGCAGTGTGTCACAGGTGGGTTACGTGTCAACAAATTAATGTTGAAAAGAGAACTGTGGTTGCAATGAGCAACATTGGAAGATCAGGAGGTCCTTTCAACCGGATACAATTGGATGTTATTGAGATGCCGAGATGCAATAAGTTGAGAATGTTTTGGTGGTGGTGTGTATCTTTTCGTGTTGGGTTGAGGCATATCCGACTAGGCGATGAGACAGTCTCACAGTGGGGAAACTGCTCTTAAGGGAACTGATACCACGCTTTGGATTTCTGACCTCAGTGGAGACAGATAGAGAAACACACTTCCATAATGAAATCATGAAATTGTTGTGTACAGCTTTGAACATTGATCAGAGATTACACTGTGGCTACAGACCGGAGTCTTCTGGTCTTGTGGATTAGATAAACGGCACAATCAAGATGAGGGAATCAAAAGTGTGTTTGTCAAAGTAATTGAAATGGGCAGATGCGCTGAACGTAGTATAGTGATGAGTTTTTGTAGTACTACTGTTAGGAGGACAGGGCTCTCTCCCCATGAGATATTGATGGGAAGAGCCATGCGATTGCCTATGGTGCAAGCTACAGCATTAATAAACATCACAGATGATTTAGTTATGGATTTTTGTAGGGGACCGGCTGATGTGGTTAATTCTGTGTCCCACCAGGTTAAGGCTGCGACTGCATCCACCTCGGGAGACCTGCTGCATGATCTTAGACCTGGTGACTGGGTTCTTGCCAAAAGCATGTGAGGAAGAGCTGTCTAGATGCTCAGTGGTGAGGACCATACCAGGTGATTTTGGTCACAAGTACAGCTGTAAAGTGTGGAGGATTGCCAAACTGGATTCGTGCTTCACATACTCGTAGATCTCCCGTGCCTATTGAGGAAACGACTTCCCTTGTCGAGAAGTTCAACTGAGAATGCCACAGAAGCAGGAGGAACAGGTCAGAGCGTGAGAACTCCTGACGAGGCTGAACAATCAAACAAGCAAGAGAGAATAGACCAAGCTGCTACAGAGTTGAATTCATATTCTGAGATAGACGGAATTGCAGAAGTGAACTACGAACCAGAACAGAGTGAACGGCCTGGTGCAGAAAAATCAGATCAAGAGGAACAGAAGAGAGGAGGTGCTGAAACAGAAACGTGGCCAGAAAGAAAAGAGGGGCTGAACATAAGGCTTGCATCTGAGAAGAACCTCGCTCCTATTCCTGAAACATCTGAGTCCAATCAGAGTGAAACCAAAGAGAGACCGGATGGTCTAAGATGATCCAGAAGAGAGAGAGTACTGCCTCAAAAATACGCATCTCCTGAGTGGACTTACCTGGTTGCAGATGCAGAAACCGGAGAGCTCCGGGAGGCTGGGAACCAGGACCGTGAGCCACGGAGGGAGCACTCTGACAATTGATATTCAGTTGATAGTTCCTGGAGTTGATGCTTTCGGAATTCTGACTCTGACAGTTCCCGATCCACCAAGGCTAAGTGGTTTGCGATTTCTGATCCTAAACCAGGTTGCTTCCTTACCTTTGATTGACAGCCCACCGCACAGGAAATAGGAGAGATTTGTGCTGACATCCTACAGCTTTTTCTTACTATGCTTGGATCTAATATCATAAACGATGAAGCTTGAACTGTGAAAGATTAACTTATTAGCCTTAGAAAGAAGATAACCTAGGCCCAAGTGGAAGAAGTAGGGACTTTCAATAAAAGAAGAACTAAGGACTAGGGCTGACTATATCTCTTCAATAGGTTTAGTATTGTTGGACTGGAAATGGCAATAATCGAATAGAAAACTGAAAATGAAAAGACACTGTAAATAACAGGATAAAGCAAAGAAAAGAAGAAAAGAGACTTTGTTGATTTCGTTTGTGCTTTAAGAAATCTAATAGTGGTTCAACATGGAGTCTAGGAAGACAGGACACAAATAGAAGTGCATCATTGGTACCCTTATTGTTGTGGTGCTTATCGTCATAGTTGTGGTGATTGTTACAGCTTTGGTTGGGTCTCACAATGATAAAAAGAATGAAGAACAGACGACGCTTACCCCACCTGTTTCAGATGAAGAAGGGGGTACTCTGTAAAAGATAGAAATATGAATTGGGAAACTAGTCGATGTTACACGTAGATTTGCCAAAAGGTGATTTCACGTTGAATGCATATGCTCGTTTGTTGCTTAAGTATGTTGATACAATAGAAGCGAAAGATTGCTACTTGTGTATGCAATTACCAGCATCAGTAGAAGAAGCATTCAATATCATCACTTACCCTTGACATATGGAATCACATGTAGTGTGTTGTTAAGCATGTTTTATAGTAAGGCACATTTTGAGTACTACTTCTCAAATTATGATCTGGTACTCTCAGAAGTTCCAGTTCTTAAGTACATGAATAAATATGATTACTATAAGGAGGTAGAGAGGATGTCTGCGTATTTTGTGCCTACTATCACTTCAGATACATCATATGCTCACTGTGGCTCAGATAGAAGTTCAAATTATATGAATGAAGTAGGGTGCTGCACTCGTGGTTTTTACTGCGATTTGAGTCTTTTGTAGCGATATGTGTGCTGTACCAGATTACTGCCTGCCAACTGAATATAGAAACAATGTATATGGCCTAGTGTCAAAAGTCACTAGGACTCTAGTACGCACAACAACAAAATTTTGTTTTTTGCTTTATGACATTCAGTTTATTTTAAATCTTTTTCTCAAAACCATTAAATATGTTGTACTTACATATTTTTCATAATTGACATCATTTACAAAAACGATACAAATATCAAAACAAATGATTCCTTTATAGCAGCAAAAGCAACAATTTGTCAATACACAGGTTTATCGAAAGAAAGAAACAGAAAAAGAAAAAACCCAATGCATTTCGGGGCGATAGCCCCTTCGTCGGGGGTCTGAAAAAGAAAATAAGTAAACAAGAAGACTATTATTCATCAGTTTCTCACAACACTTGAAAATTTAACCCTGAAGAGTTTTTTAGCCGGGGCTTACCTAAATAACAGAAGTGAGATGTAACCTGTGTGTGGTTATTATTATCTTTATTGAACAATTTCTGCAAAACCAAAAAATAAAATATGAGGAGTCTGTCCAAAAGATATCTTTTCTACTACGTATAAGCCAGAAAGAGGAAATATTATGTTACCTGCCCGTTTGTCAAGGTTGCATCTATAGAGGAAAAAATAATTCTTTATGAATGCTTATGGCCTGATTCCAACAGATAATACATATGCATTTTCGCGAAATACAAATCATAGGGCTCACCTGCATATCAAACAGGTCTTGTGTGCGGGAAGGAAACCTAGTAAAACAAATGGTTTCCATCAATATGCCGTTCAAAACATTAACGTGAGTGAAGCGGGTTCACAAAAAAACGGCGTCTTTTACCTGCGAGTCTAAGCATGGCGGTTTCGAACTCGCTACTGTTTGTCTTCACGGTGCTGTTAAAACGGAAAAAGCAAAACTATAATCATTGCCCTTTCTATCTTAATGAATAGCCGCGTCTTGTGAGAAAATGCTGCAAGCAAACTCACCGTACGACATTCCGATGTTCTCTTCCAAAAGGTTGAACCGTCACCTAGCTCACCGGCCGGAAGCTCTACCTGATCCACAAGTCCTTCACCTATTTCAGCTGTTTACTTAGAAGAAGTAGACAGCGACGACAGACTTTGTTTAAACTGCATATGCGATAAGCTTCCCTATTCGTAATGAAACTTTATGTGTCCAAGACATGGTGAACATGAACAATAATGTTCTGACACAAGATCGTTGAAATATAATGCACTATGGAACCGGGCGTTTTAATAATCGAGTTTCCTATTAGTGTCAGAACGTATTCCACATCAGCTCACACGAGCTTGTATGACGATTGCTGTTCTATAGGAACCCTGGTCACGATGACTATTCAGAAAGAATGAACTTTATGTGTCTTAAACATGTGAGACAAGAATAACAATAATCTGCCGCAAGGGTCGCTCTACTGAATATCTAGTAGATCGACTGCCATATTATTGTATGCACCGTTGGTGTATTTAACATAAACAGCAATGTTCTAATATAAAGTCCGCTGTTCAAGCAGTAAGACAGATGATGGCATATAGAAATGCTGTTTGAAAGGCTCATTCTAAGCCAATATATGTGATCGAATTAATGTTGAATTTGAGAATATATGATGAAGCTCCACCTAAATATGTCAAATAATAATCTTGTTTCTGAACCATGAGCTTTAGGCTAATGTGTGTTATTGAAGAAGGTAACTACTTAGGACAGCACTGTGAAAAACAATTTCTGTGAATCAATTCCTGCCTATTTACAATCTGTATACAAATTGCAAATAATAATTGAGAAAGTTTAACAATGGTAATGCTCTGCATACATATTAGAAATGAATAGATGTAATGGTGTAACAATGAAAATGTTCTGCATCTTATTATGAAATACTTTCAACTAAGTTGCATGTTCTATAGAGTGCGCTTCATTGAATTTAAGGGTCCTAAATCACCTAAATTTTTAAAGAAAGCATGCCATTTCTATCTTGTCATTTAAACCAAGGGGGGCCATTGTCTGTAATTTACGAATCCTGTAGATTTCTCTTTGCAGTAGTGCCTTGGCATTATCCATTCCTAGTCTCTGAGGTATCAGCTCTATGATTTGAAAACGAAGCTGCGCTATATTGTGGTTTTTGTCAATCCAATGTTGTGCTAGAGGTGACGTTAAATTTGTGTTTCTTATTCGACTCTTGTGCTCAGAAAGTCTTAGTTTCATCTTCCTATCTGTTTTGCCTATATATAATAGTCCACACGGGCACTTGATCGAGTAAACTACATGTTCTGAGTCACAGTTTGTCGAGTGTCTAAGCATTATTTTTTCTCCAGTTCGTGGGTGCTGCAGTATGTTACTTGAGATCACATTATTACAGTTTTTGCAGTTAAAGCACCTCGTCGTTCCTTTATGAACTAGTTCTTGTTGCAATGGAGTTGGTTTATTAAGAAGTTCCTTCAGGTTTTGGGCTCTTTTATATGCGAATAATGGTCGTTCACTGAATAGTGTTCCAAAGTCTTTTTCGGCTAATAGAATTTCCCATCTTTTTGATATTGTTCTTTTGATGTCCCTTGAAGCAGTTGAATATTTGGACACGAAGACCATTCTATTGTTTGAATCTTTAGATTTCTTTTTGAGGAGTTCTGTTCTCGGTATTGCTTTAATTTTTTCAAGGTGTGCTTCCAGTAGTTTTTTTGGATAACCTCTGTCAAGATATCGCTGTTTTTGGTCATTTAAACTCTTGTCACATTGTTCAGGGTTAGAAGATATGCGTTTAATCCTCATGAATTGCGATACTGGCAGGTTGTTTATCAAGCTGGCTGGGTGGAAACTGTTGTATAGTAACGCAGTGTTCTTGTCCGTTACTTTTTTGTGTAGTTTCGTCTGGATGGATTCATCCTTAATTTCGACAAGAACATCCAAGAACGGTAATGCTATACTACTTGCATTGTATGTAAATTGGATCCTTGGGTCCACAAGATTCAAACTATGAATGTTGTTTAGTAGTTCAGTCTTCGGGCGTTTCCATATGATGAAAATATCATCTATATAGCGCTTGTAGTAAATCAGACCTTGTTGCCAGGTTGGATCCTCTAGGATGTAATCCAATTCAAATTTTGCCATGTAGATATTTGCATATATACATGCTCCTGGGAAACCCATGGCCATGCCCATCAGTTGGTTATAGTATCTGTCTTGCCAAAGAAAATAACTGTTGAGGAGGCAAAATTCTAGCAATTGCAATAGTAGTATCTTTAGCTCATTTGGTTTGTCTGTTCTAAGGAGAGCCCACTCCATGGCCTCTATCCCTTGTTTATGCGGTATTGATGTGTATAGCGAAGTGACGTCTATGGTACAAAGAGTCCATTCTCTACATCCTGTTGTGTCAATGTTTGCCAGGCTTCTAAGGAAGTCTGATGTATATTGTAAATAAGTTGGCCAATTCTGAATGAATGGTTGCATGTGTGTATCGATGAAAATGCCCAAATTCTCAAAAATAGACGAACAGCCTGATACTATGGGCCTGAACGGTGGATTTTCAATGCTTTTATGCACCTTAGGCAAAAAATAAATGTTTGGCCTCCGTGGGTAGATCTGCTTGAGGTACCGTTTGGTGTTATTGTCTATCCAGTTTAGTTCTTCTACGTTATTCAATATAGACATTGTTCAGATAGAAGTTCGGCATAGGCAGACTTTATTTAGACCAGATCCAAAGCATAAGGTTAATCCCTGGACAAATGAAAAATTGGATAATAAGGCAAAGGGAAGTTCTGGTCCAATAGCTTTGGACTTTCATCAAAAAGGGAAGTTGTACATTAGGTACCCTTCAACCTATTATGACAAAATATTTGTGGGTGAGAGTGATTGTGAACACATTTTCTTAATTGAAGAATCAATAAGGAAAGCGCTATTGGATAAATTAACTATAGGGCCAAATGTGTATTTTGTGTGTGGAAAAAGTGCTTATGTAAAATTGCCTAAGAATTGGTATGGTACGTGTTATTTAGCTGTAGTGTTTCCAAAATCTTCCATGTAGATGATTTATGGCCTTTGGAGGAAAAGGATCTCACAGAGGGAAACGTGGTGCAAGTGCTGGAGAAATTGTTGGAGATGTATTTGGAGCCATGATACCTAGTGTGTTATTAGTGTGTATTATTAGCAAAAGCCGGAAGAGACTGTAAATTATTGAAAGTTCAACAGTGCTGCAATAGTCGGGATATACAAAAATATATTAGTAACATCTCAGAGATTCATCAAGAGTTACGTGATTTGGCTGCAGATGGAATTCGGGAACAAGTTGGTAAGGGATTTGGGAAAATTGGGAGCTGGTTTGGAAATCTGGGACAAGGACTAATGGGATACATCTTGAAACATACCATAATAACTGTCATTTGTATAATCATACTATTGGGAGTCATTAAGGCTTACAAATGGCAAAAGGCACGTCATAATGAGAACTCTCAAGAAATGAGAACAGCAGTTAGAACGACTGCAGGACAGCCATTAACTGCACATTATAGGGTTAGAAAGGTTTAGACAGGGACGGCAAGCTACAACTTCTACTTAGGTTGGTCTTTTCTACAAAGAGAAAACTTTGAGTGGGTAGATGTTGGTGTTATGATACTAGTCATGAGAGGGGGGAACTGATAGAGCACTTACAGCACTCTAAATTGTATGGGTGCCTTATACTCATGGTTCAAATGCACTTACATATATTTTGTTGTTTGCAGTGTTTCTTGATTATTAAAATGCATTGATTCAAGTCACATGCACATTTAAATTGGATTTTGTATGTATTAGAAAAGTTTATTATTCCTGTATATATAATGTGCAGGATGAAGTTATACTCATATAATGTCATTGTATGTAGTTCAAGTTGCCTGCATTATAGGCCCAAATGGCAGATTGTTGTTAGTTTCTATTCTCCTTGGTTGCTCAAGAATTAATGAAATGAATCCTTTTTGTATTGGAAGATAGTATGTTCTCATCCTACCGCAGGTGCAGGAATTCGACCTTGTTATTCTTAGATTAAGGAGATACTCGGAATGTCTTTGAAGAAGGCTGTAAGGCAAAAAGGGAGGACGCCTTTCATGTCTGACCTATCTGGGAGCCAAGGCCACTGGAGAGGAGCTGAACAAACTAAGGCTCCTGTGGAAAGTTACTAGAATGTTGCAATGCAAAGTTTTATTAGGTGACGTATTGTGGGACGAACATTGTCTTTTTGTATGAAGCGCAGGGTCAGATTCAAGAGACTTCTGTTTTATCGGAGAAGGAGCATCTTAGAACGAGCTCCATAGCCTTAAGCTATCTGACCCTTTTTTTACATGAGTACTTCTTAGGAAGTCAACACGTGCTTACACCTTTGGGGTATGATAGAAAGGAGATAGGCAGGACCCTCATTTAGCGCAGTGTAGGGAAAGATATTTTGTGTTTATTCCTCAATGAAAAGAGAATTGGACGCAGCTTCTATTCTGTGTTGCATTTTGATTTTAGAGTTTATCATATTGTGCCTTTTATGCCGAATAAATTATATTCGTAGATTTGGCTCTGTATTGATTTTCAAGTACCTATATTCTCTGATATTAAGGTGTGTTTATATTCAATTATTTTTGGCTTTATAATAAATCCATGAACACGAAGTCCAGAGTCTGTGGTCCTTTAGAGCTGATTAATTTGTAAGTATAATCTTGAATTGTTTTGATCCCCTCTAACACTTTTAGCAGGCAAATAAAAGACCATCGGTATTGATTTTAGTAGGGAAGGCAAGGAGTAAATTTAGCATAATCAGGCCAAACCCTCAGGGTACATTGCAATGTGTGGGGAAACATGCCCTCCTAGCATCTGCAATAGTGCCTAGTGTCCGGTTTGTGAGCAGGTTGTGGGGGTTTACAATTCTATACTATTCGCATGTTAGGGGTACGTGGATGTACAACGTGCGTTGTTCCCTCGTGCCTCTCTGGGGGGAGGTGAGCCCCACCCTCGTTGAGGACGCCATGCTCTGACACATGCATCGTCTCCAGGTGGCTTCTTCACAGCTGTCATCACTCCCGGAGAGATGCAGGGGGAGAGTGGCTGTGGGCGTCTGGTGTTGGGCCGCAATCAAAGTGTGTGTGGTCAGAACATAAGGGAAGAAATCCAGCTTGCTGCTAGCATCACTTGATGGAGGTGTAGGTGGTTAGGGGGGAAGAGGGTCTCGGCCCCCTGGCCTCTGCTGTAAACAATCTTCCGGATTTCTGCCCCGATCTGGTGTGAGGCCTATAGATGCTTGCAGCCCTGCCTCGCTGTCTCTCCTCTCCTCAGCTGGGGCTGTCCTCGGGTGCTGAATTCCGGTCTAGTCAAGGGCATTTATCATGTGAATGGCGGCAGCATGATTATCCCCAGGGCAGCCTTCGCTCTTTTGGAGGCCCTGTTCTAGATAGCGACGGGCCATGGCACCGTACTACCCGTGATGCACCGTTCTGAGCCCGGTGAAAGCTGCTGCTGTGTTTGGCGTTCGTGGCCCCAGACGATCTTCTGGGCCTCTTCCAGAGGTGAATCTGTGGACATCAGGCGCGCAACACCCATTGGGCTCACGGGGCTTCAGCCCCCCCATCGTCTGTGTCAGTCCGGGTTGACACAGCTTTGCGGGCTGGCGACCATCTAATTGCAGTCGCACCCGAGTACTTAATAGGTCTTTAAAAGACCATTTACATGTAAATTAGCCTTTTGTTGTGTTTTCACCCCTTCTTTCAGTCACTCTGTCTATGGTTGGAAGAATTAGCCCCCCCCCTGAAATATTTTTCAGCCCCCCCAAAATTTGGCTCTAGTTGCCTGCCTGGTGGACATACCCCGCCCCCACATACACACACACACACCCTTGTGGGGGATGTAGAGCCGGATTCCTGGTCCAGTCAAGCCCAGCCAACAGATTCTGTCAGCTAGCAGGGCCGATGGTACAAAGCTCAAATGCTGAACAACCACCATCGTGGCCAGCCAAGCCACACCCCGCCAACTTGAGCAAAATTATTTTGTTACTATTAAATAAACGTGCGTGACATAAAACTTTGCATCTTTGTTTTGAAGTTTTGAAGTTTTCTATAAAACAAGTTGAAGATTGTAAAAATTCCCAAAAATATATGAATATATGCCACTCTGTACACCCATAGGTATAATGCAGCTGCTTGTTTTACTATATAAACACCAGCCATATTAGATATCAATGCTTGGCTTGTTTTTTGTAGTGTGTGTAGCCACAATCTCACCACCTCTTGCAATGATAAAAGCAGATACTACCTTCTCCTAAATCTATTTTCAACTTGTGAGTTTTATAAACGGATTCATCACAAGTATATAAATGCATATAAAACTATTTCCTTTGGCAGAGGATAGGCGCCTTGCTCCCTCTTTCTCTCTCTCCACCTCTCATAGTGCTCCATTGCACTGAAAATAGCATATCTCCTGTCAGCTCCTGAGTTCTCACTTTCATCTAGTAACAGAGAATGATCAAATAATGCATCTCTCTACTTTTCTGCAAGAACACGGCACATCACGCCTGAATGTGCTTCTCTCTGTATATATGCAAAATAAATATAAAATAAAAAAAGACATTACATTTTGTCAGTGCGCCTCCCCTCAAAGAAAGTTCCATGACAAGGACGGGTGTGCACTGAAGCTCAAGCGCTGCAGCTGGATCTAAACAAGCATTTGCAATGCAATAGGTCTCGCATTTACTAGAGTGTAAGCTATTGGCATTCTAAATGCCAATGCCATTTATTTATGTTTTAAAAACAAAAATAAAAGGCATTGTGATTTGCAATGTCAATATCTCAAACTCGCGTAAATTCAAAGTCTATTGCATTGCAAATGCCTGTTTAGGACTTGTGCTGTGGAGATCACCTTCTAACAAAACAACCTCCAGTAGAGGTGGGTATGTTATGCTGAATTAGATCGCCTTCCATCGAGTGAGACTACATGCAGGGGGTGACACTACCTTCAAGATGTTGGAAACATGTAGCGGGTAAGCCCACCATCCAGAGAGTGAAACCACCTTGCAGTCAGTGAGACCTACTTCAAATGAGTGAGACCTTTCCTTGAGTGACGTTTCTTCTAGCGGGGAGACTACTTTGTAATGAATGACACCCCTTCTATTTTTTGAGGCCGCCCACCTCTGATGAGTGAAACTAGGCTGCTACCCAAGCTCCTACCCCAGCCCATCTTCCATGAGTGACTCAGGGTGCCGGCCTCAGTCCCTCTCGATGGATGGATGGATGGATGCGTGGGTGGGTCGATGGGTAGATGGATGAATCCCGACCCCCATCCTTCCTCCCCCATAGGACAAAAATAGCTCTCCTTTCAAGCAACACAGTCTGACCAATGCCAGTCTTGGCAGCCGGGAGCGCTCTCGCTCTCCCATACAGGGTAGACTATCCTGCTCCCACCAGAATTAATGAAGACCCCTGGTCCCCTCCCTTTTCCTCCTCCTGGCAAAAAGAGATGAGCTCATTCCGTAGTGAAGCAGCTCTCTGTGGGGCTGCTTGTAATTAGGGGATGGGGGGGGGGCAGGGTTGATTGGGGAGGAGATGAAGTGGTTGTACACTGGAGAGGAGGCACAGAGACAAAAAATTAAAAGGGATAGCCACAAAGCCAGGGATCTCAAAACTGGGGGCACTTTGATTAATATTAGTGTAGAGCAGTGAAGGGGTTAGCAAATCCTGAGGCTAAGCTTTTGGGCCGGAAGCGAGTACCTTTATTTATTTATTTTTAAATAGCGCGGATATTGGCCAAATGCGATAGAGCTCTTTACAACTCAGATAGATCATTACATTAGGTGACAACTTACATCATCCGAGGATGTAGACACAGTTAATGCTACGGACGCTGAGGGGCAGTATTAGTTGCAGCACTCGGAAGAATCCACTGAAAGGCGAGGCAGTGGGAACATGGGACTTTTTCTCACTGTATTTTTACACGTAAGTGAGGGGGCAGGGTGCTAGTGTCGAGATGTGGGCAGCCATGAGGTGGGGGATGGGTCAGGGTTCTACTGAGACACTGATGACGTAAGCCCAGTGTTAGTGGTCAAAGGAGTAAAGGGTCGAGTGTTTAATATTCAAAAGGCAAGTACTCATGTTAACACACTCTACAGAAATGTTGCGTGTTTATCTAGGTTCCTGATCGATACTGTGACCTTATGCCCCTATTCGGCTATAAATCCATTTATTCCCTATATTGGCATAACCGTTCAAGTGCGATTTTCTGAAAAGTCATCTCTGGCCTCACACGAACAGAGCCACATTCCAGCATGACTCTCTGCCACTTCCTTTGCGACCAATTAGTGCAATGACAGAGCAGTAGTCACTATCTGATATTCCTAGATAACACTCCGAGTTCTTCAACAAGATAAAAACTTAGCAAACCTGGAAATCCCCGCTTGCTATGTTTTGATTAGTAATGGAACTCTAATGAGCAACTGATAACTATCACTTCCTAGTGACATCTTTAATTGACGTCTTATGTCCAGCAAACTTGCGTCAAACCCGGCACCTGTCAGGTATAAATATTACCAACGTTGCCTTAAGCAATGCGAGCCTGTTGCCCGGTTAGGAGCTGTTGTGAGCTGCGAGCTACTGATGCTGGCTGCCTGCATGACCCTGTGTTGGGAAATCTAGCACTCTGTCGCTGCAGCCTGCTATCCTGTGGTGGTGAAGCTGCTGATTACCATTATCGCCGCTACAGCGCGAACTATGGTGCAGTACGCTTAAGGAGCTGAACAGACGTCCCTCTGCGAAGACATCCAGCAGATTCCAGCTGCCCGCGGACGCTGTCCCCCCTCCTTCCTCGACGCGCTGAAGAAAGCCGCTGCCTTTCTCGTGCAGAGAAATCCAGTCCCGGCGCTTCGGGTTTACCCTCGCGGGTGACTGGGATATCGAGAGAGACCCCTGAAGGAGATACCAATCCTCCATCATTCTATTCAGAGGTATGGTGTTGACTAAACCCTTAGACGAGAATTCTTGAAACAAACCTTGGCAAAACCAACTTAACTTAAAGCTACTTACTTGCTCCCCTTTTCACGTGTTAGGCTTAGGTCAGGCACACTGGGGTAGGCTTAGTTAGAAGCACCAGTTGAGTATGTTAGCCTAATGTATATATGACTGTATATATGTTTTATTACTTTTAAACCATTGTATGGCTAAGAAACCATATCAATGCTTTTACAGTTCTATTTCGCAATACTTATCTTACTGTACGTACTTTTTATAATAACAATTATTGCAATTGTGGCAATACATTTCTCTTGTACGAGAAGAAAGACTGTTCAATAAATGTTAACCCTTTATTGACAAACGCCCGTCTCTCTATTCTCTACATCTCGTGAAAGTAAACTGCACTAGACTGACTGAGTGAAATACATGTCTATTGTTTCACACGACCCTAGAGATTGACTCTTGATCTGAGGAGCAAAGTTGTCATGTTGCACGGTTGTTGGAAAACTGAATCCCTTCTTGTCTGTGCCAAGGAAGCTGATCACTCCCTATGCAGAGAAGAAAGTTTCCAGTGACCTCTGAGCTAGTTGGTAACACAACCCAATTAAGTTTAGCATAGTCAGTGGAGGCCTGGAATATAAGCAGTTCCACGTCGATACTACTGTTTATGTTATTCCAATGCGCAGGGCCTAGTGGGAAACTAGGAACTACACTACATGGCGCCCAAACGTTTGGTAAGGCGATAAACTAACGCAAGACAGTTAGAGTAACTCAGTCGTGCATATTTCACACAGACCCCTTTCTCCCGTAAATACTCCAATAGACGTCTGGAGTGGGTGAAAGGTTAAAATCCGCCCGACCTTAGTAGGAAGAGATTCCTATGTAAAGCTCTGGTTTATTCAACGTTGAAGGATACAGTGTTCCAAAATATTGTGCACCTAATCTTTGTCTCCTTGGAGACCTACTCTGCAAAACCTGCATTTATACAATGTCAGTAGAAAATAACGGAACCACTGGGGGCGCAGCAGATGCGACTCAGCAAGGTCCCGAATACACAGACCCGGATGCAATAATCATCCCGGCACATTTAAGAAAATCTATAACTTCAAAACGTATAGTAAACGGACTGACACCTCAGGGTGGTACAGTAATTTTCGTGATAGAGGCTCACGAGTATCGGCAGACAGAGGTATTCTATTCATGGATAAACTTTCCAGCGGTAAACGCTATAACAAAAGAGTTTCACTATTACAAGATAGAGGAACCTCCGGAAGAGTACGCTCCTTTCGAGGAGATTGAAATTCCACTTAAATTTCAAGAGCACCTGCTCTGGTTTAATGGCGCCCTAAAACACAATGATCACATAACTAGGCTCGGTCCACTAGGTAGACCAGGAGCCACGTGGCCGGTTCTAGCCAGCTACACACCACATCCTGACATTGCAAAAATGTCTAGAGAAGAGCTGTTAGTACAGCTAAACACATTAATAAAAATACATAGGCAATTAGTCCAATATGTAATGCGGACTGCAACAGTCCAGCCAGCTGTTAATACACCACAGCTGACCCCTCATCAGGGGAACACAAATAAAATTACACCACAGAACATACAGTCATGTCTTGGTAAAACACCCGTAAAACGGGAACAAATTCCTTTCTGGTTAGCCCAGAAAATCACTCAAATAGAGGCAGTATTTCCTGATACTACCCCTATTGAGAAACACAGAATCTTGACCATCTGCCTTCCTATGGGAATCGCACCACACGTGGAGGACTGTGACACTTGGGGTACAGTCTTTGCTTCCATTTACACAAAAACACACGGTGTTCCGTCTATGGCGGTAATACCAGAAGTGCTAAAACAGATTCAAAATGAATTCGGTCCAGAGCCCGCTTTAAATCTAGGTATGAAATTACTGAAAGACTTCAAGCAGGTCACGGCTATATTATTAGCCAACGTAAAGGGAGAAGCAGCATCTGTGGCGATCCGCCCGAAGTTGAGGGAAACAGATATAAAAGATCCTGTTGAGCTTGCAGAAATCATAGAAAAATGCTATGAAGAATTAGGTAGAGACAGCTTGGGTGGAAAACCGGTAAAGCCCCAACTGCTCGAAAATCCTGAAAAATTATTTATTAAAAATAATTCAAACACTCCTAAAAAGAGCTGGGATGGAAATAAACAATCCACTCCCAAGGAAAAAGTTTTCCAGTCCAGAGGAAGGTCTCCTCGACGGAGGGAAAGAACTCCGACTCGAGAACGCCAGTCTCCCCAGAGGGAGCCCTCTGAGAAAAGATATAACCTTAGAAATAGGGATAATCTGAAAAAACCTGATAGATATCAAAGTATTGATACACGTCCCTCTCGATCTCTTCCACAGAATTCGGAAAGAAGAGGACGGTCAGACCCAGGAGAGCACACCAAGTCCAAAGACAAGGAACCTGCTCAAAATAAGAAATCTCAATTTCAGACAAAGAAGGTAGCCAGTATTAGAGTAATTAACCATGCCGAGAATACTGAGGACACAGTTGAAAAACGGGGAGTGGGCATTGACAATGTTGGACAGTGCAGCAGAAATCAGTATAGCGCGCAAGATCTTGATGAGTCATCTGGAGACAGTGGACACGAATGAATACATTCAGGTTGAAACTGCCGACGCCAGATTTAGCGAGCCCCATAAAATATACGAAATAACATTGCGTATAGAGGGTGATAAGACTAGGAAAATTAAGGGTCTATTTTGGGATAAGCTCTCAAAAGGCTATGATATTCTGTTAGCTGAAAAAGATTGGCCCCCAGAGTTTGTCAGGGAGTGCCCTCGTGGCGAAGAAGTGATTATGCCTGCCTTCTCGAATCACATTCCGATTCACAAAAAATATACATATGCAAGGAAATGGGCAGTAGCCCAGGCACCTGCATTATATAAAAATCATGTAGGATGGGATGAGGACTCAACGCCTCACAAAATCCAATTAAAAAGTGAACCAACTGCCCAACGGCAGTATCCCATAAAGCAAGAAGCTAAAAAACAAGTCAGGGAGATCTTAGATCAACTTGAGTACCAGGGGGTGATTGAAACATGCACCTCTCAAATGAACAATCCTTTGTTTCCTGTCTCCAAGCCAGACAATTCATATCGTCTAGTTTTGGACTACAGACATCTTAATACATGTTGCAAAACTTTTGCAGTACAAAACTCGCATAGTGCAGCCCTAATGAATAATATAGTTAGGAAAAAATATAAAACGACATTAGACATTTCTAATGGCTTCTTTTGTCAAAACATTGCACCAGAAAGCAGATATTTGACCGCTTTCTCTGCATTTGGGTCACAGAAAAAATTCTGTCGACTCCCACAGGGGTTCAAGAACAGCCCAGGACTATTCTCAGCTAGGTTAACAGAGTTACTACAAATCTATGATGATGAAGCATTGTCTTACGTAGATGATATTTATCTCACAGACGACGACTTGGATACTCACTTGAAAAGAGTGAACACCATTATACTTGGGTTCGCAGCAGAGGGTTACAAATTCAACTTTAAAAAGTCCCGAATTGCCCATCTGACAGTACTATTTTTAGGGTACGAATTATCAAGTGAAGGGAAAAGCCTAGCGGACAACTTCTTAGAGAAGTGCGCTGTACTCCAAGCTCCAAAAACGCTGAAGAATTTACAATCCATACTAGGTTTTCTGAATTTCGGAAGAACTTACATCCTAAATTACGCAGAGAGGGTTAAACCTCTCTACGAACTAATTAAACCTGATTTTAAACAAATCAATTGGACTCAAAAACACACAGAAATTTTGAGATCACTGCAAACAGACATGTTAGCAGAAACTAAATTAGATACACGTGACAACACACGTGATCTTGTAATCCGAGTCATCCCAGGAAGATGTGGATTCACATACCTAACCTCTAATGAGGGAGAAAAGGTACCAATAGCTTACAAATCCCATTTGTACACAAAGGCTGAAATAAAATTCAGTTCAACGGAGAAAATTCTAACTGCGGTTCAGACTGCTGTAGCGAAAGAAAGGCCCCTAGCACAAGGTAAACGAATAATAATCGTAACACCCATACCGGCTTTAGAAGCGGTAACTAAAGCAAGCATTCCTAATGCTAAAGCTTTGCATCCGAGATGGATTCAGTGGGTTAATTCTCTTGCTGCAACAGACGTAGTTTATGAATTTGATCCTAACTTAAAAACACAGGAATTTTTACAATATGAATACGAATGTCCTCTGCCAATTGAAATCCTGCCTCTCGAAGAATACGGAAGTATTATATATACTGACGGATCAGCACAACCCGCAGTTGGGGGTAAGCAAGCTTACAGTGCTGCGTGCGCGATTGTTAAAGGTCGCTGGCACAAAGGAAAATTTAGACCATTGGTCACTAAAACACAATCTCTAGGAGATTGCTCGGCTCAACGAGCTGAATTAGTAGCATTTAAGATGGCGCTAGAAAATACCGATCGTGAATTCCCCACACTAATAGTGTGCGATTCTTTTTATTGCGTACAATCTTATAATGAATACTTGCAGAATTGGGTGGAAAATGGTTTCAGAGATGCAAAAGGTGGCACAATAAAGCATAAAATGCTTTGGGAAGAGGTAGCTCTTTTACACAAAGAACTACAAAAGACTCACGTGATTCACTTACAGAGTCTTCAACGTGATGGCGTTCACGTTGCAGGGAATTCATTGGCTAATACAGCCAAAGCGGAAGCAACTAAACCGGCTTCCGTAGCCACAAAAAAGCGTACAGATAAGTACATAGACGGGGAAACCATGCTGGCAGTAAAAACGACCGTAAAAGGCGACTGTGCAGCACTACCCGTAAACTATCCACTCAATTATGCATACATAATCGATGCAAACTCTGTTCCTTTTGCTCGAATCCCTGGAGTGGGGGACAGAGTAATTCCAAACATGAACAGGAGAATATTTTTAATAGCAGACGCACACATGGGTTTGGGTCTAAGGCACAGAGAGATCAAGGAATCGCTGACTAAATTACAATCAGTATTCTGGTGGCCGGGAATGAGTGTAGAACACCAAATATATGCAAACAACTGTGAAAACTGTAATAGGGATCGCAGTAGCGAACCTTGCTACCGGCTACCAGTCAGAAAGAGCGTAACGCTGCCTACACCCCATCCTGCGTCCTATTAACAGTTAAGACGAAAAGCACTTAAAATAATGAGGCCTCCAGCGCTCGGCTGACGCTAGAACGGTTATAAAAGATTTGCGAGTCTTTATCGGCACATACGCAATTACCACGTTCCATTCTGACCAGGGTCCTGCTTTCAGCTCTCGAGCCTATAAGGAGGCCATGGCCAGCATGGGAATTGGGTTGTGGTATTCTTGTCCGTCGCACCCCGAAGGGAATAGTGTGGTAGAAAGAAAAAACCGTGACATAAAGCAATCTATAACAGCGAAGGTATTAGGTTCAGGCGCTGGGTGGGTCAAACATTTAATAAGTGTCCAGACTAGTCTTAACAACATGCCAAGAAATTCTCTAAAAGGTTTCAGCCCATACAAACTATTGTTCGGAATTAGAATGCGCGTTCAGGACCTCGATAGTCAGATGTCAGTGGTACAAGAAGAAACAACGCACTTTGATGTAAAAGACCGTTTGGCTGTTTTACAGGAACTGAATGAAACAAGAAAATCCTTAAGCAACATAAAGTTAAAGCCACAGCCAAGTACCACTGACGAGGCACCACCCGCAACAGCTCCAGCAAGGCCTGTCTGGATTCCAAAGATTGGGGATCTAGTCAGAGAAAAGATCGCGGTGAAGAAGGAATTTGGGCCTTCTTACAGAAAAGCAGTACCTGTCTTGTCAGTCACCGGAACAAGATCAGTTGTGCTACCGCCCCTTGCTGGTAAAAAGGAGAACAGAGTCGTGTCTATCGATCTGGTAAAACCACAAGCATGTGGCCTATAATCAACAGTAGGCCCAGTGGACTCCCAAGAAACAACAGAATACCCAAACTTGCAACAATCCAAGAGGTTCAAACTGAAAGACTAATCACATTCGATCAGCCTGCAGTGCACAATGAAGGACTATGCAATAATGCCATGGAACTCGTGCCTCTTGAAACACAGATTGAAACAGTTTGTCAAGAAACAACACCAGTCTACACTAATGTGGCATCAGAAAGTGCTACCAAGAGACAGATTGAAAGAACAATCCCATCAATTGACAGAACTGCCTCTGGTTATTTTATCAACTTCGACAACTTCTCTGAAGATTTAAATGACCCCGAAGTGATGCCAGAAACAAAAAAGTCTTTTAAGGAAAAGCAACGGAACTCTTTCATCAATTGAAGGAAATCTACCTTGTTTCCCCTTGGCTAGAGTTCTGGTTCGGTCTAGGTGTATTTTTCCTTCTGCTTTGGCTCATAATGGTACTGTGTTTGGGAAAATTCATTGAAGGAAAATATATTACAATGGACACAGCAAGTCAGAACATCAACCTAGTCCTGAAACCACACAGATCATCCCACGTGAAGAAAAGAGAACTGTCAACAGTAAATGTCACAGCAATTCCAATACCTGGTGGGGTAGTATGGGAGAAAACTGACTATGAGATCTATGGTCCGGTCGAAATCCTGAAGTATCCACATCAACTAAAGGTTTCCTTAAGTGACTTTGTGACACCTAGTACATTCTCTGATGATTGGGACTTTAACAGTATTAATGGCATTATGTCTGATTTAGTAATGTCAGCTAGATTCACAGATCATGATTATTTACAAGGTTCATCCAGTTATGAGCAGTTATTCTGTTACACCCACTATGGGGATCATTACTTGCATAAATCTGCACAGCCTAGAAATGTTTTTATGTATAATCAATGGGAACATTGTTCTACACCACCTAAAAGCAGTTCTAAAGCATTTTTTGAGAAATTCAAATACTTCTCAGGGTTTAACACCAGTGATGCAGAAACGTTTTATTACAAACTGTTAGATAAAACAGGCATGAAAACAATGCTGACAAATTCTAAATTGATATATTCAGAAGCATTTTATGACAAAATGATGACATTTGGTTTTGATTATTGGAAAAATAATATTGAAACGAAAACAATTTGGGGTACAAAAGATTGGCAGGTGCAAGGCATTGAAGCACTTTTTAGAACCTGCATGATACCTGAACAAATGTTATTTTTAAATGACACAATACACCAAACATCTTGTCTTGGCCTAGCTAAGATCAAAGATCTTAAAACACCGTCTATACCAAAGCCAATACCTGAAAATACAACCACAGATATTGAGTTAGACGTGTCTCAAATTTTACATTTCAACAGAACAAATCCTGATTGGAAAAAGTGGCTAATCTGGCCTACAGACACAAATAGCTGTCAAGATTGATTCCTGAATAAAACACAGGGTTTAAAAATGACCAGATTAGACCCATGATACTCCCAGAGACAACATCCAGGGATTATAACAACATACAGTGTAGGGAAACTCTGCCTAGAATGGCTAACTACATCCACACTGGCTGAAATTAAGCAACACTTGTCTTTATTAAAAGATGGTGCTGATTTGCGCGATTTCATTCTTGGACCACGCAAACAGCGTCAAAAGCGTTTCATAGCGACCAGTATCTATGCTGCTTACAACGAGGCTTGGAAAGTAAAGCAAATTGAAACTGCTGAAAAAATACGAGAAATTGATCGTATTAATTTGGAGAAATCACTTTCTGTGGTAGACAATGGGTTAACGACTCTGTCTTCCAGAATATATTCGTTGGACAATATTGTATCCTCTGCCTTTGATGTGATAGACAGAGATTTGCTAATGTTACAACATGGCCAGTCTCAATTACGCTCTATTATAGAATTAGGCTGGACGCTGCAAAATCTTCGTTCAGGCTATGTGCCTTGGCGTTTAATCAAAACGACGTCATTATTTTCCAGTTTTAACCTTACTGATAAACAGATCAGTTTGGCACAGAAAGGAGCAGACTATACAATCCTGAGCATCGAAAAACTCGAGAGATTATCATTGACAATGTCAGAGAGTCCTGTCATTGAATGGATAATACACGGAATTATCACAATTCCGATAACAACTTTCCGATTTAAAAAGTGCCTTGAGTACATACCTGCTGGCCAGTATGAACAATTGGGTAAAGGATATGTTAAATTCGAATGGAAATTACCATACACTCATTCTTGCTATAGTGACAGCGACAAAAATGTATTTCTTAGTGGTGAAAATTGTAAACATTCACTAAGCGGTATACTTTTGTGTCAGGGTATTAATTTACACGGAGCATGTGATGGAAATTCAAACAACCATTCATGCCACCAGCTAGTCACACCTGCAACTCAGATAGAGCCCTTCTTTATGCAACTCGCAAACGGGAGTTACATTCTTAGAACGGATCACAGATGTTGTGGCCTGACGCCAGGGAAAAGTTATCTAGTACAAGTTACGTCCATGGTCAAATGTTGTATGCAAGCATTGTTCCCGAGCGGGCCTCCAGACATAGTGACTCCCCTCTGGCCTCGTCTGAATCTCTATTCTATACGAATTGATACATTAAGCAAAATGAAATCTGTACTTTTACAGACAACAGTGCCTATAACGTCATCTAAAGAGACGTATGATCTTCTAGTCGCAAGGACGGCTACTGAGGTTCATGACCTTTTATCAACAAATTGCACCGTGCATTTCGTAGAAATGTTCAGCCAACTCCTTAACATGTCTAGTGCAACAAGCATCCCAGGCATATTTAAGACAGTCTTTACGGGACTGCTAACACCCTTCCAGGCAATTTTGGGAATCTTTCCTAATTTTGTGCACTCCATTTTTGGCGGCATACCATTATTTTTGGGACTCGTCGCAGGGATTCTATTTTTGACCCTCCTGCTACGTTATGGCAAGCCTCGGCTCAGACATAGCTCCCATGGGAATGGAAGAGACAATCCTAGCAATGCGCTACCGGGACAGGATAACTAACGTCCTTGGATTGGCCAGGCTGAGAGATCAAAACATGACCTGGTTCCTTTCATTCAGACCGATATGGCAAAATTGCATTTTACCTGTGCTACGGTGTATGCTTTGCGGCGATGAATGCGTGTTGGACATCTGTCTTTCACTTCCATCAGCAGTACCAATGGACGTCGATACTTTGCTCAGTCCAATAACGGCTCACGCATTGTGTTGTCCCCAGCGGCTACCAATCCTGATGACGGCATTCGTGGAAACTCCTGTGCTACAGCCAAGTGGTAACAGTGGAGCGAGTGACAAAAGCAACATCATCGAGGTACAACGTTCTGTGAGCATTGCTGGTCCTGCCTTCGATGACAGCAATCATTCTCACACCTGCCAAGTTACAGCGCTATCTAATTTGGTTGAACTATCACCTGATTTTGTAGACCAATTCTTTGAGAGCCTGTCTGATACGATGTTCTCACCCATAGAGAAACAATAACTTTTTGAGAAGCTTTCCGACACACAGCGTTCCCATGAACTCTGTATTCGGCCTTCAGTTTTGATCAACAAAAACTGCCAAGAGCTTTGGAAATCTATTTTCTTTGAATTGGACAATTTTTTCTAATATTGACCTTTTTTGGCACGAACAATTCTTTGCTTGACGTAAAAACTATTCTTAGAGAACAGAAGCTTCACACTTCTATTTCTAAACACATCTAGAGACATAACAACATTACACCAGCCTCTAGCACACATGTTATTACAATGCATTTTTATGTGATGATTTATCTCGCTTTTCTTCTGTCAGAGATACTTCATGTGTAATTCCTTTTGCATAATCGTTCATTGATTTCAAATGCAATAATTTTTTGAATGATTACTATGCTTTAAAAAACGTACAGTACCTAAATTCCATGTATTACAAGTACGCCTATTTCGAATGCATTTATGTATTTTGGGGTGGGCAATGTTACACATGCATCTAATTGCTTAGTTTTAGTAATTTTGATGGACATTAACCCGTGGAGTAAGTGTTGCGTGTTTATCTAGGTTCCTGATCGATACTGTGACCTTATGCCCCTATTCGGCTATAAATCCATTTATTCCCTATATTGGCATAACCGTTCAAGTGCGATTTTCTGAAAAGTCATCTCTGGCCTCACACGAACAGAGCCACATTCCAGCATGACTCTCTGCCACTTCCTTTGCGACCAATTAGTGCAATGACAGAGCAGTAGTCACTATCTGATATTCCTAGATAACACTCCGAGTTCTTCAACAAGATAAAAACTTAGCAAACCTGGAAATTCCCGCTTGCTATGTTTTGATTAGTAATGGAACTCTAATGAGCAACTGATAACTATCACTTCCTAGTGACATCTTTAATTGACGTCTTATGTCCAGCAAACTTGCGTCAAACCCGGCACCTGTCAGGTATAAATATTACCAACTTTGCCTTAAGCAATGCGAGCCTGTTGCCCGGTTAGGAGCTGTTGTGAGCTGCGAGCTACTGATGCTGGCTGCCTGCATGACCCTGTGTTGGTAAATCTAGCACTCTGTCGCTGCAGCCTGCTATCCTGTGGTGGTGAAGCTGCTGATTACCATTATCGCCGCTACAGCGCGAACTATGGTGCAGTACGCTTAAGGAGCTGAACAGACGTCCCTCTGCGAAGACATCCAGCAGATTCCAGCTGTCCCCCCTCCTTCCTCGACGCGCTGAAGAAAGCCGCTGCCTTTCTCGTGCAGAGAAATCCAGTCCCGGCGCTTCCGGTTTACCCTCGCGGGTGACTGGGATATCGAGAGAGACCCCTGAAGGAGATACCAATCCTCCATCATTCTATTCAGAGGTATGGTGTTGACTAAATCCTTAGACGAGAATTCTTGAAACAAACCTTGGCAAAACCAACTTAACTTAAAGCTACTTACTTGCTCCCCTTTTCACGTGTTAGGCTTAGGTCAGGCACACTGGGGTAGGCTTAGTTAGAAGCACCAGTTGAGTATGTTAGCCTTATGTATATATGACTGTATATATGTTTTATTACTTTTAAACCATTGTATGGCTAAGAAACCATATCAATGCTTTTACAGTTCTATTTCGCAATACTTATCTTACTGTACGTACTTTTTATAATAACAATTATTGCAATTGTGGCAATACATTTCTCTTGTACGAGAAGAAAGACTGTTCAATAAATGTTAACCCTTTATTGACAAACGCCCGTCTCTCTATTCTCTATATCTCGTGAAAGTAAACTGCACTAGACTGACTGAGTGAAATACATGTCTATTGTTTCACACGACCCTAGAGATTGACTCTTGATCTGAGGAGCAAAGTTGTCATGTTGCACGGTTGTTGGAAAACTGAATCCCTTCTTGTCTGTGCCAAGGAAGCTGATCACTCCCTATGCAGAGAAGAAAGTTTCCAGTGACCTCTGAGCTAGTTGGTAACACAACCCAATTAAGTTTAGCATAGTCAGTGGAGTCCTGGAATATAAGCAGTTCCACGTCGATACTACTGTTTATGTTATTCCAATGCGCAGGGCCTAGTGGGAAACTAGGAACTACACTACAGAAACACTACTCACCATCATCATCTTTTAAACTGTGCTCGACGACATACTCAGCCTGCTCCTGAGAAGGGTCCATTGAATAAAAACTGGCTCTGCTACCTATGAAGAAATACTCTTGGGGCAACTTTACTGGACGCGCCCGAGTCTGAGTCAGAAATGAGGTTCTTTTCTCTCCGCACCAGTCCGAGGCGAGGGCTTCTCTAGCCGAAGGGATGCATTATGTATACACTTCCATGCAAATGAAATAGTGTGTCTTTTTATTTGTGCCAGCTCATTTAACACACTTACGATCAAGACTTGTTTCTATAAATGTAATTAACAGGAGCAGCTTGCTGCTTGAAACATGAGCAGCTTGCTGCTTCAACAAGGGAAAGTGAAAGAGAGCCATGCTCACGTTGTAGGCATGCCGTGAGTGTGCACATTGGCGTGGCTTGCGGCTTGTGCCCAGTGGCGGCGCCTGCAGACTTCGCCGTACTCCTATGGGTGCTGCGCAGCTCGTGCGGCCCGGGGAGGGGGCCACCAAAGCAAAAACACATGGCATGTCGCGGTTTGGAGAGGACTTGGAGGTAGGAACCCCAGAGGTGCTGCTGCTGTGATCAGGGGTGTTGTGGGTACTTGTGAATGATGCCAAGGTGTGCTGTGATTGCCAGAGAGGAGCACTTCGGTGCGCGTTGACGGGCCATCAACGGAGGCTACCATATCATAGAGACCAATTAGAAAAGCTGTCTCTGTGGATCCAATGGAGGGGGGGGGGAGTGAAGTGAAGTGAAAGTAATGCTGCTTGAGGCTATATTACAGAGACCAATATGAAAATCTGTCTCAGTGAAGCCTAGGTGGGGGGGGGGGTTGAGAAAGTGAAAGTAACGCTGCTTGAGGCTTGCGACCAAATTGCAGGAATCAATTTGAAAAGCTGTCTCCATGGAGCCTGGGGAGGGGGGAAAGTAACATTGAAAGTAACATTGCTTGATTTGAGGCTTGCAATTACGGAAAGTGTTTATTTGTTCCACACTATAGCCACACGAGTTTATAGCAGTGATTTATTAGTTAGTTCTCTCAATATGAGCTAAATATTTGTGGCAGAAGGAGCCATCGCAAAATGTAGGGAAGTTAACAATGCCCTTAATTTGTCTGTACAACACACTGGTTAGGCACAGCGATAGTGGAAGTTGGTTGTAGGAAACAACGTGTAGGAGTAAAATAGGTACTGTACGAGGGAAGTTGCCAGTGGCCTTAATTTGTATGCGCAACACAGTGGTTAGGCACCATAGTAGTAGAGGTCAGTTGTGGGTAAAGGACGTATATGGCACGGAGGTAGTGGAGGTTGGTTATGTGGAAGAACGTGTAAGAGTTAAATAAATATTGTAGGGATATGAGCAGCCGCACAGTTTGGTCAAAGTGGCAGTAGCACTTTGGAAATGCTGACAATTCTACTCAATATAAGATGTACAAATGTTACCGGTGGCCTTAATTTTTGCGCGAAATTATTTTAATAACACGGCGGTAATGACGATTGAATAATGTAACGACGAATACTAGTGTAGAGATTGTACAAGCAGCTGCATATGTTCTTTATGTTTTTTGTACATCAAGATGTCCCGTTTTCAATGGCGGTACAGCTTGACAAACAACCTAAGCACAGCTCCACAAACACCAAAAGCTTAAGCATCAGCAGGTCAAGTATAACTAATGAGTTATTTGTTCAAAGCTAACAGACTGCAACCTGCAGCAGCAGGCTACACATACTGAAATGAGTGATTTGTTGGAAACAAACAAATGTATAGCGTATAGCAGCAGCAGAGTAAGCACGATTTGTAATATCACCTACAAATGAATGGCAAATGGAGCTTCTACTACATGGCGCCAGTGAGACGGCCACTCATGCACTCACAACAAAGCCGTAAAACAGAAAGCAAGTATCACGGCATGCCGCCAGGCGCCCCACATGCTGCTGAATGCTAGCACGTCTTCAGGAGCGCGTTCACACTGTTGACTCAACCCTAATTGACGCGCACCAGCTGTACACACTTTGTAGCAAGCACGTCCACAGACCACAATCTGCGTGTGCCCCTGTCTGTCTCCCTTGAGAGGCATCACGCTGACAATAAGTCTCGCTGGCGACAGCGCTTTTGCGCTGCAACGCCAGGCGAGACCTAAAAAGAACCATAGTAGGTTTTCGAGGTTCCAGGCAATCTACTAACTTTCAGGTGTCCAGGCGAGCTAACAACCTCAGAAAGTAGGCGAGCTAATCCCAGCAGGAGCTACAGGAACAGCATAGGGCAATGAGGGTAAAACAACAGGAAACACCTAATTACCCTGTCAGGGCAGAATATATTAATGCACCAACACACCAGCATATTGTATGACTTTGGGGGGCTCTTGTAACAATGTAGTAGCTTAATGATTTCAGGAAGGAGGTCAGTGGTGTATGATAATATTGACAATCGTATGGTTGTATACATGCTTTCAACTCAATAGAATTGTGAATTGAGAGCAATGGCAAGAAAAACAAGGAAAGAAATTAGATTTTTTTTAAAGGGGAACGGATATTTGAAGTGGGCTGGTATCGTCTGGTTACTTGAAAGTTTTTGTTCTTTGTCATGCATCTGTTTGGTTCAAAGAGTAGGTGCGTAAACGAGTTGTTTCATTTGTGAAAATGTTAAAGTTCGTATTAAGTATATTGCAGTTCCAAACTATATTAACCCCTTTTTATCTTGAAATATATTAAAAGTAAGATGAGTGGTTTACTAGAAATACATTGTTATGCTGTTGGTGAACCATTTTACCAAGATATTATTAAAGAAAGAAATAATTGACTGTGGCCTAATAAATTCGTGCCATGTGCTTTTGTATTTTTTGTGGACAGTTTTCTACACTTGGGCACTGGAATTTTAGGCGCATTCCTTATATTGCTCCAAATTGTAAAATTTGACTAGATTAATGAAGAAAGTAAATCCATGTTCACCATTTATGCAGCTTAATACAGCGAATGGCAATGCAGCAAAATCACTAATGCAGAAATATTTTTGAGCCACACTAAAAGAAAACGGATTGGGAAGCTGTTTGTTTTACGTGGACAAAGGAAGTATTTAACAAAAACATCCTGACCCATTATTACTCTTTGATAAAAATCCAGCAAACTGATTTTGAATTCATTTTGCTGCTTCTGTGTTGAGGGATGATTCAATATCTATCTAATCCAGGGTTCTCCAATGAGTTGCTCGTGAGTGATTGGTAGCTGCAAAGCTACCAGTGAGCAGCTCCCCAATGTGAAACCCAGCCTATTAAATTGATTTTTTTTTTCTGATAGATACTTCTAGTTGCTGATTCCTTCCCTTTGAATTTCATAGGCATCAGACTGGATCCATTTTTCGTGTGAGCAGTACCCCTGCGAGCTGAAGGTGGCATGGCTCCATCCAGCTCCGCGTGACATCGCCGGCATTGTTAGCATTGGTTGTGACGTTGTCGTCACCTATAAAGGCGCCCAAGCGTGCAACATCAGCTTTTTCTTTCAACACCAGTTAGTGCTGATCTGGAGAGGAGCCACTCTATCTCTTTTTGACGGCTTTTTTCAACATCTTGCGGGAGCGATTTATGAAGTTCCTTGCAGCCCGGCAGCCGGCATCCAATACAACTCCTATGGTAGAAAAGAAGGTTGTGGGACTGCTCCAGAAGCCCCATGTCCTCTTTTTCTTACTATAGGTCCTCAGTACACTCGGAGAAGAGGCACATGGAGAAGAAGAAGTCCAAACAGACTTCAACTTCACCTCGTCTGTCTTCCGTCGACGTTCTAGACACAATTTGGTGGAATCATTGCTGGGTTCGACTACGCATCTCCTCCCATTTCCAGGAGTCAGAGCGACCCCATCTCAGGTGAAAGAATTCTACAAGGCCATGCACCATGTACTTGAGCAGTCCGACCCCTCTTGTGCACCTTCGGAGCATGTGTAGTTGGAGGATGCCCCACCAGGCTCCATGCCAACGACTGGCCCCGGCGCTGATGGGGTCTCATGGATTCGATTCCAGATCTAGGTTGGTGAAGGTCGTACCAATGTGACCTTTCCCGAGGCTGACCCTGAAGTCGATGACACTGGCACCCACGGCTGCGCTAGCCCCATTTTGATATCTGACGACTCGGACCGAATTTGGATGACAAATGCCCACATGCATCAAACTCCCGTTTTGCGATTCCAAATTTGCGATTTTTACCGAATCGCAAATATGGAATCGCAAAACGGGATGCATTATTGAAAGTGGATAATATTTGCGGTTCGGTAAAAATCGCAATTTTTACCGAATCGCAAATATTATGCGAATTCCAATTTGCGATTTCGCAATTCCCATTGATTCCTATGGGCCAAAAGGCCCATAGGAATCAATGGTAATTGCGCATTCGCAAATTGGAATTCGCAAAATGTTGATGCATTCCATGGGTGTAGGGGGGGTCCAAAGGACCCCCCCCTGCACCCCTGAAATGTATTTTAAAATGGATGTTTCACACACACATGTCCTAAGGACATGTGTGTCTGTAACATGAAAGTGTTTAAAATGCTAATTTGAGCATTTTAAACATTTTTCGCAAATTACCACGAGGTTCAACCTCGTGGTAATTTGCACTTGCAATCTTCAAGATCGCAATTTTTTAAAGAATGATGCATTGCATTTAAGGAATCGCAAAATTGCGATTCCTTAAATGCAATCGCATTTTAGAAAATCGCAAAATTCGCGATTTTCAAGAAAAAGCAATGATGCATCCCAAAAAGCATTTTTGGAATCGCAAACGGCCGATTTTAAGGAATCACACCGTTTGCGACTCCAAAAATGCTTGATGCATGTGGGCATATTAGACTCTAGCCCCGACAGAGCCCAGAGGTTCTATGTAATTGCCTATTCATTTTGAAGTGGTTCCAGGCATGGGAGAACAATTGGAGGGATCTCTGGACCCTTTGGAACACCCACAAATTTGATGCTCCTTGTGAGCAATTGGACTGGTATGGGGAGCTTGGAGAGGCTAGTGGAATTGACACATCTCCTGATACTGGTATGCTCTCTCTGCATAGTGTAGCTACAGAGGAGGGGAAAACTTATGCCATGGTGATGAGGACAGCAGAGGCCCTGAACCTGGAGTTGCCCTCTGTACAGGTCAAAATTAATCTCTTGACCGAAGTACTTCAACCTGGGGCTTCCTCATCAGAACCCCTTTTGACCTTAAATGAGGCACTGACAGATGTCCTTTTAAGCATGTGGTCGAAGCCTAGCACAGGGACTCATGTGAACAGGGCAATAGCATGCCGCCATCGCTCTGCGCCGGGTGATCCAAGTTTCCTCAGCCGACACCCCACCCCTGAGAGCTTGGTGGTTCAGACTTTAACGTCCCTTGGTGCGTTCCCATCAGCATCCCTGGATAGGGAAAGGCTGGATGCACTTGGGAAGATGTTTTCTTCCACCAGCCTTGCATTGCAGTCAGTGAACACCTCATGCTTATTGGGCCATTTCTCAAACACCTTATGGGAAACAGTTGCGCAAGTGCTGCCATAGGTCCCGGAGGAGGGCCGGGCCACACTCGTCAAGGATCGAGGAAATTCAGCTAAGTTCACAATTAGGTGTGGCTTAGATACAAATGACTAGCTGGGTAGAGCAGTTTCATCAATGGAGCCCTTACCGCACTGCGCCTGGCTGAGAAAATCTGACTTCTCAGGTGATGTCCATGCTAATCTCAGCCACAGCCTGTACAGTTAACAGTAGTGGGGCAGTGGGGTCGATTTCGACAAGAAAGGAAAAGTATTTATTTATTTAACTTTCCCTCGTGGTCCTCTATCGAATCCCCTGCCAACCCGGACCCACTGCTCTTACCTGCATGGGCCACGGCTGGCCCATCTCAAGAACATACCCTTTGACGGGACTCATCTTTTAAGTAAAAAGCAGACTTGGCTTTAGAGCATTTAAAGAAATCTTGTGCAAAGGCCAGATCCTTGGGCTTCTCGGATACACCTCATGGCCAGTATGCCTTGATAACCACTTCCATTGCCACGAAAGGGCTAAAAGCCTGTGCCTGTAAGAGCAGTGGGTCGGTTGGGCCGGGTTGGGAGGGGATTAGACAGAGGACCATGAGGGAAATTTACATAAATAAATAATTTTCCTTTGTTGTCTGCTGTCGAAATCGACCCCCCGCCCCACCACTGTTAACTGCGCAGGCCACAGCTGAGATTAGCCTGGACATCACAAGCCACTGTCCTGCACAGAGTCCCCAAGTTGTGCGAGAACTTGGACGCAGTTCATTCCAACCTCATGGGAATGGTAGACAGAAGTCATTTGCCACTGAGGCCCTGGCAGCTGCAGCCTCCAAGCTGTCCTAGTTTGGTTCTGCAAGGCCATGCCACTCCATTTGTAGGGAGAATTAAACATTGTCTGCTCCGCTAGAGGTCCATAACATCGGACAAATGGGTCTTGCAGATCATTCAGGATGGCTATTCTCTTCCCTTTCTTTCTTTCCCTCTTCTTTTACTGCCAACTCAAGAACGGCTGGCGGAGGATCATCTATTATTAGTCTGAGGTGAAGTTTCAGCTCTCCTGGTCAAGGAAGCTATAGAGAAGGTTCCGATTCCATAAGTAGTTGTTACTCCAGCTACTTTCTGAGAGGGAAAAAGAACAAAAGTCTATGTCCTATTATGGACTTCCAGACCATCAACCTCTTCCTCAAAAAGGAGAAGTTCAAGATGCTCATGTTAGCTCAGGTCTTGTCTGCCCTAGACCAAGGAGTTTGGCTTGTGGCGTTGGACTTGCAGGATGCATATTTTCACATCCCCAGGCCAACAGGCACTACCTGTGGTTCAAAATAGGCCACAAGCACTTTCAGTTCACAGTACTCCCCTTCAGCCTTACTAGCACCACTCTAGTGTCCACCATGGGGATGGCAGTGGTCACAGCTCATCTGCCCAGGTTAGGGGTATCAGTCTTGCCCTACCTCGACCACTAGCCATTAAAGCTGTCCTCACCCCAGGCTGTCGTCTCCCATCTCCTGACTACGGAGGACCTCCTTCTTTACTGTTGTTCTCTATAAATGTACAGAAGCCACACTTGACTCCTTCTCAGACACTTCCTTTCATCAGAGCTGTTTGGACACTATGCAGTTTTGGGATATTCAGGTTATGATACCGATGTTTCAGCCTCTATCCTGGATTTAGGTGAAAATGACTCTGAGACTGCTGGGACTCATGGCCTCCTGCATCCTGTTGGTAAATCATGCCAGTTGGCATATGTGGGGTCTACAGTGGGACCTGAAGTTTCAGTGGGCGCCACATCACGAAAATCTCTCTGACATGGTTTAGATCTTGGAGGGAACTGCAAAAGACCAGCAGCTGTGGTTGATGAACTGCAAATGGGTCAAAGGCAGACCCCTCTCCCTTCCCCAACCAGATCTCACAGTAGTTACAGATGTGTCACTCCTGTGATGGGGCAGTCATCTGGGAGAGGTGGAGATCAGGGGACATTGGTCTCCGGTGGAGTCAGGGCTCCAAGCTTCGAACGATCCGGCTATGTTAGACCTGACATCTTTTGAAATGTTTCCCCTGTCTTTTTGCTTTCATACCTCCTGGTTTTGACTCTGTTTTTGCTGGTTTAATGTCTCTGCGCACTTTCTCACTGCTGTTCAGTGTAAAAGTGCAAGTGCTCCTACTGTAAATTAAGTTATGGATTGGTGTTTCCATGATTGACATGTGTATTAATTACCGGTAAGTCCCTAGTAAAGTGCACTGAGAGTGCAAGGGCCTGTAAATCAAATGCTACTAGTGGGCCTGCAGCACTGATTATGTCACTCATAGAAGTAGCCCTGTAAAGGTATCTCAGACCTGCCACTGCAGTGTCTGTGCACAGTTTTTACTGCCAAGTCAACTTGGCAAGTGAACCCACTTGCCAAGCCCTAACCTTACCTTTTATTATATGTAAGCCACCCTAAGGTAGGCCCAAGGTACCCATATGGGCAGCGTACAGTGCAGGTGAAAGGTAGGACCCGTACTGGTGTGTGTGACAAGTCCTGATAGTGAAATGCAGTGTAATTCGTTTTTCAGTATTGAAAGGCTATCTGTCTAATAGGATAGAATGGGAGACGCTTTGTAACATCTTACAAGTATAACTTCCCACTGGGACAAGATAAAAAGAGTTTAGTAGGCCTGAACTCAGAAAATAAAACTGCATCTTTCAGGAAAGATGATTTTTATGTTGTGTGTTTGAAAACACCACTTTTAGTACATGGATATTTTCTTGCTTAGCCATCCTATGTGCCTCTGCTGGGCTCTGGATTAACCGTCTGGCTTTGGAGTGACGGGCTGGGGATGTGCATATTCTTCAGAGAGCCACTGGGCGGGGGTGTAGAGGTGTGTACTGCCTCTCCTGGATGAGTCAGGGACGGGCTGAATAGACCTCAGCTGCATTTAGAGTAGTGGGAAGATATTTCCTTGCACCTGAATGGGACTGGTCTGCCTTGGACAATGCTGTCTCCACCTCCTGTCAGGAAGCTGAGCCAGAGAGGTCAGAACTGGTTTGGACTGAGCACAGACACTCTTAGCCACAAGAGAACAAAGGGAAATGTGGTATACATATTGGGGCCCAGACCCCAGGATTTTAGAACTCTTTTGAACTCAGAAACCGGCCAAGAAGAAGAGCTGGAAAAGCTGTGAGGAGGAACTACCACTTTTCTATGTGCTTTGCTTTGTTGACCTGCAATAGCTGTTTTTGTTTTGGGCAGAGAAAGGACTGGAATTAACTTTCTGTAACTTCTTTGTTTGAGTTTATCCTAGGGCTTGAAGTAGAGCTTGCCCCCTGTTAAAGAAGTCTGAGAAACAGCAAAGACTTCACCTTCCTCTGGGTATCACCTCTGGGACCGCGTGTCTCAGTTGCTGCAGAGGGAAACCGCAACCCGATGCTGTCACCAAGAACGCCTGTGATTCTGTGACCTTAAAGGCACCGCTGCACTTCGCACTTCAACCCTGGTCTCACTGACGATGACGACTGCCCACATCACCGAGCTGCTGCCTGCACCGTGACCTGTGGCCACCGCACTCCACACCCCCTAGCTTCACTCCGTTGCCCTGGTCTCACCGATGACACCAGCTGACATCACAGTCCACTCAACCGCCGATCTAAGGCGGACGCCGCCACTTGCACTGTGACCATCAGTACCGTGATGAACAACGCCCCACTTCACACCGCAGCCTGGGTCTCACCGACAACGTTGGATGACTGCCACCAAGCCGCTGCCTGCACTGCAACCTGAGGGCACCACATGCTGCGCCGCACCACTCACCTTCATGCAGCAGCCTTGACAACCACCGCCACCGGATCACTCCGCCACAGTTTGCTGGAACTAAAGGTACTGTTCACAAATCTTCGGACACCAATGCCGGTCGGCACTGACGCAGTCGATCAAAACTATCCGATTGGGCTGTTTTCTTGATTATTGTATGTTGGAATTTTATCGTTTTGGTCTTGTTTTACACAGATAACTATTGGATATTTTTCTAAACTGGTGTGGTGTCCTTTTGTAGTGTTTTCACTGTATTACCATTGGTTATGAGCAAATGCTTCACACGCTGCTTCTGAGCTAAGCCTGAATGCTTGTGCCAAGCTACCAAGGGGGTGAGCAGGGGTTATTTCAGTAGTGTATCCCCCTTATCCTGACAACGAAGAAGGCTCCATGCTTGGACAGGGTAACAACTTGCCACCTAGAGACCCCCATTTCTAACAGGCATTAATTGAAAGCATTTCTTCCCTCTGTCAAGGGAAAGTTGGTGCAGGTATTCACAGACAATACAACTGCATTGTAATACTGCAACAAGCAGGGCGGGTGAGGTCCTGGACCTTTTGTCAAGATGCTCTACGCAGGCTCTGGCAGGTTCTCTAAATGCTATGGTGGATGAACTCAGCCGTCGATGTCTAGCAGATCATGGTGGCTCCAGTCAACCGTGGCACAAGGTCTCTTTCACCAGTGGGGAAAGCCTTGGTTAGATCGGTTTGCCTCCGAAGAGAATGCTCAATGTCAGCAGTTTTGTGTGCTGGAGTTTTCAAGGTGGCTATCGCTCAGTAACACTTTTCATCATGAGTGAAGCTGAGGCCTCCTGTACGCCTTTCCGCCCATACCATTTCTGCTGAGAGTTCTTAAGAAGATCAAGAGTGACTAGGCCCAAGTCATTCTTGTGGCTCCAGACTAGGCACGGAGTATTTGGTATCCATAGTTTCTTCAAATGAGCATTGATCCTCCAATCAGGCTGCCTATTTGGGAGGATCTTCTGTTGCAGCAGCAAGATAGGGTCTTCCAACCAAACCTGTCAACTCTCTGCCTCTTCGCGTAGAGATTGAGTGGCGACAGTGATAGCTTTCAACCTTTCTCCCAAAGTATGTAAAGTGATCTTGTCAGCCAGGATGCCCTCCACTACAATGGCATATGGCTGCCGTGGGCGTAAGTTTACAAATTATTGTGCAGAAAGGTCTCTTGACCCTCTTTCTGCTACTCTATCTAATATTCTTCTTTTATTCTTACCCTTGTCCAGCAGGGTCTACCTTGGTACTCTTGAGGGTCATCTTTCTGCTCTGTCCGCTTTCTTGCGACTGCCGGACCAACCCTCCCTATTCAAATTCCCTATTGTAAATAGGTTTTTAAAAGGGCTTGTACATATGTTTCCACCTACACCCTTTATCATACCACTGTGGGATTTTAATCTGGTTCCTTCATGTGTTATGTGTGCTCCCTTTGAGACTTTATATAATTGCCTCCTCCAGGTGCTTACCATCAAGACAGCCTTTCTGGTGGCAATAACACTGTAGGAAGGTCAGACTCGACTGCATGGTTACCCCCATTTTTCCTTGTGTTTTGCTGGTTTTTGAATAGTCGGGCTGGAATCCTGCTAATCAGGGCCCCAGTCTATCTGCTTTCTCCCTAAATTGGTTATGTATGTACTTTAGGTATATTCCAGATTGGATACTCGGGTACCCTAATCAGTTCCTAGTATGTGGTACACCATGTACTCAGGGCATAGGTACCTCAGAGGCTGAAGCATGTATTATGCCACTCATGAGAGGCCATTAAAATCACACAACAGGTCTGCTACAACAGCTTGTGCAAGCTGGTGCTTGCACCACTTACATAGATATGGAAAGATCAAGATCACAAAGTTTAGCTATAACAGCTCTAAAGAATATACTATTGGTAAAGTTATCAATTATAACACAACGTTAAGTGTATATGTTATCATATGCTCGTGTGGGAAGATTTACACTGGTAGCAGTATACGCAGTTTAAAACTGCAGATCCAGGAACATGGCAGGGCATAAAAAATATTGATCTTAAATATCCCATTGCAACCCATATACACAATCAGCATCCACACAATAAGACCATGCTATTGACCATGTATCTGTACATGAAAGGGGAGGAAATAGGGAGTTAGCTCTAAAACAGCTCGAGTCAAAGTGGATCTGTCGTCTACGGAGTGTTAAGTTCAGACGTAATCACAACAATGAGTTTCATTACTTTTTGTAATGCAATACAGAAGAGAGATCATCCACATTTCTCCCCATCTAGTCATGTGTTTAACGTTCCAGCATTATTCTTTTAATATAGATGAAAAAGATATTTGACTGGAAGAATTATGTTGTGCCAAAATGTGTCATGCTTTTTTATTTTACGTAAGATTTAGACATCTTTTTGGAAAAGTGATGTTAATGTGGTTTTATTGTGAAATATACATGCACAATAATAGATTTATAATATGCCATTGGCTATTTGAAGGTTTGAATGTATCTTCATTGTAAGTCCTACATTGCCTATAGTAGATTCATAACTGCTGTCTGCAATTCGATAATCACATCTAATATGGTTTTTATGTTCAACAGCTATATGTATGTTTTTTGCCAAAACTAATAGGCATTTAAATATATCTCCTTGTATTGGGTTTTAATAATGATGATTGAATGACAATAGTATATAGACTCAATGTGATAACTTCTGACAAATAGAGAAGAAGAAGTTGTTCAACAGTATGTCCTGTATCAGTGATTATTCACTAGAGTAGGTTCCTTTACAAGATGGCCGTTGTGACTATCACATTTTATTGGTTCGGTGGCATTAATAATATTGGTCCAATTATAATTCTTTAATTTTCCCTTTTTGTTTGTGAAACAGCATTCATGTATAATATTTTAATAATAGTATAGAAAGTCTTATGTAATCTATCAAAGCAACTGATTTCTATGATAACAAAATATACAAAAAAGAGGGACGCTTTTTACTAAGATGTCCCGCGTTGGCGCCTATCAGAATAAGTGATTACCATATCAAGATGGCGGCCGTAAACATCGGTCTAAGTCTGTCAATTTTTAGTAAAACCGTTTTTGTTTGATACAACATCTTATGTTAATTTACAGTCAGTGATTCTGAATAAATGTGAGTAACGAATCCAGTGACGATTGGAGTTAGGCGCCCCCATTAAGGCGGTCTCGCATATTACTTTACCAATAAAGAACATGTCCTTTACTGCAATGGCCGCCACAAACGATACTTTTCGGCAGTACGTTCTTTATAAAGATGGCCGACTCGGTTCTTTGAGGTAGTCTCTTTTCAGTTTTAAGCTACACAGGTGTAACACTTCATATAGTAATAGTATAAAACTGAGTAATCTGGCAGTGCTTGGTTTCCACACATTCGAAGAGGACGCAGAGACAACTATTCCTGGCTACCGTGCTTCTTAAATGGTATGTTTGTACATCTACATGAATTGGTAGCAATCATAAAATCTTTATTTCGGTTTATAATACCATAAAAGATACCAACACTTACATCCTTATCAATAGTACTCGGAATAAAAATAATGGGCATGTTCCATACATCAAATCCTAAAGAATTAAATATTTCATATTACAGTATATAAACACGAGAGGAAACTTACGAGAGACAAAATTTCACTATTTGCCATCTTGATCAAAGATATTGTGATATAAGACTAAAGTGCAAATGCATTATTAACTGGTTATTGTCGGAATTGACACAATGTACACCCCTTCTACTATAAACCAGTCTTTTAAAAGCCCTTTACCACAATATACTATAAAATCAGAATGATAAACACATTAAAAATACATTAAAACCAGATTTAACAGTGATATCTTTAAAATTAGTAGACTCTCAATTCCTACAACTCTAATTAGTTTGGACCATTAAACTCGGGGATGCAGTCAAAGGCCTACGCCTGGTTACCCAAAACTGGCAAAGAAAGTTTGAGACTGCACATACAAAGAGTGGTCTTGTGTCTTATTACAAAATACGTAGAACTTCGTTATAACTATAGGTCCCTAACTGTCTACATACTGGTGCCAGCCAATTTCTTCTTGGTCTAGAATACGCGGGACATGCAAATAAAACATGGCCTATGGTTTCATGAGTGTTTGAGTAAGCAGGACAGCCCTTACGCTGGATGTTATCAGCCAACCAGGAATTAGTGTGAGCATTAATGGGTAGACATCCATATCTAAACTGAGTCTACCGGCTCCTTGATGATATCAAAGAAATGCTCAAGTCGTTTTCCAGACTTAATATCTAGAAAAGCATTAGTTAAGCTACCTTGGTGGATTTCCAGGTAAATATTCTGCTCAACCCATGTCCTATATAGGGATTTAATTTGATCCTTAGAGTATGAGGGCGGGGACCCACTAGCTCATTTGGGAGACCAATAGCTGCCCTTATATTGTTGACGTGTTTTTTCCAGTGCTTAAACTTTGTTAAGAAGGAGTTAGGTCCTTAGGTAATGGGGAAGGCTGGACCTTAATTACAATTTAAACATGAAAAGAATGCCCCCCCACTTCTTTTTTAGAGAAAGCTCTTAGTTATAAGCAACACATCCACTTTAGTTAGATATGTCAGGTATATTTATTTGTACCTAGATTTCACCAATTCTTTGAAAAATTCTTAGATTTACATGTCAGAGAAAGAACACAACAAATATGACATATACATGTACCAATCAACTTAAACAAAACATTTAGCAAAAGAAAGAAAAAATCAACAAGTACATTCACTGACGCGTTTCGAACTCCATACATCAATTATGAGTTCTCTTCAGGGCCTTGTCATTACTATCTGCATGTGTGTAAAGGAAAAGAAGAACACTATTTAAGTGTCAAGTCCTATAGCCTCATCTTTTAAGACCACTTTTGATCTTCTGCATTTAAAATCATGTTACCTGAATGGTAGCCGTGTTTATCCTATGTCTTGTTCTGGATAATGGGAGCTGCAGTCTACAAGACGTTAAAAATTCAATTTAGAGTCATGATCAGTAATGGCCCTACAGTCACTTCAAGCAAAAACACTGCAGGACATACCTTTAGCTTTCTTTAGGGGTTCGGAAGGGCGTCTCCCTATGGCGCGGTGATGCTTCAGTGACCTGGGGGAGGGCGAGGAGGAAATCAGTACCGGCGGGTTTGTATCCTTACATGCCCCATTCAAAGGGTTAATGTGCCGCCCCTACCTTGTTAGGTGCACCGCGGGCTTCGGGAGCGGCTCACTCCATGACACACAATTTGCACCCAGTTCTTCGATACTAATTGGAAGTACCGCGTAGTCACTCTCATTCAAACCTCCGGTCTCCTGTGCTGTTAAAACATGGACCGGTTTGTGTTTTAGTCTCTCAGTGCATCAACCCGTTTTTCGTATGTTCATTTAGACCCTCCGCTCACCTTGCTCAATGCGGCTCGCTTTCCCCAATGTTTCACTGTCGAGGGCGGCGGTCGGGTTGCCTGGATACTAAATACGGTCACATGACCGTAGGATTTCTGGGATTTGTAGTTGGGAATGCGCGCGTACCTGTCAATTGGCCCACACGTGTAAGAAGCTTTGTATTTCCGCTAGCTTCTCCCCAGTTTAAAACCCTTCAGTCAAGGGGGACTGGCAAGCCCCCGTGAAGTCCCATACAACCTCTACTCATAGTCTAGACACCTCGGAGAGGGTGTTCAATCCGTTTTGCGCACTATTGAATTTAAGAATCAGGTATGCCTCTTTTCTGAGCAGAGTATCCTCAATATCAATCAGGCCCTTATTTCCTGCTGGCAGTATTGTACAAAGTACAGTCCACTTGAAATCCATTTCACTATGGTCTGAGTCAAGAAAGTGTTGGACCATAGGAGCGCTCACCACCTTTTTTTTAATTCGTGACCTGTGTTGGGTAATCCGACTATTGACCTGTTGTGTAGTTTTCCCTATACACAGGTCCGACTATTGACCTGTTGTGTAGTTTTCCCTATACATAGGGAAAACTACACAACAGGTCAATAGTCGGATTACCCAACACAGGTCACGAATTAAAAAAAAGGTGGTGAGCGCTCCTATGGTCCAACACTTTCTTGACTCAGACCATAGTGAAATGGATTTCAAGTGGACTGTACTTTGTACAATAGTGCCAGCAGGAAATAAGGGGGGCCTGATTGATATTGAGGATACTCTGCTCAGAAAAGAGGCATACCTGATTCTTAAATTCAATAGTGCGCAAAACGGATTGAACACCCTCTCCGAGGTGTCTAGACTATGAGTAGAGGTTGCATGGGACTCCACGGGGGCTTGCCAGTCCCCCTTGACTGAAGGGATTTAAACTGGGGAGAAGCTAGCGGAACTACAAAGCTTCTTACACGTGTGGGCCAATTGACAGGTATGCGTGCATTCCCAACTACAAATCCCAGAAATCCTACGGTCATGTGACCGTATTTAGTATCCAGGCAACCCGACCGCCGCCCTCGACAGTGAAACATTGGGGAAAGCGAGCCGCATTGAGCAAGGTGAGCGGAGGGTCTAAGTGAACATACGAAAAACGGGTTGATGCACTGAGAGACTAAAACACAAACCGGTCCATGTTTTAACAGCGCAGGAGACCGGAGGTTTGAATGAGAGTGACTACGCGGTACTTCCAATTAGTATCGAAGAACTGGGTGCAAATTGTGTGTCATGGAGTGAGCCGCTCCCGAAGCCCGCGGTGCACCTAACAAGGTAGGGGCGGCACATTAACCTTTTGAATGGGGCATGTAAGGATACAAACCCGCTCGTACTGATTTCCTCCTCGCCCTCCCCCAGGTCACTGAAGCATCACCACGCCATAGGGAGACGCCCTTCCGAACCCCTAAAGAAAGCTAAAGGTATGTCCTGCAGTGTTTTTGCTTGAAGTGACTGTAGGGCCATTACTGATCATGACTCTAAATTGAATTTTTAACGTCTTGTAGACTGCAGCTCCCATTATCCAGAACAAGACATAGGATAAACACGGCTACCATTCAGGTAACATTATTTTAAATGCAGAAGATCAAAAGTGGTCTTAAAAGATGAGGCTATAGGACTTGACACTTAAATAGTGTTCTTCTTTTCCTTTACACACATGCAGATAGTAATGACAAGGCCCTGAAGAGAACTCATAATTGATGTATGGAGTTCGAAACGCGTCAGTGAATGTACTTGTTGATTTTTTCTTTCTTTTGCTAAATGTTTTGTTTAAGTTGGTTGCTACATGTATATGTCATATTTGTTGTGTTCTTTCTCTGACATGTAAATCTAAGAATTTTTCAAAGAATTGGTGAAATCTAGGTACAAATAAATATACCTGACATATCTAACTAAAGTGGATGTGTTGCTTATAACCAAGAGCTTTCTCTAAAAAAGAAGTGGGGGGGGCATTTTCATGTTTAAATTAAACTTTGTTAAAAGCAGCGGCATAAAGAGCCAGATCGGGAGTGGAGACCAGTCTATACCAGAAGAGCAAAGGGCGCAGTCTCACTTGGTTGTTAATTAATCTAATACCCAAGTCCAATTTCAAGACGGGGGGGGCCTTTGGGGAAGTGATACCAGGCTCCTGAGGAACTTAGTTTCCACTGTCGATAGCAAGCTTGCGTCCACTGATCCCCAGAGTTCTGCCCCATAAAGCACACTACTAACTGCCTTGGAGCTATATAGCTTAAGGGCTGGGGCGACAGGCTTGGTATATGAGAAACAAAGCTCCCGCCGCAAAGCCCCAGTTAACTGTGAGAATTTCAGGGACACCTTATCTAAATGGTTCTTCCAGATCATTCTGTCAGACAGTTCATTTATTTATTTTGAAAGTTTTATAGAACGCGAACCAGATTCTTGCGGACATCAGAGCGCTTTACAGGCAATGATGAAAAGAGTTAAACAAAAGCAATACAAAAATACAGATATACGTGTACATAATGAGCAAACCAAAAGCAAACGATAAAGGTAGATCGGATCTGCATCCTATGTTGTGCAAAATAAAATAGGAGAAAGGTGCTGGCCGAGAGAGCATCAGTGCCATATGGGTTGTCTGTTTGCAGCGAATCATGTTATCCTTAGGTGAAGATCATATGGATTTTTCCATGAGAATTGCTTTTACTTCCTTTTTGATCAATGCAGTGGATGTGATAAGTCTGGTTTCTGGGGGTAGTGCGTTCCATATCCTAGGGGCCATCCCGGAGAAGGAGCGTTTATAGGTTTTAGTCTTATTAAATCTGTGTGACTTCAGTACTAGGCTTTCTGCACTTCTTGTGGATCTTTTACCCCCAGAGATAAACAGTTTCTGAGCGAGATAGCCGGTAGTTTTATAGTGAATGGCTTTGTTGGTCATGCAGGCTATTTTCAGGTGAATTCTGGCTTCCCATGGTAGCCAATTCAATGCTTTCAAGTCTGGGAAGATGTGGGACCTTTTTTTCGAGCCTGTGATGAGTCTAGCTGCAGCAATGATGGTGGCTCTTAGTGGTCCTGTTGTAGCTTTGGGGAGGCTGCAAAGAGAAACACTACCGTACTCTATCTTGAGAATAACTAGAGCTTGAACTGCCGTCTTGACGTCATTTTTTGGTAGAAAGGGTTTAAGCTTCCTTAGGGTATTAATCTGGAGATTTGCTCCCTTTGTTGCGTTGCCAATATGTTTATGCATGTTGAGGTTGCGATCAAGGGTTATACCCAGAGATTTTGCTGAGTCAATGATAGTTGGTGGAAGGTTGAAAGCCGTGAGGTGTATGAACCAATCCTGTAGGAGGGGTATTTTGGAGGGTGGAGCTATAAGTAGGAATTCAGTTTTGAGTGCGTTAAGTTTGAGTTGGTTCTTCGCTAGCTATGATTGGGTGTTCAGCAGCGTCTTGTTGAGTAATTTAATATCTTCAGGAGTATTAATCTTCAGGTAGAGTTGTGTATCATCTGCATACATGTGAAATTGGACGTTGGATGATTGCAGCAAGGCAGTAATAGGTTCCATAAACAGATTGAATAGAGTCGCAGATAGTGCGGACCCTTGTGGGACTTCAAGAGTTACTGGTACAGGATTGGACAGGGAGTTATTGACCTTGAATTTTTGGGAACGGTTATGAAGAAAGGCGGAAAACCAATTGAGAACTGAGCCTGATAGGCCCATTCTGAGATTCAGCAGGTCAATCAGGTTCTCGTGTTTGACCGTATCGAAGGCCGAGGAGAGGTCTAATAAGATGAGTAGGCATGATCCATTTTGGTCAAGTATTTGCAATGCGTCGTCGATGTGAGTCATGGCTGATTCGGTGCTATGCCCTGCTCTAAAGCCAGATTGGTGACTGTCAAGGAGGGCAAAGTGGTCAATGTGTTTTGTCAGTTGTTAGAGAACGCATTTTTCCAAGAGTTTGGCTAGGGTAGGGCTGTTAGAAATAGGTCGATAGTTGTTAAGGTCCATCGGGTCAGCTGTGTCTTTTTTTAGGATGGGTGTCACTTGACCCATTTTGAGGACGTCGGGGATGCAGCGAGCTGTTGATGATCCTAGTCCAGAGCGGAAGGATCAGAATTGTTAGATCTTTAAATGCGTTAGCAGGGAGAGGATCGGTGACATGATTGGCCGGCTTGAGGGTGCTAAGAATATTGCCTACTGCTTCTTCAGTGTAGTAGTCGAAGGAGGACCAGGCTGCCTCGTTTTTTTGTTTAAGTTTAGGGGATGTTTGTTGAGTTGGAGTTGAAAGAGACGGAGGGATTGAGGTGCGAGGGCAAGACTGTAAGATTGTAAGGTCATTGAGTAGATCCCTCTTGATGTTTGAGGTTTTTAGATTAAAGAAAGCAGAGAATTAATCACATGTAGGTTGGGTGTGCGAGGTATTTTGCAGTTGTTTCGGTTTATCCTTAGATTGTGAGTTGATAAATTCAAAGAGTTTTCGGGGACGATTTCTTGCTTGGTCTAGTTGCTGAGAGAAAAATTCGGCTTTAGTACGTTTGATCTTTCTGTATAATTCTTTCTCTTACTCCTTAGAATTTTAAGGTGCTTGGAAGATGGGACTGATCTCCAAATGTGCTCCGAAGCTCTAAGAGCGTGTCTATCATCGTTCAGCAGGTCATTGAAGCAGGGTTTGGAGTTTTTAAAGGAACTCTCTTGAGTTGCAGAGGAGCAGCTTCATTGATAACCATAGACATTGCGTCAAGGTAATGGTTGGTGAGGTCATTTACGGAGGAGAGGCCATCCGGAGGCTGGAGTAATTTGTGGGAGTGGATGGGCAACGTGTTATGCTTGAGTTTTTTTTAAGTCTCTTTTCCATATCTTTGGTTTAATAGATTGGGCTGCGTTAAGTTTCACTGTTTCCCTGATGAAGAAAGTAATGATGTGGTGGTCAGACCAATCACAGGGCAGGACTGAATCAAGCTGAATGGAGTTGTTTTTGGAAATTATTAAGTTCAGTATTGCACCTTTTTTGTGTGTGGGGATGTTGCAGATTTGGGAGAGGTCAAGCGCGCCAATGAAATTTTTGAGGCTGTTGACCATTGAGTCATTGATGTTATCCAATGGAGATTGAAGCCGCCTAGGAATATTTGAGTGTTCTGCCGTCTGACGGTCGTTGTGACCATGTCCATGAAGTGTTCAGTGAAGTTAAGGTTATCACAAGGTGGATGATATATGATGTGTAGGGAGCAAATTGGAGTACCCTTACTGTTACAGGGGTTCATTGTCATCAGTTTAGTTTTCGTAGGGGGAACATCCATTACAACAAAACTTTTACAACGCACTACTTTTACAACGAATCCATTATAACGCAAGTGCCTTTACAATACATGCTTTTACAAAGCATGCTATTACAATGCAGATGCCATTACAACGCATGCTATTACACCGTAAGTATTTTTAACATTTTTATTTATGATTTTTAAATGAAAATTAATACTCATGTCTATTAAAAATAATATATAGTTTATTAAAAATACTTGTGATTTTTTTAAACCATATTAGTTTTTATAGAAAGTTAAATTAATACTCATTTTTTTAAATAAAATATATTTAAAAAACAAAAATAATATTTATTTGTATATAAAATAAATTAAAATAAATATATACATTTAAAAAAATACTACAGTATTATTTTTGAATGTACAAATATTTATTTTACAGTTAAAATAATACTCTTTAAACATTTTAAAAAAAATAAACAATTAAAGTATTTAGTAATATTTAAATTATATGCAACATTATTTGTATTTAAAAAAATATTAATACAATTGAAAAATAATATAGAATTAGTAAAAATAATAAATACTATTAAAAGATGTAAAATATCTTATATCTATAATAAAAAAATATTAAATGTTAAAGATTAAACAAAAAACAAAAAAGTATTAAAAAATATATTTTTAATTTAAAAAATAATAAAAATAAAAGTACGTTTAAAAAAGATTAATTATATTTAAAAAAATATTTTTCAAAATGTAGATATGTTAGAAAATTTAATAAAAACATTTTTAAAAAATTCTCACGATTTATTTCAATAGCTGGCTATATGTTTGCTGCGGATCGCTTTTACACGTTCATTATTAGAGTGATGCAGGACAGATCTGAAGCAAATGGGACAAGTCTCTAGGTAAGTACATTTTTAAGTTATTTTACAAAACATAACTTTGATTATAGATGTAAAATATACTTATAATAATAATAATAAAAAAGGAATGCATGTTTGTTTATATTGTTTTTTATTATGAAAAATAATAAAAAAATAATGTATATTTTATTAAATATTATACATATTTTTCAAAAATTTAGAAATGAATGTATTATATTATAAATAATTGTTGAAGGCAATATTAATGCATTTTACAGTAAAATAGATTTAAATTGTCCTTTTTTTCTCTTTATTGCTCCGGATGACGTAGACGCGTTAACATGCTTCTTCGCTGCCATTTTGAGGAGCGTCGATGGAGGAAGCAGCAGGAAGCTCATCTGCGCTCAGGTAGGAAACTTTATTAACTTAATTTATAAACAGTTTAATGTATTTAAGTAAATATATTGCAAGGAGAGAATAGGGAGTAATAGATCTTTAATGTTATAACGATGTTATTACGCTTTCAGCATGTCGCCGATCGTGTAGATAGAGTATGCCATTGTCGGGTCACCTGTTATTACTTTTAATTAAGAATATGTAATTTATTAATGTAAATAATTGTTAAAGTGCAGTAAAAAAGGTGTATGTATTGTTAATTTGAACTTTAAAAATGTTTTGCGAAAACTGGAACAAGAAGAAGATTGAATTTGTTGCACTGGATTTTTGACGGAGATTATTTTTGGAAAAAAAATAGTTTTTTTGCATTTGGGATCCTGGAAGTCGTGGATTTTTTGGAAGATTCTTTGGATTGTGATCTTTTTGAAACATGGAATCGGAAGAAAAGAAAGAAGATGGATCGATTTTTTTTGGGTGGTGGATTTCGCTAAAAAAAGGAATTTTTGTATTTCAAATTGGATTTGGATATTGTTTGGAATACTGTGAATCGATCTTTTTTGCCCAGTTTTTAAACATTTTGAGTGGATTACCATCTTTTGACAATGGTTTTTTTCTGATTTTTGCAAACTGGAGTGTATTTCTTGATGGAATATTTATAAAAAAGCTTGGATTTCTTTAGGATTTTCAAAGAAAAAAGAATGAAGAAAGAAGACATGAAAGGTAAGGTGACCCGACTTCATTAAATGTTTAAAACATTTTTTTAAATATGCCAATTTAATTGAAATGTTTAATTAATTTAGAGCAAAACAGGAAGGTAATGTTGTAGTCAGAGTTAATAATGTAGTATGTGAGCAACATTGTCTAGGTAATCTAAAGCCACACACAACGAAAATTGTTGTAAGGTTCCCAATAGTCTCTCAGAGATTTCTTTAGATTTTTTTGGAGATGCGTGGATTTAGACTACCAGTTAATGGTTTAGACATTCTCATTTCTTGGAAACTTTGCTCCTTCCTCAAAGTTGCCAAAAAATTATAGAAGTTAGGGTGAGGTTTACCAATTGTGTGATTGAAGGAGTTATGCCATCCCTCAATGGCATTGTTTGTCTTTGTTTCTCCTTCTAAGCAGCTCTTGTAGCAGTTCCACCACTCCACATGGAAACGTGGCTTCCTCCTGCGACCCGACCTGCTTAGATGCCCAATCCATGTGTCCTCAAAATAATTTAGTAAGTGTGCCAATTTTTCTTTGTTTTCTGTAAAAAATTCTGATTCTGTAATTGTATGTAGTATTCGTCTACACTTTCAGGAGGAACAAAGCAAAGTGATGTTAGTTTTTTTAGGTTTAAAGCATTTTATTAAAACATAAAAAAAACATGGGGAAGGGAAGTAGGAGGTCAAGTTTACACACAGTGCAAAAAGAGACATGTTGCAGCAATTCTGGTGGAAAGTGGGGAGGTCGGTAGTCCCGGAGGGGAAAAGAGGCATATGCTATAAGGCAATAAGGTAGTGCGAAAAACCCTCCAAAAGTCCCCAACCTCCCAATCAAAGCTAAGCACGAGTAGCGTCCCGCAACACAGCGAAAACAACACAGTCCCTCTAAGCCCCCCATCCCCAGAAAAGGAAAAAGAAGAAAACAACACCCCAACATCCCCGTCCAATAGCCCGTTATAGAAACATTCACCCCAAGCCGCCTACCCCCAACCCCCAGTCCCCCTGATCCCATCCCTCTTAATCCGCTGGAGCCTCCGGCGGCGTCAGCCTAAGAAGGCGTAGGTACCTCGGACATGTGAGCTCGCGAAATTCCGTGGACAGCAGTGCCAAGAAAGGGTGCCAGAGCTCCTCGAACTGGTCCACCTTTCCAGCCACAGTGAGCGACATCTTCTCCATACCCAGTACCTGCCAGAGTCTATGTAACCAGCCAGTGATAGAGGGGGCAGTGGGGGTGCGCCAGTGTACAAGGATATTTTGAACCGCTGAGCCTAGCGCAATAGCAATCTGCCTACCCCTGCAGGACTTCAGCGGGTACATCAAGTCGTTGGGAAGGCCTAGCAGGACGTATGCTGGGAAGCGCGGGAGCTCAACCTCAAAGTGCCTGTCCACCTCATCTAAGACCTCCTTCCAATAAGCAGACAGAACCGGGCACCCCCAGAGAATGTGCGATAGAGTACCCTCCTGTCCGCAGCCTCGCCAGCAACCCTTGTCGGTGAGTTTGTGCATCTCGTAGAGCCTCTCCGGGGTGTAATACCAGTAGGTGGACACCTTGGTGAAGGTCTCCGTCAGCCCAGTGTGATACGCAGAGTGCCTCGCCCGATATGCGATCTTGTCCCACTCCTTGTGGCTCAGGGTTCTGCCCAGCTCCCTGTGCCAGCGCTCCCTCCCCGGGTTGTGGTAATGAAACGGCGGGGGTTGGAGAAATTTATACAGATCGGTGATAAGCTTGGCATCCGCTCGTAAGGTGTGATTTGACGGGCTGCGACGTCGCGCACTTGGGGCTGGAGAGCCCAGTGACGGACCTGCATATAACGCAGTCTGTCCACCTCCGTCAGACCAAATTCCTGTCGGAGTTGTTGGAAAGGGAGCATGCTCTCTGGCCCGTAAATCTGAAAGAGCACCCTGCAACCCGCACTCACCCAGTGAGAAAAAGCTCCCGGTTCTAGGCCCGGAGTAAAGTCTGGGTTATCAACTATGGGTGTAAACGGTGATGGGAAAGTGGTTAGCTCGCGGAGCTCACAAACCGCATCCCACACTCGTAGTGGAAACTGGGTGACAAAGGAGGCGTAGAGATTAGCCGGGCGATGTGCGCGCCGCAGGAATGGGACCTCTTGAAGGGTGCGACCTGCAACCGCCTGATCTTGAAAGAGCCAGTGCTTGTCCGACTCCCACCTGCTCCATTCCACCAAATACCGGAGTTGCGCCGCTTGAAAGTACTTCCGGAGGTCCGGAACACCGAGACCCCCCGCCTCCGGGGCAAGCGTGGAAAGAACCCGCTTCATCCGAGGCCTGCGGCCCTGCCACACGAAACGGGAGATGTCAGCCTGCGCTTGCTGTATCCAACCCACAGGGGGCTGGAGAGGTAGAGCGCGAAAAAGATACAAGATCTGAGGCAGTACCGTCATCTTCACCGCTGCGATACGGCCCAGCCACGAGAGCAGGCCCTTGCCCCATCGGCCGAGTACCTCCTTAATCTTCTTGCTAAGGGAAGAATAGTTGGCTTTGACCATTTCAGGCAGCGAAGGTGCAAGCAGGATCCCCAGGTACGGCACCGTGGAAGAGGACCACTGCATAGGGAAAAGACGCTGGAGGTCTCGCCTGGTGTCCGCGGAGAGCGACACATCCAGGGCAGCCGATTTGGACATGTTCATTTTAAAGCCGGCCACGCGTGCAAAGGCGTTCAGTTCCTGGACACAAGCAGGGAGTGACCGCCTGGGGTCATCCAGGGTCAGCAGGACATCGTCCGCATATAGGCTAACAGTATGGGTATACTGACCCATCTTAACCCCAATAGCGTCCGGATTGTCGCGAATCCTCTGGGCGAACGGCTCCATATAGAGGGCGAACAAGAGCGGTGAGAGGGGGCAGCCCTGTCTCGTACCACGCTCAATGGCAAAACTACTAGAGCTGTGTCCGTTGACTCGCACCGATGCTGACGGTCTCTTATAACAATTGAAGACCATGGTGCGGAACTTCTCGCCGATCCCCAGTTTCCCGAGAACCAGCTCAAGGTACGGCCAATGAACCCTATCAAAGGCCTTCTCCGCATCGACCGACAGTAACATCCGTTCCCCCGGGACGTGTGAGGCCTTTTCTAACACGTGCGTCACCCTCTTGGTGTTGTCGACTGTCTGCCTACCGGGCACAAAACCAGCCTGGTCCGCCTCCACCAGGCCCGGTAGGTGCAGGCCAAGTCTGGCCGCCAGGATCCCCGTGTAGAGCTTAAGGTCCACATTCAGAAGCGAAATAGGCCGATATGAACCGCACAGGGTCCGATCCTTCCCGGGCTTCGGAATAACCGACACCGTCGCGGAAAGGAGGTCCGGCGGGATAGCCCCCGGCTCAGAGAAGGAGTTGAACAGGCGAGCCAGGATAGGCGCCACAGTGGAGCAGAAGGACTTGTAGAACAAGGCCGTGTAGCCATCCGGGCCTGGGGCCTTACCGTGCTTCAATCGTGCGATAGCGGAGATGACTTCCTCCACATGGATGTCCCTCTCTAGGTGGTCCGCCTGGGCGGGCTCTAGAGCCGGGAGGGTCACAGACTCCAGATAGGCCTCAGCTTTCCCCGGTGGGGAGGGTTCCGCGGCGTATAGCGCCTCGTAAAAGCTACGGAAGGAATCCGCCACGTCCGCGTCACCGGTAACCGGAACCCCATCTGCACCCACTAGCTCCTTCACCACATTGCGTTGCTGCGCAGCTCTGAGCCGATGGGCCAGGAGCTTACCGCATCTGTCCCCGCCCGTATAAAAGGCATGCTTCAGACGCAACGCTGCGTATTCCGCCCGATCTAGATCTAGCGCAGAGAGGAGTTTCCTCGCCGCTTTCAGCTGCCTCCAAACTCGAGGAGCTCCCGTTCGGCGGTGAACCTGCTCAAGTTCCCTGACTTGCGCCGTCAGTTCGTCCCTCTTACATTGCCGCTCTCTGTTCTCCGCAGAGGAAATGGAGATAAATTCCCCCCTGAGGACCGCCTTCAAGGCTGCCCACTGTGTCGCTAGAGACGTGTCGGAGTTGCTATTGTGGACCAGATACTCCTGAATGACCTCCCCCACTCGCTTCACCACCGACTTCTTATGTAGAAGAGTATCCCGAAGCCGCCACATCCCTCTGGAGGGGGGGGCTGCCGGCCAAGCAAAGACTCCGGACACTGGTGCATGATCGGACAGGGACAAAACCCCGATGTCTGCTGCCGTGGCGGCAGAGCGAAGCGGTCCGCTCACCAAGAGATAGTCCAACCGCGAATAAGTGCGGTGCGCATGGGAGAAGTATGAATAGTCCCGATCGGTGGGGTGCATAGTGCGCCAGAGGTCATGCAGATCCATCTCTGCAATCCGGTCTTGCACCGCTCGGGAAAGCTCCCCCGTCTGCGGGAAGCGTTGGGCAGACCTATCCATAGCTGAGTCGAAGACCATGTTTAGGTCTCCCCCCAAGACAACATGGCGATCGGGCGAGGCAGTGACGTCCACCAACACTGATTCCAGGAAACGATCCTGGTGGTCATTCGGGCTGTAAACGGAGCCAACCGTGAAGGCGATACCCCCAAGCCGCATGCGATACACTAAGAGCCTCCCCTTCTGCTCGGCATATTTGTACAATACCTCGCCCCTGAAGGAGCTGGCTAAAAGAATGGCTACACCCGCAGTCTTGGTCGCCGCCGAAGAGAAGAATTGGGTGGGGAACTTGGCGGAGCGCAGCCTGTGACAATCTTTGGAAAGTAAATGAGTTTCCTGCAAAAGGCAAATGTCCGCTTGCGTCCCCTCTAGCAGGGAAAGGATCGCCCTACGCTTCACAGGGTTGTTCAGACCCTTAACATTAAGGGTCACCACCTTCAAGGACGGCATCGCTCCCAGGGGATCGAAGCGCTATGCAGCAAGCGAGGGATCAGTGGAGGGGGCGCGCGGGGTAGGAGCGCAGGGAAGGCCAGGACCGGCCTCACGTGTGTTTGGGCATTATCAGACGGGACCCCACCAACAACAAAACAACACTTACGCCCTCCCAAAACCAACCCATGGCAACTAGCCAAAACCACGAACAAAGAAAAACACCCCATTGTCTCAGTCCAGCCCAGAGGGGCAAGTCTGTAGAAAACAATCAAGTGGACGTTCAGCCACTCACCTCCAACCGTTCCCTCCCAACCCCCAGCCCCAACCCAGCATCGTAGAAGCTAAGCATCTCTCCCCCCGGAGTGAAATCAGGCCGTCAAGTCCACGCTGTTGGAGTCAGGCAAGTTCCTGGCCGCCGTTCTCAGGGCTTACTCCATATCTGCCCTGATGGTAGGGGAATCAGGGCGACTCACAGTCGCTGACGATCTTCTCCTCGTCGATCTCCTCCGATTCCGTCTCTCCGAGCGCCTCCACGAGGGCGTCGCTCCGTCCTCCTCCGTGGCCGTGAGTCCCAACACCCCACAGATGTCCTGGAGGGAGCGCAGCTGGTGTAGCACTCCGTTCCATCGAAAGATGAGGCGGAAGGGGTGACCCCAGGAGTAGGGCGTCTCGTGCTCCCGCAGAAAGTCTGTAGCAATCCGGAAGGACCTGCGCTTCTGCAGTGTGATGGCGGACAGGTCCTGATAGAGCGCCACAGGCCGCTCTCTGAAAGTGAAAGGCTGCTTCCTGCGGGCCTCCGCCATGATGCGCTCCTTCAAGGGGAAATCAGGCAGGAACGCCAGGATGTCCGGTGGGGGTGCTGAAGACTGGCGCTGTCGGCCCACTCTGTGCGCTCTGTCTATGCGGATCGGGAATTCTGCGTCCTCTCCCAGAATCTCCCGGAACAAGTCCTGTAGATAGGCCACCAGGTCCGTCCCCTCGTCCGCTGATGGGACACCCCGCACCCGGATGTTGTTCCGTCTGGACCTGTTCTCGAGGTCTTCAGAGTGGGCCTGGAGCTCGACACACTGCTCTCGGAGACGGAGAACGTCCTGCTGGAGATGGACTATCTCCTCGTCACGGCGCTGGGCCGCCGTTTCCACCGTGTCAACACGCTCACCAAGGCACTCCACCTCCTTGCGCACTTCTCGCACCTCGCTGGCCACCTCCTTCTTTAGCGTTTGGAAGTCGTCCTTGAGGGAGCTAAATAAGTCCTCCATAAAGGACCTCGTGACCGGTGGTTCGCCTCCAGTTGCGTCTGCCGAGGCCCGGAAGGACCCCGGCGACGGCTGCGTCCTGTCCCTTAGCTGCTGGGCCCTGCTGAGCATGTCCGGCAGAGTACGATCGCCCCTTCTCGAGCCTCCTCTCCCAGCCATCGTGGCCACTGCAATGGGCAAGGTTCAGGGCCGGCCGCTGTAGATGCGTTCAGTCGCCTGCGGGCACCAGATGTGAGACCCCGCCGAGGACAAGGGTGCTGCGTCACAAGCGACAAAATGGCGGCTCTGGCTGGGCGAGACAATCGTTGTACCGACCAAGGTGGCAATCAGGGGGGCCAAAGTCAGGGCCTTTCAGAAGCGCACCCCTTGGGCGATCAGGACATGAGCCAATGCGAAAGTGGGCACCTGCCCGCCAAAGGCACGGGTGGAGGTCGCCAGCTCCAGCTCCTCAGGGAGAAGATGGCGGCAGGGCGGGGCCCAACAGAGCGGCCTGTGCTGGCGAGACCGTCGGCGACCTCCGGGGCACAATAAGCAAGGAAAGTCCACAGCCAATGTCTCACAGTTCCGCCAGTGGGTTCGCCAAGGTCGGCTGCCGTTTAGATGCCTCCGTCCCTCTCCGCCAGGTCCGGGGCCCACGCCGCGCCATGCACCGTTGTCGGTAGCGAGGGGCCAAAGTGCCAGCTAAGGTCCAGGGCCTGCTGCGCGACGGTGATACCGGTCACGTAGGCTTCGGCCGGGGAGTGCTGCTATTCTCCGGAGCACGTCGGGACCGAACACTCGGGATCACCAGCTTTCAGCACCAGGCCCAGGCGAGGCGCCTGGACAGCACTGCAATACGCTCCGCCTCCCAGGCTCTCCTCCGTGCTCCGAACTTTAAGCAAGCTTTCGGGGTACTTCCCCCGGGGCGATAGGAGTCAAAGTAGTATCAATAGGTGCGCCAGGAACTCCGACACATTCCTCTCACCCGCAAAGCAGCCGCGGGGGGAGAGAAGCGCTGAAATCGGGGCTCGAGCTGAGCCGGGCCGGAGGAGCTACGGGAGGAAGCGTCCGCTCACCCCGCCATCTTGGCCACGCCCCCGATGTTAGTTTTTTTTATTCGAATTGCAGTTTGCTATCCGAAGAATAATCCACAACTAGGGATGTTTTTTGTAATTTACGCCAAAAAGCCTGGGAAAAGTGGAAAAAACATCCCTGAATTTGGGTATCCGATTACGTTTTAGTTATTACATTTATCATTGCAAATTCGAAATCAATAAGTATTTTCCTAGGACTTTTGTTTCAAGTTTTGAACTTAATCACTGACAAAAGTTCAGTGTAGGTTGTGGATTGTTTGTCAGGTAGCAAACTGTATACTAACGGGACTACTGTGTTATTAATTTTAGCATGACTAGTGTAAATTTGAGTGAATGGATGGGGCGTGCTTTTAAATGTCCCATCCATCATCCAAATTTCACTATTCTCTAATTTGACTAGGTTACAGGGTGTACTGAAGATAAGAATACGTTTTAGAGGGTTTTGGGTATCATGCAGGAGGAAAGGTTCGTTAGGTATAGATAGAGTTCTGGAGGAATGTGAATATCAGAATAGGTTTGTGGAGTAGTTCTTTGTGGGTTACTTGCCTGTTTTTTTCTTTGAATAATTCTTCTCAGATTAGGTATTATTGGCATACTGCTAGTTACATGACTAGGGACATGCTGAGCGACCTCCCTTAAAATAGAACCAGAAGTATCATTGGAGGTGCTTGCAATATACTTCATTTCGTTAATTGTTTCTCTAACTTCTATGTCCATTGCAGAGGCAGAGTGGTTATGTTCTGATGTTTTAATAACTGTCTCACCTAGAGTAACCGCTCTGCCTTTGCAATGGCTATAGTTATATTGCACGCACCTCCAATGTCTTCTTGGTTCAGTAATTCTCTCCTTGCAATATATGTAACCAGCATGTTTTAAAAGTCTGTTTCCTTTGTTTGACCTGATGTATTTGGCTGTGTTATCTGCTGACATTATCTGTAAAGAAAAAAAAAGATTTTGTAAAAATATGTTTTGGCTTACAAAGAATGTATTTCTTTTTTTGGTTACTTTAAAATAAAATTGGTTATGCTAATCTTTTTTTAATCTGTCCTTCCTGTGCTTAGGATAGTAGGTTATACCCCTACACTATCCAACACACCCCCTGGAGTTAGAATAGTTATTTTTTACCCCTACACTATCCAGCATTTACCCTACTGAAACACCTCTCTGGAGTTAGAATACTTAGATATACAGCTGCACTATCTAACACTTACCCTACTTCAACACACGCTTTGGAGTTTGAATAGTAATTTTAACCTCTGCACTATCCAACACTTACCTTACTTTTACACCCCATTTGGAGTTAGAATATTTAATCTAACCATTGCACTATCCAACACTTACCCAACTTCAACACCCCCTTTGGCGTTAGAATAGTCATTTTAACCTCCAAACTATCCAACACTTGCGCTACTTCCAAACTCCCTTTAGAGTTAGAACAGACATTTTAACCTCTACACTATACAACACTTACCCTACTTCCACACCCGCCTAGAGATGGAATATTAATTTTTACCTCTACACGATCCAACACTTACCCTACTTCGATACCCCCTTTGAGGTTAGAATAGTACATTTAACCTCTGCACTATCCAACACTTACCCTACTTCTACACCCCCTTTGGAGTTAGAATTGTATTTTTAACCTCTACACTATCCAACACACCCTACTTCAACACCCCCCCACCCCCTAGAGTTAGAATAGTAATTTTTACCCCTACACTATCAAACATTTACCCTACTTCAACACCCGCCCTGGAGTTGGAATAGTCATTTTTACCTCTACACTATCCAACACTTACACTATTTCAACACCTCTCTGGAGTTGGAATAATAATTTTTACCCCTACACTATCCAGCATTTACCCTATTTCAACACCCCCTTTTGTGTTAGAATAGTATTTTTAACCTCTACACAATCCAACACTTACCCTACTGCAACACCACCTTGGATTTAGAATATTATTTTTGTCACCTACACTATATAACATTTATCCTACTTCAACACCCAACTGGTGATAGAATAGTAATTTTTTCTTTTTTAAATATATTTTTATTGCAGGAATTAGCCAAAATTACATAATAGATCAAAGACATATCTGTAAAGGAAAACAGAAGCAATAGACCCCCCGTGGGGGAACACCTCCCATACACAGCCATTCAGCCCACAACCCGAAGGTCGGGCGGCGCCTGCGATGAGTCCACATAGGAGGGTCCGGAAGTCTGCTGGAGTTGATCTGAATAAATGAACGATCTTCGTCTGCTTTTCTAAATCATCCTAAAAAAAAACTCCCCTTATATCCCACCCATCCCAACTCCCCCAGAGGACCGGAGACTAAACACGCAGTATGAAAACCAAAGTGGCAATGTAATGAAATGAGAATATCCTATGCTCCCCCCTACCTCTATCCTCCCCCCTCCCCCCTAGCCCCGCCATCAGTGTGTTGTGTGTGTGATAAGAGCTAGTGGGAGGAAACCATTTCCAACTGTATAGAAGATCAGTATGATGTGTGTCTGATGGGATTCAAGTTGTGTTGCATCATCACTCTCGGAATCGCTGGAAGAGCTGTAATCGCGCAAGGCCTGCACCAATGTCTCTCATTCCAGTGCAGCTTCTAGCGCCTTTTCATTCTGCTGTCGCCTCGCCAGTTGGTATCGCAGGGTGCTCTCCCCCATAGCCCATTTCAGGAGTTCATTGTGCCATTTACCGCCTGTTGGACCAACTCGTGCCTTCCAGTGCCGGGTTATCTCTCTCTTTGCCAGAATGAGCCCCAGGTCAATGAACTTACTGGAGATTTTGTTTTTGGGGGTATGAGGGAACCAATGTAGGACCCCCACCGCCGCGTCAAAGGTCAGGGATCTCCCAGTGACTCCATTAAGGGTGTCGCCTATCAGCAGCCAGTACGAGGACAGCGCTGGGCAGGACCACAGCATATGTATAAGGTCCGCCGCAGGTGTACGGCATCTGGGGCAGACCGCTGTAACTGAGGCGAAATATTGTTGAATTTTCGCCGGAGTCAGGTAGGCCCGGTGGAGTACGTAAAAATGAACCAATTGAAACCGGGCGTGGCGCGTACCCTTCCAGGTAAGGCGCATTAGTTGTGCCAATGTGGTTTTCGGTATATCTTTCCCAATGTCGGCCTCCCACCGAGTCCTTAGTGTATTGAGCGGGGGTAGTCCCTCATTGATCAATCTAGAATATAAGCACGTCACCACCTTGACCGTCCCAGACGACATCATGGCATATTGGCACACCAATGATGTTGGTGGCTCCTCCACACCCTTCCGCCAGTGCTTCTGGATCGCTCGGGTGACTGCTGTGTGGAGCAGGAAGTCGCCTCGGGGAATGTCAAAGCGGTCCAGAATATCCTGGAAGGGCAGCAACACACCGTCCTCATAGAGGTCTCCCACTAGCTGTAGTCCTGCATCTTCCCAGTGCCTTAAGCGCGACCAGTCTCCACCGTGTGGCAAGGCAGTGATCATACCCAGCGGAATCTCCGGAGCATACGGCTGTTTCAGCTCCCCTCGGCCATGGGCACGATTCCAGCATAATCGTATAGTGCGTTCCTCGAGCGTAAGGTCTTTCAGAACTAGGTGTTGATGCAATGCAATGTAGGATATAATGTGTCTGGGCATACCTCTTCCCCTCTTCTCCTCCGGGCCTCGGAACTCCCTCGCTATCTCGTGGGTAAAGGTTTGCAATTGAGCCGCCAAATAGTACTTTTCGAAATCTGGTACCGCTAGGCCCCCCTCCGGTTTCGGTCTCATCAGGGTCTTGAGCGCCACTCTTCGGCGGCCCGATCCCCAGAGGAACGTCACCAACATAGATCTCAGGAGCCGGAAGGTGGAGGGGGGATCCAAATCGGGAGCGTTCGGAAGTAATACAGCAGCCGTGGGAGTGCTACCATTTTCAGCAGTGCTATACGTCCCGCCACCGACAATGGCAAGGTGGCCCAAAAGTCCATACTGCCTCTTAGTGCGCGAATGCATCGGGCTATATTACCGTCTAGGAGATCGGTAGGGTCATTATATACATATACTCCTAAGTATTTGAGACAGCTAGGTTCCCATCTGATCTCTCTGACGGTGTCAGGTTTGGGCTCCCCTTTCCGAACCGGAAACAAGCAAGTTTTGGTCCAATTCACTTTGAGGCCCGAGATCTCTCCGAAGATTGTGAGGGCCGTATCAGTCCCAGATAGGGCATTGACCGAATCCTCGAGGAGGAGCAGCAAATCATCAGCACATAGTGAGATGTACTGTTGCCCCGATAAGGTCTGTAGCCCACCGAAGTAGGCCCCAGTCCGAATCGACAATGCCAGCGGTTCTACTGCGAGCGCAAAGAGCAAGGGGGATAGCGAGCATCCCTGTCTCGTGCCTCGTTCCACTGGGTATTGTTGGGAGACCAACGGGCCCGTTCTCACTCTGGCCGTCGCCGAGGCGTATAGTACCATGGTCCATCGGGTAAACCCCTCTCCTAGACCAAAATGCGCTAGCACTCTACGTAAATATTCCCATTCTAGGCTGTCGAAGTCCTTTTCCAGGTCAATCGAAAGGATTAAGGGGCACACGGCCTCTGCGTGAGATTCCTCTAGTAAACGGAATAAGCAACGGATATTCATAGTCGTATTGCGTTTGGGGATGAATCCCGCTTGATTCTCATGGACTAAGGAGCTCATGTAACCTAACAATCTCGATGCCAATATGCTACTCAGAAATTTATAATCAACCGTTAGCATCGATAACGGTTGATAAGACGCTGGGTCATCGGCCTCCCTGCCAGGTTTGAGGAGGGGGACCACCAAGGCTTCGCACATCGAGCCCGGGAGGCGTCCCAGGCGTTTCGCTTCCCTATATACCACTAACAGTCGGGGGGCCAGAAGGTCCACGTAGGTGGAGTAAAATTCCACCGGTAGCCCATCAATTCCCGGGGTCTTGTTTCTCGCCATCCCCTTTATGGTGCTATGGATTTCTCCGAGCTCTATATCTTTACCCAAGTCCTTCGCTATTTCAGGTTCCAGTGCGGGGATCTGCAAGTTCTGTAGGTAATCATCAATCTGGACAGTGTCCTGAGTTAGCCTGCTACGATATAGTCTTTCATAATACCGCAAATAGCAGTCAAGTATCTCTGGTTGGGTGTGTACCTCGGTTCCCTCCGCGGTGCGCATTGTCACCGTTGGGGTGGTTCGTCTCATGGGATTGGCCAGCCAGGCTAGGAGTGCGCCCGATTTATCCCCTTCTGTAAGTGACCTGGTGACATAGGTCTTATAGTCAAAACAACGCAATCGTTCGACTTCTGCAGCTACCGCTTCCCTCGCAGCGGAAGTCCGTTCCTGAAGTTCCGGATTGCCGGGGCGGAGAAGCTCCATCTCGCGGAGTTTCCGGTCAGCGTTAGCCAGGTCGTCAAGGATGACCCGTCGCATTCCCACCTTCTTAGTTATGCAGTAGCCTCTAACCACCACCTTAAAAGCATCTCACTCTGAGGCCCTCGATCCAGCTGTGCCCTCGTTCGCCACAAAATATTCGGCAATTTTATTCTCTAGGTCCGTCTTGAACACTAGATCCTCCAATATCTCGGGGCGTAGCTTCCAAGTGGGTACACTAGGGACACCCGGGAACCATCGAAAATCCGCTAGCAGGGGGTTGTGGTCAGAAATGGTTCTGGCCAAGTATTCAGATCGCACGGTCGCGGACACTAGTTCCGCCGATCCCAACAACCCATCCAGTCTCACATGCAGCTCATGTATACCAGAAAAGTAAGAGTAGTCCTTAGTACCTGGGTGTTGTGCTCGCCAAATGTCCGTCAACCCCCATTGAGTCTGCCACTCCCTCCTGCCTCTAGCCACCCGTCGGACTGGAGAGTCCGGAAGGGGGGATGTGAGCAATCAATATCAACGTCCTCCACCGAGTTAAAGTCCCCTCCCATCAGGAGGGTCCCCGATAGGAAACGGGCCAGGGAGCCCGATAACGTTGCCAGGAAAGTGAGTTGGTCCACGTTAGGCGCATAAATGCAACAAATGTTCAGCTCCCTATCCCTCAATGTGCCAGAGATTGCCATGTATCGTCCCTCTGGATCCACCACTGATTTGGTAACCTGTAGGGGTACCCCAGCCCGCACCCAGATCAGCACCCCTCTCGCGTAAGCCGAGTATGTGGTGTAGTATACCTGCCCTCTCCACCTACGCTGTAGCGCTAACCCTTCTGCCTTAGTAAGGTGTGTCTCTTGTAGTAGCGCTATCTGCACCCCTCTACGCACCAGGTAAGATAGGATCTTGTGCCGTCTGGACAGGTTCCGAGTCTTCGGCGATGGGTCCGCCTTGGGAGCCAGACAAGTTGGAAACCATCTCCAACACTCCTCGCCGCTCGGCTGCAGTCTCCACCTTCGAGGGTCTGCCCGGTTTACCGCGGCAGCTCCGAAGACTTTTGGATCTCAGTTGTTGTCCAGCCTCCGACGTCGTTTGAAAGGAGGAACCGAAGCCATCTTTACCAGCTCTGTACAGTTCAAGCCAATTGCAGACGTCCTCCAGATTTTCAAAGAATTTGGTCGTGTCATCAAGGATGATGCGGAGTTTCGCTGGAAAGAGTAGGGAGTACTGAATGCCCTCGCTCCGCAACTCTCACTTGACCGCTAGGAAAGAGGTCCGCTTACGCTGGGTCTCATAAGTGTAGTCAGGGAAAATGTTCACTTGACAGTTCTCCACCTGGTACGGACCGTTGTGTCTGGCGGCACTGAGGAGAAGATCTCTGTCCTGGAAATGCAATATTCGCGCCACCACCGGGCGCGGGGAACGGCCTTGTTGAGGAGGCCTGGCCGGTACCCTGTGTGCCCACTCCAGGGTGTAGAAGGAGGAGAGCCCCTCAGGAGCCACTACAGTCCGGAGCCAATTCTCCAGATAGGCCACCATGTCACCATTTTCAATCTTCTCTGGCAGGCCCACCAAACGGATGTTATTCCTCCTATTGCGCCCTTCAGCGTCCTCCGCTCGTCTCTCCAGCTCACCAATCCGGGTTAGGGCATCTTTTATCGTAGCGGCCAGGGTCTTTTGCGCTGGTTCCAGGACCCTCACCGAGCTCTCCACCTCTTTGACCCTGTCCGAGAGCTTACCATGGTCCGCTCTGAGAAGGCCCAAACTCGTTGCGACTTGAGCAATGTCTTGTTGTAAGGCCGATCGTGTTTCTGCGATCGCCTCTAGGATCTTATCAAATTGTTGCTGTAGGTGAGGGCCTCCGGATCTCTCCGGGTCGTGTCGATCTTCTTTATCCGTGGCGTCCGTGTCCGAGACAGCTGGAGGGCCTCCTTTAAGGCCTCTCGGTTTCCCCATGGTGGCAGTGCTCTGCAGTAGGAGGTTCGACAGATGATCAGCCAGGCGGGGGTCTCAACCAATCGCCCCTCGGTGTACGGTCGTGGTGATATAGGCCTTTCACCGTTCCCAGCGTAGTGGTGCAGAGTTCCTCTACTAATTAGCCTTCCCGTGATGAGCCCCAATTGAGTTTCCGGGAGCAGCAGAGGGGGGAAGTCGGGGCGATCTCTGCCAGGTAACGCGGTCTCGGCGGATCTAGTTAGACCTCGGTCCTCCGCCACCGCCGTAGCCGAACCTCCGGCAGGTCGCTCGATTGTTGTATCTCCGTTTGTAACGATCCTCAGGACCCGAGGGGTTCCGAACTCAATAGCGTCGAGCACCCCCACCGTTGGTTTCAGGATCTCGACGGAGTAAGTTTGTCCGTCTCGGGCGGCTCAGCGCCTCCAGCTACGCCCTCCGGCAGTGAGGGCCTTCCCAACGTCGGCAGATTGATCAGCGGTCTTCCAGGGAGGTCTTCGGTGTCTTTAACCCCCCGGGTCGTCGGATGGACCGCCGCTTCTCCGAGGGGGGAGATGGAAAGGAGACGAGCACAGAGTCGTCGGTCTTCTCCGGGCTGAGATTCTCGCCAGGTCTATCGAGCTGGCGCAGGCGCCATCTTGAGCTCCGCTCCGCTTCCTCCGCAACTCCGGTTTCCGTTGAGACCAGTCGGTTTCGGGGTTTCTTCAAGTGCCCCACCAAGTCGGCCTCACTACTCACTTCAATTTGAGGGGGTCGGGGCGCTTAAGACCCTCGGGATTCAGGATAAATGCGGGCTCAGTCTCGGAGCCGAGCTCTTAGGCGACCACCGCCATCGGCGTCCAAGCCACGTCCCCCTAGAATAGTAAATTTAATGTCTACAATTTCTAATACTTACACTAGGTCAACACCTCCGTGGAGTTAGAATAGTAATTTTAACCTCTACACTATCCAACACTTACCGTACTACAGCACCCTCATGGAGATAGAATACTAATTTTTACACCTACACTTTCCTACACTTACCCTACTATAACATTCTCCTTGGTGATAGAATAGTACCCTATTTTTTATGCTTCTCTAGTTTTGCAAAAATATTTAATACACTTGCATTACTCTTCACTTACCTTAATTTATTATCTCTTTGGACTTAGATTAGTGTTTCATAATCATGCTGAATGTAGATATTACTCTACTTTTGATTTCCCTTATTTATTTGTTAGTAATTTGTCATTTTTGCATAATAATAATTATTCCTTGTTACCTTTTTATATCTTGTTTCGGTTTTCGGATGAAGAACTTTCTTGATTTTATTCAAGGCTTGAGGTTCTTTGATTTTGTTTAGCTGTTTGTATTTAAAAAAATAAATTGTTAGTTGTGTGTGCTTTGTTTTGGAGAGGTCTCTGTATGAGGATTTAAATTAGGTTAACTGATCAATTTGTACATTTTGCTTTATAATTTACCTTTAGTTTAATTTGCTTGTTTTGTGGATGGTTTCGCTTTCTTGAAGAGGATGATCTTCAACTGGTGTTTGGATTCTCTTGTATTCTTTGAATTAATCTGTTGTGGGATGTAGGAGATAAACAACTGATTTCATTCACACTCTTTGTTTTTGGTGAAAAAACATTATCGTTACAACATGGATAGTCTGAGCTTTTGAAATTCTTTTCAAATTGCTTGTCATTTTATTTTTTGAACTTATTTGATTCTTTTGTTTTTAAGCAGCTTAAAAATCAGTTTGGCATTCTTTACAATTTGTTTTTAGAAAACATTTATTATTTAAAAAATTTCAGCATCACAGTTTATTTTCTTTACCTTTGAAAAAGCAGTATGTTTTAGTTGTTCGTGTCCTTTCTTCTTTCTTTTTGGAAACAAAAGATTCCCTCAACTAAAATGATTTAGTAAGCTGAAAATTTGTAAATTTAAAACTGTTTAGCTTGCTAAATATTTTATTATGTTAAAGAAATTATTACATTTGCTTCATTATTTTCTTTTTATTTCATAACAGCATTTCTTAAAGACTTTAAAGCAAAAATACAAACGTGTTACATTTTGTTGATGTTAATGATTTATTTAAACATGATATAATTTTTCGGTCTGAAATAGCAATTAAAAAATATTGTATTTAAAGAAATGTAGTTACAACTAATATCGTTTAATAAATTCCTGTATTTTCACATTTGTTGAATCGATTTTCAAGTGTGTTGACCGTTGTAATATGTAATGATTTTTTATTTTTTTTAAATGAAAAATTATTTGCAATTATGCTCTGTATTTGTTTGCTTTGAGTTATACTTACTTGAATTTTCAAGAGTTGAAGTATTAATTTTGTCCTTTTTTTTGCTCGTTAAATGTAGGAGTGTCAGGTAAATCCGTCAACTCTCTCCGGTAGTCTGTTAACTACTGGCTTCAAAATGGTGTCTTACTAGTATTTATAGGTTTTTGTGGGTGTCGCCATAAATTTTGAGAAAAGTTCCCTTTTTAAATGGTTTTTTTCTGATTCGTTTGATGTGACACCTTATATTTTAAATTTCATCTATAAAACGTAGTGTTTTATCGTTTCAATACTGTTTACTCCTCCATTTTGTTTTCAGGTGCTTGGTGTTGGGGTCATGAAAACTGTTGTAGATCTTGTTTTTATCATTTGTTTTAAAATGGCGGCTCTGTTTATGTGTTAGTAACTCTTTTCCGGATTACTTAGGTGAATGTGTTAAATTTATGTTGCTTTATTGTTTATTTGATTTAAATAAATGATTTTCTTTCAAACTTTAATAATATTTGTTACTAGACTAATACTCTAGTATTACATTTAATACGCGAGTATTAATTTTGTGATGATGCTCGTTTTTATAAAAAATATGTTTTCAGTTTATTACCTCATTTTAATCCACTTCCCCACCCAAAACCCCTAATTTCCCTGCATCCCGTCCCAGGAGGTATTTAAAAAAAAAATATATATATATATTATTTTATTTGCGTTATAATGGTATGCGTTGTATTGTTTTTCGTTGTATTGGTACATTTTAATCTATTAAATTACTTTGCGTTGTAATGGTATGTTTTTTGAAACTTTTGTTGTAATGGTATTTGCGTTGTAAAAAATGCGTTATAATGGTATGCGTTGTAAAAGCATGGGTTGTAGTGTCATACATTCTTTAGTAGTGTTGATGACCAAGCCCCTGAATTTGGTTCAGAAGCTTTTGGAGGGGTTTTAGATACCAGGAGGGTTTCATCGGCAAACAACAGTGTGGCTATGTTCTGGTTTGCCAGAGAGGGGGCATCAGTCTCAGTAGAGCACAGGAGATGGGCAATTTGATTTATGTAAAGGGAGAATTGGGTGGGGGCATAGACACACCCTTGGCGTATCCCCTGCCTGATCTTAATCGGGTCGGTGAGTTGCCCATTTCCCCCACCTCACACAAGCAAAATTATCGTTGTGCAACCTAACCAATAGTTCTAAAATTTCCAGAGTCATGCCCATATTCAAAAGAACAAAATAACCTGCCAAAGTAGATCCCGGGGGACTAGGTCAAACACTGTTTTAAGATCTATGAAGGCAAGATATAAACTGCCTTTGCCCAGCACAACTACCTTCCAATATAGCTGGACAAGGTGGAACGCCTGGTCAACTGTGCCTGTCTTCCACCGGAAGCCCACGTGTAATAGGGAGAGGCTAAGAGCGAGCGGGAGAAGACCCTTTGGGCACAATCTATCAGGCTTATTGGGCGGTAGTTGGCGGGCTTAGAAACTTCCACTTTTAAAAAAATTGGGATCACTTCGGCCACCTTCCAAGAATCCGGGATGTTTCCTCCCGCAGCAATATCATTGGCCAATTTCAAGAAATAGGTTGTCCAGTTAGCCCTATTGGCACGAAAAAGATCACCAGGGATGCCTTCGGGGCAAGGTGCTTTTGCAGGAATAATGGCATCTAAGGAGCTCGTGAATGTGATGGTACATATTTGGGCACCCAGATCATGGGACATGTGGAATCTATAAGGGGTGTTACCAGAGGAGTATAACTCCCCAAAATGTTTATGCCATTCTATTGCAGGGATGTTATTTGCCAGGGGAGATGAGTGCACAGAGCTGGATTTTGACACGAGGGACCAAAATAGTCTAGTGTCCTGGTATCCAATAGCCTCTCCTAGATCTTCCCATCTCCTTTCATTCCATTCTTTTTTTGCTTTGCCTTAAGCCTGATTGTATTCCTTTCTATTTTTACGTATACTAATGGGGTCCCTGCTCTTGATCGCTGTGGTCAGCCTCCCTCTCGCAACCCTACATTCTTTATTAAACCAAGAATTATTTCCCATATTCCTTCCTGCGGGGCCTGATCTTGTTAATAGAGACAAGAAAGTAGCAAGCCAAACGATCAAAGAAATCGCTGTGGAGAGTGCTACAACTGCTCTGGGAGGGCGAGCCCCTGCTTATTGTTTCTAGTTTCATTAAGTGCTTGGCGAGAGTTTCATTAATCTTTTGGGTCTTGGATTCATCAGCCAGGACCGCAGGCCATTTTAGCTGACGCTTAACATTTGTAGGGATTGCTCTCTTGTGCTTAATAATGATATATTGTCCTCCCCAATACTCCCCCAGAGATGACCAATTTAAAAGTAGGGAATTATGATCACTATCACAAGCTGATGCTATAGACATATCCTTTACTAAGGGCCATAGAGTCAGATCCACTAATATATAGTCAATACTACTTGACCCGTTTGATCCCATAAAGGTCATCCCGCCACCTCTATCTGAGCTGGTTTGGCCGTTAGTGGTCCTTAACCTGTATTCTAGGGATATCGCGTTCAATTGGAGGGCGGCTTGTGACCATTTTTTAATTGGAGATAATTACGGAGGGGGTACCATCCATGCTTTGTCCTCCTCAATCACGTCGATAGACTCTAACCAATCCAATGGCTCATTTTTTTATTTTTTTTTATTTTATTGGTTCACGGCATAAAGACATCATCATAACTCAAAAATGCATCAAAATACAAATGGAAAATGGCTCATTTCATCCAAAGCGAAAACCATAATATACTTTATATACAAAACATCCATAATGATAATTATAATCTCATTAAAATTAATTTGGCATTCTCAATCTTCATAGTAATCTGAAAAAGCCCCCCCAGATTTTCAGTCCGATTTTTTTTCCTTTTTCTAGACTCCAAAACAGAAAAGAGACCCCACTCTAATTTGTATAACTTATACACTTGTGCTCGCCATTGCTGAAATAGGGGTGGATTTTCCTGGAGCCATTCTGTGGCAATATATATTCGTGCTACAGTCAGTGTAAAGAAAATGAAATAGCGAAAACGATATAGTCTATCAGCAGGGTTATCATTAGGAATTTTCCCCAGCACCAACATAGAGGGAGTAATCGTCAGGCGAACATTAAGCACTAAAGACATACATTTTTCAATGTCTTCTATAAACCCCCCCAATCTGGGACAGGAAAAAAAAATATGTAAACTATCTGCATGATTGGCTTTACACCGAAAGCATTTTCCATCAAAACCCTCTCCCCATTTTGACATTCGTTGTGGTGTATAATATAAATCAAATAGGGTTTTGAAAAACTGTGCCTTTAAATTAGCCGACATTAAAGCTTCTTTGGAGAGCGAGATGAGATCTTCCACATCTACCTCAGTATCCCCTAAGGTATTGGCCCATTTTAGCCTTATTTTCTCCATATCATCTGGTTTCTCCTCCACAAGCATTCTATACAAAGTGCCAATCTTCACCTGGCGACCAATTCCCTAAACAACTTGGTGTTTTGGAAACTTAATTTTTGTTTAAAAAGAAAATCTCTAATTTGTAGACATTTAAAAAAATAACTTCTGGGTAAGCCAAACTGCTCACTTAATTCCACAAATGATTTACACTTGCCATCCGCCAAAAAAAATCCTCCAACAAAGTCACCCCATTATTTTGCCATTTCAAGGCCATTCCATCCAGGAATATAGTAGGCAATAATCTTGATGTGGTAAAGGGAGTGTAATAGGCCAACTTCCCAATTCCAATTGTGCGAGTCAGCCATTTCCAAGTCTTATAGACTCCTATTAATACTTTGAATCGAGTTCGCTTGTAATAACTGCCATCTATTTCAATAAAAAAGCTTTGTCTCACATGTGGCCCTATCAAAATCTCAAATATTGATGGGTGATTATACATGAACTCCATTGATTCCCCTATGGACAAGACTCTCATTCTTAATAAAAAACAAACTGTATAATAAAGAAAAAAAATCTGGTACTCCTAACCCTCCCCTTTCCAATGGTAGCATCAAAAATGTCATGGCCCGTCTTGGTTTCCCAGGGCTCCAGATACATTTTCCACATAATGATTGTAAGGCCTGTAACTTGGGTTTTGGAAATTCCAAGGGTATTGACAGAAACAAATATAGCACTTTAGGTAAGACATTCATTTTTATGACATTCGTCCGTCCAATGATGGTCAAGTATAAACGTTCCCATCTCTCAGGAAAGACCTTAATTTTATCATATACATTATTCCAATTCACAGCAACCAGTTCAGACATATTAGTCTTGATCAATATCCCAAGGTAAATAACCTCCCCCACCACTCTCTCATCCTCCCAAGTTATGGCTTCCGAACATAAAATCTGAGTCTTTGACGCATTGAGTTTATAACCAGTTATAGTTCCAAATTCTTTCGCCAACCTCTCAATCTCTAAAATAGTAGTGTCTGGCCTGTCTGTAACCACCGCGATATCATCGGCATAAGCGAACACAGAAAAACAAAAATCAGATACTATAAAGGGAGGAATTAAGGGATTCTGACTAAGTTGTTCTACAAACGGGTTGATGTACAAAGCAAATAATAACGGAGAAAATGGACAACTTTGGCGAGTCCCTCTAGTAATATTAAAAGAATCAGAAAGTGCTCCCATGGCCGAAATTTTAGCAGTAGGTTTGACATATAAAGATTTAATACCCTTAATGTATTGGTGTCCAAAACCCATTTTAGCCATTAATTCCCACAGATAATCCCAACAGAACCGGTCAAACGCTTTTTCTGCGTCTAGCAGAAAAAGAGCTAACTTCTGTTTATTTACAGCCGCCATATCGAACAACGTAATTACTTCATTGATATGATCCACAGTTCCTCTTTTAGGGATAAACCCATGTTGATGTCGAGAAACTAGAGATGATACCACTTTGGATAATCGGTTTGCCAAAATCTTTGAATATATCTTGTTATCCACATTCAATAAAGATATTGGACGATAAGATCCGACATTATCCGCAGGTTTACCTTTTTTTACAAAAGACCGCAATTGTTGCATCAGACCATGTAATAGGTGGGTTTCCCTGCTGAGCTTTGAGTATTACATGGAGCAATTCATCCTTTAAAATATTGAAAAACATTTTGTATACTTCAGCAGGTATTCTATCTGGTCCAGCGGCCTTACCAACTGCAAGACTCTTCACTGCTATCTCTAGCTCTACCATAGTTATTGGTAAATCCAATTCATCTGCCATTAGGGGTTCTAAAACTTTCAAGCCTGCCTCCATTCTGTCGCACCATTGCATATTTGTATCTAAACTATCATCCTTTGAATAAAGTTCAGCATAAAAACTTTGAAATATTCGGAGAATACATTCCGGTTCTGAGTGCAATTTACCCTGAGCGTCTTTTATTGAACTGATATTCCGGGCTGTCCGCTTCATTCGTAGTCTTATCGCCAGTCTTTTACCTATTTTTTCGCCAAATTCATTACTTAGCATTTTGGATGTTAAATATCTCCTTGCGATTTCTGTATCCCAGAAGCCAAGAATATTAACTCTGGCCTTTGCCACCTCATTTTCAACCTCACAAAGCTCTTTTTTACCCTGGACAACTTCCCTAGTTAACAGAATCTCTGCTTTAGCCAGCAGCTCATATAATTTATCAAGTTTTTTTAAAAATCTTTTACGTTGCCAGGATGAGAAACTAAAGCCCTCTCCCCGGAAGCCCGCCTTAAAAGTATCCCAGACTATACCAGTATTGGCCGAGCCGTTTGGATGCAACTTTGCATATGTGTATTAAATTCTTCATTCAGCCCTAATTTCCAATCATAAGAAAAAATAGATGGTGCTGCCTTCTTCGTTTGACTCGGTATTTCAATCATTATGGGAGAATGATCAGAGGTAATTCTAGGATAAGTTCTTATATTAGTCCCTTCCAGCAAATTTTCTGGGGCAAAAAAATAATCTAGTCTGACTAATTTTTTATGGGGATGTGAATAAAAAGTAAATCCATTATCCCCCGCACGAAGCTTTCCCCATGCGTCAATTAAACCTTGATCTTGTAGTAAATTAACAAGAGCTTTGTACACTCTTGGTTTGCGGCCTTTATAGTTACCATGCCCCTCCAGTAGAGCATTATTCAACAAATTTATATTGATATCCCCACAAATCACTATTGGCTGTGGAAAATTAGCTAACTCCAAATTAATTTCAATCAGTGGGGCAGGGTCATCCAAGTTAGCCCCATAAACAGTAGCCAATGTTACCTGCCTGCCCCCACTTTTACACTCTACGACAGCCCAATGCCCATTTTTGTCCACAGCCTTCCGACCAACAGTTGCAGAATTGTCTTTAATTAATATAGCTACCCCCCTTATCATACTAGTCTGTCTAGAAGCAGCAACTAATATAAATCCCAAATCTTTTAGTACCTCTCTTTTTGACCACCGAATGTGAGTTTCCTGAATACATACGACATCAGGTTGTATATATTTCAATTCTGCAGCAACTTTCTGTCTTTTCATCGGATTATTCAATCCACATACATTTATTGAGCAGATTCTTAACCCTTTTCCCGCCATTTTAATTCAAAATGTCCACCCATAGCTTTGCCAATCTGTCTAACACCCTTTCTCCCATAAACAAAAACAAAAATAAGTAAAGCAGAACCCTTCCTTTCAAGTAGCCTTTTAACCACATTTTTTCCATGTATTTTGCTGTGAACTCTTGTTTTCCCCTTTTTCACCCCCCCCCCAGTGTCCCCTTTCCCCACCCAACCACCCTCTTCCATCTCGCCCAACCTTCCCCACCCTGCCCTTCTCCCTTGATAGAGGCTTTAGGACTTATGGTCCTGTGATGCAAGTTTGCCCCAACAGCCCCCTGCCGTCCCCCTACAGGACTTTACCATAATTCATAAAAAGACATAACCCCCCTATTTCTGATGAAAACTCCTGAGCAAACTTATATATCAAGATTGAACATAGAACAATTCAATTCCATATCTCTCAGCAATTACAATTACAATTACAATGTCAACAAAAATTCTTTGGCAGCAATTTCAGTCATAAAAAAATCTAGTGCGATCCTTGTGAATGACTTTAAGCTTAGCAGGAAACATTAGATATGCCTGAGCACCTTTCCCTTGAAATTGTGATATAAGGTGTCTTAGCTGCCATCTAGTCTCAACTGATTGTTTGCAGAGATCAGGTCTAACAAAAAATTCACAACCAAGAGCCTTACATTTCTTATCAGGACGCGCTTTCATAACTAATTCCTCGCGAGCCTGAAAACTATTGAAAGCCACTATTATAGCTCGGGGTTTCTGATCTCGTGTATTAACTCTGAAAGGGAATCTGTGGGCCCTTTCCACCTCCCGGTCCCAATCCCATTTCTCAACCTCTGGCATTGCTTCTTTCAAGAGTGAGACTATAAAACCACGAGTATCAGACCCTTCTTTCCCCTCCTCAATCTGCAAAAATCTAAAATTATTTCTCCGGGACCTATTCTCAATGTCCACAAGCTTCCAGTTAACATCTTCCTTGGTGGCCATGTGCATTTCTATAGTCTTTCGTTGTTGCACCACCTCATCTTCTAATGAAGAAATGCGTGATTCAGCCTCTGTAGCCCTAGTCAAAAATTCTGTATGTCATTTTACCAGCCTCCTCACGGAATTTAGCAACTTTTTACAAGAATTCTGTACCCTCAGACTGTCCTTGCACGTTTCCTCTCTATGCTGCATCATGGTTTGTTAAATCAATCCCAAGGAAATACCCTTCATTTCTAAATCCTAATAAATCAATGGGTCCAGCCTCCGCATTCAAAGCCTCTTCTTTCTCTTTCTCCTTACCACTTATATCCAAACGAATCCTGCGAACAGTACCAGACTCTGTCCCATCATTCTCCATGACTTCATTCAGGCTACTATGCACACTTCCTTCCTCTAAGCAGCCATCCTCCATGCTCATACGTGTTGCATATAATTCCGCTAAATCCTCGGAGGAGGACATAGAATGCTCTGAGAGGGAAAAGAAATCCGTCGAATCAGTCTCTCCCCCAGTAAGTATTTCTGGGTCAGCATTACTAAATAAATCTACTTCACCTCCCCTCTGCATAGTAGAAGTAGTGGGAGCACCATCATCCGACTGAGGGAAGCTATTAGACGTATTTAACGATGGAGGTAAAGCCAGTGATGTTTCCTCTGAGGTAATAACGCTGTTTGAACTCACAGCTATACTCAGCTCATTTCTGTTCTCCCTTTGTCCTATGCCAGGGGTGGAGACAGGGGTTAAAGCAGGGATTACTTGCGCTGACACAGTCTTTTGTACACCCTCTGCTCCTGACCCCCCGACCGCTTTTTGTGGGTTTAGCTTCCCTACATCCTTAGTTTTAGTTACCGAAAACATGTCCGGGATTTTCTTCTGCATACAATCACCCTCCCCCTCCCTGTCCGATAGCGCATCAACTTCTGCTTTACTACTTACAGTGGGAGGCGGAATAGCGGCTGAAGCTGACGCCGGCGCTGCTCTTGATGTGGGAGTAACTGGTACTGTAGTTGATGTCGGCGCCATCTCCACTCCATTTAGATTCTCCATGGCAGCCCCCTGGCCCCGGGCTCTCCTACCTTTCGGCCCCATCTCTGCAATCGGTACTGCAGCCGGCGCCGACCGTTGACTGCTCGGCTCCCTCTCTGTGCTGCCTTGCTTCACTCGCAGGCGGCGCGCGTTCCAGGTGTGGTGAGTCAGAAGCCGGGTCAGGTCCTGCCAAAAAGACGCCCAGCGGCCGGCGTGCCGAGTCCAGGTCCGTATCTCCGCCGCAGCTTGTGAAACAATCATGGGAGAGTAAAGATAATTTTTAAACACTTCCCACTATTGACAAACTCGTTGGCTCTGTATAACTGTTCAATTTTAGCTCGCTTCAGGTCCGTTCTTCACCATAAATCCTTTGACCCTGAGAGGTCCGGCAGGAGCAGCAAACCCATGCGTCCAACGCGGACGCCATCTTGCCTCCAGTCGCTTCGATCAATCCAATGGTTCAAATGTGACATTGAAATCACCACCAATAATTAACGGTTGGCTTACATTCCTACTTCCCAGTAGGTTGTCCAAGATAGAAAGAGTGGACGAACTGCCACCTCTAGTGCTCCTGGCATACACATTATAGATCTCAACAGTTTGGCCTTCTCCGTCTGTAAGCCTAATCCCCAGAATATCTGGACAGTTAGGGGCCAGCTCCTTTAATTCACAGTTTATAGTAAGATTTACTAAAGTGAGCAGCCTCCCTGAAGCCCGGCCTTGTTTAGACGGTACTGCCGGCTTAAAAAAGGTCTTGAACCCTGGTATATAAGTTGGGGTCTGGCACCAGGTTTCCTGGAACAAGCATATTTCTTGATGGGTGACAAGGTCCAACCAGTGCGGGTAATCAAGCTTCCTACTTATACCCACCAGGTTCCAGGACAAGATTTTCGTCATTTCCCCACTACCTTCTTGGGGCAGGGCCTGAGGGAGAGGTGGTGCGTTCAAGATAGGCACATCTCCACTGTCAATCATTGTGACTAATTCATTGACCTCGGGACTTGCATTTGGGGCCAATATGGAGTCAAGATCTTGGGTCTTTTCTGGTGAGCAAAGCATGGACTCTTGCTCATTGGAATTGGTAGTTATATGGTTGTTTTACTTCGGTCTTTATACAGGAAATTTAAGATTTTACTTGTTGCAGTTACCCTTTGTTTAGCAATTACTATCTCAAGGTATGACTGCACAGTACATATTCTTCATGATCTAGCGATAACAGTTTATTTCTCCGGTATTTTAATCTTTCTCACAGTAACTAATTCTAGTTAAAGATGGCTTCCTTATATACCTCACGGAGTTGTTCAAAGCTTTGCGTCACTGAAGTTATTTTCTGATTAACCTTAGCGAATATTTAATACAAATGAAGGTTTTTCTGGATTCTTCTTAACTTAAAATTTTGATTCACAACTGTTTCACTTCGAAGCCTTTTTCACCACATGGTATATATCTAGAGCAAGAACAGATAATAGTGCAGGATATCAGGATATCACGCATCCCTTTATAAACTATTTATTGCAAGATGGCGACCGTCCCCTTGATGAACTACTTACAACAATATGGCGACCGGAACCATTGTAAGACTGCATTCAGTCCATTTTCCCCGATCATTTATTTTAAACTTGACCAAATCCATTCCACAGATATTTAGGACATATGTAGCCATTATTCATTAAATGCCAGACTCAGTTTGGTTAGGTTTGCCCGACTTTTTTTGGTTCGGTTTATAAACTTCGATATAAACTTAGACATACCTCCTATAGTAAAGTATGGACTTGTTAAACATTCACACTGAACAAACAGTTGCAAGCCCATTTTTAAGATTGTTGTACAAGTTGATAATATGTCCTTAAAATACCATTTGTTTAACACAAGTATCATTATGACGAGTAGATGTTTTCTATAATCTAAAAGTCATCTACAAACTATGATACACTAAGGATGTCATTATAATTAGAATGATAACTGTGCTTTTTACATCAGAATAGAACATATACTTGTTTTGTGATATTATTATTAATTAATTACAGAAGGGACTGTTTGTCATTTTCTCTATTTTTCCATAAGGGGTTTCACACTGAAAGGGTTTAATATCAATGTATGGGTTGAGAATAAGAGTATGTTTTGTGATATCACCGATAAGTACAGGAGTGACTGCTTGTCATTCTCTTTTCCTTTCTAAAAGATGTTTTATAGTGTAAAGGTTTAAAAGTAATGTATGCGTTGAGAATATGAGTATATCTAGGCCGTGGGGTTTTAGGTTTAAACCTATAATAACTGATAAAACCCCACTGAAAGAAAAATAGCCCTCACCAGTGAAAACATATAAACACTGAAAAAACACCTGGACAATCACAAACTAAATGCCATTCAAAGAAAGGAAAAAGAGAGTGAAAGTGTCATTTTTTTCTTCCTGAAGGGGGTTCAATACAATGTAACTTTGTTATACAAGCCAGCAGTAAGAAAGACTGGCTAACATCATTCTGCTTGAGTTTTGTTCTTTAGGGATGCCACTAAAATATTGTTTCTTCTTCCTTTTTTCGGTTTTGTGGCCTTTGGTCTAAAGATGCAGAGTTTAGTTTCATGTTTTAGGTCTAGTTTAATCATTTTATAAACTATAGAGAATCAGTAAATATCAAACTCATATTTCATATTTTGGCTGCATTTGATTCTTTCACTGATAGGCAAAATGGCTGGTTTCATAAACATCTTTCCTAATATGTGTCATCACATTTACCCACAGAGAATGGGTAAAAACCCTTAACACATCAGACTATAGTTTTTAGTGGGTCAGTATTGATAGTAGGTGAATTGCCAACACCTCAGGCTTTAACCATTCAATGCAATGTATAGTGACAAGTATATATATCACCAAGCATCTGGCATAGTGGTGAAAGCATGACACCAGACTTTTGGAAAACATAGAACGCATTGTCACTTGTAATGCTCTGCATAAAAGGTTCTTTCCAAGTTCAATAAAGATTGGAGTGATATTGTTTGTATATAAAAAAGTTGTGTGATGACCTGTCAGAATTGATTCCCGAGCTGATGTGATTCCCTGTAGGAGATCCTTGCCACTTGTTAGATGGTATGCTGAAAGCATCTTTACAATCTTCAGAGTTAATTAGGGATGCTATTGACTTTTTAGTCTATTCTGATGCACTGTTTATTTATGCACAGGAACTAAAACACAAATATTTATCATTTTGTGCTTTATGTGGCATCAAAGAAAGACAGTGTGAAAAAAAGCATCAAAATTGATATCACCAGGGAGAGAACGACATATGGAAGGCACAACAATCAATTAAAAAGTACAAAATTTTGTTTTTTTATTAAGTATATATACTCAGAATAAAAACATATAAATTCAAATACAAAACCAAATAATACGTTCAACCTATTCTAATTATAAAAAACAATAATTAACATACAAGTTAAATTATCAATAACACAATTAATTGTAAGTTCATAAAACAGTGGCAGACAAATGTAATCTTCGACGCGCGTTTCGGCGTTTTAACAAGAACGCCTTCTTCAGGAGCCACATATAAAATCAAGAGGTAAAATATACTGCGTAGTTCCAATTAATGGCTGGAACACAGGAGAACGCTCCGTTCCTGATCGTGGGGACGGTTGAGGGACTCAGGTCCTATTGTTATACACAACCATCCAGCCGAAATACTAATGTTGGTCGATTCAGTGCATAAAGGTAAATGTTTGGAAGGGCATCCAATCAATATCGGTGCTACAGCATGCAACCAAAAGGTTGCCACATTTTAAGCGAAAACGGCTCTTCCTAGATATGGCGCTCGTTGCTTTTGGGAATTTCTTTAGAACAAGCAGGAGTCGGCTAAGTTGGAAAATATACACGGGAAAATGGTCAGTAAATCTGCTCCCTTAGCGATGTCTTTAGGGCGAAAGCTGTCTTGGTATCAGCGTTAACATCGACCTGCGGGCGTTCTGATCGGTGGATTCCTGGCGTCCCGCAGCCGTCGGAAATGATAATCAAGCATCAAAGAAAGAGTCATTCCAACTGTGTCCCTTAGCTGATGGTTCTCAGCCCAAGGGGCTATGAATGCTGAGAGGGCCTTTTCACAGACGTTTACATTGGAAGGAAAGGGCGAGCACACATGACCCAAAGACTCACTGAAGAAGTATTGTATGGTGTACTACAATAAGATTAATTTGCAAAAATCCATTTGGACCTCATATACACTATAAGCACTCTGTCTATATACCATGTTCTTTCAGTGCAATAAGCAAGCAATAATAAAAGCAAAACGTTTCATAAACACCAGAAAAACACTTTTTCTGTTGCTTTTAGTGGCGCGAAAATGTGTACCCACTGATAACAACAGTTTTTTAAGATATTGAAAACACTGAAAAAACCCCACCAGAATTTACCAAAAATAGAAACTGAAAACAGGAAAGCCTAAGTATATCCTATACCTTTTCCCTGTTGTTACAGGTGATCTTGAAGACACCTTACTCACCTGTGTCTTAGGACTTTTCTGTTGACTTTTATCAGGGAACAAACATATACTGTGACTTTACTGTTTCTGAGTCGCCCAAGCCGTTGTGTGTCCCAGAGCAGAGTGAGTTGGGTGATAACCCCTTACCAGTCCAGTTTTGTGAGTGTGGTTTACCATATGTTGACTGTACGCGCTTTTGGTCCAATTAGTGAGGCGGACTGTTTTTTGGTGTATAGTGCCGTCATAACGCTTTCCCCGCCAAACCTGTATCTGTCCGCTTGAAAAGCAGGGTCTGTTTGTGGGGCGTGTATCCATTGATTGATTATTTTTAACTGTGCTGCCCAATAGTATAATTGTATGTTTGGGAGAGCTATGCCTCCATCATACCAGCCTCTGACCAGTTTATCCATTGCAATGCGTGCCGGTTTGTTCCCCCATAGTAAAGTGGAGACTTCTGCAGCTATTGTTTTAAAATAGCTTGATGGTAAGGTAAACAGGGTGTTCTCCTAGGCATAGAAAAACCATGGGAGTGCCATCATTTTGAAAAGTACTGCTTTTCCAAGCAGTATCAATGGTAAGGTGTGCCAATGTGTCGTATCACGTTTTAGGCGTTCCAGGGGGGGCATGAGATTGTTTTTAATGAATTCATCAGGCCTAGGTGTCACATAGACACCTAAATATTGAAAGTTTTCCTCTGCGATCTGCAGATTACAATCTTTAGGGAGTTGCGGTGGTGGGCCATAAAGTATAAATATGATCGATTTGACCAATTAATGGTGCAGCCTGACACCCGACCATTAAGGTCACAGATATTTAGGAGCACCAAAATGGATCGATTGGGGGATGTCATATATAGTAATATGCAAGTGAAATTGAAGCGAGTAACTTCAAGTTCGAGCCCGCCGCATTTGCCGGAACGGTGTACATAAAAAGTTCATCAATAATTTCAAGTTTTAATCCTTTTATTTGTGTTCAAATTGTTTCCACAGTTGTGCTTGTTACAAAGTAGACCGTGAAACGTAACATTGCTTCTACACGGCAGCTGTGTTAAGAAACTTCTTGCTGTCGTATGCTTGTACTTTCAAACAAATCTTTGGTGATTCTGCTGGTTCCCAATGCATTTCGGCCTTATAATGTAGCCCTTCTACAGGGGGATCACTACAAATTTAAACAAACATCACTGTTAAGTATAATCATGTCCCAACTATATTGTAAACATAGCCTTATTACATGTGCTGGTAAACATTTTCCAATAGACATTTTCCCTCTATGCGCTAAATAAAGCGCTGTAACCCTTAACCAAAATCACATGGATGTTTTCCCGTACTATTAAAACTGCGAATGTGGGCAATTCAGTTATTTCATACCTTCGATCGTGGTCCTCGCGGCCTTCAATTTCTAAAAATGAGTTCTTACACTACTTTCCAACATGCTCGTCATTAATAGGTGTTCCTCGGGACTCCACCCTGCTATTTTCAACCAATGAAACGGTAGGTGAAAACACCCTTATACTACGAGTCCCATAATGCCGTATGTGAGACCCCAATTAACCCACCATTTGTGTACATACGCAACGTTGTAATCATGCTATAACCTTGGTTTAAAGATAGTGCACATTTGTGCCCCGCCCTCCCTAAATGGTGTTATACATTTCAATCAGAACATTATGGATGAAAACCCCCGTAGGTAGTAAGTCTGTAATAAGATATAGCAACATTGTGGCAGTTCAAAAGTACCCACGAGTTAGGGCTAGTAGATGGATGATGATTCTTTTTGTTGGTTTTGTCCTCGGTAATCTTGGGTGCAACTTGGTTTAGGACAAGGATATGAAATAAAACGTGCGAGGTCAAGTGCACTCCTTTTATTTGCTGAAACTCTTTGTCAGATTAATCCAGGTTTACAATGTTTGGCGTGCGCTCGATGAGCGGTCTGTCCTAAAACCACGTGGTGAATAGATGCAAGTGAAATTGAAGCGAGTAACTTCAAGTTCGAGCGTGCCGCATTTTCCGGAACGGCGTATATCAAAAGTTCATCAATAATTTCAAGTTTTAATCCTTTTATTTGTGTTCAAATTGTTTCCTCAGTTGTGCTTGTTACAAAGTAGACCGTGAAATGTAACATTGCTTCTACACGGCAGCTGTGTTAAGAAACTTCTTGCTGTCGTATGCTTGTACTTTCAAACAAATCTTTGGTGATTCTGCTGGTTCCCAATGCATTCCGGGCTTATAATGTAGCCCTTCTTCAGGGGGATCACTACAAATTTAAACAAACATCACTGTTAAGTATAATCATGTCCCAACTATATTGTAAACATAGCCTTATTACATGTGTCGGTAAGCATTTTCCAATAGACATTTTCCCTCTATGCGCTAAATAAAGCGCTGTAACCTTTAACCAAAATCACGTGGATGTTATCCCGTACTATTAAAACTGCGAATGTGGGCAATTCAGTTATTTCATACCTTCGATCGTGGTCCTCGCGGCCTTCAATTTCTAAAAATGAGTTCTTACACTACTTTCCAACATGCTCGTCATTAATAGGTGTTCCTTGGGACTCCGCCCTGCTATTTTCGACGAATGAAACGGTAGGTGAAACACCCTTATACTACGAGTCCCATAATGCTGTATGTGAGACCCCAATTAACCCACCATTTTGTTTACATATGCAATGTTGTAATCATGCTATAACCTTACACTACTTTCCCGAAATGCATTGGGAACCAGAACTTTTGATATACGCCGTTCCGGCAAATGCGGTGCGCTCGAACTTGAAGTTACTCGCTTCAATTTCACTTGCATCTATTCACCACGTGGTTTTAGGACAGACCGCTCATCGAGCGCACGCCAAACATTGTAAACCTGGATTAATCTGACAAAGAGTTTCAGCAAATAAAAGGAGAGCACTTTTTCATATATAGTAATATGTCATCCGCATACAAGGAGACGCAATCCTCCCAGCCTGCTGCCACTTGAGCCCTCGGATAGTCGGTTCCCATCTAATCCATGCGGCCAGGGACTCCCGCACAAGGGCGAACAGTAATGGGGAGAGGGGACATCCCGGACGTGTTCCGCGTCTCAGTGGGAAGTCCTTCGATATGTGATCATTCACTGTGACATGCACCAAAGTTTTCGAGTACAACAGGTGTACCCAGGCACAGAATTTGGGCCTGAAGCCCAAACAATTAAGAACCGCAAAGAGGAAAGGCCACTCCACCATATCAAACGCCATGCATGCGTCTAGGATAACAGCTGGTTCTTGGATGTACGGTATACGGGCCATCACCCCATGCAAGCATCTCAGATTAAGAGCCGTGTTTCTGCCAGGCATACATCCTGACTGATCTATGTGTATTAGGGCCATAAGGTGTGAGGTTAATCTTGTTGCGGGAAGTTTAACGAGGATTTTAGCTTCAGCGTTAATTAATGAAATTGGGCGATACGAGGTGCATTCCTCTGGAGGTTTTCCCGATTTGGGAATCGTTACTATGGTGGCCGTTCGTTGGTCCCGTGGAAGTTCCCCTGCTTCCAGACTTTCAAGATACATATTTAGTAGATGTGGGGTGTTTATGCCAGCTGTCTTTTTGTAGAGTTCGATGGGTATGTCATTAGGCCCCACCGCTTTCCCTGATTGTATAGACCCGATAGCAAATTGTAGTTCATCCGTCGTGAGGTCAGCTTCGAGCGCGAGGGCCGCCTCTGGCGTTAGTTTGGGCATATTAATATCTTTAATAAAGGTCTGTGCCTCCTCAACCATTGTGGTTGATGATGAAGCATAAACCTGTTTAAAATACCCGGCTAGTTTATTTACTATTCCCTGTGGGTCAATTCCTAGTACATTATCCTGTGTTCGTATTTGTGCTATCTATCTCTTTGCCCTTTTCTGTCGAGCCAGGCCAGAAGTTTACCCACCTTATCTCCAACTTCATATATCTTATGCTGTGTGGCCTGCAACCTGGACCTAGTCGTCTTTTAGATATTCTCTGAATTCCTTTGCTTAAGACACAGGGATTGGGACAGTCCCGACGTTGGGTTTAGGGTATGTTGGTCTTCGGCGTTATGTAGTTCTGATTCAATGGAGTTTAACTCTTTCTGTTTTTCGCATTTATGTCCCGCAATGGATGCAATGGCTTGGCCGCGAATAACAGTTTTATAGGCCTCCTACAGGGTGATTAGGGACGGGACCGATGAAACATTTTCCGCGAAGTAATGTTGTGTTGCAGTGGTGCCGTCTTTGAGGATTTTGGGATTATGTAAATAACCAGGGTATATGGGGTAAATGCACCGCCAAACCTTGTGTTATTACGTGTATGTTAGCACTACCGGGGAGTGATCTGAAATTCCCCTGGGATGGATCTTAAAGTTACTATATTCTGTAAACTCTCCGCTGACATTATAAAGTAATCTATCCTTGAGAGGCTATTATGCACCCCAATTGAAATGTTAACTGTCTGCTCGAGGGGTGACGGCATCTCCAGGCATCTATGAGACCAAGTGCTTCTAGGAATCCCTCAAGGCAGGAGAGTCCAGTACTCTGAGTTTTAGGGGGATGTCGATCCAAGGCCCCATTAATAGTGGCATTAAAGTCCCCTCCAATTAACATTCCCCCCTCTGGAAGGGCGAGCAGAAATTCACTGAGCGCTGCAAGGGCCACTGGCTGGAGTGCTGGGGGGATATATACTGACGCTATATTGAAAGGCCTCCCCTCCCATCGACATGCGATAGCCGCAAAGCGGCCTTGGTCATCTGTCCATGTCTGGTTGATTATCAGCGGAAATTGCTTTCTTACTAGAATACCTACTCCCCGCGACCCAGAGGAAAACTCAGAGTGTACAACCATTTTAAATCCCCACCGGTCAAACGCCTTACAAGCTGATCTTGTCAAATGTGTTTATTGTAGTAGGGCTACCGCCGGTGCACATCGTTTCAAATACTGTAACACTAGACCTCTCTTAATCTTATCCCCTAGTCCATGGACATTCCATGTAACCAGCGAAAGAGCAGCAATTGGGGATACGGGGGTGTTGGTGACTCAGACTTTTGTTGATCCTGTACCACCATTACTGTCATAATTAACACGTGTAATCCTGGAATCGTATCATCAGTATCTCAGGTGACCAATGCATGAGAGCAAGTTTTCAGCCAGTGCCCTTATAAAAGTGACAACCAATAACTCACAATACAATAATAGCAAAATATGTATACATTTTAAACGTTTTGTATATATGTTTCTCTTTCGCCCTGAAGAAGTCCCTATTGGGACGAAATGCGTTGGCTAAAAGGATGTGAATATTGGATTTAAACAACTTTGTATGTTCTTCGTTGTCAATAAAGAATTAAGGAAATAAGAACATAACGACTTGGCATATTCTTCAGATCGCCACGAACAATCAGAGTCTAACGGACTTTAAATGCTAATACAATCGATGGGTGCGGATTCCATGTTTTTTTGATTGTCTTAAGTTTGGGGATTTTCAAAATAGGGAGTGGAGAGGGGTGCACTAACTGGTTTCCCTGCACCATAACTACTTTGCCAAACAATTTTTGTTGACAGGTGTGGTATCATTGCCTCAACCCTCAGCTGTTCGGATTTAATGGGTACACTATATCTATCTGAATCACTACACTTAAAAACCTTTCAGTCACCCCTATGGCAGGCCTTATCAATCCTAAAGGCAGGGTGCTGGGTTTTACGTGAGAGGGTGCCCCTGCATGAGTAGAGCCCTTCTGCAGCCTTCAGAGACCATTCTCCGGGGTTGTCTGTGAGGCAGCCAGACATATAAGTAGTATGAAGGGATACCTTCCATCAAAAAATCCTGGTCGCAAAAGTGACAGCTCTGGTCGCAAACGGCTGGCCGCAATTTTGACAGCTTTTGACATGTCTGGTCTTAAACTTCTGGCCTTAAATTTGACAGCTCTGGCAGCAAAAATGGACATGCCAGGGAGTGCCTGGCAGCAAAAAGGGTCATGTCCGGGAGTGCTCAGGCCTGGTCTTAAACAGTCCTGGTCTTAAACTGCTGACCTCAAACAAGTGACAGGTGGACCGTGTGTTGACAAGGGCCGGCAGGTGTCCCGAAAGGGGGCGTATGAGTCACAGGGGGGTGGGTTGTTTTTGGAGGCAGAGGCATGGCAGAGCAGCCCTATGGCCATGTGCCCCTGTTGTGGTGTAGAGGTATACGCCTCTTTTAGGGGTGTTGATTTCTATGAATACATATAAGCAGGGGTCAAGAGCCGGGTGTAGCAAGCAGCCGCTGGACAACGTGAAGGGTCACCATGGCAGAAAGGAAGAGCTACAAACCATTTGAGAGAAAACATTGGTTTGGTGGCTCACAGATCCCCGTCAGTAGCTTTTACAGAACCAGACCTTCGGTAATGAACGAGAATGCTCAATCAGAAGAACCTTATGGTTGTGGATTTGCTAAGCAATGGCCGCGCCGGGTGGCCCCGATTAAGCGTGACAGCAGCTCTAGCGAGTGTTCGAGTGACGGTTTGGCGTCTGAGCAAAGCATGCTCTTGGAGTTGGAGGATGAGGAAGAATCCATAGTTCCGCCTAACACGCCCATCTATGAAACCATGGATGTTCACATGACGAGTTCTCAGGAAGTAGGTGTGCAACAGCCTGGTACAAGCGTGGAAGCTGAAGGGTCCCCAATGGATATTAGCGACTCTCAAGATGTCGGAGCAGCCGCCGCTGGGTGTGAAAATGTGGAGGTGAGTTAAAATGTTAGGAGCAACCATTTTGCATAACAATGTATTTTATTTCTTCAACTACCAAACTTTAATCTTACTTTTGGCCCCTCTAGAGAGCACCAGTTCCTAACACACCCATCTATGAAACCGTGGATGTTCACATGACGAGTCCTCAGGAAGTAGTTGTGCGAAAGCCCGGTACAAGCGTGGAAGATGAAGGGTCCCCAATGGATATTACAGACTCTCAAGATTTCAGAGGCGCTGCAGAGGGTGGTGAAAATGTGTGGGTAAGTCAAAAAAAAAAAAAGTTAGGAGTAGACCCTTTACATGAAAGTTTGTTGTCTTTTTAACGCTAACGTGTTGTCAATATTTTTCTTTTGAACCTAGGATGAAACACCGAAAAGAAATGATGCCCCGGGGCAGACTGCAAAAGGCCGCAGTTTGAATCTGTCTTGTATATGCTGTGTAAACCAGACTGGGAGTTCTACAAATCCGGGGGCACCTCTGTCTACGGAGTGTGAAGAGTGTTCCAAGAACGACGACTCTGAAAAACCAACGCCTTGGTTCACCAGAATTGGGTTCACCACTGATGACATATCAAGTGTTAAAGGTTTCGCAGCTGTGGTTGTACACACATGCGTCAAAAGGGACTATTACAGCCTGTGTTTCGGCCATGGTATTAGGGACCCGCAACAGGGGGCGCATGAGTGTCTATCCGGATCATACAGAGATCGTGTAATCCGGTACATATGTAGTATGCTAGACCCTTACAAGATGTATAAGCTGCTAAGGGTGGTGCATGGCCTGAGCGCTGCAAACAGTTTGTGCATCCGAGCATGCTGAAGATCATGACGGCCACAGTCAAGGAGATACGCTATGCCAACGACCCCTACGCAAAACTAAGAAGCATGCCAGGCACAGGTGTATGCTGCGACAAAAAGATGGCACAAAGACTCATAGAAAGGCGCTTGTGTAATCTGTATCTAAAAAACAGAAAAGTGGTATCCATTTCACCACAAAGGCTATTTTATAATAGATAAATCCTGATGTATTGTGACCTTATAGCGTGTATTTAAAGTAAAGTAGTAGAATGTTACACCCTAAAACCGTACTTGCTATGTATACTGTGAAAAGATATGAAACCCCTTTTGTTTGTGATTTGGTAATACTCATTATTTTTTAATAAAATGTTCTTACACAAAACAAGCGTCTTTCATTTCCTGTACTGTAATGACCGCTAACATGTCGGAGGGCCTGTTAAGAAAACTTTATTATGATACAAGAGGAGTTGGCAGCTTTGGAAGCGGCGCAGCTCTATATAGAAGGGCTAGGGCTGAAAGGGAGTCGGTAAGCAGAGAAGCTGTGAAGACGTGGTTATCAGGAGAGGAGGCGTATTCACTACATAAACCAGCCAGAAGACGTTTTAAGAGGCGTCCCACAATCGTTAATGCGTGTATAGATTATCAGTGGCAAGCGGACATAATCAGCCTTCAAGATATAGCAAAACATAACGACGGCGCCTGTTATATATTAACAGTCATAGATGTGTTGTCCAAGTATGCGTATGCAGAGGCGCTGCGTGATAAAAGTGGAGCTAGCGTCACAGACGCTTTTAAAGCCATCTTCGCTAAGGGTTGTATTCCTCAAAAACTACAAACAGACGCAGGAAAAGAATTCTTAAACAAGTCATTTCAGAAATTATTAAAGCAACACAATGTTCAACATTTTGTAACACACACAGAGGTAAAAGCAGCGGTTGTAGAAAGGTTTAACAGAACGTTAAAGTCTAAGATGTGGCGGTGTTTTACGGCCAACAATACATACAGATACGTGGATGTTCTACAGGCTTTTTTAGCTGTATATAATGTCAGTTATCATAGGACCATCAAAATGGCCCCTGAAGAGGTAACACCTGATAATTTGTTAAATGTTTGGAGAAATGTGTATGGGCCTAACTTCGGGACAAAGGTGAAGAAGTCTGTTTTTAAAAATGGTGATCACGTAAGGATTTCTAAACTGAAAGGAGTCTTCACGAAGGGTTACCAACAGACCTTTAGTGATGAAATATTTATAGTGGAAAGTGTGGAGCTTAAGGAAGGGCTGTATATTTACAGGTTAAAGGACTACGATGGGGAAACGGTGTCGGGGTCCTTTTACAAGGAAGAGTTACAAAAGGTGCCCGATGATCCGAGCAGGGTGTATAGGGTTGAAAAGGTTCTGAAAAGGAAAGGTACAGGGGCTAAGAGCCAGGCATATGTCAAATGGCGCGGCTGGCCTGAGAAATGTAACAGTTGGGTATTGGCCAGCTCCCTGAAGGGTGTGTAAACTAAAAGCCGCTGCGACGATGGAGACTACACCCTTTTATATAACCTTACCATCCAACGCTTCTAAGGACATGTTCCCCAACAATCAGATTTCTAATTACACCGTCAAACTGGCTAAGGCTGTGGACCTGAAGGGGGACTGGGAGGTTGCCCTAACAGAAATACAATACCCTAGAACATGGAATACATTTACCGCTGCCGAAACCAAGTTTCACATCAAGAGGGAACAGGACCCCATGGGCATACACACATCCTTCCCACCAGGCTACTACCCACACGTTTCAAGCATTATCAAAGTCATCAACAAATCCATAGCCAGTATAGAACCACATCCGAATATTCATCTGGTGCTAGATAATGTGAGAAGGAAGGTGTTTCTTAAATCCATGAATCGAAACACCCTATTTAACTGCTCAGGTAAATTAAGAAGGATTTTAGGGACAGTACAACATGTGAAAAGCCCCGTGGAACAAGATCACACGTGCCCCGACATTAATGGGGGGTTCTACACTCTCTATGTGTACAGCGATATTGTAGAGTCTCAGAGGATAGGTGATAGTTACTCGCCGTTGTTAAGGTGGGTGCATGTACAGGGTGATAATAATACCATGGTCAACATACAATTTAACAAACCTGACTACGTCGCAGTTTCTAAAAACCATTTTGACACTATTTCAATTATGATCTACGATGATCAGTCTGAGCCGGTTGCCTTTAAATACGGGAAAGTTATTGTCAAGCTTCATTTAAGGCCTTGACACGACAGAGGGTATTAAGCAGCCATCATAGTGGTTATGAAAACCTACGGAGATCCGTCTATGTACAGAGACTATTACAGAAGTCAAGCCGGTTATGGAGGACCACCGTACTTTCAAGGTTCACCTGTTATGTACGGGGCTGGATTAGAAGGATTCTTTAGGAGTCTGTTTAGGAGAGCTATGCCTTTCCTGAGAAGAGGCTATGAAATTGCAAAGCCTCATGTGAAGGCGGCTGCCACGAACATTGCCCAGGAGGTAGTGGGGTCTGTTACATCGGCGGTTGCAGAACGCATGAACAAGCAACCTCAAGAAGGAGCTGGTTTGATGTATAAACCATGTGCGAGTGTCAAAAGGAAACGGCGTGTTTCCAGACGCAGGGGCCCCCTATAAAAAAAGGAGGACAGCTTGAAAACGCCATCAGAAAAGAAGAGTTCCAAGACGGAAGAGAGCTGCGAAGAAGGAACCGGCTCTAAAGTAAATATTTTTTAAAGCCTTGTAAACACAGCCATGGCCTTCGTACATTGTGGATCTGGAGAGTGCGCCAAATCAGAGTTGGACTTGTTTAGTCTAAAACCCACGCAGACCAGCATCGAAAACAGCTTCTTCATGGAGGTGTCACCTTAAGCAGCATTGGCACCGCTGGCACCTATAGAGTTTTATGTGTCAGGGGCCACGGATATGTATTTGGATCTCAACAACACTCTGCTGCATCTTATGTGTAAAATCGTAAAAGCGGATGGGTCCGACATTGACGATGACGCTAAAGTGGCACCAATCGCTTACCCTCTAGCTACAATGTTTAATCAAGTGGACATCACCCTGGGCGACCGACTCATCACCCAGAACGATAACATGTACGCCTACAGAGCCTACATTGAGAGCATTCTAAATTACAGTAGCGACGCCCTTGACACACAACTTTCAGCTGGTCTCTTTCACAGGGATACACACAGACAGTTTGAAATCACAGCTCTGGATGGTGAAAATAAGGGCTTTATAAAAAGGGCGGGGCATGCTACAGCCAGCCGTACCTTTGACCTCCTGGGGCGCATACATTCGGACCTCTTCTTCCAAGATAAACTGCTCATCAACGGAATTGATCTTAAAATCAAGCTCAATCGTAACAAGGACTCAGTAGCTCTGAAGGTATTCAGCATCCCTGCAGGTACCCGCTTAACACAACAGCAGAATTTATTTCTGGGACAACTACCAAAGCTCATCATCATAGGGTTTGTGGACAACACAGCTTTTAGTGGCACCTATGCCTCAGACCCCTTCAATTTTAAACACTACAACATCAACTACGCGGCGCTGGTCCATGAGGGCAATGTCCCTGGGGCTGGATTCCTGGATTCTTGGGCGCCATCTTAGTTTGGGGTGAGTGTTTGTAGCGCGGGCGCCATTTTGGAGCGTCCCGACGCTCGAGTTGGTCAGGGAGGCGCCTATTTAAAGTCGCCCTCTCCCGCGCAGCGGGATCGCGCAGTGGGACGCCGTCGCTTAGCCGGAGTCGTGCCAGAGTCCTGCCCGTCTGCGCTCGTCCGCGTCGAGGTAGCGGGCCATGGACTCTGGCCTCCTTCTTTAATATCTTTCTCATCAATATGGTGATGCTCAGGTATGATCGTGCAACCCTCCTGTCTATAAAAGACAGTACTCAGGTGTGTAACCATGTCCCTTTATCCCCTCTTTCGGGACCCTTTGACTGTGCCTGTGGCTCCTTCTCTCTGGCCTCACCCATTGGGGTGCGCCCAGTTGATAGGACTGCCCATAGTACACCTACGGGTCGCACCGGGCAAGTACTTAACATATGGAGCTTGAATGTTAGATCTTTGGTCAAGCACCATCAGGCACTACGGGACATGATTGATACGGACCTTCCTGATATCATCTTCCTGACCGAAACTTGGCTACAGGACACCGATACTGCCATTATAAATCTGGCCTTTCCATCCACCTATACGGTGTTTGTCCTGAACCGCTCGACTAGGGGAGGTGGTATAGCCATGGCGATCAAATCTTGCTTCCCGGCTGAGTGGAAGGCGCTGGATTTGCCTAGGTGTGAAAGCGCCTTGTTCAAGGTAAAGACGAGTCATCAATTTACCCTCAGCGGCGTGCTTATCTATCGCCCACCCGGGAATGACACTGCTTTCAAAGCCGCCCTTGCGGACGTGGTTAGCTCGCATGCTCCCTCTTGTGCCAACTTTAATATAGTGGGTGACTTAAATATTCATCTTGACCAGACGTCTTCCCCTTCCATCAGCTCCTTGCTGGCGGACTTGGAAGCGATGCAGCTAAATCAACTGGTCTCCTCTCCCACCCATATAGGAGGACATATACTCGACCCTTTTTTTACCACCTTAGCTCAGGCTAGATCAGCTGACCCGATGGTGGTGGGCTGGACTGACCATTTGCTGGTCAAAGTGATATGTCCCCTTGACAATCCTCAACTTAAACCTGTTGACAAACAGATTCTAAAGCGCAATTGGCGCAAACTGAAGCTAGAGGAGTTTGTCAGGATTTTGGAGGCGCAACCACTAGGCAAACTGCAGAATGCAGAACAGGGATATGAACAGTTCTGCAATTGGGTCCTTACTGCCCTCGATTCTCTTATACCTTTGCGTTGGGCAAAATGTCATACTAAAACTCGGAGCCCTTGGTATAATGAGACTCTGGCCGAGCTCAAGAGAACCTGCCGGCAAGCTGAGAGGGCTTGGAGAAAATCTTTTGATCCCACGTTAAAATCACTGTACTTTGCCCAGCTTAAAACCTACCACAGAGCTATATGTCAAACCCGGGCCGCATATTATGCAGCTGAGTTTTCCAATAGCCCTAACCCCTCTAAGTTAATCTTTAAGGTACTTAAAGACTTGATGGGGAAACGGGCCACCTCGCAAGTAATATGCACGGACTCGCACTGCGAAAACCTGGCATCTTTTTTCGTAGAGAAGGTGCAGAAAATCTACCGTGGTTTTATTCCATCTGCTCCCGGGGATACTCCGAATGATGTGAAGGTCTCGGTGTCCGAAACTTTGTCCACCCTGCCGGCCATGTCTAACAGGGTATTTGACACTCTGAGCCTCAAAATTAAATCTGGCTCCCCCCTAGACCCACTGAAGCCGGAGCTCTTCGCCCGTCTCCCGCCTCTCTGTCGGGAGCCCATTTTGGACTTGATTAATCTCTCCCTCAGTGAGGGCATGGTTCCGTCATCCTGGAAGCAAGCTGTGGTCAGCCCTATTTTGAAGAAAACCAACTCCGACCCCTTGCTCCCGGAGAACTATCGGCCCATCTCCCTCTTACCTTGGACCGCCAAGGTCACTGAGGCGCACGTGAATTCCATCCTGTCTGCACACCTCTCTCGTAATAACATTCTTGACGAGAGCCAAAATGGGTTTCGCGCTCAACACAGCACTGAAACTGCTTTGCTCTTTATGATCGAGCATCTGCGGTCGGTGCTGGATGCGGGGCAGACTGCGGCGCTCCTATTGTTAGACCTGAGCGCCGCGTTCGACACGGTGTCTCACGACATCCTGTTGCGGCGATTGGAGGATGTGGGTATTGTGGGGAAGGCTCTTCAGTGGTTCCGCTCCTTCCTCTCGGACCGGTCTTTCAAGGTAGCCATTCCACCTGGCCAGTCCTTGCTTCATCCTCTGGAACTGGGAGTCCCTCAGGGCTCTGCCCTTAGCCCCACCTTATTCAACTTGTATGTGAAGCCGCTGGCTGCTGTCGTCAGGCAATTTGGCCTCACCATGACATCGTATGCCGATGACACGCAGCTGGCGGTGACACTCAGTGGGGACCCTGAGGTGACTGCGCTCAGATTCCGGGCAGGACTTGTAGCTGTGGCTGGCTGGATGCGTAATAACTGCCTACAGCTTAATGCCAAGAAGACCGAGGTCCTGATCGTAGGGAAGCAGGCGGACCTCTGGGGAGATCAGTGGTGGCCTCCCGAACTAGGGGTGACCCCCCTCCCAGCGGCCGAAGTTAAAAATCTGGGGGTCTGGCTGGATTCTAATCTATCTTTTACCAGCCACACGAAGAAGACAGCAGCTACCTGTTATGGTATTCTGCGAGGACAGAGACCAGTCCTCAAATTCTTCGACCCTCCCACTCGGCAACTGGTGGTGCAGGCCTCCATCCTTTCCCGAATTGACTACGGGAGCGCTTTGCTTCTAGGAGTCAACCAGGCGGAGGCCACTAGGCTTCAGAGGGTGCAGAATGCGGCTGCACGGGCCATTGTTGGCCTCCCAAGACGCTGTTCGGTTTCGACTGTTCTGACCTCTCTTCATTGGCTTCCGGTCAGACAGAGAATCAAATTCAAGGCTCTCTGTCTAACATTTAAGATTCTGAAGCTTTCCTCTCCCCCCGCCTTGGTGGGCCTCATCTCTGCGTATGTCCCCACGCGGTCCCTCAGATCTGAATCACTCCATCTGGTGAGTAAGCCTAGGTTCAGGCTGAGCAGGATGGGAGGACGTTCCTTCCGTGTTCTGGCGGCTGATCTATGGAACTCCCTTCCTGTGCACATTCGCGCCCTTAATAGTCTGACTCTTTTTAGACGGGCCATTAAAACTCACTTGTTCTCCCCTGTGATCTGAAATTCCCCTCTTTTCAGCTCTGATCTGTTGTGCTGTGTACATGATCTGGCGCCAGGACGCCCCTTTGCTGGGGCAGCTGTTGCGCCTAATAAATGTTATTAACATAACATAACATAACATAACATGTGATTCCTGCAAAACCCTACACCCCCAGTTTTGCAGCCGGTCATTACATCAGGGAATATCAAGGACTGGTTTCGATAACTGGAAAGCATCAAAGGGACTGTGGTGTAGCAGTGTCAAGAGAAGGCTATGGCAGTGGATACACGCTGTTCGCATTCGACCTGACACCTGACATGGAAGATGGCGATCACTACAACCTGGTCAAAAATGGGAATCTAAAAGCTGAAATACGATTCGCAGATCCACTGCCGGCTAATGTGAACATGGTCGTATTCTCTGTATTCGACAGCATCATTCAGATCAACCACGTAAGGCAGATTTTGTTTGACTATCTTTAAAAACATTTGTGAAATGGATACTGTGCAGATACGTGACTTCTTAAGCAGATATAAATACGCTAGGAAATACTTTTGGGGTGTTTTCCCTAGCGACGGGCTACCAGGCGAAATAGGGGCAGAAAGACCATGCACCCTAGTCTTTAACACAGACCCGCATGACCAGGCTGGGACACATTGGGCAGCAATGTTTATAGATGTTGACAAGGTTACGGTGTTTGACAGTACCGCAGAGTTCCCTGCGCACAGACTCTATACAACTCCTATATTCAAGTTTGTGAAAAAAGCTGCAGCTGTGGAGTATAACAAACTAAGGGTTCAGGATTCCATGGCCATCACATGCGGGGAACACTGTATTTATTTTATCAGTAAAATGTCACAGGGTCTTTCATTTAGAAATTTCTTAAATCTATATTCGAGGGATCTTGTTAACAATGATATTATAGTTGCGAAATATGTAAAAGAAAACACCAGGGTATCAGTCAGACCTGTGAAAAAAGAATATGTACCTTGTCAAAACTGTAAGGGATTATAACAGTTGTATGCCTAATGTTGAACGTAGAAAATAAAAGACCTTATATTTTTTAAAACATGCATTCAGACTCGTTATTTCAATATACATGCACCATAAAATGTTTTTTTTTAAAGATGACTGAGACGGTTTGTAAAGTTATAACAAGGTGTTTATTACAAATATTTAGTTGACAAAACTTTATTGAAGAATCATAGGAATAAAAATCACACACAATTAATCAAAAAGCCACATGAAGGGTGATTTAGGCGCTGTCTTTTTTTTTCGAGCTGGCACCGCCGGTGCAGGAGTAGCCCATTTAGGGGATAGCCTTCGGACTTCAGAACCTGTAGGCGATGGCAGTAGGGGACCCTTCAAATTGTCTAGCAGTCTGCGGTGTTCATTATTACCAACGATCGTGGAGGGTATATTGAGTTCAGCAGCGGCCTGCAGAAACTGCTCCCAGCCTCTCGGTGCATTTTGAGGCGTCAGAATTTTGGGGTGTGTGAGACCTTTGACTAGATCGTACATATACTACCCTGCAAAAGGTTGGCCCTTGTAGAGAAACTCACCTAGCTCATTCCAAGAGACTAGGTCTTTAGAAGCGGCTAGTTTACTCATCAACATCTGCGCAGCCCCTCTGTGCCTTTGACCTATATTTTTTAGGAGGTCTCCAACAAAGGTATCTGAGGCTGGCGCATCATCGGGAGGCGTTTGTAGGGGCTGAGGGTCGGGGGCCTGAGCAGCTGGTTGTTCAGAGTCTGGGGTATATAGAGTCAACTTGTTCTTCTCGGTATTCCACTGAGTGTAGTAATTTAAGAATTTTTTGAGAGTGCTGTTGTAAAGGTTAGCCTTGTCGTAGGGGTTTAGATCAGTCCTGCTCAAAATGTCTTTAATTTCAGCATCCAGGCGTAAAGTCTCATTTCTACGGATATCCCATGCGTTGTCCGTGGTGGACCCCAGCTGCTCCATTTGCTGCCTAGGAACCAGATAAATTTTTGTGGCATGATCCATCACTGACCCGCAAGGAGGCTTGTAATTACAGGTATAGCTATCCCCAGCAAGTTACCTATAAAACCTCCAGACTGTTTCACCAGTTTCTTCTTTGTTATGAGTGAGGCCCTTTTATTACTGAGCTTCTTGATAAGCCCCTTCTTCTTCTTCAGAACCTGTAACTGACGCTTTGATATAGGGACGTTGCCTTTTAGGGTGTTTAGGGCTATTTCTGAAATGGCAGCCACTAAATCGTCAGAAGCGGTGCCCAGGATGGCTTTTCGGTGTTAGGGGCTGGCTGTAACAAGCATTTTCAGGAGAGCTAAATTGCGGCGTAGGTGTGCAGACATGGTCACCACTGAGCGTTATAAGGACCGGCCTGTAAATGGTTCTAAAAGACATCACCGCTGCTTTTTATAGGGCCTGGTCTTGGGCTTTGGGGTATAAACTACAGGTAGCTCTGGTGGAAAAATATCAGCCCTTAGTCTATAGTCTTCTAGAGTTTCATTTTTTAAGTCTACCAATAGGTACCCGTGGGGTTTTGCTGTAGCGTCGTTAAAGGCCTCCATGAAGAAGTGTGTGTTTCCGGGGTACATCTGTTTAGCTATGACAGCTATTTGCTGTTTGTCATGGGGTTTTTTAAATAAAACAAGGTATGAAGCATTGAGAGCTATAGACCTACCGTTCTTGCCTTTGTAAAACAAATTCTGCACAATGTAGCAGATGCTTAGATTGCGATGATGTGAATATTGAGTAAAAGCTCTCTCTAACTCTGAATGATCACCACCTTCACGCATCAGATCATCAACAATTATCATATTTACAAGGGTTGGTGGCAGAAGCTCATCATCGTTGAGGTTATCCGGTATACCCTCTATAAATTTGATATGGGGGAACCGATGGCCCAATTCAGTATAAAGAGGCTGCCAGCATGAATAAAGCCATACAATGTTGTTAGGGTTTTGTGATAAAGCAGAGGAGGCATTTTCTAAGAGCTTTTTTATAAAATAGCTTTTACCACAGTTTGAGGGTCCTGCTAGCACGCAGGAGAACGGATGCTGCAACCTGGTATCCATGCTGTGGCGGCTGTCTCTCTAATGGACCTATTAACCATAGGGCAGTGTTTTATAGTCGGTGGTCAGGACCCTTTTATCAAAAACAACTCGCAATGTTTTATGTAGAGGCTGGGTTGTGATTTCCCACTTCTTTTTGGATCTGACTATGCAGGGCTGGTTCACGACTATGGTTTTAGCATTCTCAGAATCGTCTGCTGTAGCGTATTCATGTACCAGATTCTTCAGACTATCAAAATTGATTTTTAGGGTGTTGCTAATATTTAATGTTATACCTTTGACCTTCATACACACCTTGTTCTTGTTGGTACGGTAACTGTATGTTTTAGGCCCTGAGGTGGTATATTCGTTTATATACTCATCCTTATCTAGCTCACTGGTTAGATTACCCAGATAATCTCCTAGAGGAGGGTGTTCATCCCCCGGTTTGCTCAGAAAAATCACAGAATCTGTATCGTGATACAAGCAGCGATCCTGGAGCTTATCCATAACCCCGTAAAGCTCTAGACGAGCGTGGGCTGTCGTGAAGCAGGCTATGAAAATGTTTATGTTGTTACTCGATGTGGGGTACTCTTGGGCGTATTTCCAACACAAAGCTGCGGTATCGTCATCGATAAACTCGCAGCTGGACACCTCGTAGCAGGGGGCAAACAGGTACTTGAACAGTTCATCAGGATCTGATATTAAGGTGGTATTTGAAAGGTTTGTGCGCTGTGCAAATTTTCCCCATAAGGAGTTGAGACAGAGTTTGTCTAACTGTCGGCGTGCAGGATTGACCTCTATCAGCTGGGGGCGTAAACGGATACCCTCGTGAGCGTAGTAGTCATCGATGTATTTCTGTTTTGCATCCTGACTAGTACACCATTCAGGATACCCTGAGGCCTCCTGTTTGTCTCTGAGAAACAAATTAATGTAGGGGGCAAAGAGTTGTGTTGTAGTGCTCTTAAAATGCCACACTTCGTGTACTCTACCGATCCTGTACCCTTTCTCTAAGGCAGCTTGTACCTCGATGCTACACCAGGTCCCTGTGAGCATCCTTTGTTCATCAGTGTGTCTGCAGCCATCAATCACTTTAAGCATCGCACATGTTCGACATAGGGGGAACATCAGCTTGCCATCGACTCTGCATGGTAACACTGGGAAGTAAAGCTGCTTAGGAGGATAGATTTCACATTTGATAAGCCCAAAGTATTCGGATAGGGGCTTAAAATCTCTATAGATGATGGTGGGATGACCCAATGGGTACAACTTCATCTTGTTCACAAAAGGGTACAGACTGGTGAAATCATAGTAGTGTATTTTCTCACCCTCACCAACGACCTTGTACAGTTGTATGGCATTTGTACGCTCCCAAATAAGGCATTGTGGGTCTCCAGAGGTGTGGGTAAATCATGAGTCTTAAGAAAAGAGCAGAGGTCTGTGTCGGTTTTTAACAGGTCTAACCACTCGTGCTCCCGAAGAACTCTCATAGCAAAGCCCTGGTTTTCAACATACTGGGCCTTTGTCAAAGTACGTCTGTATAAGTATTCAAATTTGGCACCCAGCATTTTGTTATACTCGTGGGGCTTGTAACACTTGGGGCAGCCGTGGTAAAAACAGCTGTTGAATTCAAAGGCTGTTGGCACACCCTTAATTACAGAGTACCCATCCAGGTAATAGGGGCCCAGGCGGTATTCACCACCCTGTAAGGCATGTTGAATTTGTATGTCTTCCTTCTCAGAGACGTGCATGAGCCACTGGATAGAGGGGGTTGAATAACGTTTCTGTTTACCGTTATAGAGGTCTGGCGGTACTAGAGCGATAGTTTCAGGCATTAAAAACATGTGTTTGTAGATGGACATACACATGGATGCCAGAGTGACGTTTTGAAATGGGTCTATGTATTCGACCGCTTGCTGCATTTCAGGGGTTTTGGATGTCAAGGCCTTGACTTTCTTAGTCAATGTCTTAGGTTTCAAGTCCTTGACTTCTTTAGTCATAGACACCACAACATCTCTGAAGAGGTTACAAGCTTGCCGGAGGATCATTACATCAGCCTGACAATAAGCTTTCAACTCTGTTTGAAAGTGAAACTCCTTTTCACGGTTTTCAGAGTACCACTGTAGAAAGCTCACTTTCTCCTCAGGCATCATGTATTCAACCCCGTAGCTGTCAGGAGGCGGCATGGGTCCCACATAATTTTGGTTAGCCCAGGTGTTAAAAAAGTGTGGGAAATAACCTTTACACCCTGGGAACCCAAAGCTCACAGGACGCTCCAGCGCCGCACGGCCACCAGCCGTGCCGGTGCCCTCTCCCTTCGCTGCTCAGCCTCGCTCAGACCTCTGCAATGCTGACCCGCCTCCCCCTGCGGCGTGCTCTGCTGCTAGGCAACGCTTGCACTCCGTGAGTGCTCTCCACCTCTAACTCGGCTCCGCCGGATCAGGTAGGACCCTGCTGCCCGGTTTGTCTTTCTGCGCTATTGTTTAGTTCAGTTTCTATAATTGTGACTTGTGACTGCGGTTTTTCTGCACGTTTCTCTGGTGCTCGTTCCCCTGTGCCCTCCCCGCCCCGCTCCCTGCTTCCCGCCGCCGTTCTCGCAGCCACGCCCTCTTCCTTTCTGTGCCCTCCCCGCTCCCGCCTCCCAGCTGCCCCTCCCTCCCACAGGTGCATATAGGGTGACCGCGCGGCGCTGACCTGCGTGACCTGCTCGCAGGACGCTCCAGCGCCGCACGGCCACCAGCCGTGCCGGTGCCCTCTCCCTTCGCTGCTCAGCCTAGCTCAGACCTCCGCCCAGCTCCACCCAGCTGACCCGCCTCCCCCTGCGGCGTGCTCTGCTGCTAGGCAACGCTCTCACTCCGTGAGCGCTCTCCACCTCTAACTCGGCTCCGCCGGATCAGGTAGCACCCTGCTGCCCGGTTTGTCTTTCTGCGCTATTGTTTAGTTCAGTTTCTATAATTGTGACTTGTGACTGCGGTTTTTCTGCACGTTTCTCTGGTGCTCGTTCCCCCTGTGCCCTCCCCACCCCGCTCCCCGCTTCCAGCCGCCGTTCTTGCGGCCACGCCCTCTTCCTTTCTGTGCACTCCCCGCTCCCGCCTCCCATCTGCCCCTCCCTCGCTCCGCCCCCCTCACTCTCCACTTATGGCAGAGTGGATAATGCGCAGCGGTCACGCGCAGCGGACGCGCCGATTGTGCGTCGAAGGCGCGCCAAAGGTAAGCCCGTCTGCGCCCGTCCGCGCCTGGACCGCGCCCAGGGCCAGGACCCCTGGCCCCCGCAGACCCCAACCCTCCCGCCGGACGTACGACACCGCCACCCTCAACGCACTCAATGCCGTCCGACTCCCAGGCTGCTACCAAGCCACCCCGAGACGCACACACGGACCCTTCTGCTGCAACTCCTGCAAGTTCACCTGCATCCGGAACTGCACTACTCCAGCATCAACCAAGACTAAGACGAGCAACAGCAGCAGCCATCTGAAATGTATCCTGCTCAACACCCGCTCCGTCCACAGGCACGCCATCGAGCTCTGGAACCTGCTCGACTCGACACTACAGCCCCAGAGGTCGCCTTCCTCATGGAAACCTGGATGAACGCCTCTTCAGCGCCCGACATAGCCATCGCCATCCCAGACGGCTACAAGATCATCCGGAGGGACCGCATCAACCACACCGGAGGAGGCATCGCCATCGTCCACAGGAACACCATCCGCATCACGACCAACACCGATGACACCCTCGCAAACCGCCGAGCACCTGCACTTTCATGTCCACATCAACCCCAAGACCACCCTCAGAGGCACCCTCATCTACAGACCCCCGGGACAACGCACACAATTCAGCGAAGACATCGCCGACTTCATCAGCCTGCATGCTCTCTGCTCCGCTGACTACATCCTCCTTGGGGAACTCAACTTCCACATGGAGAACAACAACAATGGCAACACCACCACCCTGCTGGACAACCTCGCCAACCTGGAACTCAAGCAGCTGGTGACCACCCCCACCCACTACGCCGGACACACACTCGACCCAGTCTTCTCATCCAGCAAGGACATCGCCTTCAGCCACGCCACCGGACTCCACTGGACGGACCACAGCTGCGTCCACTTCAGCTTCGCAAGGACCACGATCCACCACCACCAGCAACAGGCTGCACGCAGGAGCTGGAACAAGATCACAGCCGACCAGCTCGCGTCCGCCCTGAGCATGAACCCTCCCACCAGCACAACAAACCCTAGCCAGGCGGCCACCAACCTCACGAAGTGGATCAGCGACTGCACAGACGAGCTCGCCCCCCTGAGGACCCCGCCCAGCAGACCCGGTAGCAAGAAAGCCCCATGGTTCACCGACGAACTCAAGAGCTCCAAGAAGAACTGCTGAGCCCTCGAGAGAACCTGGCGCAGAGACCCAACACCGGACAACATGACTGCCCTCAAGCTCGCCACCCGAAAACACCACCAACTCATCCGCGCCACCAAGAAAACTGCATTCAAGGAACAACTGGACAACAATGCACACAACAGCAAAGAACTCTTCAACATCGTCAAAGAGCTCTCCAACCCCAACGCCGGAAACAACGACATCACCCCTTCGCAAGACCTCTGCAACTCCCTCGCCTCCTACTTCCACAACAAGATCGCGGACATACACAACAGCTTCAGCACTCAACCGACGAACACCACGACCGAACCACCGCCCCCCCACCACCACCCTCCGCGCCTGGACTCCGATCAGCACCGAAGACACCGTCCGCACGATGAACTTCATCCACTCCGGATCTCCGATCGACCCCTGCCCTCACCACGTCTTCAACAAGGCCGACGCTGTCATCGCACCCCACCTGCGGGACATCATCAACACCTCCTTCCACACCGCTACCTTCCCGGAGAGCTGGAAGCACGCCGAACTCAGCGCTCTACTCAAGAAGCCATCGGCTGACCCCACCGACCTCAAAAACTACCGCCCCATCTCGCTGCTCCCGTTTCCTGCAAAAGTCATCGAGAAGACCGTCAACAAGCAGCTGGCCGCCTTCCTCGAGACGAACGGATCCCTCGACCCCTCGCAGTCTGGCTTCCGGGCCAACCAATGCACCGAGACGCCCTGATCGCAGTCACCGATGACATCCGAGCGCTGCTCGACAACGGAGAAACAGCGGCCCTCATCCTCCTCGACCTCTCCGCGGCCTTCGACACTGTCTGCCACCGTACCCTAGTACAACGCCTCAGCAACGTCGGAGTCCAGGAAAAGGCACTGGAGTGGATCATCTCCTTCCTCGCCGGAAGGACACAGAGAGTCCGCCTCCCTCCGTTCAGATCTGAAGCCACCGAAGTCATCTGCGGCGTCCCTCAAGGCTCCTCGCTCAGTCCAACCCTCTTCAACATCTACATGAGCCCCCTCGCAGACATCGCACGCCAGCACAACCTCAACATCATCTCCTACGCCGACGACACCCAGCTGATCCTCTCCCTTACCAACGACCCGCCACCGCCAGAGCCAACCTTCACGAAGGGATGAAAGAGGTAGCCGAATGGATGAAGAACAGCCGCCTGAAACTGAACTCAGATAAGACGGAAGTCCTCATCCTGGGATCCTCACCCGCCGCCTGGGACGACTCCTGGTGGCCCTCCGCCCTAGGCAGCGCACCCAAACCAACAGACCACGCACGCAACCTGGGCTTCATCCTGGACTCCACCCTCTCCATGACCAGACAAGTCAACGCAGTCTCCTCGTCGTGCTTCAACATCCTGCGCATGCTACGTAAGATCTTCCGGTGGATCCCCACCGAGACCAGGAAGACGGTCACCCAGGCCCTCGTCACCAGCCGTCTGGACTACGGCAACACCCTCTACGCCGGAACAACCGCCAAACTCCAGAAGAGACTCCAGCGGATCCAGAACGCCTCAGCACGACTCATCCTGGACATCCCCCGTCGCAGCCACATCTCCGGACACCTGAGAGACCTGCACTGGCTCCCGGTCAACAAGAGAATCACCTTCCGTCTCCTCACCCACGCACACAAAGCCCTACACAGCCAAGACCCAGGATACCTCAACAGCCGCCTCTACTTCTACGCTCCCAAACGCCAGCTTCGATCGACCAGCCACGCCGTCGCCGCCATCCCCCGCATCCGTAGAGCCACCACAGGGGGACGGTCCTTCTCCTACCTCGCCGCCAAGACATGGAACTCCCTCCCCACCCACCTCCGCCTGACCCTGGACCACCTCGCCTTCAGGAAGCAACTCAAGACCTGGTTGTTCGAGCAGTAGCAGATCCCCCTCCCCCAGCGCCTTGAGACCCTCTGGGTAGGTAGTGCGCTATATAAATGCGATGATTGATTGATTGACTGATTGATTGAAAGGCCTTTGGCGGCTTGCTCAATTTCATGGGTAGGAAATTCAGGGTGTCTATGAAGCGTATTTTTAAAGGGCATACTGTCATCAGCATCAGTTTAGACCCCTGGGTTATGAGCTCCACTTGTATCTTTTCACGAATCATGTCTCGTAGAATAAAGAAGGAGTCATAGGCTTTCGAGTTGGAATTTGGCTTGAATGAAAGTGCTCAGGAAATCACCAACGCACGTTCGTCCCTCAAACTCCCAACTGTCGTCGGAAGTTAGATGGTGTGCGTAAATGTAGTTAGGCTGGTGTACCCCCGTCTCTTGTGTGCACTCTATATCAAATACTATATAGTCTTCGGTCTTGGTCTGAGGTGGACCTTTAACCATATAACACTGATGGCTGGTGCCGGCCTTGTAAGACACATGGCAGTGGGGACATATCATACCTTTGCACTTGTGATCCGCTGCAACATACCGCCCACACTCGCTGCAGTCCTTTTTAGGGACACATTTGAAAGATTTCTCGTGTATGCTCAAGCAGTTTTGCGAACAACAAAACAGCCTACACGTGCTGCACCTCACCTTCAGGGTAGCGTCTTCTATACAGCCAACCCTCTGACACATCTTACAACACATTTCACACTGGTGGTGTGTTTTATTGTTGTATATATGGTCGCAGTGGGCGCACACATACTTGGCCCCCAGAAAACTTTTAAGGTTCAAGATGCCGTAAAAATTATTTTCCATGTGGAGGACATACACGGTCTTGTTTCTCACAGGTTCCCCGGTTGTAAAGTACTTCCAGGAACCGCTGTGATAGAGAACTTTCACCGTCACGGCGAAATAGTTCTCAAAAAGACCTATATCGCCAAAGCCGACCATTCGGTCAGGAGGTATTTCGTTTGTATAAGCTTTATTCGAGACAATTCTCATAAAAGCACATAAAATCAAAACAATTACTCAAAAATACATAGTCACAGAATAAAAAATTCATTAAACACAGTGCAGCTCATACAACATTACAGATAAAACAATTTATACCAATTACATAAAAATTTATTAAAGGGAATCCCTGGTTACCTGCTACCCCCCAAAGACCGTCGTCTTATCGCCCAAGCCCAACCCATGTATTTGGCTACCCCCATCACTAGCGAATCCTGGTTTGTTGTGCATAGGATTCTTAAGGCCACTGCACTATCACGTGTCCCCAAATTTTTGCATACCGGCGAGAGCCATTTCCTCCTCGGGTTTACATAGGCTTGACATGCGAAGAGAAAATGGCCTAAACTCTCCTCGGCATTTTCACAAGCAGGACATAGATTGTTAGTGGGTCTGTGCCAGCCAGGAGGTATTTCAAGAACCTCATGGGCTTCAGCAGCTCTAGACATGATGACAGCGTCAGGGGTCTTGCGAGCCATCAGCAGACCCGCGATGCTGGCCGCCAGACATGTATTGGCAGTGGCGTTGGTAAAGTTGAGCAGCCACACCTGTTTCTTACCAATTATTTTACTGTATAGTACGCTCTTAAAGGGTCTGGAAACACCCCCCTCACGCCCCCGTACAATGAGGGCTATGACTCTAAAAGTGCCATAGGCGACTAGTTCCGCCTTACTCTGTAAAAGCCTTTGGAGGTTTTCTAAAAATTGCACAGCGTCAAAAACATCTCGGGTCTTACGCCTGGTGAACAACGGTGTGTCAAAACCCTGCCCCTGGAAGCGGAGTTGGAAAAAGTCATTAGGCCCCACATCGTGTAACAACCTTTCTATGAGCTCCTGCACAGCCTGATGTATACCTAGAACACCATGAGTGGTTGATGTTATTTGGTGTAGGTTAACAAATCTAAACTCCTCATAGTGTTCTACGGCCCGAAACCTCTCTACATTGAGAGTGTAACTTCTAACACTCTCTAAAAACAAGGGCTCTGGGCCCTCATCAGTAGGAGTGTGATTTGTGGAGGTGTTCTCTGCTGTGTCATTTTGGGAGGTCAGGGTGGGCCCTGTCTCAGGGGTCCTTGTAAGCCTGCGGGTAGCGCATATTCTCGCCTTCTTCAGCTTATTTATTAAAAGCCGGCGTTGCTTTGTACTATTAAGCCACTTTTGTTTTTTTTTACGGGCCCAGGCTTTTCAAGATACCAAGCCCCAGCCTATCTGAACAGGTAGGTCGCTGTCGTTGGTTGTCTTGTTCATGGAGGCCTCCGCTACAGTTCCACCCCAAGGTCCTTCTGAATGTTGCTGTGCTTGGAGTTTTAAAGCCAGCCCCCCGACCCCCTTCAAATGGCCGACCCTAGGTATGTCAGACCCTGCCCCTATGTATTGTCGGCGGTGAAGTGCTGGTTTATATGCTTCAGGCGTTGATCTTGAAGCTGTGGTACCATGCTTGAAGGGGTCTATGGAAACAGGGGGGCCTTGTTTGAGGGTTTGTGGGGCACCATATGGTCGTTGCTTGAGTAGTTTTAAGAACCGTACAGACTTTGTCACTAACCTCTGGACCTTACGGCTATATTTTGGGGTCCTCTTAGGAGCAACAATGGCTGTGGGGGTCTTTAGGGGCTGGTACTGACATAGTCATGAATGTGTACCTTGTATATCGGCCACAGCCGCCTGACACATCTGTATGATCTCTTTTTTACACACCCCAACCCTTGCCACGACCAGATGTTGGGCCTCCCTCTTGTTCCTGAGATTGGAAAACCCCATATCCATTCTTATGATTGCGCGGTTCGCCTGTCGTTTTAATTTTCGAACAGCCATCTGTATCTCTTTTACATGTGTCTTCAATACCTCTTCTGTGTTTACAGACCCATCTTGTTCCTGCTTAGGGGGGCACACCTTGCGAGGTCTTATAAATGGCGGCAACCCCTCAGGCCCATCTATACTGCCACCAGCTATGGCGGGACTGGACACAGGTCTGTACACGGGCATGTCCCAGGGGATGGACACGGCCCTGTACACAGGGATGGCAGCGGTGCTGGCCTCAGGGTTGGACACGGGACTGTACACGGGGTTGGCAGCGGGGCTGGCCACGGGACTGGACACAGGACTGTACACGGGGTTGGCAGAGGGGCTGGCCACGGGACTGGACATGGGACTGTACACGGGATTGGCAGCGGGGCTGGCCATGGGACTGGCCATGGGACTGTACGCTGGGTTGGCATCGGGGCTGGACACGGGGCTGTACATGTGGATGGCCGTGGGGCTGGTAGGGTCGTATGCTCCAGGAGGGGTCCTCGGGGACAAAGGAGCTGAGGATTGTGAGGAGTTGTCATTGTAATCCTGGGGCCTAGCTGAAATGTATGTGTTAGGGTGTGGTGCATGGTTACCTCTGTTCTGTAAGCCCTCTGTGCTCAAAGACCCCTGGTACACCGCTTCTGGGGTTCTACCAATGTTGTCTACCAACCCCCTCAACACCTCAAGAGCGTGGCTATTCATGCTAGAAGGACTTTCTAGGGGTTGCGCATTACCACCTGTTGGGACCCTAGGCTGGGCCTGAACACTTACAACAGGCTTTGGGGGTTGCTCAGGGGCGTGCACCTCTACATGCACAGTTATTTTATTTGCCACTGCCTGGGGTTTCAGGACGCTTGGTGGATCCTGCACTGTATTAGGGTTGCTGAGGGACTCTGAAAACGGGAACTTAGGGACCCCCGGTTTCAGCTTCAGATGTTTTCTTGAGAGGCACGATGTTTTAGGGGGTTGTGGCGGCGCCGCCTCTTCTACAACCACCGGTACAACTACCACCTCCTTGGGGCTCAAGGTTGTATAGACCTCATTCAAGGGCTTAGCATCCTTTTTTATAGATAAATCTAAGGGGTTAGCTTGGGGCTCAGGGGTGCTAGGGCTTTTCTTCTCAGGGCTTAAGAGCTTTACATGGCCCTCGTGGAGCACCGCCGTTGTCTTCTTTTGGTTTAAGGGTTCTGTTTGGGGATCTGTGAATACCTTACAGACCTTCACACGTTTTAAAGGGTTGGGGAGGTTCTCTGAGTCCCCATGTTTCTTCTTAAGGGAGGCAGGGCTTGTAAGCATGCCGCCAGTGCTGGCCCCACCCCTGTGCAGAATAGATTGTTGTAGATGGTTGTTCAGCGTGTTGCTTGGTGTGTAGTACGTAGATAGTTTTTCCTGGCGTACACGCCTACTCACGACTTTTGCGCCGCATCTGTTGTTCTGGACGGATGTTGTTATGTCCCTTAAGGGCTGCGCCGACCTCTCTTCAGCAGCATGTTTCTGAGCCGCTTCTAAAATATAAACAGAAAAATATGTATATATTAGAGAAAGCATAAAAACAACACGTACAATCAACACCATCCTAAGTTCTACATAGTCACATTTTTAGGTTTCGACCTGGCGAGGGCACGCAGTGCCCCACCCAGATCGAAAACTTTTGTCAACAGTATGGATGTTCGGACCACCTCTGTTTCCCATTGGCTAGCTCCATAAATGGAGGCTAGCCATTGGGAGACAGAGGCTGTCAATCACGCTTTCTGGTGAAAACGCGATTCGGGGCGTTTCTGGGTCTTTTTTTAAGCCCCGCCCCTTTTGCCGTGTGTCCCGGGCCGCACTGTGATTGGCTGCAGGTCCGGGACACCCCCGTGACGTCATTTCCCGGGCCGCGCTGTGATTGGCTGCCGGCCCGGGACACCCCCCGTGAAGTCAGCCAATCACAGCACGGCCCGGGACCTGACTTGTTTATTATTTGTTTTATTGTGTGTTGGCCACGGTGACGCCTTTACTACTTTAATGCAGAATAACGCATTGTTTTTTCAATAGTGGGAAGAAAGTTCCATAAATTAAGCCTTTACGCCTATTACGTCCTCTGCAAGAGCCAGAGTTTTAACATTTGGTCTCGGGTTCGAACCCAGTGAGTCAGCTCGAACCTTCGCCATGTTTCCGACGTTTCTAAAACAAGCAAAATTGAGTTCTTGGACAACAAAATGGTTAGCAGCACTTGGATGCTTGTTCTGAGAGAGGGGGTGCCTAAACCGGTCACAATATAGCGCTTTCTCTCTAACTGCAGTCAAAACATGAGGTTTTTAGGAGCTATACCGTCCCCCCACCAGATACCTTCTGGCATTCCTTTCGGACCATTCTGTCTTATGCTCCTCATAATGTATGCCATGTCACAGCTTCTTTAGCGGTATAAATTAAAATTCCAAATGTAGGCTCGTGACAACCAAGTCCATCCATGGGAAGACACCCGCTCACAGAATAAATAGCGGGCACCGATCTGAAGTCATCAGGGCGCTTTACATGAGCACTGCTTGCATCCAAAGTGCACATATACATTTTTTAGATGCAGGGAGGTTAAGTAATCTGCAGATAATTACCCCATGTTTGAGCCTTCTGGCAGACTCGAACATGGCCCCCCAGCTTTAACATCGGCCCTCTAACCGTTAAGCCGCACCCTTACCAGACAGGGTGTTACCAGTAACTGTGTTTCATTGGTGTATGGCTGTGTCCACAATCACAGCCTGTTGGATGGCGAAAGAATGCACAGGAGCTTCTTTGATGTGCAGAAAAATGTGTTTTTAAAACTGCACTAAGCGCAGAAGGGCGCGTGCGCATAAAACGCCCGTGCACACTATTTCCCCGTTTGATAGACGATTGCTGGGGCCAGAAGTTTCGGGGTCCTGTCGCACCGCGTGGATTGTGTAATAGCACGCCAGGTGTGTCCTTTTAGCGCTCTGAGGGGCAGATTTACTTTGTTATGCACTAATCAGAGATAACATCGCCATAAACAGAGGTCCAGTGGAAGGCGCCATCTTTCCTCCTTGGTTGTGACCTTCCTGGGGAGAGGGGACATAACACAATTAAGGGGATGGGAGGGAGAATCCGTTTTATTAAGCACAAAGGTATTAGGGTTACTTAATGCACTAATTAAGTTTCATCGACCGCCAGGGCAGGTGAATACAGTGCCGGTTACACCGGACAGCGTGCTCGAGGAGACCCGTGATTGTAGGGCCAGAGGGTCGCAGGGTCAGATGTTACTGTCATTAAAACCTTTTAGATGGAGGTGCATTTATGGGAGTGCACAACAGAGGCAGTCACTGCCCAACCGCGGTAAATCAACAAACTCGTAAGCATTCCTGTAGCTAAAAGTCAATTTGCAGCATTTCTGTGGCCGCGAACTCCTGCCCTGTCCATAAGTAAACACGGAAAAGATCCCTCAAAATGAAACACGAGGCGCGGCGTCCACGGACACCTGCTTATAAAACAAAAGTCAAGGTTTGTTTACATAGTGTTGGAAAAATGCAAATGCTGTCTAGCCATGAAGCGCAGTGTCCCGAAGGGGGTGCCCTGCCGATGAGTGTGGGAGGGTCAAGGGAAAGAGGAAGAGGGCCTGAGTTTTTAGTCTTTGTGGAAGCTAAAAATAGGGTCTCAAAGCACTCCCCCCTCATTCATTTCCCCAATTCAGAGCCTGAATGGGCCTTATCGTCATAATCCATGCGGCTTCGATTTGGGCTCAACCAGGAAGCTATGTACTTTGAAAATACACCGGGTCTGAAGCCATCACTCTATCATGCCTGAATGCCAATGTCTAGGCTTCATCTGTGCGTGTTCTTTTGTGTGCTCGAGGCCACTCAGTGGTGTGCAGCACAATACAGAGAAGAACAAGCATTTGCAATGCAACAGGTCTCGCATTTACGTGACTTTGAGCTATTGGCATTGTAAATGACAATGCCTTTTATTTATGTTTTGGTTTTTCAAACATAAATAAAAGGCATTGTCATTTACAATACCAGTAGCTTAAACTTGCGTAAATGCGAAACCTATTGCATTTCAAATGCTTGTTTATATAGGCATTGCTACAATCATCTGTACCCTTCTGCTTGAGAGTCTGTAACACCTCTAGTACTTCTCACAACTTTTTATAAAAAACACACCTGAAAGAGGTCTTTTTGCAGCTCCTTTCTTTGACAGAGGTCCCACTTTAGAAGTTGAAGCTTTCCTCTTCAAAGGGATTTCTTTTGAACATTGCGCCGCCTCTTGGACCTCAACACCGTCCTGGCATAACATAGGGGCACCTGTAAAGAAAAAAATAATACCCAACATTAGTCATCTTTCTGAGGATTACCTCTATACACCCTCAGGGTCAGGACTCTGGCCTACACCGCCAACTCCCTAGCGCCTTAGACAGTTTAAATAACAGCGGCCTTTTTAATTACCTGTAGGAACTGTAGTGCTTTGCACATTATTCATAGCGCCTTGAGCCTCAATGTACACCATAAGATCGTCAATAACTTCTTGTAGGTCGGGGTCATAAGCTGTAAAAACATACATACATGAGACCCACATTAGAAAAAAAGAGAACTTGTGCGTTGTTGGTGTACAATACTATGTAGAACTACACAACTCTAAATATATATACCTTGTTGCGGGGCTGACAAGTGACCGGCGCTGCTAGTTATTACAGCGGTGTCCAGTGCAGGGGGTACATTGGTGACGGTTGCATTTGCAGGGTCTTGCAGCTGTATTAAACATTAAATAAAAGAACAGGATTTAAAGCACCTTTCATAAACAAAAGTATCACAACTTCAAACAATTCAGGTATTCATTTTAAAAACTGTTGAGAGGGGTGCAACAACAGACATTTTTTAAAAAGCGTTGCATGTGCTGCGCTAAAACATATGTTAAAAACAACCTACGCCATATCCTTTGCTCATGTGGTAAATCACTTTAGGTACACATAGTCCTTCTGACCTACAACCACTGCCCCTAGGTTCATGGTACTCTTTGGTAACATGTACATGCCCCTTTTCTCTTGTAACACATTGTTTAATACCACTCACATTTTGCGTGCTTTTGATAGTTGCGCCAGTGCCACGATTGCCTACATAACGCTTATTCTTATGCTTGAGTTATTGCAGGATTATACCTCTAATTGTACTTTGTTTTCTCTTGTAACCTACACGCTTTTCACTTTATTTATTACTCCTGCAGCTTAACGCTTGCTTTTGTAACCGGCACACATGTCACTTTTTTCCTCCTGTAATGCCCCGCTTGCTAACACATGTATTTTGTTTGCTCACAATCGAAATTTTTGCCCATGTAACTTAAAGCCTGCTCTTGTAATTTGCGCTACATTTAAATTTTTTTTTCTGTTTGCATCTTTTATGTAACGCCTGTAATCCTAAATCCCTATGTTTTGCAACTGGTTCTTATGTAAAGCGCTGTGACACCTAAGGGTGAAGGTCGAGCTACATTTACATTTTTTCTGTTTGGCATCTTTTATGTAACACCTGTAATCCTAAATCCCTAAGTTTTGCATCTGTTTCCTGTGTAAAGCGCTGTGACACCATCGTGTTCGCGCTATCTCTCAATAAATTTAAAAAAACACACACACACACCGGGCCTGCAGGGGCTTGGTCCGCCCCTTCAGTGATGCACTGGTGACATCACTGAAGGGGCGGACCTTGTCCCTGCAGGCCCTGTGAAGCGTTCATTTGCCATGCTGCTGCTGCTGGATCCACGTGGGACCGTGGGAAAATGCCACCCAGGACCCTCACAGCCCCCCAAGGACACCGGAGTCCTCACCCTCGAGCCGCGACTTGTGAAAGCGGGCTCGGGGGCATTTTTTTTTACATAGAAAAGAAGACACCGCACTCGGGCTCCGGAGCCCCTGCAGAGACACCCTGTGCCCGCCCTCAGAGCCCCCCGAGCAGCGCCAGCCTCAAGCGGGCTCGGGGGGGGGGGGGGGGGGCATTTTTAAAACAAAAGAGGGACCGAGGCAGCATTCGGGACCCCGGAGCCCCCACCAGACACCGGGACCCCGACACAGAGCCCCCCCAGGACCATCACCCCCGAGCAGCACCCGAGGCAAGCGGGCTCAGGGGATTATTTTTTTAAAAAGCTCGGCCACGGAGGCCCAAGGGACCTCAAGCCCCGCACCCCCGAGCAGCGCCTGAGGCAAGCGGGCTCGGGGATTTATTAAAAAAAAAAAACGGCACTATGACACGGGCCTCGGAGGCCAGAAGACCCCTCACAGCCCTCCCCTGACACCCCCGAGCAGCGCCACGGAGAAGCGGGCTCGGGCGATTTTTTTAAAAAACAGAGGCACAACTCGGCATTCGGAGCCTCCTGAGCCCCATGAACACACAGACCCCACACCCCGAGCAGCGCCTTGTGCAAGCGGGCTCGGGGATTATTTTTTTAAAAAAAAGCTCGGCTAACTCGGCCACAGAGGCCCAATTGAGCCCTACCCCAGCACCCCCGAGCAGCGCCCGATGCAAGCGGGCTCGGGGTCATTTTTGAAAAAAAGCGGCAAACGGGGCACTGTCCACGGTCACCAGTGCCAGTCTCACAACACCCTCGAGCAGCGCCCTGTGTAAGGGGGCTCGGGGGGCTTATTCATTTAATACAAGGCCTCCGGCCCAGCAACAAGGACCACGAGCCTGACACCCTCACCCCCTGAGCAGCGCCCTGGAGAAGCGGACTTGGGGGGATATTTTGAAGAAAAATAAATAAATAACAAAGAAGCAGCACAAGGGTCCCCGGAGCCCTGAAGACCCTGGACCCCCACCGCCCTCATCCCAGAGCCGAGCCCTGGAGAAGCTGGCTCGGGGTCATTTTAAAAAAAAAAGCAGCACACGGGTCCCACGAGCGCTGAAGACCTTGGAACCCTACCACCATCACCCCTTACAGACTCTCCTGCACGGATACAGACCCGTACTTATGACCCTGGAAAAGCCCAAAAATAACTGCTTGGTGAGTACAATAAGGCATTTTATTTATTTTTATATGTATGCAGTGTATTTTATTTAAAGAACCTCTGGTACCCCTAAAGCAGTAGTAGCCTCTAACATTTATTAACATTAAATGTACAGCTGCATGGTAAAAATGTTTCTATGAGCTGTAAAATATACGTTGCCCCTCTGCATGTACCCTCCTAAGGCCTATAACATTATGACCCCTTAAATACAAACCCTGCAAACTCTACCATATGCCACCACCCTTATTAACATTAAATACCCACACACACACATAGCTTTAAACTCAATGCATCAGCAAAGCCTTTATTCACTTTAAGCACATTTACATTACAATTCACATCTTGTAAAAAAAACGTCATTATCACCATTATTCACATTAAACACAGCACATAGACTTAAAGAGTAACAGTTTACAAGCCACACTACATAGTACTATTTTTTTTTTTAAAAGTACAACTTATTTTTTTTAAAACAACTTGTACACCCTTATACAACATTGCGCCATCCATTATTTACCTTCTTTACATGTTGGCAGGCTGCGTCAATCTGGGAGAAGTTGCTCAGGTCCATTCTTGCCTTAGGATCCAAGGGTTGGCTCTGTGCCTCCAAAACAATCCAGGCCAGTCACTCCCCAAGGTTTTGTAGGGCTTGATGGTGTAGAAATCCATAAAGGTTTTTGACTTGGTTGTTGATGCAGGTACAGCAGAACAATCCACGCCAGTCGCTCCTCAAAGGGGGTTTTTGAATGGGTGTTTGGCAGTGTTCCTTGAGGGGCCTTTTTATACCTGTCCACGCATGCTAATTAGAAGCCCCCCACACCCTTTATGACTTTAGGGGTGTTAGAACAATGTCCTGCTGGCCTTTGGTTGGGAACCTTTTTTCTATCCTTGTTACTCAAACTCAAGGCCTATCCTGGGAAGAGTGGGGTTAGACAATGGGGGCCGGCGCAAAACTCTTCACACCTACGTGACACATTCTCCTGGGAAGTAGGGAGCCCGGGAACAGGATCTACCTTGGGACTAACCTGTCAAATTTCCTGCCAGCCATCTCAAGTTTGAGACTAACCTGTCAAATTTGGGGACCAGGGGCTTTGTGATGTGTTTATTACATCCTAACAGCTGGCACCCTGTTTCAGGGTCTCATGGGAAGCTTTGCTCTACAGGCCACCTGTCTTTTTTTTTCTTATCTCAAATCTCAGGGATGGCTGGGGTTTATTATTTTATAAGGGGTTTGTATTAACCTATTTTTTTTAGAGAGAATTACCATAGGTAGGTTTGTGAGGACCCTTTACCACTTTGACACCTACATGACACATTCTTCTTCCCAGGCCCTGGGCTGGGGAACTCAGGACTGCCCCAGCAGCTGTTCAAACAGCAGCTGGCTGCAAACCCCCAGTTTTAAAAATGCAGACATTTCCAGCCTACAACCAGGCAGTTTTTTCTATGTGCTTTTAAACATATACACAATTACCTCATGTTTTGGAGCAGAGCTGTCAAATTTAAGACCAGAAGTTTAAGACCAGACTGTTTAAGGCCAGGGCTGATCAAACCCTGGTCTTAAACAGTTCTGGCCTTAAACTGTCAAATTTAAGGCCAGAAGTTTAAGACCAGACATGTCAAAAGCTGTCAAAATTGCGACCAGCCGTTTGCGACCAGACCTGTCACTTTTGCGACCAAGATTTTTTGATGGAAGGTATCCCTTCATACTACTCATATAGGTTGAGTTGCATTATAACCTTGTGGTAAATGCTAACTTTAAAACAATGGCTTAGAAACATGTTGTGTTTGGTGTCAAACACCTTGGAATCATACCTCCACACCAGTAACTGGTGTGGGAGGTATGATTCCACCCTTCTGAAACCACTAGTATGGGTCACCGGTCTACCCGGTACCAGCTTTCTCGACCCAGGCAGAACAAAATGGATGCTGCCATCCACAGAAACGATTCTGCTCTCCTGCTGCAGAGCCAAGCTCGAGCAGAGGAAGGCATGACAATAGGCATCCTGCCACAGGGAGGTGTGACCACCTCCCAGACATGGTTTAGTGTACTGGGGCTGGGTGGGTGCAGTCTGCGAATGCCAGAAAGTCTGCACGGGGGCACATTTGGTGTCCTTGTGCATAGTTCAGCTCAAACCAGTTCTGGGAGCCATTGGCTCCTGCTCTTGTGCGAAACTGGACAAAAGACATGGGAGTAGCCACCCCTCTGTCCTGCCCCTCACCTAGGAGGGCCCCCTGAATCTGTCCAATCCTTTCCAGAGGGTATAAAGTTATTTACCTGGCTACAGGACTTTAGATTTGACCTGGACAAGATTCTGCTAAGAAGAAACCAAGTACTTTGACTGCCCGCATGACACTGGACGACTGAAGAATCTTCCTTGGCGTAAAGGAGTTACTCCCCTGCAGAACCAGGCACCTAAGCACGTCTGACTGGTTTGCTTTTCCCAGGACTCTAAAGATTTCAGGAACAAAGGAGGTGGGTTCCCGAAGGTCCCTGGGGTAGATCTCACCTCTCCGCGATTCTGAAACCAGTATCCCACGTGGGGACCGTGCAACCTGAACCCCTGTGCACCGCATACTTTTGCAAGTGCACATGCTTGTTGGCAATTCCCGAGCTTGTGCATTGGACTCCGTGTAGTCCTGAACCCGTGCAGCACTTACACTGAAGATATCTTGCCTCCACTCACTGAGTGCTCTGTGGGCTGGTGCTTTGTAATTTCGCTCGAGGTCTCCTCACGATCCCTGGTCCGTTGATCTGTGGATCCTGGTGAGGGTCACCTTGTTTGTTCTTGAGCTTCCCTAGTTGCTCCAGATGTGCCCTGACTCCCCATTGCTTGAAGAGTCTCCTGGACTTTGCTGGTCCACACCGTAAGCTGTTTGCTCTGCCCATGTTGGGTGCATTTACCAAGGCTTGTTGGTGCTCCAGCTGGACATAGACCCCGCAGCACTCAACATCCTTAGTGGGACAGCTCACCTCCGGATCCTGGTCATCCTCGATGTCTCCTGGTCTCCGAAGCTGCATTGTGTATATCACTGCTAGGGCATGCAGATTCATGCACAATTAAAACTGATAAAGCTTTTTAGAAATTATTGCTGCTGACCTTGCATGACCCCTGAGTTTGTCGCTGCTTGTAATCATGCCGGGAATGGCCACTAATGGAATCTTGTCTGAAGTGGTCACTTGGTAACACTGATAATTTGTGTAAGTAGCTCGGAATCATTTTCATTGAACATAAGTAGCTCTTAGCTTTGAAAAGGCTGAAATGTAATTGTTCACATTCGAAAAGTGGAGACCTATGTGTATGATTCTCTTTCTGTGTATGTCAACACTGTAACATTAATACACTATTTTACAGTTTACCCTCCGTGAAAATTTTATTTTGGTGCAAATCCTGTTCTATTAAATAAAAAAACATAAATCAAACAGGAATATATAACATTATAACATCTCTTACATATAAAAAAATAAACACAACTGGTGTAAAACTAGTGCAACTTATATTTGTATTGGAATCCTTACGAAATTACGCGTAGTGTGCACCCAATTTGTTTTCTGTAATTGTGCATTCAAGCAAACATCAGAGGCCACTGTTACCATAAAAATACACTGAATCATAAACAGCTACTCTATGTTATCATGCCCCTTGTGTGGTGAAACACTGTATCCGCACTTTACTGAGGAAGGCTCATTTGAAAACTAAAATATTCTCGCCCAATGTCATGCTCTCAGCATTTCCCCCTGAAGATGGCAGTGTCTCCCCAATATGACAATGTGAAAAGTGTTACATTTTTTTTTTTTTTACTAGCTGTTGAAACGCTTTCATGCTGAAGGACTGCCGGTCTTTTTTATCATTATTGTTATTCTCAGTGGAATTCAATGATAGATACATCTTTAGATTTAGAAATTAAAATATCCTCAAAGAGGACATTATGCGGAAAATATTGACCTTTGCCTTGCCTGGAAAACATGATGCCATTTATAATTAGCTCAATTTTTTTCCCATGGACTGTAAGTGAAAAATGTATGGTTTGAAATGCAAAATAACATTTAAAATGGACCTTTTTAAAATTTAAAATAGACAATAAAGTGAAAGTTACTTATTGTTTTCTGTAGATGCAGAGAAAAGTTTCTTACCTTTTTCTCACGTATAGAAGCTTACTCTATTTTCAATGAAATAACTTTTCTTCAAATACCATCGCGGTTTTTAGCTCAGTTTTGTTTCATTCGATAATAATAACTTTATTGTATATTTATATACTCTACACCAAACTGGATTGCCTGCAGGAGACAGAACAATACGTGTTTATTACTCGACTGAATGATGCCCATTTTCCGACCTCAGGAGATGAAAGTATGAGTTGCGGCTACCTCAATTGCAACCTGTGACCTTCGGCAGTTTACAGGTACTTAACTTAATGAGCTATTTTATGAGCCTCTTTGAGTGAATTAATGAAGAAATTATATACCGCAGGAGCAAAAAGACCTACTTCAAGAAGCTATTTGATGAAGTAGGTATATTTTATTTAGAATAGATACGTTCCAGTTTCATTCATTTTAAAAATAATGTATTTTTTGGTAATCAAACTATACAAACTATAATCCAAGTTCAACTAAGTAATCTATTTCCAAATCTAACAGATTTTTTAATTTTCAAATATTAAATGCGACAATATCCTTAATACTCCTCAAACAGCACCCCTCCAAGAAAACATATTTATATTAATGGCTGTGTTTAATTTGCACATATAGTATTCAAGGCAGACCTAAATTGCTGCTAGTCACAGTCATAGACAGGATATGTATTGCAAAATAGCGATGGAATCCAGTAAAATAGTTTCTGTCATGCAAGGAAGGAGTTGCAGATTACACCTATGGTGGTCATACAACACAGTCAGGTTACATAGATCAGAAGTTCACAGCAGTTCAGACCTATGGCTATAAAAATATCAAGGTTAGAACATATCTTGGGATTTTACGGTGCCCTGCTCTGTGGTCAGGAGAGAGACTTATCTGAGACTAAACGAGACATAGCAGACTCAGTGAGATTGTATAGGGGCAATGTTAACACCATACGCGCTATGCTTTTTCCCGCTGTGCGCTGACTTTTGCGAAAACCCGCGGTTTATGACGAGCTCAGCTCGTCATGAGCGTCGAAGGGGTTAAGGAGTATATTTATCAAGTGAGATTCATCAAGCCACATAAGGCCATCTTGCTTGGCCCAGCATGGTTTCATAAATCTGGATTAACGCAAGGCAGCGCAAATCGCTGACTTGTGCTACTCTGCATCAGGGAGGCGTTCCATTGGTACAGCGTGAGTGTTCCCAAGCATCCACCCATGGATTTTGGTACATTCCCAGATTTACCATTAGTGGTAGACCTGGGAATGTGTCAAAATGCTAATTCACCCTAGGTGAGGTGTACGAAGGAGAAGTGTCTTTATTTCTCCTTGTTTTTTCCTCTTTCTCCGTGTGTGGCAGCAGCACACAGGTAAAGAGGAAAATGCCTCTCAGGAGTTTTTTTGTGCAGGAAGATGTCTCTTCCTGTACAAAAATAATCCTGCCTACAGTGCAGGCACCCTTGCAATATGACGCAAGGGTGCCTGAGCTGGCGATAACCAGCTAAAAGTGTGCCAGCACCAGAAATGGACAGAAGTGCGCCATTTAGTGGTCAATTAGGCGCATTCGTGCACTTTCCTTTTAACGCAGCGCAGCGAGGTGACTTGCTGCATTGCAATGCATGAAAGAATGATAAATCTGTCCCTAAGCCTCAGCCGCGGTCCGTGCAGGAAACAGTGGTGGGGCGGTGTAAGGGGGGATTTCGAGGGACGATGCCGGGGGATAATGTATTATTTATTTAATTTTCCCTCTGCATCGTCCCTCGAAATACCCCCTTACCCAGCCCACCGCCCCACCACTGTTACCTGCACGGACCACAGCTGCTAAGCCTTTATCTTACGATCATACTAATCTTTTCTTTCAATCCAGTTTTGTTCAGTAAATACAAGTTTTTCACCATGAAAATTCAGCTCAAAGATAAAGTTTTCACACTTGTTTGCCATTCCGAGAGTCACAACCTGCAAACACGCTGTCCCTTATTTACCCCCTTCCCACTTCCTTCCAGTGTTAACTGGATAATTGAACACACCTAATCCACAAGAAAGCTATAAAGGACGAATTTAAAGCACTATTTATATTAAAATAATTGAATACCTAGTGAGGAAAGAAGATTTAAGATATCAATTGCTTTGAGTATTAGTGTCCATAGAAGCATACAACAGGGTTTTCACAGAAGACAATATTCTTTGTTGGATGTGGTACTTACTTGCCTCATTTGCATTACGCTTTGTCAGACCACACTTTAGAAGGCCGCAAGGTAGAAATAGACTGCTGAGCCTCAATCATGATGGTTGAGGTGGGTTGCCACTGGTGTCCTTGGTCCATCCTAGTGAGGAAGGGCAGTTACAGGTTTCCTCAGAGATATAGTGAGCGGCGCAAGAGCTCAGAACTGAAAAGCCAACCAACAGATGCAGTCATCTAATGCCAGCCCAGTGGTGATCTTTTATTTAAAATGAAAATATTTCACTCACACATCAGAACTAAACACTACACATTTCAATGGAAATTACATTAAAGGGTAGCAAGCTAAGTTGCGGTAACCTGTGACTAAATACGCCCCCTTCTTCTGGGTATCCTCCCAGTATCCCACTCCCTCTCGCTTTGGTCAATATTCCGTATCTACAGTCTCCAACACAATAGATTTAGGCAGTTTAAGTGCTGGTGCGGATGGCTCAAATACTCTCACAGATCAAATGTGCAACTCAATTCAAATTCTCTTTTCCACTTCAGCAAAAAGACTTACCGTACATGGCAGACTAATATATTTGACTTTAGACTCTTTTCCTAAGGTTATGTCCTGCATTTTGCCTAGTGGTTATGTTAGCAGATCGGGCTGTGTGATAGAGACGGTCTGTGCTCAGGCGCTTATAAAAGTGGCTCATCTCCTGCAGGGGCCACGGTGGCAGCCAAGCTCTGGATAAAGTTCACAGGGCGATCGGAGAGGCAGATCTGCGAAGCAGCACTTGTTTTCAGCAGTGGCCGACCTCCAGGCCGGCTGCAGATATGTTCTTTTGTGGCATTTGTGTGGCTTTAGCTCACACCTTCTGCAGTGGCACCTCCAGTTTATTTTTTTAAGCCAGTAGCAAACTACCCGGCAACATGGAGTACTTTTTCTGGTACAGCCTCATGCAGCTCACACAGAAACTGTGTAGAGCAGTAGGTGTTGTTTTTTGCCTACAAAACACAGGTCACATCTGGCCTCGCTCTCCGGCCAAGTCAAGTTTCTCTGTATGCTACTCATGATGGCAACATGCTGAGCTTCACCTCCTGGACACTTTCTCCACCTACAAATCCAGGCACAACTCTTCACTCAAGCAGAATTAATGCTTCTAGGCACTTGAGGCCATTTCTGACGCAGACACTGTGACTTCAGGTGATGTCTCTTCACATCTGGGAGACTGACTGTTAGGCAGACACCAGCCCTGGTTACTTAGCAGCTCTTGTAGTACACTGTGGAGAATTCCGTTCTTTGGCCAAAGAGAACCTGGCGCTGAAACAAACTGGGGTAATTGTATCCCACTTTTATTCACATTTTCAAGCCGGGGATGTGGATCCACTGTCTATGGTTTTAGAAATGGTCAGGGTTGGCTCTCTTTCAAATGTCATTCTAATACTACTCTCCAGATATAGCCCTTGTGCAGAGCAATGGCCCTAACAGCAATGTCTGTCTTCAGCATTCCTGAAGCAGTAAGCAGGGACATATCAAAGGGCCATCCCTGCGTAGAAACTTCCCTACCTCACCAAGAGACCCCATCTACCAAATAGGAAGGCTCAGAAAGAATTAATCCACAGCCATTTGCTAACAAGGTCCTCACTGAATTTCTAAATGTAGTTGTGGCTTCAATCCTCAGTTACCGGACTGCCTGCAATATACTTCCACCGTCAGGGGGAATTTGTCCTCATCTTCCATCTTGTGCCACGGGGATAGAAATTGATTCCACTGGCCCCAGTATTTAGAATCACACAACACACAGGGGCATATTCCCAAACATAGATTTGCACACAAGGAAATCTACACATGTAAATTTGCTTGGACACTTTGTAGTAAATTTACTACTTTTGGATGTTCACCTTTTCTGAGTGTGAATTTACTACAAAGTGTAGATTTCCATGTCTTCACCCTATAAAAAAGAGGGTGGAGCTAATTTACAAATGCGAAGTTATTAGTAATAATTTTTATTCTAGCGTACAGTATAGGGAAAATTTAATTTGCTTATTCCACTTTTAAAAAATGATACATTTATTTTAAATATAAATGTAAATTAGCTTTATATATTTGTATTTAATGTAGAACAACATGAAAATGTGCTACAGCGCTATTAACTTAATTTTGAATTAAATATTTTATTACTTTAAATAAATTAAACTAAAACTATGTTTTTAAATGTTTATTTTAACAAAACTAGCTATGGTAAAATATTTATATTTATGTAGTATGCATTAAACATTACAAAAGTTATGTATAGAATTAATTCTACATAATGACTAAAAAATTACAAAAATTAAAGTGATATACATTTTTAATTGAAAAAGGTTATAAAAATGTTATCATACAATCATATTTATTTTTATTTACAGCATATTTAAAATTAAAAAAGTATATGTTTTTTTTAAAAGTCAAAAAATTAATTAATGTTAACATTATTTCCTAAGAGATTCTATTAGATTCTATTAGAAGGCCCTGCCTCCATTTTTCTTTTTATGGAAGGGTATTGCAGTACCAATGGTTACCCATGTGTGGTGCTGAACTTCGTCCAGGTCTGAGTTGGAGTACATTTAATACTTTTTTGTGTCCTTTTTGTTTGTAGTAACTTTGTAAGTAAAGTTTGTGAATAGCAATGGGCTTACTCCTTAGAGGGTGGGTTCTGTCCCTCATTAAACCTCTACTTAGCACTCTCTCAACCCCACTTTACTCATTTGTAAACCCCACCCCATTGTCCAACCACTACCCCTGGTCCCTTCTACATTTACTACTACGGGCCAATTACGATCTCGCTAGGAAAGCCCTACGTACAACTCAGATCCGGAGGGCTTTCCTAGCAATTTGCGCCCCATGAGTCCGAGAGACCGATTCCGATGCACTCGTATTGTGACGGACTTGGTTCGCTCGGACTCCCATTAAACTCTATGGAAGCCTGCTTACTGAACGCGTACACAGGCTTCCATAGCAAAAAGAGGTGGGTGGGGAAAAGCGTCCACCCTGTGGAGGCACCCCATGGTGCTCGCCACACTGTGCATGCGTGGAAAGGGGGCGACCCATGGATACCCCCACAGGACCAATTCGGAGGGCTCCGGGTGAAGGGGGGCATGCTACAGCCCCCCAAAGTCAGATTCCCACAGCCTTTTCATCTCGCTGAGACCGAGTCAATATGGCTCTCCAAATCGTGCATTGCAGTTGCTTGTTCAAAACCGGCACCATTGCGCGGCACGATTTGACTTAGAATGAGTCGGACTGACAGGATCGGGGTTGGAAATGATTCGGTCGACGTGGACGGGATCTTCACATCGTCGTTGGTCGTTTGGAATGGGGGAAGAATCGGTCAGAAACATAGGCTCCAAATCAGATTTGCTCATTCCGGATCTCGTCTGGAGGCCTTCCTAGGGAGATCGTAATCGACCCCTAAGTTGTAAACGTACATATGTGAGGATCTCGCCATAGAAAAGATAGGCTAGGTGCAGGTGGAGATTTCTACTCGTTGGTTTGTGAATTGCAATTTGTAGTTAAGTGGTGCTGCTGTGGTACTATTTTATGTACTACAAAAGGTAGTTTGTGAATCAGGCCCACAGAATCTTGCTGTAAAATAAATATCCGATGCCTCATTGCGCATAGACACATTTTAAATCGGTATGGATCATGCACTTCGTGTTTATCCTTGCATTTACTTACATTTGGTAGCGGGTATTTGGGGGTTGGTTGGCGTACAGCAAGGTATCGTCCTATGATCCTGGACGTGTATAGACGTAACACTTGTTGCGCTATCCCTCTGGGAAGCTTCCCTTTAGTGCACTACTGGGTTCCAAATGGAAAGAATTTAATAACTTTAATCCCAAGTCAACTTATAACTTCCTTTGAAATTTTTTATTTTTCTTCAGAATGGATATTTCTCCATGTTTTAGTTGTCCACATCACTCATGTGAAAACATAAACCATATGCGTAAATAGTGAACGTCAAACAAGGTTACAGTTATCCCCAATGCATTTTGGGCATGTCGCTGCCCTCCATCAGGGGGTATGTTCCTGAAAAACAATAAACCAAGGCAAAAATGAAATGACTGGTAGGGGTGTGGGCAACCTACTCCCCCAGGTGTCCGATCTTGTGTGTTGATTACAGTGATGAACAATCATATACTTAAACAAAGCCTCGTCTTGTGGTTAAAGTGAGAACAATTCATGAAAATACTGGTAATTGCCTCATGTATGATCTCAAAAGTTTATGGCCGTGCTGTGGGCTGGATGATGCGTGAAATGCATACTCTAGTTATTGTGATACAGAGATACATATAGTGAAGAGTAAACACATGCCGCTATATTTATATGTGCAAGAACGCCAATGATACGTGATAAGTAGCAATACTATTCTTGGTGGCAACTAAGGATGCCAGCTGTATAGAGTGTCCGGAACTTATTGTAAGGGCTCACCAGGAATTACTGCAGGGGCAAAATGGATGGAAGCAACACTAAATCCCAACTTCCCTCACCCACCTCCTTCGCCCAACTGGGTCAAAGCAAAAAAGGGAAGATGGTAAAGGAGGGTACCAAAACAAGGGGAGGAAGAAGGGGTAGACGTCCTCAGGATCTTCGATGGAGAAAGTCTTCTACACCCTGAAGGAGAAAACACAAGGTGAGTACTACAGTTGGGTAAAAGAATTAGCTATATATTACCCCTCCCCCTACCTTAATTAAATAACTTGGAGGAGATGTACCAAGTTGTGCGAGGGCAGCGACTACCAAGAATGATAAAGCACTCCCACTGTATACAAGGAAAGATAAAAGTAAATATGCAATAGGACTTATGAAGTTTGTATTCACAACAAGAAGGGAACAATAAAAACACAAACCTAGATCTTTAAAACTATGCCTATATTCTTGTCTTTCAGGGACAAGCACCCCGAAAAGCAAAAAATTAAAGGAACAGAAGCTCCCTTGCAACATTGTTACCAGTCTGGAAGGAGCAGCGTGATCACAAGGCCCGGAAGAACACCAACGGTCCCAGTATGACGAAAAACAGACCAGGAGTCCACAACACGAATAAGGGACTGAAGAAGAAACTGCAGCCGATTTAGATACTGGTAAGTCAGGGAAAACAAGTGGTGGGAGGCTTAGCGGGATCCGAGATCCCAACTTAAATACCCGTCAAGCACCACCCTCGCCTGCTGACAGGGAACAGCGGGCGGGGCTTGCATCTCCTCACTCAAATGCAGGAATAGGTGCCTCTGCAGTCGGCGATTCCCGCGGGGCCAGACACTTATTGGGTGCTGGTGACAAGTGCATGCTCCGTTCATCGACGTCAACGTTTAAAATCCCTTTGGTGAAAGGTGCGTCTAATCCACGCCCGTGCTGTTAACCGCCAACATGCACATGAGAAAGATATAAGAAAACGCCAATTTGCAGGCGACCAGTAATAATAAGGTTATTCGTTCACCACCGGTGGTAGATACTACTCAAGTAACAACATTACATGTGCCTTGTAAAATGTAATACCTTGTCAAAATAACGTGGATTCTCTAAACTGCACAGGTAGTGCTTCTCCGTTAGAAATCGCCATTCGTGTGACCCGGTGAAAAAAGAAGTAGAAATAGATGGAGGCTGCGTGTGTTGGTGTGATCGACAGTGCCTTGTGGTAACAGAAAATTATTGTGATTATCCATAATATGGCGGCCATTGTGTCAGTTTACATGTATAACCCCTTGTTTATCCATACTTCCCGTAAAACAAAGGGTCATACGAATGGCGATATCTTTCTCACGTGCATGTTGGCGGTTAACAGCACGGGCGTGGATTAGACGCGCCTTTCACCAAAGGGATTTTAAACGATGACGTTGATGAACTGAGCTTGCACTTGTCACCAGCACTCAATACATTCCGGACACTCTATACAGAAGGCCTCTTTAGTTGATACCAAGAATAGTATTGCTACTTATTACATATTGTTGGCACATTTAAATATAGCGGCATATGTTTATTCTTCAATATATATATATCTATATCACAACAACTGGAGTATGCATTTCACGCAACTCCCAGATCACAGCACAGCCATAAACCTTTGAGATCATACCTGAGGCGATTAACCAGTATTTTCATGATTTGTTCTCACTTTTACCACATGGAATAGACGAGGCTTCGTTTAAGAATATGATTGTTCATCACCGTAATCAACACACAAGATCGGACACCTGGGGGAGTGGGTTGCCCACACCCCTACCAGTCGTTTCATTTTTGCCTTGGTTTATTGTTTTTCAGGAATATACTCCCTGATGAAGGGCAGCGACATGCCCAAAATATATTGGGGATAACTGTAACCTTGTTTGATGTTCACCATTGGCGCATATGGTTTATGTTTTTACATGAGTGATGTGGACAACTATAACATGGAAAAATATCTATTCTGAAGAAGAATAAAAATTTTCAACTGAAGTTATAAATTGACTTGGGATTAAAGTGATTACATTCTTTCCATTTGGAACCCGGCAGTGCACTAAAGGGACGCTTCCCCGAGGGATAGCGCAACAATTGCATAGAAACATTTGTCACGCATAAGGGATTCCAGTGCAAGGTTCTGGACTTCACATGTGAGCAAAATTGTACATGAAAGAAGCTACTATGTTTGCCACTCTTAAACATTGAGGAAATGGTCTGGTGATACTATAGGTTCAGGAACATGATCGGCTGCCACCACCATTTTATGTGATAAATCCAGGGCAAGGACAGTAGTCCAGTGACCACTTAGAGGGGAGCTCTTTGCGCCCATCCAGGTCATAGAACAAGTTCTGGACCTCACATAAACAGGGAAAGGCCCAACCAAGCCCATTTGCTCACGCTAAATTCGTGTGACACCAGGGCAAACATAAAAGTTGGGGTTCCAGTTTCACACACAGCCAGGCACTCAAATCAGGGGTGCAGGCCTGCTCACAATGCAGGGGATATTCCAGCCCTATATACTTATTTAAAAAAATAAGCATCAATATCAAAAGGAGTTTTATTTTACAGTAAAATTTCCCTGAACAGTGCTTCTCCTCTATAAGATGTCAACTTTCATGATTAATCATAAAAAGGTGTCATGAGAAGAAGAGGGGTGAGATGCAAGTGGGAAATCGCGTATTGTGCTTATTTATTGTTTCAGCAGTGTATAGGCATGGAAGATAACAAAAATGTATATAAACGATATCATTAACAAGGATAAATGACGACAGAAAGACTATGTATGCCACTGTCACAAATTACACTTTCAGTTAATAACTAGAAATGAGATGACCACTGTAAGTTCTAATGTAAGGCATGGACCAGATCACAAAACATTTTGTCCGGTGCTATTTCATGTCTTCAGTGGTAAGTAAAGCAGAGTTTTGTGGAAAACAACATCTTTTGCCACCATAATATGAAATCAGACTTCTGAGGTTTGTTAAGCGTGTCAAGAACATTGGTGCATATTTGATATGAGGCATTTCGTTGTTGTGGTGATGTGTTCTGTTTTTTGTAATGCTATGTTTTTGGGCTTTATAATTGCAATGTGATGAAGTTGTGTTGTACTGTGGTTGCTGTGTTGGGTTCTAATTTTACTGTTTTGTTGTGTTGTCCCCTATTAGGTTTAACTTGCTTTCTAATGTTGCTTTATGTGTCTTACTACACTATTTTCTCTTGTTCACTTTAGATATGTCAACAAATGCTGGTACATTTCCTGACAAAAGAAGCATATGTCTTTAAAGAGCCAGTGACAAGCAACCATTTACCACTGTTTATGCTGTATAAAGAGGAGGCTGGGGCATACAATAGCTCCAGAATATAGCAAGAAGAGCGAGAAAGCTTTCCCCATGGCAGATCTGAGGAGTTCATCCCAAAAACAATTTGAAAGCAAAAAAGAGCAAAATAGTGCACTTCAAAGCACAAATATCAAAAAAGCTATGCAGAAAGAAAACTTATTTTACAGCCATTGTGGAGTAGCACTTATGAAATATTTTAGTATCTCTATGGTTGTTGGAAGGTTCACCACACAAGAGACCCATAAATACGGTGGTAAAACAAAGTATTGTGCAGCACAAGTCCCCTAAAATTGCGATTCAAATAATCTGTGTACAGTAGGCAATGGAACATGCCTATATTATAATTTTCAAGGTGCGTGTTTTTTGCGTTCTGAGTGATGGATGACGTCACAGGGCGAAAGAACGCAAAAAACACGCCCGAATCCGAAAAAGACGGGGCTTCAACCGAGTGACACCCCTCTCCTCCAATGGCTGGCCTCCGTTTAGAAAGCCAACCAATGGAGAAGAGGGGCAGGTTCAAGCCCCCCTAACTCAAAAACATAAAATCTTCGGACTCCGCCCACTGCTTCGCAGTGCGACGGTCCTCGACCTAAAAAGGGGGAAAACGGCACGTATATGGTGGGATTGTTTTCTTAGGTGTGGCCAGGTCTAGTAAGAGTGGCGAATGATCGGACAAAGTGCGTGCCAAGACTTGGCATGTGCGAATTAAAGACATGAGGGGCGTCAACGCGAACCAGTAGTCTATTTGTGTATGTAAATTATGGTAAGCGGAGTAGTGTGTGAAACCTCCATCTAGCTGGTGCAACTCCCTCCATACATCAACAAGGTCCTTAACCACATGGCTGCTAGGCGTTTTCCCGTCCTGCGCTGAAGATCCAAAATGACCATTATTCATGACGAGCTGGCCTTGTCATCCGCGCACGGCAGGTAAGCGCCATGACGAGCCCAGCTCGTCATTAGCTTCGAAGTGGTTAATGAACATAATGCTTTCAATGGTCCTAGCCGCTGAAGCCCGCCTTCTTGCCGGTCCCCCAGACCTGTCCAATTCAGGGTTTCTAACCAAATTGAAGTTGCCGCTCCATAGTGTTTGTATCGACGCATGACCAGCCACTGTGACTGCCAATGTTGCAAAGAACTCTGGACAGTTATAGTTGGGACCATAGACGTTTACCAACCCCCTTCCCTGGCATTTTGATATCACAAAGCGCCCCTCCGTGTCTGCAGCCATCTGTTTTATCGTGTAATCTGATCTGGGATTAACCCAGGTCATTACCCCTCTCGCATGTGAAGTGAAGCCTGAGGTGTTCGTATTGCCCACAAGACCTTGTATTGCATCATTGGGCTATGCAGTGGTAAGTTAGTCTCTTGCAGCAAGGCCACATCTACCTTGTGTCTAATTAGGTAGTTTAATACTTTGCGCATTTTGCGATAGTCATTTAGGCCTCTAACATTCCAGGACAGAGCTCTGAGGGAGTCAGTAGCTCTCGGGACGGTGGCTCCACTAGCTGCTGGCATCATGCCTGTCAATCATTTCAGTGTGTCCTGACTCGTGCGGATTAAATGCTGTGTATATATCTCGCAACTCTGTGACTGACATCTCCAAAAACAAAAATAACAACCTCATCCCTACCTGGCCCATCCCTCCCCCCACCCACAGCAGACCACCCACAACTCGGTCGCGTAGCATCCCAAATAACTTCCACCCGTAACCCCCACCACCCCCCCGAACTTAAGTAACAGTAGCGGTGTTTTCCACTCATGGGCAGAGGTTGCTCTGTTTGCAGCAATAAGCCTAACGCCTGCACTCTCGAATCCCGACACCCGCACACCGGACAGTAACTCTACAGCCCCCACCGTAGTGCACTTCTCAGCTAGGCTCACTAGTGATCACATACCGCAATCCAACCCAGTTATTTGTGCCAGTATTCTGCCTCATACTGGACATTCCCTGTGCTTTGCGCTCTGGGCAGAATGAAATTCCTAATGTTTCTTACAGCACTTCTGTACATTCATCCTCAGGTAATGGTCGCGTTGGCATGGATATAAAAATAATAGGTTTGCAACAAAATCAATTTTGCCAATACCGACCCATCACTACCCCCTTCCCCCCCCTTCCCCCATGTTACTTATCACCTGAACTTAAGGTGGATAGTTTCAGTCCTGCTCCTCGAGCGACCCTCCAGCCGCCTCGTCCAAGAGTTGCCATTCTGGGCTCTGTTTCTGTTCCCTAGACCAGTCTTTTAGTGCCTTCTGGAGAGCCTTTGGGTCGGTGAATATGTGGGAGCGACCTTGTTTATTTACACAAAGTTTTGCCGGGTAAAGCAAAGCATAATCCAGACCCAGTTCACGTAGGCGCTTTTTCATGGGCACAAACTGTCTGCATGCCTCCTGCACTCGGGGGGTGAAATCCGGGTAGAGTGAGATGGTAGAACCTTTGTATGCTAATATTTGTTTGTCCCTCGCCTTTCGTAAGGCAGCATCTCTGTCCCGATACTTTAACAGTTTGGAAGGATTCAGGGGCGGTGGGTGACATTCCAAAGTGGTAGGCGGCAAGTGATTTGCATACAGCACCGTAGCGAGCGAGCGCAGCGAGCGAGCCCGAACCTCAAAAAGGGGGTTTGGGGGGGATTACCCCCCCCCCCCCCCCAAGAAAAGTTTGAAAAAAAAGAAGAAAAATCGTGCATTTTCAAGCAAATTTCAGAAAGCAGGAAGGTTAGTAAAGCAATTGTGAAAGTGCAGTTATTACATTAATAGATGGCATAACATAGGTAGCTGCTTATTCAGTATAACCACAGAGCTTCATTCCTTCCGTCCTATTACGCTCTTACGCTCAGGTGCTGAATTCAGACTATAAGACTTTCATGAAAATCTCAGCTCTAAGAGTAGAAGAAGTTGCACAGCAGTTGGGAAACAGCCTTCACAAAGCATTAGGAAAATGAGAGGCAATTACTTGAAAGCAAACTGAAAGCAATGCATCAAGTAGTAACTTAAAGCAATGCATCCAGCAAAACAGTGCATGCAGTCAACCATACAAAAGTAAACTAAAGCAAGTGTGAACCTGTCAACCTTCACTTTGAAAGCAGGGTGCTAGTCAACAGGCCAGTCACATACATTTAAACTGAAGAAGAGTACACTTCAGCATGCAGGCACCAACATAAAAGCACCAAGCAAGTCAAACAGTTTAATGAAAGACAAATGTCTGGTCTGGGTCTGGATCTGACTTGGTACGAGCAGGATACAAAAAGTAAACGAGTAGGTGGTAACCCACTTCAAGTGAAGGAGCTGTAAGGAACCTAAGCGCACTGGTGTTGATACCAATAACAGGGCAGCTCTGGCTTTCTCAGGGTGGGTGTCAGCTGTGTGATGAAACCAGCATGTGAAGCAGTTACCTCAAACAAACTAAAACCAATGCACTCATCAAGACAAGGAGTTACATGAAATCAAATAGAAAACCACCATCAAGCCAGGTAGTCACCTAAAGGCAAATTGAAGTGACTGCACACTATGGGAAGTGCACTTCACCAGCCAGCCTATTACACTAAAGGAAAATAAAAGCAATGCTCCCAGTAAACAAGACAACATAAATGGAAAATTTTTCCCAGCAGGACCAACAGTCACAAAAAGTAAAGAAACAGAACGAAGTCAGAGGCACTCCAGGAATCCAGGAGGGTAGTCTGGTGGACTGTTCATGAAGGCTGAACCTGGTTCCCCAGAACGAAATTCGGCAGCTCTGGTGTAGCGCCACATCCCCCAATGAACACCATACTATCCCACTAAGACACCCACACTGTCTTCAGCTACAACCCAGTTGTGCCCTGCTACATATACCTGGATGCGGCTCAATTTAAATTATGCACAAGAGTGATATGCTGCCTGGAAAAAAGTACCTTCCTGGAAAAAGCAAACCCTCATATGGATGCAAAATTAAGTAAAGCATATGAAATGTAAGTAGAACAACATGGCTACCTTAACACTTTTATACTTATTATTCAGAAATCAAGAGTGTTTCTTACTGAAACTTTAAGCACCACTACAGATCCCTGGGGGGGACCAGTATCACGGTGTATTGCTTATATCCTGTGAACCGTGAGCAGTATGGTTTAAAAAGACTACATTACTCAACACAGAGCCCCTGCTTGTTTTTTTTTTTTTTCCTGTTTCATTATTTTTCATCCTTCCACTCCCTTATTGTTTCGAGGTCTCAGTTACTTTTCTTTTGTCCTCCACATGATAAATGCCCCTTCCTTCCCATGATTTCCAATCTTTCCCATCCCCTCCTGTGATTTAACCTCTCAGTTCCCAGGTCACCCAATACCTGAAAAGAGGAACTGGGCCCCAGGACATGTATTAAATAGCCCCACATCCTCCACTGTCTCTCATACTCAGGTACTTATGAAGTATTTGGTGACCTAAACATGGCCACCGAGATGGACATTAGCCATGTTGAAGTACATGGCTTTGAAATCAGGCACAAGTCAAGGGTGCACATGGGTCAACAACAGACCAATTCGGTTGGCTGAAAGCCCCAATAGGTAAGTATATTGTATACAATTTTAGGAAAATCAAAATGTCTTGGCTACCACAAGACCTAAAAACATCCTTGTCAAAGTCAAATTGTGGACCGCTGTTCCTGAGTCTCTGAGAAAGTGTACCTCATTTTTTTAATTTCAGAAAAAGCTGAAGACATGGTTATTTTAAACAGCGGCTATGTCACCTTAGCTTATTGACGCGCGTATTAATAACGCTCATATACTTAATAACAGTCATATACTTAATGCCAGTTGACTGAATTGTTTGTAATGCATTCATTAATACTGCAAACGCTCAACAAAGCTACAAATAACGTAAATCGTGCGCAATATCAATATCATCATTCCTTTGTTAATGCGATGGGTGGATTGATGGGGAGAGGGTGGGTGGATGGATAAAGGGTGTATGTAGGACTGGTGAAAGGCTGGCTGGATGGATGAAAGGGTGGGTGGATGACGGATGGCTTGCTGGCTGGCTGAATGAAAGGGTGGCTGGATGCATGGACGGATGAAAGGGTGGGTGCGTGAAGGATTGGTGGATGGCTAGATGAAATGGTGCATGGATGAATGGATGTTTCAAAGGGTGGATGGGTGAAGGATGGCTGGATGGGTATGTGGATGGATCAAAGGGTGGGTGGATGGATGAATGGGTGGATAGTTCACAAACAAATACTTAATAATTGCTTCATGTAAGTCTGTACAGGGTGGATGGATGGAATTGCAGGCATAATCATTTCAGGGCCTTTTGTAGACGGGAGGAGCAAGCTGCAATAAATGTATTCACAAAAACCTCTGTCGTTCCATTACGTACATGAACTAGGTTTAAAAAGAAAAACTAGCCATGTTTAAAGAATCAGGTCGTAAATCATGTACAGTCAGTGCCAGTTTGCGTTCCCATACAAAACACTGTGCCTCAAAAATGTAATTGCAAGCGAAAGAAACGTACACAGCAGAAAAGAAAAATGCACGTTAGAAATCAGATTATAAAGCTGATCACATTTTATGCACAGCGAACCAGACTATCCCGAACACTAATGGTATTTACATAGCGCTTCGTACCGCTTTGGGTGGCGTACAGGTGCCTTATCGAACGGGTAGCAAGCGCAATCTGCGAAATACGTGGCTGACGAAATATGCACTGATATAAATTACACTTTAGGGAACAGATTTTAAAGCCAATCACAATTCATGCACAGCGGACCAGACTATCCCCAACAGTAATGATATTTACATAGCGCTTCATAACGCTTTGGGTGGCGTCCAGGTGCCTTATAGGACGGGCAGCAAGCACACTCTGTGAAATGCGTGGCTGGCTAAATACGGACCGATATGGGATATGTATTCTTGTCTTGTTTACAACAATTTCATTTCAGTAGGATAAAAGAGCAGTTCACACATGAAACAGAGGGGTACAAAAAACAAAACGCGTTGTCGGGCGTGCGATTTCGTGGTCTGCGAAGTTAAGTACTGCCCAATAGCAATCATTGTATTGGCGTTGCCACAACTGCCTCTCCCTCCCTCTGTGTCACTCCATCCCTCACTCCCTCCCTCTGTGTCACTCCATCCCTGTGTGTCACCCCCTCCCTCTGTGTCACCCCCTCCTTCTGTGTCACACCCTCCCTCGATGTCACCCCCTCCCTCGGTGTCACCCCCTCCTTCTGTGTCACTCCCTCCCTCTGTGTCACTCCCTCCCTCTGTGTCACCCCCTCCCTCTGTGTCACCCCCTCCCTCTGTGTCACCCCCTCCTTCTCTGTGTCACCACCTCCTTCTCTGTCACCCCCTCCTTCTGTGTCACTCCCTCCCTCTGTGTCACTCCCTCCCTCTGTGTCACTCCCTCCCTCTGTGTCACCCCCTCCCTCTGTGTCACCCCCTCCCTCTGTGTCACCCCCTCCCTCTGTGTCACCCCCTCCCTCTGAGTCACCCCCTCCCTCTGAGTCACCCCTCCTTCTCTGTGTCACCACCTCCTTCTCTGTCACTCCCTCCCTCTGTGTCACTCCCTCCCTCTGTGTCACTCCCTCCCTCTGTGTCACCCCCTCCCTCTGTGACACCCCCTCCTTCTCTGTGTCACCACCTCCTTCTCTGTCACCCCCTCCCTCTATGTCACTCCCTCCCTCTATGTCACTCCCTCCCTCTGTGTCACTCCCTCCCTCTGTGTCACCCCCTCCTTCTGTGTCACCCCCTCCCTCTGTGTCACTCCCTCCCTCTGTGTCACCCCCTCCTTCTGTGTCAGCCCCTCCCTCTGTGCCACCCCCTCCCTCTGTGCCACCCCCTCCCTCTGTGTCATTCCCTCCCACGTTCTGTCCCCGCTTCCCTCACTTCCTCCTACTGTCCTTCACCTCACACGTTTCTCTTCCACTCACCTATCTCTTCTCCCTTGCTTGGGTCACTCTTTCCCTCAACCCTCCCCCTCCTATGTTTCACAAGCTCTTCCTCTTCCTTCGTGCCTGCCCTCCCCTCTCAGCAGTGACCTAGCTTCTCTCCTCACCCCCCCCTCTCTCTCTCTCTCTCTCTCTCTCTCCCTCTCTCTTACATTTTCTTATCTTCTCTCAGGGCTGTCTTCTCTCTTCTCGTCCCCTTCTCTGCAGGTCGCCCCCGTCTCCCTTTCTGCGTCTCGTTCTCTCCGTCCACGCTCTTATCTCGTTTTCCTCCCTCGGCCCCCTCCACTTAACTCCCGCCTCTCGCGCTCTCTCTCTCTCTCGATGTGAAAGAGATGAGAACAGCTTTGCGAATTGCGATGTTAAGAAATGGACAGGACACCTCACTCCTTAGCATGCCTGCTCGCATGGGATGGCTGCTACTTAAAAAAACACTGGACCAACATCACAGTAAGTTGATAGCACCGCAATAGGAAAAACAGTGTTGAAGGTGATCAGTCTAAAACGAATCATATTTTTAAACAAGGAAACAAAAGCAGTCGGCATGCACAGCCAAGATATAAATGTGTGGCAAAATCACGATTATCATTTATAGTTGCTTAATTTCCAATGAAAAGTCCAAAGCTGACCACTGGGCATGACTTGCTTTTCGAATATACACTCCATCTTCTAAAACAGTCTTTGCAAGTTAAACTTCTGAAATCCGAAACGTCTCTGTGCCTATGTTTATTGCTTTTGCTTTTAGTCCTTACTAATCAGGGATCTGACTTATTAATAGCGTGATGTTTGCATCTTTGCTATGAACAGCATCACACTTCACACAGCCCATAATAACGAGAATCATAATGTTATTGGAGGTGAGAAGACAGATCGCTGGGGCTTTGATTTGGCCACCATGAGCAATGCACCCTGCTCACTTACCGTGAAGGTTTCATACTCTGTTACGGCCTCAATCACTGAAATTCTTTCCAGATTAATCATATTTCCTGGACAGGTCATGCAAAGCAGCACCACCGCCTTCCGATTTTCTCTTCACCAGAGCTAAAATTAATTGAAAACGTCACTCACTGTGCTGTGGAAAACCGGAATCGGGCCCCACCGGCGTCAACGACCAGTCCTCCTTGGCTTACGACGAGACGAATGCTGCCGCCGGGCCAACCCCATGCGCGGCATCCAATGGGATGCCGCTTGCAGGTGGACCAGCCAATCCTGGCGCAGCAGCAGCGCCAGGATTGTCTAGGGGGTCATTTTGCTGCTCGCCCTTTCGCCCTTAGGAAACCCGGGCTACAGCAGCACTGTGAAGCACCCCAGGGTCCCACTGGGGAACTTACAGTGCGCATGCTAGAAAAAGTTGAAAACTTTCTCAAGCATGCGTACTGTAAGTTCCCCAGCGGGACTGCGCACTACGGCCTGCTGCAGCCTGAGTGTGTGGACTGTCACTCAAGCTGCAGCAGGCCACCCCCCTGCGCAATTTTTAAGATACGGCCGGCGGCCGCGATGCGTCCATGGTAGCTGGTGGGGCTCCGCCCCTACACCGCAATGGACTCACCGCTGCTGGAAGGATTACCAGCAGCTCTCTTTTTTTGTGCACATGCTCCAACAAAAGCATACAGCTCTTTCTAACCAAATTTCTTTTCATGAGTTGCATTTTAATTTCCTGGTTTCGTGAACCAAAGAGAGAACACATTAAAACTTCCATTATTAACACCCCCCCCCCAATAATTTCAAATATGTCCTCTCAGTACTGTTACCCCATACATCGGATTTACAATTTCTGCTTTATATTCCAACACCGATTTTTTTACATCTATTTCTCTATGTACAACAAACAGGAAGCAATATAAAAAAACATGTTCTAAATAAATTATTCTCTTACTACTCAAGCTACATTTCCACATTTCAATATTTATTTCAATGGGAGACCTGCAGTTCGTATGTTTAAAACTTAATATTCATATTACATTTTTTTAAATCTAAATACGAGTGACGTCTATTTGGAAGTAAGGTTTCTGGACACAGGTGCTAAATTAGACATTTTTGCCAATGGACATTATCTCTTTCACAACTATGGACTTTCAGTGCTTTAATACACTTTTAACTACTGCAAAGATACCTGCATTATTAATATGATTCTTCAATAGTTGGGCATCCTCCCTTGATAAATTCTCCGTTTTATTACGTTTATTAAATAGACATACACTATTTCCCGACAGCTCTTTGCACATGCGCTCATGTAATGCCTCAGAGCTGCTAAAATGAATTGCTGTCATACTGTTACACATACCCCATTTACTGAACTCGGTATTCCTGTAAATCCAATTTGTAGTCAGACTTGTGACTAGAAATGCTCTTTCGTATTCCAACTAGGGATTTCTCAAATGTAAACGTACAGTACACGTTAATGAATATAAATAATGTTAATGTTCAATTTTCATTGTTTGTGGTAACTTTCGTCTTCTGTGATAGTTCCCCTTCTTCCTCCTTGTACCATTCTTTCCACATCATATGTTGATTTTCTGTTTTAAAACACCTACAAACTCCTCTGCTCATATCTTTATTTTGGTTTCCCTAATTAAGTGAGCATCAGTTTTATAATCCACATCTACGGTGAGTCCTTCTTCTTTATAATTAATTTATTGTCTCCTCCTCATCTATTACTTCGATCCCTATGTCTTTCTCCTTATCTTTCTGCTTTTTAGTTGGACCCTCTGCATTATCATCTGTAGTGCACCTTTCCCTGCCTCTCTTCAACTGCCCTGCGAGCCTCTTTGGCTTTCACTCTTTCCCTTTTTCCCCTACCACGTCTCTGACGTCATCTTTCCATTCTCATCTCATTTACTCTGTACATTTATTTATTTATAAAGTTTTGTATAGCTCGAACATGACCCAAGCGGCTATCAGAGCGCTTCACAATGGTGGATAAGTAGGATACAATATTGGGAAGAGAAAGAATAGTTTCTCACCTGTCAGTGTATTCTCTGGATTCACATGCCGTGCATCACTCCGCTGTCTAGTGGCAGGGTCCGGAATTGCAGCACCTCCCTCCCTCATGCCTCTTTTTGTTGTTGGTGGTGGGCGTCGACACACACCACCCGGTACATACCTCTTCATGTAACCAAGCATACATTTTGATATAGTTTAAATGGGTACAATGCTTCTTTGCTGTGCCCAGTGCTTAACTTGTAAAAAAAAAAATAGGTGTCAGGGCCCTCGCCAAGAGGCCACTGTAGCTTGGATCACACATTGCCCCTGCCAATGGCAGTACCAACACAATTAATAATCATAACACTGTTACAAGTGTGACAATTCAACCTAAAGGCTGCAGTCAATAGTCATTTCTAGCAACGCCACCATGTAGCAGACTGGTACAAGCCCCGGTGTTGGTAATTAAGTGCTAGTGCTGAGCACCTGAAATCACCGGCTCAAATTAAGCGCTGGCTGTGTCCCCTCTTCTATGTTGTACCCATATGTGTTATGCCCCACTTTCCCATCCTTGCTCTTCTCATTCAGCTCACACGTTCCCTTGATACTCGGTTGTCATTGCGCTTTTCTGTTCTACTATGATCTTCTTGCCACTCACCTAACCCTTTTACTCTATGCCATGTGACATCCATCATCTTGACAGGATGAAAGATATATCTTCTCTTCCACTTGTGCTTTTGTTTCTTATCTACTTTAATTTATGCGTTCTCCCTGTAGGAAGTTGGCTCTCTAAATAGTGTACTAAAAAGAAGTACACTGTGCAGAGATTCCAGAGAATACTCAAATGGTACATAGAGGTAAAAGCAGTTAATTTGAATGCCCATTTTGTGGTAGTGTGGGCAAGCAGTTAGGATTATGAGAGCAGAGTGCTAATCATTTGTTGTACTCACAGAGGCAATAAATGAGACACAGACTCAAGAATAAATCCAAGACCAATTTGTGATTCAATTTTTATGTATCGTTTAAGAAGGAGAACACAGTTCTATGGTAAAGATTTTTGGAGTTACGAAAAATATATCACTTTTGTGCACAACAAAGCACCACAGAAATAAATGGGGGGGGGGTGAAGAGAAAAATGCATTCAACCTCAGGCAATGCTTTTACGAAGTTCACCTTTTAGTCTTAGGTCGATGTCAGGACCAGGTCCAAAGTTCCAGCAGAAGAAGTTCGGGAGCAATCCGGATCGGCAGAAGCAGAGTTCTGAGGGTCTTGGAAACTGGTGCGCAAAGACAAAGTGGGGCACTTGAAAATGCACTGCACAGTTGGACCTACAGGTAAGTCCGGTCGTTCTCCTTGGAGGGACAAGATTGCAAGGACCTAGGGACCACAGGAGCAGAGCTGGTGTGTGGTGCTAGGGCCAGTGTTGCTGAGTGCAGAGCGATAAGTCAGCAGGGCGTAGTGCATCTTTAGGGTCTTTGCGGTCAGGAGAAGGCAATTTGGAGCGGTGATCTCGGGACAGCTGGGCCACTCAGGAAGTGGATCTTGGGTGTATCGACGTCCCTCAATAGGTGCTTGCTTCTGGTGCTTTGGGAGTGGATTCTTCTTCTTGGTTTTTACTGTTAGGGTTCTGGTACCCCATGTGTTGGTACACCACAGCTCCGGTAGGTCCTAGTGCCTCCAGACCCCAGTGGAGAGGCAGATATTTTCCTCCGGTGCTGTTGTTCTTGCTTCGATGCTGCGTCAAGGTCGCCGGGGAGCAGAAAGTGGACAATCTAGACCTCACAGCAGCTGTGCCTTCGGTGTGCAGGGGACTGATCCTTTCACTCCAATGGATTTTTTTACTGTGATTTCTCTAAGGCTGGTGGTGCTCCCGGGTTCTTGGAGTCCTTTCAGGTTTCAGGACGACACTGCAGCAGCGACTGTCGAGTCCTTCTTGCAGCTGGCAGGGGTTGGTGCCTTTTTCTTCGGCAGCAGGGCTTCAGTTCTCATGCAGCAGGACTTCTTTATATTGGCTTTCTTTCGTCTGATGAATCTGAGGTTCGAGTCTCGGGGAGCCATCTGAATACTGAATTTAGGGGCGTTACAAGGGGAGATATACAGTATCCAATGGGCTACTTACCTTTAGAGTGTCTACACCCACTTCCTGCAGAAAGAGGCACTACTCTAGATCTGATTGGAGGATTTCTCACCATCTCAAGATGGTGGAATGTCAGGAAATGGGTTACCTCACTTGCCCTGCCCTAGGGGTAGAGCAGGCTGAGGGGGACCCTCTTTCTCATCAAACTCATTTTCCCGCCTTACCTCCTGTCAAAACTGGAGCAGGAAAGGGGATTTGGACTCTCCCACTATCTGGGGGTACCTGGGTTGGATTTCAAAGGCAGCATTGCCTTTGAATCTTCCCATCCAGGAAGGCCATCCTGTCCTAGAGGAGGTGTAAAACACCCCCGCCCAGAACAGTTATTGTTTCTGTCCTCTGAGAGCGCTTGCTTTCACCCCATGTGGTCAGAAACATGTCTGTTGGTGGCAGGCTGGTGAAACTGGCCAGAGATTCCACTAGTGTTTGGTTAGGTTTTGGGGGACCCTCTAAAAGAGTCTCCTGTGTGAATGTATCAATAAATCTAACACAAGCATCAATGAGGATTTATTACCACCTTCAGTGCTATAGCAATTTCCCCCCGGTCCTGGGTGTCCCTTAAATCCCATTTTTCATGACAAGCTCAGCTCGTCATGAGCACAGGAGCAATGTACTGTATGACGAGCTGAGCTCGTCATGAGCATGGAAGGGGTTAAGACATAATGTTTGGTACCAAACATCTTGGAAATCAGTGAAGCCATCAGAGAGCTAGGAAACTGATGTTGGCAAGTATCAAGCCCATGTACTCTTTATGGCTTCCCTATTCACTTATAGTGCACCCTGACGTAGGGCTAGAGTCCTGTAGTAGGTGTGACTTACCTATATCCCATGCTGTGTATTGGTGGCATTTTATCAGAAACAAAGGTCCTGAGCAGAAATAGTGACATCAACAACATATTATATAGGCCACAATAGGAACTATATATTTCTCCTGTCCAGCCGGACCAGGATTTGTTTAATTGAAGTCAACAGTTACTTTGAATACAATCAACAATAGTTACGTCAAGTAGGGCACAATCCTGTACCATACTGGTGAGAGACAGGTAAAGAAAGAAAATAAAGAGAGAATATTCACAGGCAAGAAAGGTGAGCAACCTGGACACTTTTAAGATCAGTGTAGGTAGTGTTCTCCAGAGTGGACCATACAAATTATTATACAATGATTAAATGTATGTCCACTTAAAAGAGTCGACGTTTCGATCCATTGCTCAAGATATTAAGGATCATCATCAGGACTGAAAACAAAATTGTGTTGCCTGGTAAATAATACGCCTGTTTAAGGAAGGAACAGGGAAGGAAAAAGAACAATAGAGTTTTTCAGAAAATTTCGAGATGTCAGCTTTGGAATAGTTTGCATACCTGTACAGTATTCGAAAGCGCAGTGATCTTTTAAGTGCAAGTGTACCTGTGATTTAAAACACAGGATGAATTAAAATTGGTGGCATGGCACACAGGGCTCATACCCTCACATTTGTTATTGTCAACCATCCTCTTTGTTGCTTGGCTGACAGTACAACTTGGTGATCTTTTTTACCCCCTGTTCATTCCCTTTTTATATCATTGGGGATTCATGTTTCCTTTTTATTTTCCAGACCATACATTTCTTCACCCTCCCTAATTGTTATGGCAGAGGTGCACTTCAGTAACTCTCACCTTGCTTCTCCACATATTCTTTGTAAGTTGCACTTTGCCTTTCTATCCTGTTGTTGAACCATTTGACTGTTTCAGTGGTTTTCAGTGTTTTTTCTGAATTTCTTTTATGTTTTTGCTTTTTTCCATCCTTTTATCCCCCTATATCTTTGGGGTGTTAATTGCCTCCATCTGATCCTTTTGTTCCTTTATTACCCCTGTTCAACAGACCACTGCAATTCCATCAGCAGCCACCTTTGTTTCACTCCTCTTCCTCATTTCATACTTTGCAGGCTGTGTTTTCCCATGGTTCATGGTGGGGGAGGGAGGTGGGTGGGAGAGGGGTTCTAGCTCCACATGCCCCTAACTCCTCCTACCAGCACGTCTTTTATCTCTCTCAGGTCCCCTTCTCATTTTCGCCATTCTTGCCACACCGGAACAAGCCAGATAGCAGGGGCATCAACTTGGGCCCATTGGTAAGCTCAGAGATGCAAGGCCCTAGAGAGCTTTCAAACTAAATATAGCAATTTTGTAGAATCCAGGCCTGTAATCAGCCACCAGAGAGAGTCAGGGATTCAAAGTCTGCCATTGAGGGAATAAGACACAGTCTAGTAATTGCTGGCCATGACCTCTAGGCACATTACCTTTTCATTTCCTTGAATGCTGACAGGAGAATTTACCATGCTTAGTTGCTGCTCGTTTGCTGAGCTCAATGGAGGGACATTCATTGGACCACAGTGCTTGTTAAATTGAGTCAGAATCTCTCCATTCTCCTTTGATCACCTATCTATAGCTAGGATAGGGAAACATTTGCAGGAATCAGTCCTCGTGCCACATAGTCTTCTAAAAGATGGGAATGGAATCAACTGTGAAACAATTTAGCCTTTGTACAGAACACTTTTGTAGCAAAATCTTCAAAAGATGCCCCCAATAAGCCTGGACGTTTCATATTCTCAGCTCCTGTTACTTATTTCTCACACTTGTGGTAGTCTCAGTCATATAAGAACAAAGTGAATGAGTGAAGGACCAATGAGGACAAAAACATACTGGTGTTGTGTGTTACCTCACACAGAGGACACAGCATCGCAGTTGGGACTAAAGTGCATCATTGGGGGTTGGACCAAGAGTGATTTGGACAGAACTGGTCCCTCTCCATATTGACAGTGTGAGCAAAACTCCATTGAATAATTGAATGGTTGATTTAAAGAGTTGGTAAAGTATATTTATCCCTACACGGTTCATCTCGAGAGGAAATCATCGAAACAAAATTAACATGAATAGGTCTCTAGAGGGGAGTGTAGGTTGAGAGTGATCTAGGAATTGGGACTGGGTGTGAAAAATTCCTGGCTAAACCTACAGGTAAGTTTGAATGTGGGGACTATGTACAGATACTGGGATCCTGACCAAAGCTGCGGTTCAGCGGGTATGACCTCAGCTTCTGTCACAGGGAGGAGGGGTCAGTGGGATAGGAGGCTTAATGTGTACAAGGCAGAGCTTTAAACAGTGTGGATTGAGATACCACATGGAGAGGATTTTGAATCCTCAGATAATGAATTTGCAGAGCCCACACAACATTTTTATTTATTTATTTATTTGAAAAGCTTTATATAGCGCTGGCTACACCAGGAGGTATCAGAGCACTTTACATGAGATAGGACATTGTTTCAGAACATTGTTACATAGTTACAGTTGAAATTACCAGTATATGCTTAGGAGAAAAACGTGAGCTTACACAATAATATAAGATATTAGCGCGTAGCATGTCTTCCTAAGGAAAAAGAGAGAAAATCTTCCTCAAATGCTGTAGCTAATGTAGACAGGGCTATGTGAATTGCATTAGTCATTTTGAGGTCATTCATTGGAAATCCCATTAGTTTTTACTTTAATGAGAAGGGCAAGGAGTATGCCAAGAATGTGTTGAAAGAAGGAACTAGCAAACTCAAATTTTTCATTTGCTGTGTCGAATATTTCTGTCATTTTGAGACTGTTCAGTCTAACCCACACTTGCAGGAAGTCAGGGAAGCCATAGGTCATTGGTCAATTTGTGATTAAGTTGGAAGATATTACACATGGTAAGCTTAGAAGAAAAATCCAAGGCCAGACATTTAAATAGGATTGGTCAGAAGAAGGAACATACATAAAGCAATAATAGTGACACGCCACAGCCCTGGAAAAGACATACAAAGCCAAGAGATGGTGCAACCTGAAAGGAAACAGAGGCAAGACCTATGTCTGTTCCAAAAGAAACGACATCTTAGACCTTTAAGCCTTGGGTGGTCTTCCCTCAAACTTTTAGCTTTGCTCTTCTATTGTTGCCGATTTTGTTTTTGTTGGCCTTAGGACTCTGCACACTTTACCACGCTAACCAGTGCTAAACGTGCTTGTGTTCTCTCCTTTAAATTGGCACATTTAATTTCTTTGTAAGTCCTTAGCAAAGTGTTGCTACATGTACCAAGGCCTGTAAATTAAAAGCTATCAGTGGATCTGCAGCACTGATTGTGGCACCTATTTAAGTAGCCCTTTAAACACGTCTCAGGTCTGCCATTGAAACCGGTATATGCAGTTTTAAACTGCCATCCCGACCTGGCAAAATCAACCTTTTGCATGGCCTAAACCTTCCTGTTTGATACACACAAGTCACCCCTGGGGTAGGTCCTAAACAGCCCATAGGGCAGGATGCAGTGTATTTAAAAAGTTGACATGTATTTTTTCCCTTCACATATCCTGATAGTGAAAGACTCTCAAATGTGTTTTTCCCTACTGCAAGGCCTGCCTCTCCCATAGGATAACATCAATTTAACTTATTACATTTAATAACTGCTAATTTTTAGTTTGGCACAGGTAGGAATGTTGAGTTCGGTGTCTAAAGAATTGTAATTCTAAACACTCTTAGAAGGCAAAGTTGGATTTTAAGACACAATTGTGAAAAATACCAATTTTAGAAAGTTGGCATTTTCTTGTCCCAACCATTTGGTGCCTGCCTCATGTATCCTGTGTCATATGACTAGGTGTAGCTGTCAGTTGGTCATTTTGTATTGCTTGCAGACAGTGCGACAAAGAGGGAATAGGTGTTGGCAGGATAGGCCGTCTCTGAGTTTATGAGGGATTATCACCTACCACACTTGCTCATTACAAAGGCTTTGCCTGAGTATACTCACAAAAGGACTTTTATGACCCCAGACAAGCTGGGGCCAGCGCAGGGAGCAAGAAACTCCAAACACCTGTGGGGGTGAAAATCTCTAGAACCATCTCCTACTTCAAAGTGGGCACCAGGTATAAATAATTGATACTCAGATCAAACTGTCCAGTACACCTCTGGACCTGTGGAAGACTCTGACGGACTGCTGTGCTGCTCTGCAAGAAGGACTGCTACTCTGCTGCCCTGCTACCTTATCACCTGAGTGAAAAGGACTGAACCTGCTTCTTTATCGCAGGACCACCATAGTGACTCCAATGGCTAGTTGGCTGGCCTCCTGATGAGAGCTTCAAGGACAGAAAAGGCTTTAACCACATTGAGTGCGGGGACTCAGTCTGCTCTGAGTCTTGCCCCTGAATGGTGCTACCCCATCCCTGGACCCTTGGAAGTGGGCCTGAAGGTGCTCTGGGCAGAACTGATGCTGCGCAATGCTTTTCCATGCAGCTCCACTTCAAAACCGTTGCAGCACTACACATCCCTGAGGCTGGACTTCACATCACAGCCTGCAGTCTCCCCGTAACTGACTGTTTGTGACACATCTTTGATGCAGGCCTTCGCATCGCAAGCCCCTCATTGATGATATCCTCATCAATGATGCAGGACTCCACATCGCCACCCCGCAGCTTCTTCGCAACCACCGGTGTGCAGTGCATCTTCAACACAGGACTTTGCATCGCAAGCCCTTTGTTGGTGGCATCTTCGACCACAACACAGGACTCCCCATCACAACCCTGCAGCTCCTTGGAACTGAAACTGCATGAAGCATCCTCGACGTGAGATCTTGCAATGCTGTGTGATACGGATTTAAAGTAATTTTTTCAGCAGGCCTAACTTGGTCTCTGTATCCAGTCCGTGTACCCTCGTGGTCAGCTTGAACTTGCAACATTGTCCCAGTCTGACACAACCAGATAATCACAGTTGCTTCTTTATTCTCCTAGGCACTATTTTAACTCAAATCTTTAAAATTACATAGCTCCAGCTCTATTGATTCGTTTTTTTTGTTTTTATTTTCAAATAATTTATTAAATCTCACTGTATTTGTCCAAAATGGTGTGGGATTTTCCTTGTGTTTGAAGTACAGGTACATTTGGGGGTTGCTTTAGTTTCACTCTAACAGAGAATGTGGTTGCTGCCTGAGTGGGGGTTCACCCCCCCCCCTCAACCAGTAACCCATTTTCCAACATTGGTGTTCAGCAATGGAATGATGACTTGTGTATGTGTATGTGCAGTGCCATACATTGATTTTGTGTTACACTAAAAATCCCAGATATAACATATGAAACCAATTCAGTTTTGTTTTAATTATCCTTGATTGGCTGTGGCCAAATTTGCAGAAATGGAATTTGGGCTCATCAACCTAGAGAGCTACACTCGGGTTGAGCTCAAGCATTTCTGTAAGGAAAGGGGACATCCAAATAAGATTGCACCAAGAAATCGGAGCTTCAGAAAGCTCTGTGGGCCAGGGCTCAGGCCCAACGGTTGCTGACAGCAACAGAGGATGGGAATACAGAGGATGACATTGAAGAGTAAGAGCAGGGCCGGGAATCCTGCCCTGAAATGCAGCATGCAGGGGAGGGACATAACTTGTCTCCCTAGTTGGAACTCCCTGCCAGAGCGGAGAGCAGGGTATCATCACAAGGCCTGTTCTCAGAGGAGCTGGCGGACAGGAAGCCTAAAAAGGAGTTTAGACTGCAGATGTCCAAAATTAAAATGGAGCAGGAGTCACCTCTGGAGGAGAAGAGAATGGTCCTTGAGCTAATTCTCAGAGAGCTGGACATTTGAGCTCAATAAGCAGAATCCAGCAACAATGGTGGCAGCATACCTGCAGTGTCTGAAGGGGACACGAAGATTCACATACCCAAAGATCTAGGGGGCAGATTTATCATTCTTTCACGTAGCGCAACACAGCAAGATAACTTTCTGCACTGCAAATGCAGGAATTCACCATATCTATTAAGATATGATGCATTCATGTGTTCTGCCAGCGCTGGTCCACAACCATCAGCCTAGCACCAACTCAGGCAGCCTTGCGCAATGGAGGAAGGGTGCCTGTATCACAGGCAGGACTGTTTTGTGTACAAAACCAATTCTTAGAGGCATATTATTTGTCTAAGTGTGCTGCAGAGTATCCAGAAACGGATCTGGGTGAGATCACCAGAAAGGTGGTCAGTGGTCCCAGGAGAAGAAAGAGGGGGGAGAAAAACATAAAAATAAGGAGTTCTCTAAAGACCCCAAAATAATTCCCAAGGGAACAACAGTAATCAGTCCAAACCTGAACAGAAGAAAAAGGGGTTCTTTGACAAGCAAACAGGGAGGTTTGTCCCGCAGTGTACTGAGTGCTACAAGTATGGGCACTCCAAGGAGACACCAATTTTTACAATCCCTGTGCTGCAAGAGAGACACTACTCAAAAATGAGATTTGTGAAGTCACACAAGAACAACTTGTGTGGCCCTGAGTGGCTTCATAAATCTCAAGTAAAGCAACACAGCACAAATTGCTGCACTGCTTTACTCTGCACCAAGGAGGCATAGATTTTGATGCATTCCCAGATTTAACAGACAGAAGGGGTAACAAGGAGAAATATGTTTATTTTTCTTTGTTGTTTCCTCTTTCTATGTGTGCTTCACCATCCAACACATATAAAAAGAGGAACATGCCTCAGGGGATTGTTTTCATAGAGGAAGATGCTTCTTCCTGCATAAAAATAATCAATGTTACAACTCAGAAACCCTTGTACCATGGTGCAAGAGTGCCTGGTTTGGTGCTTGGCAGCCAAAACGGCACCAGCACAGGGGAAAAGGCTGGAATGCACCATATTCTTTTAAATACAGTGCATTTCTGCCCTTTCCCTGTCATGCAGTGCAATCGCTTCACTCAAGGTCACTTGTTGTGCTGCACTGTGTGACAAACTCATAAATATGCCCTCAAATGCCTCAAGAGGGCACAGACCCTCACCGGTGGGTGGACATCTGGGTTGGGGAGGAGGTGGTTCCAGTTAGAATTGGGAAGATGGCAAAGGTTACAGTAGTGTCCCTAAGGGAAAGAGAGATGGTGCAAAAAGCCCATAGCCCTTCCAATATTTCTAAGTATTGGCATTGGGTCACAAACAACGGCACAGGGTGGAGGCTCTGAGAGACACAGGAGCCAGCATGACTACTGTGAGGTGTCATTTAATGCCTTCAGAGCAAGTCCTCCCTAATTCTTTCAACCAGGTCATAGTCCCAGACATCTGTAAGACTCACTATCCAGTGGCTCTGGTTACCTTTGAGTTGGTGGCGGGTCTCAGGCTCTATAAAAATAGCTGTGAGCATTGCATGCCTGTCAATTGTCTATTAGGCAACAACCTAGAGTACCTCGGCTGAAAGGAAGTGGAGGTCAGGTCACACCTGGAGATGTCAGGCTTGCCTGAGTGGGTCAGTGTGACCACACAGTCCATGGCTGCCCTAGAAGGGAGTCATTGGTGCCTGGAAAAATGTCCCAGAAAGAGGCAAAGAAGAGGAAGGGCAAGGGCCATAGGAAACTACCCCTGAAGTTCCCACAATCCAGGTTGACCGGTACCTGAGGAATCCTCTCCTGATCCTACCTGGGAGGGCATTGCTGCCCTGGGAGACTTGCCTGAGCTTGATGGATGAGAGGCTGAGGGTGGGCCTTCCAGGGAGAGGTTCTGCAAAGTGCAAAAAGAGTCCCCAACTCTTGACTTGAACCAGCAAGATGAGGCCCAGGTGGCAGTAAGTGATACCTCTGGACATCACCTTATCGATTGGGAGAATAACCTCCTATCCAGTGAGCCTGAGGTTCATTGACCTGGGGCAGCCCATGTGCTGGTGGTCCCCCAGTGTTACAGGGCCTTCCTGCTAGGGTTGGCTCATGATAAACACCTGGCAGAACATCTGGTGCAGGGCAAGCCCTTTGACTTGTCCCTCACTTCTATTGGCCACGGATGAAGACAGCCTCAGACACATGCTAAAGGTGCTGCCCAACCTGCCAGGTCAGCGGGAAAGCAGGGAAAAAATGAAGGCTCCCCTGGTTCCTTGCCTATTGTTGGGACTCCCTTAGAGAAGGTTAGCATTAACATTGTTGGTCCCTTGGACCTCAAGAAACCCTTACCCAATAGGTTTATCATGATCTATGATGAAGCATGTCACCAATTAGTGGTGAGTGAGGGTCCTTTTAAAAAGAGAAAGACTTGTCTTTCCTTTTTTGATTGCACAAGGGCAGAGGCTGCCCTTTTGTGGGTGTTTTCCTTAAATCTGGTTCGCCTATGGGAGAAAAACATAAACACACTTATAAATAATTCTTTTTTTTTTTTCTTCATTTTTTCACTAAGCCACACCTGAGTTGTTTATGAAATTGGCTTACACCCATTTGGCACATTGATTTTACTTGTAAGTCCCTAGTGAAGCAGTACTACACATACTGTAAATATAAAGCTATTAGTAGGCCTGCAGCACTGACTATGCCACCCATTTTAGTTGTCCTTCAAACATGTCTCAGGCCTACCAATGCAGTCTGTATGTACAGGTTTAACCTGTCATTTTGACCTGGCAAAAGAACAAAACTTTTGCCAGGCTTAAATCTTCCTTTTTGATACACATAAGTCACCCCTAGGGTAGGGTTTGCTCTAAAACGCTTGTACAGCAGGGTGCAGTGCATTTAAAAAGTTGGGCATGTGCTTTTTACATGTACATGTCAAAGTGATGAAAAAGTTTCAAATTCGTTTTTCACTACTGTAAGACCTGCCTCTCCCATAGGATAACATTGAGTTGGCTTATTACATTTAATAAGTGACGACTTTCAATTGGGCACAGGTATGAAGGTCAAGTTTGGTGTCTAAAGAATTGTCATTTTAAACACTCTTTGATGGTAAAGTTGGTTTTTAAGTCACATTTCTGAAAATGCCGCTTTAGGTAAGTTTACGAAAACAATGGTAATCCCATACATTTAGAGAACTTGGGATATTACGATATGTTAACACAAAAAATGGTTCACAGGGAAATGAATCTCTTTCGGAGTTTCACAATCTGGGAAACAAAAATTGCATATGCAAATGTTTTAATAGGCAATTACTGCACACAGGTTCAGAGACACATATTTTCATAGCAAAAAAAACATTTTATTGCTCAAAATATCCTTGACATATATGCTGTAATACACTAAGACTAATGATCATGCTTTACAGTGAAAGGAGGGTGCAGTGAGTTGTGATGGAAGGAGTAGAAAACAGTGCATCACTATTAAAAAGCCAAATGACTCCTTTGTTGGTTGATTTTACCAATAAAGGAGTCTATATAAGTCTGGTTGTCAACGACGTTTCGACCTCCATCATTCTGAGGCCATCATCAGGACTGAGCAAGAGCGCTAGGAGTCTAAAGAAATGTATAGAAACAAGGTATTTAAGAATATAGAGCAGACCCTGCATAGTATTTACATTATGTATGGACCTATTAGGGAGGGATAAGGCCAAGTTGGCGCGGGGAAAAAAAGGAGAGAAGGTGTCTCAGGATGAATGTATAGGTAAGGGAGTAATTCCCTTATTTGGAAATGTTGCCCTCACACACCTGTGAAGGTGTCATGCTTCATCATTGGGTGTTTTTGCTCCTCGTGGGGTCGGTGTTGTAATACCCCAAGGGCCCTGCAAAAGGGCTCTTTGTTGGAGATATTTTAAAGTAAAAAAAACATCGTAATGGTGAGTGTAAGTGTGTGGCGCTAGTGTGAAAGTGGGATAAAATTACCACAATGGTGCCCAATAAAAGTGGGTTTTTATTCTTGGGTCCACCGAATAGAGTAAAAACAGAAGCTAAACTCCTAATTTCCACCAATGAGGAAATTCAGGGGCCTATTTACAAGCCCCTATGGCCACTGGCACATCACTTTTAACAACATTCCTGTGGTGATAGGGGCTTCGCCTTATTTACCAGGCAGCGGGAAGTCACTTAACATGGTGTAATGCTGCCTTGTAAATAAGGCCTCCTTTCACACTATGCTTAGTGTGAAAGGCATAGTGTGAAAGGGAAGGGCAATGGGAGTTGCTGTGGGCTTTTCACAGTAACACCCATTGATTCTGATGCTGCCTCCTATTTACAAGGGAGACGTGAATTGGAGGCAGCGCCAGAATGAAGACCAGGGCAAACCTGGTCTTACCCGATTGTGCAACAAATGTAAAGACATTGTATGCCTTTTCCACGCATTTTTTACGACGAACATGCTTTTACAACACATGCCATTACCACGCATTTTTTTTATGTATAAAAACAATGCATTTGTTCCCTCAACTTACTTTAAATCCGTGGTAAAGGCATGCGCTGTAAAGGCATACATGTGGTAATAACAAGGTATTTGTTGTGGGGGCAAGGGAGGGTGGGCCGCGCTCCAGCTGGAGGAGGGACAGCCTCGTGAGAGCATGCTCCGTCATTCAATGTCTTGGGAGGCGTCCATCTTGTGGCCAGGCGTCGCTCAACAGGTCAATCCCAGCTCCCCAAAAAGATTTAATCAAGCGTAAAGGACCCACCGTGTGGGGTGGGTGGAGGGGGAGCCTTGTCCCAGCTCGCTGCTTTCTCCGGTATGTGGGGGCAGCTGAGCCGATCTTCACCTCAATCATTTACAGCACTAGGCGGCGGCCATCATAATGCCAGGCGGTGCTAGTCGTGCCGATCTTTGTTCCATTTGAATACGTTAAGGCTCAGGGCTCTACTGTGAAGGGCAGATGGGAGCGCCGGGACACTCTGCCCGAGTAGCCGCGCGCTATATAAATCACCAATTAACATAACATAACATAACAAGAGGGGAGCCTTGCCCCAGCTAGCTGCGCGATCCGGATTGTGTGGGGGGTAGCCTTGCCAATCTTCACAAGGTCGATTCACTGTCCTGGGCGGCGGCCATCTTAGGGCCAGGCGTCACCAGTCGGGTAGGTCCCAGCTCCAGACAATGCTTGAAGTTCAGATTGGAGGTCCAATCGAATAGAGCAGATGGGGAGGAGGGGGGGGGAGCCATGCCCCAGCCTGCTGCGCAGTCCGAGATGAGGGGGGCAGCCGAGCCGATCTACACCCTCTATTCGATGGAATCTCACATGGCTCGAATGCCTTCGTGATCAGCTTCCCTCCTAACCTCTCTCCGAAAGCGAGAAGAAACCACAAACACAATCTAATCAGACAACACCCAGAAACGCTATTTGAAGACACATACCATTGCTCCTCTAAAGGACAGATTAAGATGGATCTCATCTTCCATACAGATAGACCTGAAAGCTGGAACACCGCACTGAGAATGCAACTTCACATATCTAAAACAACAGCTGTAAACTGACGACCTCCCTCCCCAACCAAACCTCTAGTAAAGGGAACACATCAGTGACCATCTACTAAAATGGCACAGTTTTGATACAGGCCAATAACGAGAACTTAGAGGCCTTCGACTCCCTCTTCCCTACTCTTTTCCTTAACCACCTTCACTCGCTCCATCCCACTCCACCCCAGCCCCCCCGCGATACAAATAGCTACTTCCTCTCCCCGGATGAGATCCCCCAGCCTCCCCCTCAGAAGCTCCCCCATTCCTCTGTCCCCACGAACCGTGACCCTCAGCCCCCCAAGGTTGAGCAGTCCCCTCAGCCACCTATACCCTATCCTCCTCAACTTCACTCCATCATCCCAGGGGCTCAGATCACTGACCCCCGTCAATCTGGCGGTGTTAATCCAGCCCCACCATCCCATCAATTCTATCCACTTCAACTACATACCTCTGTCACCAGGGCTCGGTCTACTGACCCCCTCAGCACTCAAGCAGAATCATGGAGGGAGAGCCCTTGACCTAACCCTTCCCAAAACTACACACCACCAGCCCTGGATAATATGGCGCACCGGCTGGCCCTACTAGAAAGTCAGTTAGAAATTATACCCAGTGGTTTAGAGGAAATCCTTTCTAATCTAGACAAGGCTCGAAAGCCCCAAGTGATCCGACCGCCAAGGCCCCCTAGAACCGACATGGGGATCCCACCTCAATCTCCCACTAGAATCAAAGCCCCCACGACGGGAGCATAGCCTCCCACCAATAAAGATGTAGAGATCCAAGCAAAAAGACCTCTCATATCTATAGCAGCACTGTCTAATGAAGAAGCTATGGTCCTAGCCTCCACCAATGTCTCTCCCCCTCCAATTGCCAATAACGTCAACATTCAAGTGATCACGGGCTTCGGAAGAGACTTCCCGCACGTGAAGAACACTAGACCCGGCCCTCCCTGACCTTCATACCGAGGGCCCCCTTAGGAAAGCATACGATCAAAAACAATATCTCTACCAACTGCATGCTCATTAACTGTAGATCAACCCCCAAGCATGCTACGGAACTTGCTGAAGCCATCCTCTCGCAGAACTTAGACATTGCGTTCATCACGGAGACATGGCTAGACGAGTCCTCCCCACCCTGCTTAGACATGCTGGTGCCCCCAAGGTTCAACATCATCAATAAAGACAGAAAAGACCAACGTGGAGGAGGGGTTGCCATCATCCATAAAGATGACATTGACATCACTGTAATGGACCCATGCGATTATAGCTCCTTTGAGTGCTTATTTGTCACCATCAAGAATAAGGACAACAGACCGTTAGTCGTTCACCTTCTCTACCACCCACCCATCAACACCACTACTTTTGGTGAACACCTTGTCGACCTGATTGCCCAATACGCACTCAAAGACACTATCCACATAATTCTCGGTCATCTCAACCTACGGTGGAACGAGACCAACAACTCACTAATTCAATCGCTCAATACTCTCCTCTGTGACAACAACCTTCTCCAACATTGCTCTGAAAAAACTCACTACAAAGGAGCGAACTTGGATGCCATTATTGCCCACCAATACACAATCAAGATCGACAACACCCAGCCAGTAGACTGGTCGGATCACCGCATGATCTTATTCCACATCAACCATAGAGTCTTATCCCTGCCTCCTATGCAAGACCCCCCAGATGGTCCAGAAATCTCTCCCAGATTCCCCTAACGTCATGGAAGATAGGTTAAAGCTGCTCCTACCCAGTGACAAAGCTCTATCCACAACCAACCTCACCTGGCTCTATAACACGGATATGGTAGCCCTTCTTGACCAACTTGCTCCGTTGAAACAAAGAAAAAACCGAGCCATTCTGTCCAGATCTTGGTTCGACTCTGACACTAATGAAGACAGGAGACAACTAAAAGCTGCAGAAAGACGATGGAGGAGCGTGCCGACTATCTTCCACCGAGACAAACTCAGATCTATCTGGAAGAAATACAACAATCATATAAAGGAAAAAAAAGCCATGTATTTCCGCTCTGCTCTGGATAGCGCAAAAAACAGACTTAAGGAGCTCTTCAGTATTATCAGACAGCAAACTTCCAAACCAGATTCCTCTCTGGGGCAGGCCTCCAAAGAAAGTTGCGACAAATTCGCCAACTTCTTCAACGATGAGATCTCTAAGATCGAGAGCTCCCTGGTTACTAACGGTTCTCCCCCTCCCTATAGCAGCATGAGGGGGTGCTTGGTAGCGCTCCCCCACCCACTACTAAATCCTGGTCAGTCTTCCAGCCATACTAGAAGAGGAGATAGTCAAACTTATCTCCACTTCTAAACCTTCAGCTCACACCCTAGACCCCCTTCCTGCTCAACTTACCAACTTACAAAAAAACTGAAACTCTCCCTAGCCCCACTATGATGCAGGATTATTAACAGCTCCCTAAAAACTGGAATCGTCCCAGACTGCCTGAAAGTAGGACAAGTCACTCCATTGCTAAAAAAACCAGGCCTGGACAAAAATGACTTAAACAACTTCAGACCCGTCTTTAACCTCCCTCTCCTTTCCAAGGAGTGCCCCAAGGCGAAGTGCTCTCCCCTCAACTCTTCAACATTTACATGGAACCCCTCTCCACTTTGCTCAGAAAAGCTAACATCCCCTTCCACCTATATGCGGATGATACCCAAATCTACCTGGAAACCTCCTCTGCCAATGACATTCACAGACTCAATTAAACATTAAAGGAAGTGTAACGCTGGCTGTCAAGCAACCACCTAAAGTTGAATCAGGACAAAACTGAACTACTACTCATCTCGAACAAAGAGAACCCACAAAGGATTGAGTGGCTAAAAGACATTGATGCGCTCAATGGGAACCTCGCCCTAGCTGACTCCGTCAAATCACTAGGAATCACACTCGACTCTAAACTTGACCTGACTAAACACATCAAGATCGCGGCAAAGAGCACCTTCCTCAACTTGAAGTTATTAAGCAAAATGAAACCTTTCATTCCATCCAATGACCTCAAACAAGCCACTCAAGCATTGGTGCTGTCAAGACTTGACTATGGAAATGCAATCCTCTCTGGAATAGCCAAACACATCTTGCTCCGCTAAAAACAACCCTCAACGCGGCTGCCAGAATGGTCACTGGAATAAAGAAATTCGACCACAGTTCTCCAGCACTAAAAGATCTCAAGTGGTTACCAATAGAAATGAGGGGGAACTTTAGAACAGCCTGCCTCACCCACAAAGCACTTAACACAGGCAAACCCGAATATCTGGCGTCCAAACTTAAAAGCAGGTCAGAACAGGAACATCAGAAGCTCTAACACCCTTCTTCTGAATCCGCTTAAAGCTCGAAAACAAAAAACCGCAGACAGATCCTGTTCCGAAAACGCACCCAAAATATGGAACTCTATCCCCCCTCACATCAGAACTATCCCTTCCCTAAATTCAAAAGTCAGCTAAAAATCCTGTTCCTCGACCGCTACTTATCTAACAGATAGGAACAGTTCAGAGTGTCCAAAACGACTTTTCTCCCCTCCCGGAGGCGGAATACCAAAACCTTGTAATGATTCATTCCGCTTTCTCCTTATCCTGAATGTCTTGCTCTACTGTATTGTTTCTGCTTTCTTTTGCAGTGCTCTGTAATTATGTGAAGCACTCCGATACCTTCCGGTCAGGCTAGCGCTATATAAAACTTACTAAATAAATAAAAATAAATAAATATTTGAAGGCATGTTGCTCGGATCTGGCCATATAATAGCAGGTTTGAGATACTTAGCAAGGTCTACCCTGTTTGTACTGAAGGGCTAAGAATGTGTCTCCGGGGTAAAAGTCTGTGAAAGTGTTAGGGCCTAGTCACAGTGCTTTAGCCACATTGCCTTTGTCTAGAAGAGGAGGTATTTGTGGGTTGTTGGCCAAGGAGACAGATGCAGCATATAGGACACTGAAGCCTGCTCTGTTACACAAGCCCATTGCAATGTTCACTAGTGTTAATTTTATTTCTAGGTCGCTTGTATGGTTGGTACACTGCAACTTGAAAGGGGAGAGGGGACCCTCTGTCTCCTTCAGCCACTATATGGGGCTGGAATGGGGTCGGGTTTAGCCAGTGATGAAGAAACTGTGCTTGAGAGCAGTAGGCTTAAAGTGGCATGTCTGGCGCTCCCGATCCTCCCTGATGTAGTGGGAGTGTGAGACGCTCCCACAAGATTCGGGCCTCTTTGCCAGCCCAGATAAGAAAAGTCATGAGGGAGCGCAGTGGTCTAAAAAATACTTGGCTGAATGGGAGGGGAGATTGACAAATATGTATAATAGTTTAGGTAGGATGATCATTTTCACCACCGCTATTCTGCCTGCTGATGAGAGTGGCAGTTTAGACCAGGTAGCCACCCTCTCCTCCAACCATGTCTCAGCGTGTCCATAGTTCATATTCCATAGTTCTTGTGTCACAGCTCAGCCAGATCACCAGGTATTTAACTGGACCGCAGGCCCATTCAATGGGATAGTCCAGCTCAAAAGGATGCATGTGATCAGTTAGGGGGATTAGCGTTCAGTTGGACCAGTTGATCTGGATTCCTGACAAGCTCCCAACATTTGGTGATTTCTAGGAGCGCAGGGTTTGAATTCTCCTTAGGTTTGTGTAGTAAAGTGTAATAACATCAGCATATAGTGAGATGATCAGCACTCTGGATGTGAATCCCAGACGTCTAGCCGTGTGGTGTTGTCTGAGGCATGCCTCGAGCGGTTCCATCCTATGGCAAAGAGAAGGGGCGATAGAGGACAACCCTGCCTCGTACTTCGAGCGATATAGAAGGGGGTTTTGAGCGAACCGTTAACACACAATCGGGCCGCAGGTTTGGAGTAGAGCAGTTTAACTTGTTGCAAATAAAGTGGGCTGAACCCCATTCTAGCCAACATGGTGAAGAGGTAAGGCCATTCTAAGGAATCAAATGGTTTTGTGGCATCTAAAAAGGGCCGCCAATGCGGGTGTCTGGGGGCCAGGTAGTGTAAGACCGCAAATAATGTGTGCAAATTGTGTGCAGTTGATCGCCCGGGGGATAAAGCCTGATTGGTCGGTCTGGCGATGAGGGGAAGAAGTGGCTGTAGCCTATTTGCGAGTAGATTTGCATAGATATTGTTGTCTATATTAATAAGCAAGAGTGGGCAGTATCTATCCTGGAGGTTTGATGCCTTCCCAGGTTTGAGCAATGTTAATATTACTGCTCCCTGCATGGGGAGGGGGTGCCCGCTTGTCTCTACTCCTGGTATACAGCCAAGAGGTGGGGTGCTAGTATAGATGCATAGCATTTATAAAGAAAAGAGGTTGTCAAGCCATCTAGCCAGGGGGCCTTGTAACTTGGTAGGCTACAGTAGTGATGCCTTGAATACGGTCTGTAGGGTGAAGTGATGTGTTAATTCTGAGATGGTTCTGGTCCGCAGGTGATGCGTCGGGAAAAAATGCCACCCAGGTATGATGTATGGAAATCCGGGATGCGTCAGCGATCAATGCTGAGGCTTCTTCAGCCGCGATCCCCGGATGCATCGATTCATGCAGCAGCACAGGCACTGCATCAGTTTGGGCAATGGCACAGCGATGCGTGGAGATTCTTCTCGCACATCGGTGCTGCGTCAGCAAAACATCCGCAAGAAGATCGATGCATCGATTTTCTTGTAGTTGTGTTGCTGTTCCAGCTCCCAACAGCAGGAGCACCTCCAGAAGCCCGTCACAGGCACCTCCTGGCAGGTCATAACTCCATGCACAGAAGTTCAGGGGAACTGGGAGTGAAGTATTTGTGTCCCTGAGACTTCAGAACAGGAGGCAAGCTCTACTCGAGCCCTTGGAGATCTTCCTCAAACAGGGGCACACAGCAAAGTCCTTGTCCTTTCCTTGGCAAAAACAGCTACTTCAGGCTAACACTGACAGCACACAGCAAAGGGGCAGTACTCCTCCTCCAGTTTCTCTAACACTTCTCCTTGGTAAAGGTTCCTCTTGATTCCAGAAGTAGTCTAAAGTTCTGGGGTTTTAGGTCTTATACTTTTACCCCAAATGTCTTTGTTCTCTTTATGCAAGGGTCTCTGAGCCCAGTCCAAACCAGTTCTGTCCTCACTGGTGCAGTATGACCACAGGGGGTAGAGACAGCATTGTACAAGGGAGAAAGGCCATATTCAGGTGCAAATAAATCTCTTCCCACTACCATAAATGCAGCCAAGCCCCATTCAGCTCAGCTCTTAGTCATCCAGGAAGGGCCAGGCACACCCCACAAGTGGCTGTCTACAGTGAATGCACATCCCCAGCCCTTTTCACTCCAAAACCAGACGGTCAATACACAAACAGGCAAAAGCGCACATAATGGTTAAACAAGAAAATGCCTACCTTCTAAAAGACACAATTTAAAAACCATCTTTAGAACTTTAGTAAAAGATGTGTTATTAAATTCTGAGTTCAGAGAGCATAAACTGTATTTCTCTATCTTGTCCCAATGGGAAGTTATACTTGTAAGATGTTACAAAGCATTTCCCATTCTATCATATAGATCAAGATAGCCTTCAATAGTGAAAAATAAAATTGGCAGTATTTTACTATCAGGACATCTCACATACAACAGCACATGTCCTACTTTTCACATACACTGCACCCTGCCAAGGCCCAGGCCCAGGCACCCTTAGGCCTACCATAGGGGTGCCTTACATTTAAGAAAAGGGAAGATTAGGGCCTGCAAGTGGGTGTGCTTGCCAAGTTGATGTGGCAGTTCAAAACTGTGCATAGATACTGCAGTGGCAGGTCTGAGATACTTTTTTAGGGCTACTCTTGTGGGTGGCACAATCAGTGCTACGGGCCCACTAGTAGCATTTGATTTACAGGCCCTGGCACACTTCAGTCCACTGTACTAGGGACTTAGCAGTAAATCAAATATGCCAATCAGGGAGAACCAATTGTAACAACAATTTATACAGGGAGCACTTGCACTTTGACACTGATCAGCAGTGGCAAAGTGCCCAGAACATCTAAGCCAGCACAAACGAAATCCAGCACAGCAACAAAAATACTGGATGTAGAGGCAAAAAGTCAGGGGAAACCACGCCAAAGATGTCAATTCTAACACTTCCCAAATAATAGAGGGGGAGGGTTCTGATCCATTATTGAGTGTGTGGTATTCTATTACGTCCCTACGTATTTTTTACTGAAGGCAGCGTCTAGTAGAAGTGTGAGGTGTTAGGCACCAGCTAAATTCACATCGAGGGACGTTGCGATTGACAATCTGAGTAGGCAAGGGGCATGATCAGACAGCGTTCTCAGTAGGTGTCTGGTGTCAGGTGGCCAAGTTACTATGTATTTAGATACCAGCCAGAAGTTGAGTCTGGACCAAGTGTTACAGGTGTCCTCCCTCTCTCCCTGGTGCCACTGTCTCTCCATGTCTACTAGTTCGTTTTCTACAACAATTGCATTCAGAATCAAACTCGCCTTTGAAAGCAGTTTGCAAGATGATCCAAACTTATCAAGGGTGTCGTCAAGTATTGAGTTGAAGTTACCTCCCCATATAATAGTGTTACAGTCAAGTGATGTAATGTTGACCCAGATAGTACTAAAGAAATTCAGATAATCTGTGTTGGGTCTATAAACTGCTATCATGGTGGTTTTAGTATTTCCCAGTGTGCCTCTAAGAACGATGAGCTGGGTCTGTCTGTGAATATGATGTGGTCCATTTGAGCCTCCGGTGTATTAATATATGGCATAGTTAGAGTATACCGATGAATGAATGTCTCCCCAGCATCTGTGGTGTAGTTTAGTGGATGATTTGCTGCCAAGGTGTGTCTCTTGGAGGAAGCAGACATTGATATTATGTCTGAGCAGATATGACTGGATGATGCGTGTTTTTCTATGGACAATAAGACCTTGGATGTTCTAGGTGAGGAAAGTTTACATCGTCATTAGATTTGGAGATGTGTACAGCGTGTAAGCTTGAGCGGGACTGGCTTCCTTGGATGTTTGTTATTCCTGATGACTCAGTATAGTTGGGTTAAATAGTGCTGTCGAGGTGCGATCTGTGGGATTTCCGCATCCCTATACACCCAGTCCGGTGTAAGAAATCGATGTTCCTTATCTTCCCGCCCCAACAAAACTGGAACAACTTCCTGGACGCACCCCTTACCCACACCAACCACCCAATTAGGTTGTGTATGAAACCCCACCCTACTTCTAATGACCATTAAAGCACGCAAAAGAAGAGATAAGAAAAGGCTGAGCTCTCCCAGGGGGCATGAGAGTGCGGGCGAACTTCCCTGCCATGCGTCGGGTGGCCGAGTAGTGAAGACAAAATTAAAGTGCAGAGGACAGACCAAGTCATATTGTTAAGTCTGATGGCGGCACTAGTGTGCTTGCGCATCTGGATCAGTTCCTGGTTATACATAGGTAGGAGTACATCGCCTATCCAGCCATTTCAGCAACCTGGATCTCTGCTTAAATGAGAAATTTTATGTACATCAGCACTCAAACAACAGTCACCATATGATGTTTCCACCCCAGAAATCAAAAGTCAGGAGCCAAATGTTACAATGGCGCTTGTATTGAATTTGGACAGCAGCCAAAGCATGTTTCGTCACACAAGTGACTTCTTTAAGGCTACTTGTTCGGTCAAGTAGTCCTGGTATCATGGAGCAATGCATCAAGCATTATAAAGTATCGATAAGTATAAGTAATAATCAAGTTGAGTATCCAAAAATCCCATGAGATATTTAGTTGTCCCAAAGGTTGTGTTCTTACTATCAGAGTCAGGTTCAAAGTAGTCAAAAGCCAATAGAAGCTAGGTCCATAACATGATTCCTATGTGGCCAATGGTACAATGCACTATGATTCATCAACCAAATCGAACAATTTCATGGAGAAGCAGAGTTGCGTTCTTCCGTCACCAGTAGTGCAACATCCACTGAGTTTGTGGAACACCCTGAAAAGTCCCCTCCATCCTACGTCCCAAGTCTCTTTTAAAATGTCGAACACTGGAAGTCGCTATGGATAAGATGACCAGGAAGTCTACGTTTTTTCAAGGGAAGGATCTCTGCTTGCAGTGTTGGTAAATTAAGAAATCAATCATTGTCACTAATGCTGGAGTCTGCGGGGCTGCGTTTCGAGTGCTTAGGGGAGCGTCTCTGCCTGCTAATGTGCTTGGCAAACTTTGTAGCCGATCTGACATCAGTGTAGTAGTGTGGGTGGACTTTGTGGGTGACTTTTAGTTTACCTGGAGTCAGCAGGGGTTCGCAGTCCCGGTTTGCTGTAGGAGGCACTTGACTGGAGCAAAGTCACGCCAGTCCGCCTGTACCGTGGGTGAGAAATCCGGGTAAAAAGAAATGTTATTACTTTGGTGATTTATGGTGTCCCTTCCGCTGGCTACACATAGGATTGTGTCACGATTGTGATAATTAAGCAGTCGCATCAATATTGGCCTGGGAGTGGCACCCACGGGAGGCCTAGTGCCCAAGGATTGATGGGAACGCTGCCCAAAAAATGCTGCTGAGAGATCTTGGCCAAATAACTCACGTAGCAGCGCCTCCACAAATGTTTTCAATGTGGATATTGCAGGGGTTTCTGGATTTCCTGCGAGTCGGAGATTGTTCTTTCTGAAGTGGGCTTCCAAATCTTCATTCTTTGCTTTGATTACATTCAGGACTTACTCTTTTGTAGCAGTTGCTCCTTGGATCTAACCTGATAATCATGAGCGTCAGAAATGTGATTATCGAGTTGATCCAGGCGTAAGTCATGGGTATCAACCTATTTTTTCACCTGGTCTAGTCGGGAGTTGAGTATGTCAAGTTTAGAGTCAATTATTGTTAGGCTACTTTTAACTTCTAGCAGCATAGTGCAGAGATCCGATTTGGTCTGTCAGGGTCACCCCTAGAGCTAGATTCAGAGTCTGATTAAATTTTAGCCCCTGTTGCGCGTGCCAGTCATCTGTTCTCGAAGGTCCCATTGGATTGTTTTGCATACTTTTTCCCTGTGTTGCTCTGCTGTGTTGCGGTGGCTATTTCCCGAGACTCCTGCTGCTTTTTGAGGAGATCCGGGCGGACGGGGGCAGTTCTGTGCTGGTTGTTGCAGTCATGACAGTGAATAGTTTGATTTATCCCAACCTTCTGAGGTGGAGTTGTGTGGCGTATAAGGGCTGGCAGCTTGTCCTTATCAGTATGTTATTCATATTGCAGGTATCTTCTGTTCCCCACTCCTGCTTTGTTTGTTGGCATCTGAGGGAAGATAATCTGCTGCGTCTACAGAAGTGCCTCTGCCTCTCTTCCCGGGCGCCACTCGCCGCTTATTTGCTGAGGGACATCTGTTCAGGCCCCTCTGTCTGCATAGCCAAATATGCAGTATCTCACCCAGCTTGCAACCGGCTTTTGCCTCCAGCAAGCAAACGCGGTTTACGCCAGCGGTTCCTGTGTGAATCTCAGTAGAGAGTAGAGAGCACAGCCCCAGGGGACGGGCTGGTTTACAACCGGGCGCGAGTGATTTTGCGCTCCGCCGCGGGGAGAAGCCTCACCTCATGTCTCGGCATTGCTCTTCGCAGTGTTTGCTAGGCCCTGTCAACGTTAAACCTCACAGCAGCGAAGTGAATGCGCTTGTGTCTTCTTTAGGGCCGGGTCTCATGTCTTCATGTCAGCCGTCCCGTGCGCCTCTGCACCGACGGACCCGCGCTGCCCAGCAGGTCCAGCCAGCAGAGAGAGATCTCTTGAGGGTGAGCCAAGTGCCGGCAGCTGCAGCAGGAGTTACAGAAGCGGCATCCCACGATCGGACACAGGTATTTTGCAAAAGCCCTCGCCTCATTCCATGGCGTCGCCCAACACAGTTCAGCAACTCAGCAGAGGCAGAGGCACTTGTGCCTCCTTTGGGGCTGGATCTTCCGAGCTCAAGTCTGCCACAAATTAACTCAGTAGCTGCGCAGCAGGCCCAGTCACTGGCTCGAGGACGGCACGCTCCGTGCACCTTCAACAGGTCATCTGTTTGCAGGTCTCTCCGAAGCTCCTGGATGCAGGATTCACACATCCGGCTCAGACTGCAGTCAGCAGAGTGTCGCCATCCGTTTAGATATTCTTTATTTATTCCTTCGGGTAGGATTGATGCCGGATAATGTCTCGCCCGGCAGAGCCCACTCAATAAGCGGCCATCTTGCTGCTCGGCGAGGCCACGCCCCCCTCAGAGACATAGTAGTTACGTGTGGGGAAAACGTTTTTGATCATCAGTCAGGTAAAAAAATCCAACCCTCTAAAAGTGAAGGAAAGTGCCTCTGAGGTAGGAGCAGGTGTGCGCTACATGTGATATTATTCTGTGGTAGCGTTACCCGGAAGGGGTCTCTCCTCGATAACGTTACAGGTGTTGCAGTTAGAGAAGAAATTCAAGGATTGGTGGACATTGGCTTAGTCAAACGTTTTAGTGTTTGCTGTCTGATTGCATGCTAGGCAGGTACCATATGCATAATGGTCATGTATTGGGGTAAGCCCAGGAGTGGATGGATAGTATTATCTTTCGACGTGGCCTTAAGGGCTCTTACCAAATGATCTTTGATGGTATGTCCTCTTTTAAAGTCAAAAAGGGGTGTGTCAAAGACCAAATTTGTGATGGACAGGACATTCCGATGTCTTTTAATGCTTTTTGTTACTTTGTAGTGATTGGACAGAAGGTGGTAACACAAATGATTCTGTTAAGTGGATTTTTATTTTTAGATTCAAGAAGAACCTCTCTGTGTGTATACCACGCACGTTTTTAAGTGCGTTTAATGAGTCTCCTAGGGTCACCTCTTCCATAAGTTTGGTAGAGTTTCTGCTTCTTTGAAGATATCTTCCTTATACCTGCAGTTTTTGCAGATGAACAGGAACTGCCTGTAGGGAAGGCCATCTTTGATGGCAGCTGGACAACTGTAATAGGGTATTCCTTGCAGTAGGCTTATGGAATAGTGTAGTGTACAGTTGGTTGTCCATAGTTTTGGCAGTGACATCAAGGCAGTCAATCCCTGTGTTGCTGTGGTGTTGTGTAAATTTCTAATCAGGCTGGCATTCATTAAGCCTTTCACAGGAGAGTATAAGTTCTGGTTCAGAGCCTGACTAGATCATAAAGACATAATCAATGTATGTTTTCCAAATGTGCAGAAAGGGGTTGGTAACATGGAAAATGTATTTAGCTTCAATTATGTCAAGAAACAATGTTGCAAAGTTGGGGAGCGAAATCCACAGAACCACATCTCCTTCAGAAAGGAACTTAAAACCTGGCTATTCGATAAATAATGCACCCCCTCCCTCAAGCGCCTTGAGACCCTCTGGGTGAGTAGTGCGCTATACAAATTCTTAAACTTGAACTTGAACTCCACCTTTCTGGTAATATTTTCCCTCTAAAAGTACATTCTAGTTAGGGCAATTTCAAGTACAGAGATTATAAAAGCTCTTTCTTCACTTTGAGTGACATTGTTCGGTTCTCTCCCAAGGAGCACATCCATACACAAAGTTTTGTCATTCAGTGCCAGCAACTAACACGTCCATGCTTTTTTAAACCAAAAACATGTTTGCTTTTAGCTAGCGTTTCAATTTTTCTCATAGTGGCCAACAACAATAACGTTACACAAATAATGATAAAACAAAATACGCACTGACAAAGCGAAACGACTGTCACCCAAGGCCAGACCTAGTGGTTTAGCCAGTGCTTGTTAGGATTAGAATGTTAGGATTGCACGGTGTGTTTAGGTCTCTAATGGACAGAGTGACTAAAATAGCTCGGTGTTTTAAAGTGTTCAGAGTGTGGAAAAAACAAACACTCCCCTAAACCCCGCTGAAGGCCTCACCGTTACTGGCCTCCTCTTAAATGTGAGAATGGCGCATTTAACATCTTTTCCTTCAGCACTCTCTCGCTGCTCTCCCCTCTGCTGTAGCTCAGGCACTGGAGCTCCTGTAGAGAGATAAATGCGCGGGACCACACTGCATACCTCTTCGTTTGACCCCGCCTGCCTCGGGGGCTGGACTCATTTTGCAGGATATCGATCCGCGACGCCATCTCACAGCTGCGGAGGGAAACAATTGTGAAGCACTTTTACAGCAGAACAGACAGGATTCTCTCCACAGGAAACCTTTGAGCAGATGCCCCCTGCCTAATCATGGGGTGACTACCATTAGCGTTTGAGGCATCCGTGGCCGAGTTCTCTTTATCGCTTATTTCTCGCACTCGTAGTTGTCTTACTCACGTGCAGGAACCGAGGTGAATATTGTGAATACACCCCGGGTCTTGAATTCAGTCAGGCTCTGTCTGACCTTTACTAGAGTAAGAAACAGAATGTTATGAAATAACTGCTTATTTATTTATTGATGAAAACAAGTGCCTCCAGAGAGAACATGAAAGAGCGAGCAGTCACATCAAATACACCATTTTAAATATCTCTAAAATATTTTTAAAATAAAGAAGACGATCAAAGATGTTTACAGCTTTGGTGTTACACGGTGAGTTTCCCGCTCCTAGCGCCTCTTTAACAATGATAAGGCTCAATGAGGTAGAAATTGACCTCTGATTGCCTGTGTTGACATGCAGATGAGACATGGCCCAGCAGTTCGGACTGGACTGCCTCTTCCGGGTGGGTAATCCGAAGGTTAACATACTGGGCTCCCACTTATAAGCAGGGTGTGGGGAGTGCCTTCCTCCAGATAGTTTTGTGAAACTCCGAGCGTCATTTATGCAAACTGTTGCATCGCTGCGTGAAAACAACGATGGAACAGTTTTCACTGCGCCCTCCTTGCGACATGATGGATGCGTCATATTTACTGTATGACTAATCATGTTGCAAGGAATGACCGTCAGTATTACTGACGTATCTGTCAGCGCAAAAGTGACGCATTGCAGGGCGTGTCGGAAAACAGATGCAACACCAGCACTGTGTCCTTTCCCATAGGTTAAGCCTCATATGAAAGGGCCTGCATCCATTTTACGCCTGCTGTGAGGTAGGCGTAAGATATTGATGCAGTAATGTTCTAGAAGTGGTGCAGTGAAATCTCGTAGATTACACTGCGCCACTACTACAAGGCTGTTTGTGAGGGAACGCCCACCCTGCATACATTATATCTGAAGCAGGTATAATGTAGCGCAGGACTTTACAAAGTGACACATCTGCTTAGATACGTCACTTTGTTAATATGGAGCGACGTGGTGTATTAATAATGCTGCGCCACAAAAAGTGACGCAACAACGCCACAAAAGTGATGCAGGTGCTCTTAAATAAGCCCCACAGTTTATGCCTACCTGCACTATTGAGTTTAATTATCAGGAACTTTGTTGGGATTATTGATTATGCAAAATTACGCTTACACTCCAAAAGAGTTCCCTCTCTCTTCCCCCTGTTGTATGAAGGATGGTTGTCATGCCTAGCATGACACTCTGTGCTCTCCTCTATCAGAAAAAAATACAGGGAATTGGGCCTGGTTGGTCCTGCAAGAAACACCTCGTGTGATTTTACCATGCAGAATTATCACAGAGAAACGGGGTCTGATTGTCCCACACCCAGAAAAACAGAGCATGGAAAAACCAACCTACTTGGAACCAGGCGGAGCACAATTCCATAAGGTAGTTCCTCTCCTCTTGACTCATAATGAAGACCTTTATGATTTCACTCAGGGTAGTTTTACTTCATATGATAACCAGGGCTTTAAGTGGGATGAAAACACTGGGGGGTCTCTCAAAGGGGCGTGACCAATGCATTTAAGGTCGTGGCTTAAAAACACGTAGCTAAAAATCTGTGCTCAGCATAGTGTGTCACCCAACTTGTATTTAGCTGTTTCTGTCATTGTATCCGGATATATGGTACAAGTAACATCATACCTACAACAAGTCAGGGCTATTGGCTTTGTCAATGGTTGTTAGTTGCCTAAGATAAATATGTTATGCAGTCCGGAAACAAATGGACCGCCTATGCCTGGGCACAAAACATAACTTGATAGAGACCCTTTTCGAGGCCTCCTTTAAAAAAGTGCCGGTGCGCAGACCAGGTGAGAACCAGCCCATTTGAAGCCCTGATGATAACCACACTTGCTCTAAAACCCCAGAAGCTACAATTGCAGGTGATAAAATCGCTTGCTGACTGGAAACCGTTTCACAGCCTGCGATAAAGACTTTTGCTGAATAGGGTGCCCCTAAATATACTTCCAGAAAAGGGTACTGTACGTGTTTAACTAAATAGTCCCAGAGTTGAATATATTGTTGTAAATATATTTACAAGAGAAACATGGGAGTTAGATTCCACTTTGTCTTTTTCTACTGTCATTTATGTAGTATAGAGAATGTATTACACTGTTCGGAGGGGGAAATTGACACACGAATGTTATTCTTTAAAACTATTTTCGTTATTAATACCATGCACATTCCACATTATTTTTTTCCAAAGATTTACTACTTGGACCTACAAATATATTACTCGGATTGTGTCAAATGACAAAACACTTACTCTGACTTAATCGAGAAAATATATTTCCAGAATATACAAAGATTGCTCAATTAAGTGCATATGTGATGTAGATGATCAACTGCTATTTGGGAACCACATTCATGGATTTACTCAATGAAAAACTGGTATCTCCAGAGATTCAGGAGTGGGTAAAAATACATTCTCTTGAAAACATGTCAGACATTTATTAGGAATTGCATTTGTTTATCTAAAATAATATTCCAAAATCTACACTAACAAAGCTTTTAATGAAATTATCATGAAAACAGTTATATGAGACCGGCGTCCAATGGTGCTATCTCACAGATGAGACAGCTTTCTGAACTTTTAAAATCTCGGAAATCTCTACTGCAGGAGCCTTCTAGACCAGTCTAACCAGAGCTCTGGTGTCCACTGTCTAAATTAATAAAACCTTTGTAATGTTTAATTTCCACCCTGTTCATTTCGAATAGATTCTCGGTCATAACACAGAGGGAAATTAATGGGTGTAATGTAGAATTGTGAATAATGCTATTTTTATTCATATATTTGGAATCATGACAGGATGGCTGTTTAAATTTCAAACCCACATTATTTGAACAGACCTTAAACTGTTTAACTTTTAAGCATATTTTAGAGAAACAGGAATCGAAAAATGCATTACTTTACTATGATTTTAGAACGTTTTCTTAGGAGTACACACTGAATAACCCTAAGGAGGACCAGATTAATTTTGCTCTTTCAGAACTGTCTGTAAACCCAATGGCATTTGGATAATTTGACAATTGTAAGTGTAATTCCATTTATATAACGCTTACTACCCCATACAAGGCATCTAAGCGATTTCCGAGTACTACGAAACCCAAAAAGAATTAGTGGTGAGTTAGTATAGGGAAATATAACATTCATTTGAGCTGTTGAATATGAGTCTGTTATTTGGCTTGATAAGGATAGTAGAGAGATAGAAGAGGGAGGGTTTACATTCATATAGCGCTTGGTACCCCTGATGAGGCATCAAAGTGCTTTCGAGGAGTAGTACGGTACTCCGGAACCCAAACAGGATTAGTAGTGAATTAGACTAGGGAAATATGAAATTAATTTGAGCGGTGGACATGTGAGTCTGTTAGTTGGATTGAAAAGTATAGTGGAGGGATAGAAGAGGGAAGAGTCTAGAAAGTGTTTATTGAAAACGTACCTTTTTACCAGGCCATAATACCTATCCCCCCCCAGCGTTTCACCACTGCAGTAAGCTGCCCTAAAACTGCTAGCAACAGCGCAGAGATATCCCTTCGGGAATTGACTCAGGCGCTCTACAAGCAAATAAATAAATAAATTGGAGATCATAGCAGCAGGAGCAAGGTTGGGATGAGTAGAGGGGGTGGGAAGAGTTAGAGAGAAAGTGACAGAGGATGGATGAGGCACTTTTGCGAGGAACCCTCGCCAGAAGCAAATGGTGCTCACAGGGTTTATGCTGCATTTGAAGTAAGGAGGAGCCAATTATTGCTGATCGGCCTATTGTGCTGTAAACTGCACCATTTCGACCTCATTTTCCAAACTTTCTCTTGAAGAAAACTTTCATGGGGGGTGGGGCTAACTTTGCTATCTCATGTAAATACTGCTGAGCCATTTTTATTGCACCACTTAAAAATGTATCAGATTTTCTTGCTGTGCACACCAAATGTATTCAAGAACCGTATTGCTCTTTGACAGACTCACATGGTGTGCAGTGGGAAAGCTATGTATTATGATTATTATATTTTATCATATTTAGAGGACTGTCCTGAGGCCGAGATACCAGACAGCGGATGGTGGCTTAGGAGATCATTGTGATTGCCACGCCTGTCTGATTAGGTGCATTAGCCTTTTGGTGATCTCTGTATTTGATCTACATGCTGTCGTTCGTTTGGAGCAACGGAGAAGTACATTACCTCTCACTGTTATGTACCCAAGTGAGATTCCTAGGGTTCTCTGTCTTTCTATGGTTAATTAGAAAATGTGACCACTTACCTTTTGCATGTTACCAGCACCGTACAGTCAATTTCCATACCCATTACCAGTGATAGCCGCAGATTAAAGTGGCTTTTAATTCTATATCAACAACTAACAAGAACAAGCATTGCCAATGCTTAAAGGTTGGTCTTGTGAATGTACTGCCCAGCCAGACCTAAAAATTCATGCACATTAATGACTGCCTCCTCCTATCTGTACGACTGCCAGAGAAAAGCACCATAAATTATCTAGTTATCTAAGACACTTTAGTTTACAATGGCATGTGTGTGCCCCCTAAAATGCAAGCTCAGGCAGGTGGATAGATACACAAAATGATCACAGCTTTGTGGAGGGCAAGAACGTTGTTTTTGGGAGCACACAATGTCTGCCCAATCAAAACATGTGCTCCTGGCTTCCAACACATGGGCTGAGCCAAAGCCCCTTTCTTGGTGGTTCTCACATAATTGTATGGCGACAGTTACATTATCAAGCTAGACCATTAAAAGCAGTCTTGCTGGCCTTTCTGCTGCTTTTCAGGAACAGAGAAGGTGAACGATTGTTACCCTTACCAGTGATAGCCTTAACTAACACTTTCATCATTGTCCAAGGATATTTGTCTCCCCCAAATGTTCTAATTTAAAGCTCTAGACATTAGTTGTCTGCTGTGTCGTGGGGTAAGCTAAACAGCCTTCATGACTTGTGCTTTTGCCCTCTTGTTACATTACAGCTTCTTCTTCTCTGGCCCTAGAAATGCACCAATGCCTATTAAATTGTGAATGATGAACTTTGATCAATACATCAATATTTTTGTTGATGTGGGTTTAGTTAGGGAAACTGAGTTGATCTTATGCTCTTAGTTGCGCCCCTAATAATCAGGTCATGTTGCATTGTATTTGACAGCTGCTTTTAACAGACCTGTGTCTCTTTAGAATAATAATGATACTTTGCTCTTAACACCATGCGCACGGCGGCTTTTCCCGCTGCGCGCTGACTTTTTAAAAAACCCGCGTTATATGACGAGCTCAGCTCGTCATGAGCGTACGAGAACCGAAACTCATGACGAGCTGAGCTCGTCATGAGCGTCGAAGGGGTTAATTTAGATCTCACATTTGGAAAATGTATCAACTTTGTATTTCAAATGGAATCTGGTCTAATAGATTCAAATGTATATTCAGATTTGATCTACATACTTTTATTCGAACTGAACTGCGGAGAAACGCTAGAGTGCAGCAGAGAGCAGCAAACGAGAGCCCGAGACTGTGAGCCCGGGAGTCACGAACCGTGAGGAGGAGATTAGCGGTGGTGGCTCCGGCAGCTCCGTGGTCCTGTGGGTTCCTGTGGGGGCTCTGTGGCGGGGTGACCCTGCTGTGAGACTGTCAGCGGGACTGCGAGTGGGACTGTGAGCCCTGTGGTGAAACTGTAAGCGAGACTATCAACGGGACTATTCAGCGGGATTGTTAGCCGATCGGAGGAGGTGAGAAGCGGCGGGTCCGGCAATGAGATTGAGCAGCTCTGAAGCTCCGTGAGTGCAGGGGGTATGGCACTGTGTGCACCACAGGATAGCCAGGAGTCATAGAGCTGCTCTGCAAGCTCCGCAAGCGTGAGTGGTGGGCCAGGAGTCCTGCTGTGCACCGTGGGTGAAAGGTGTGTTTTGAGATTAATGCAAGTTTGATCAAGTCTCTCACAAGTCTCACACATCCTGGACATCCCTCGCCACAGCAACATCTCTGCCCACCTGAAAGACCTGCACTGGGTCCCCGTCAACAAGAGGATCAGACTCCTCACCCACGCACACAAGGCTCTCCAGGACAAGGGCCCGAAGTACCTCAACAGCCGCCTCACATTCTACACACCCACCCGCCAGCTCCGATCCACCAGCCTTGCCCTCGCCTCCGTCCCACGAATTCGCAAATCCACTGTCGGAGGAAGATCCTTCTCCTACCTGGCAGCCAAGACATGGAACTCCCTCCCCACTCACCTACGGCTGACCCTGGACTATCTCTCCTTCAGGAAACAACTCAAGACCTGGCGGTTCGAGCAGTAGCGACCCCCCCTCTGCGCCTTGAGACCATTACGGGTGAGTAGCGCGCTATACAAATTTTGCTGATTGATTGATTGAAAGTCTCTCAAACCAACTAAACATATCAGTTAGTTCAAATAATTCTCTAGGAAGCAACAAACTACTTGTATCTACAAATGAATGTATTAATAACAAATCCAGTGCTTTAACGTCAAAATATGTATCAGCATTTATAGACAAAGGAAGCAGTCATGATGATAATAAAATCCAATTGAGTTTTATGGCAATAAACATGGACAAAATAACAGAAAAACAGGATAATCAGGATGCATGATCTATATGGGATATATTCCACCAAACATCTGTACTAACCCTTAAAGCACTATCAGCACAATCGAATAAAATGGATATCTAAATAGATATACTTGGAGTTATGGCCAACGCAGTTGTCGCGATTGAGAACAAATTGGCTGAGCTGAATAACCTCATAATAAAATCACAAAGGGAAGTTGCGCCAAGTAATATAGAGTGCACATGTGCGCCTATAATTGACAAATTGGTAACTATTCCAGAGGTTGTGAATACAATCTTGGAGGATGTCGAAGATATTGTTTGCATAAGGAAAAAGGATTACTGCAATGAGGACTGACACCATCCTAATACAAGGGAATCTACATTAGTAGAAAAACAGCAGCAACCGGAAAAGATTGATTTGTAATTTGTAATTTGTGTGGGTATTTATAGAGCGCAGCGGTCGCTCCGGAAGGAGCATCATGGCGCTGATTTCCAGGTAGGAGATCAAATTACTTCATAGTGGCTGGGGAATTAGATGGCTGCCATGGTGTAATCGTCGGGAAGGTTAAAGATCCAGGTTTTTAGCAATTTTCTGAAGTGTTTTTCTTGGGTTTGGAACCTCAGGTTTTTGGGCATGAGGTTCCAGGCTTTAGTGGCCAGGTAATTTAAGGTTTTGCCACCTTTTGTCTTCAGATTAAACCTAGCTGGAAGGATTAGATTGTCATGGGCGGAGTGCAGGGATCTGCTAGGGTTGTAGTCGGGGAAACGCCTGGTGAGGTATTTTGGGCCGGAGTTATTGAATGCCCGGAAGGCAACAATAAGAATCTTGAAAAATATTCTTTTATGAAGTGGGAGCCAGTGTAAGGATTTTAAAGCTGCGGATATTGATGATTTTCTGGGAAGATTTAGAACTAATCTGGCTGCGGTGTGAAGTACACTTTGAAGTTTTTTAAGTGTAGCCTTCTTTGCTCCAGCCAGGAGACCGTTGCAGTAGTCCAAGCGTGCGAGTACTAGTGCCACTGTTATGGTTTTTCTAGAGTCTAACGGTAAAAAGTCAAAAACATTTTTTAGGGACTTTATGATTTCAAAACATCGGCCAGCCACAGTCCTGACGTGTTGGTCGAAGGACAAATCGGTGTCGAACAAGACAGCGAGATTCCTTGCGGTTGTTACGGTCTAGGGGGGGGGGGGGCAGCTAAATCTTCCGGCCACCATAGGTCTGGACAGAAGATGGTGTTTTTTCCCATCGGGAGGATCTCTGTCTTGCTGGAGTTGCATTTTAGATGGTTTATATCCATCCAGTGGAAGACAGCCTTCAGACAGTTTTTGAGGTTTTGTTCTGCCTTAGTCGAGTTTTCCTCTAAGGGCACGATAAGTTGCGTATCATCGGCATACGATGTTACAAGTATGCCGAATGACTCAATCAGAGATATGAGTGGAATTAGGTAAATGTTAAAGAGGAGAAGGCTCAGGATGGAGCCCTGAGGAACTCCTGATGAAACCTTCTTCTCTTTGGAGAGGAAAGGACCTAGAGCGATTGTTTGAGATCTGTCGGTTAAAAAGGACTTTACCCATGCTAGAGCCACCTCAGAGATACCTATATATTTCAATCTGTTAATCAGGATGGAATGTGAGATGGTATCAAACGCCGCTGTGAGGTCTAGAAGAATGAGGACGGCATTCTTCTTCTGGTCCTGCAGCAGCTTTATCGAGTCTGTTAATTCAATAAGTGCCGTTTCTGTAGAGTGATGGGGGCGAAATCCTGATTGTTGGGGGTGGAGTACGTTGTGAACTTCGAGATACCTTTTGGGTTCCCTGTAAACCATTTGTTCAGTGATCTTTCCAAGAGCAGGGAGGAGCGATGTAGGACGGAGATTAGTGAGCTCGGAGAAGGATTTGTTGGATTTTTTCATCAGGGGTTTAACTATTCCCTGTTTCCACAAACGAGGCACAGATCCCGTGCTAAGAGAGGAAGTAGCAATGTTGTTAATGATTGGGTTTACCACGTCAATGAGTTGGTGGAGAATTCTGGGGGGGCAGGGGTCAGAGGAAGATCCAGATTTGCATGCCAAGATAACTTCTCTAGTTTGATCTAGACTAACCGGTGTGAAGTTTTTAAGACTTCCAACTGGAATTGCTTTCTGAGCAGAGATGTTTGAAACCTGAGTTGCTTGAGGAGGAGGAAAGTTTTTTTGGATGGCATCGATTTTCTCCTCAAAGAAGTCGGCGATTTTGTTACAAAACTCTTGAGATGGGGGAATTTCAGGTTGTAACGCTCTGGGCTGAGTGAACGTCTTCACTATTGAAAACAGTGTTTTTTGTTTCTGTTTGGACTCTTTAATAGCGTTCATATAAAAGATTTTTTTAGCTGTTTTAATGTTGGAATGGTATATTTTCCTCAGCTGAATATATGAAAGTCGGTCAGCATTGTCGTACGTTCTACGCCACTTGCGTTCAGCTTTTCTACAAGATAGATGAGTTGTAGCTAGATCGGAGGTGAACCAGGGGGCATTGGTCTTAGGTTTTTTGTCTGTTCTTCGGGGGCGATTAGAAGGTTCACGTGCTCTGATTTCCTGAGAAATCCAGCTGTGGAAAAGATTAGCGTCATGTTCAGCGTCATGCCCTTGATACCAAGGACGTCAATATATCTAACAAGACAATACAATTGAAAACAAACCAAGACACAAACAACACAAAAGGCATTAAAATATTGATGGATTTTCCAAAAGAATTAAATAAAGTAGGAACAAAGGATGACGATTCAGTAGCTTTTGAAATAACAAAAAGCCAGAAAAAAAGCTACGTAAGGCAAGAAACAAGGCAAAAAAGGAAAGTTTACCACAAATTGATATTATATTGGACGCATCAAAAAAAAAAGAAAGAGGAACAATAATAGATACCAAAACGGATTCATTGCCCAACACTATTAAAGAAGGAGGAAAACTAAGGAAAAAATAAATAGATGGTAAGGGCAATGGGATGAATCCCACAAAAGCTACAAAAAATTCTGAGCGGAAAAGAAAAATATTATGACACTTTTGCTAAACCAATGAATTCACATTGTAATCAAAAGCCGGCCAGATTAAAGACAACTGCATTGGATGTAAGTTCCAATCAAACACCAACTGCTCCTGAAGCTGAATTACATAGGGTCTATGCAGAGGAAGCAAAACGTAAAAGCAATGGAAATGGCTGTGTAATAAAAGATCTCACTTTATGCAATATCCAAAGTGATCAAACAAATTGTACGACCAAAGAAATGATACTCCAGAACATACCGGAATTTAGAACAACAGTGCATAATCGGAGGGATTCACAAACTTACATAGGTCTGCCAAACCGGAATTTATCTGAGCTAGACCAAAAAACGTAATCTACACTAGTTAGGAAAACAACCCTAAAAGAAGATAACTTGGCTAGGAACAAATTGGAGGTTGACAGAACACTGACTAATTGTTGGAAAACAAAAGAAATGACAGACAAAACAACGTACATAAAAACGCGAGACAATCTAGTAGTAAAAAAAAAGGGGTTTAGAAAAGACTGATTACCTAAGAGGAATTTGGAAGAACTGAGGACTAAATAGGTGAAACAAGGCACCCAAAAAATAAGCCAGCTCAAATTATCGTCAAACCACTTTATGATTCTAGAGGAACACATGATAGCCTTAATATAGGAAATATCCTACGGCTAATGAAAACTATAACAACACTTGAAAGGATAACATCTGAGGATATCGAATGTGTAGGGTTTCAGCCTAATCCTGAAGCAAGACTTTCGCTAACATTGGTAACAGTGGTCACTGGGTTTATAGCAGACACAATCATGAAAGAACACGGAATCTTTCATAATTGGGGGATATTAATCAGCTGACCAATTCCAAAGGTCTATCCAACACCTTTCTTAATTAAAGGAACCCCCTCAAAACAATTACAGCCTGAAAAAATGTACTCTGTTTCTCCATATTAAAAAATACCCTTGGCAAAATAAATCTTAAAGATAAAAAATGTACCAATATATTAAAGAGAGTAAACATAAATGGAGTAAATGAAAAATGGATCATGACAGCCTTGAATGGTAATAAAGACCTGTGACAAACCTCATCGCAGGCACCATTACAAGAACAGAGCATGGTGACTTCCACAATAAAGATTTGCTCATGGAACATAAATGGGATTTGTAAAAAATTGATTGATGCCCAAATACAAGGATTTTCAAACCATAGCCAAATAGTGCTACTGCAGGAAACATGGGCAATGGACCCATTCATGTTAAAACAGTACAAGGGATAATTCGAGCCGGCAATCAAATTTCAGAAATGTGGCCGTCCTTATGGTGGCCTAGCAATATTCGTACGGATTGATCTAGGTGCAAAGCACGAGCAAATACAGACGAGTAATTCAAATCCGTTGGTGGTAAAACTACAATATAAAGCTTGTAAAAATAAGTAATACAATACTTTAATTTTAGTCAACATATACATACCTCCAAAACAGACCACCAAGAAACAGATGTGTGATGCTCTTAATAATTTTCTGTTGGAGGAAATCTTGGAATAGCCCTTAGCTGAATATATCGTAACAGGAGACTTCACTATCAACTTGTTAATACCCTTTGTGCAGGATGACTTTGTTCAGTCCCAAAATCAACAATGGGAAATCCCGGAACCAACAATGGAACCCAGAACTACTAAAAAACAAAATAGAATGGGGAGAAATTTTGTAATGTACATGGAAGCGCTGGGACTCAGAATACTAAACAGTAGATTCTCAACGGACAGTTCACCTGCTTGTTCATTCCACTCATGCAACGGTAATTCACGCATTGATTATACATTGACATCATTGTGTACTTTCAATAAAGTTACCTCCTACCACTTGAATAAAGTCCCGGACAGTGATCACAGCCAACAAATCACTGAGATAAAGTTATCCTGTCCAAAATCTCAAAAGTATCTGACAATGCAAGGCCAGACCTACACCATCAAATACAGGAAACTTATATGGAAACCTCATAATGCGGACGAGACTATGGCAAAAACGAAAAGTCTAGTTAGAGAATGTTTTGATGAAATAAGGACAAGATCAGTAATGGATCAATGGGAAAAATTTACACAGAAGGTAGTGAGTTATAATGAAAATACATCTTGTGCACAAAGAACAAAAACGGCCCAGAGTGGAACAAGTGAATCTAATATCTATCTCCCGTATACTGTAGGAAAACGTAGACGTATGTGAAATAGACTTAGGAAACAGTTAATTAAGTTTCCGTTCAAAGAAGAAATACAGGTATTATTAAAAAATGCTAATTATAAACTGAGGAAATTAATCTGGAATGAAAAAAATAAAAAGAAAAAAGAAAATTTCGCCTGGGAGAGTTGTACACCATGCACATAATTGACTATCGGGGTCCCAAGGTATGATGAATGGTATGGTGTAAAGCAAGATTGTAGGGTTGAGACCTATAAATATTACTGACTTGAGCCTGGTGTAAAACTCTCCCAGGAGAAATTTTCTTCTTACCTACCTGTGGTACCCCTTCTCTTGGGTGTGGGGTCCCTCCCATTCTTCATTTTTTAATTTTTCATTTTTTCATGAAAAAAATAAAGCCAGACAGGAGCTGTGAACAAAAATCTTTTACGCAAGTAGTTTAACAAATTCACAGGAGTTTTGGAGAATGATTAATGGTCTAGCTAGACCAAACAAACAAGCTGTAGGATCTGTTTTAACTGAAGAAGAATGGGTTTAGTTTCTAATAAAATATCTAAACTCAGAAATCTCAGCATATATTCAATGCACGAATCAGGAAATGAGGTCAAAGGAAGACCTAGGATGCGACTGTGAAATTTATATAACAAAATCTGAAGTGGCCAAGTTGATAAAGAAACAGATGGATGGGGCCTCCGGTCCCAATGGTATTCCGTTTGCACTATATAAGAAAGCACCAGACTTTTGGTCCACCTACCTAGCTGATGTCTTTAATGAAGTGGTTTGGAGTGGAACAATCCAAAAACGTTGAAAGGATCGCTAATAACACCTATCTTTAAGAAAGGAAATTGGCAAATGCCGGAAATCTATCGGCTAATTACCTTACAGGATACGGATGAAAATTGTTTGCTGGGATTCTATTGGTTATTTTAACTGATTGGGCAAAAGAGAGCCAGGTATTGCTCCAAAACCAAAAAGGCTTTATTAAAGGCCTCGGAACATCTACAAATATACCAACACTATCGGTATTAATTGATAAGGCATTATTGGTAAAACAATCCTTATACCTGTGTTTCGTAGATTTTAAATCTGCCTTTGATCTTGTTGACAGAGAGCTTCTGTGGGTTAAACTTCAAAAACAAAGAATTCCGAGCACTTCGTTAAAAATGATCAGGCTTCTGCAATCTGAAACCTGGGTTAGGGTGAGGATTGGTGATGGAAGCATATTAACCAATGAAATCCCTAAAACTAGTGGTCTTAAACAACGGTGCGTCTTGGCCCCCTTACTTTTTAACTTATTTTTAGCTGATCTTTCAACTGTTTTAAACGAAATTAATGCACAACCACCAAGGTTAGCATACAAACAGATATCCAACCTGCTGTATGCAGATGATGTTATTCTCTTAAATCATACCAAAATTGGAATGCAATGATTAATTGATGGCATTTCTAAGTACTCAATAGCAAATGGCATGGTAATAAATGAAGCTAAGACCAAAGTAATGGTTATTACAAAAAAACGTGCGATTCAAATTCAAAAATAAATGGTACTTGGATGACAAAGAATTGGAACAAGTTGCTGTCTATAAATACCTGGGTGTTATTTTTAATGATAAGGGTAATTTACTGCCACAAAAACTGGATATTACAAGGAAAGCAAACACTCTAAATAGATCCTTGGAGACAGGACATCTACCAGTAGAGCTCAAAGAAGCTCGGGTGAGACCTTTGCTGAAAAAGCCTGGCGCGGACCCCGCAGTATTAAAAAACTACAGGCCGATCTCTCAATTACCATTCCTCTCTAAAGTACTGGAACAACACGTACTAAAATCCCTGTCCATGTATCTGGAGTCTCACCATCTACTTCATGAACGGCAGGCAGGGTTTCGAGCGCATCATAGCACCGAGTTGGTGATGCTCTCGGTGCTGGATGAATTGAGAGGCCTGGCTGACGGTAAAAAACCGAGCGCCCTGATCTTGTTAGACCTTTCAGCGGCGTTCGATACCGTCAGCCATGCTTTGCTGCTGGAAAGACTGAGCGACTTTGGCATCAAAGGCCTGGCCTTCAGATGGCTGCAGTCCTTTTTGTCAGGAAGGACCCAAAGAATACAACTTGGGGAAGAAACCTCTGAAGTGGGGAATTTAGAATGGGGGGTGCCCCAGGGCTCGGCCCTGTCCCCACTTCTATTTAACATATACCTGCAGCCTCTGATTGCCTCCCTGGCGCGCATGGGCTGCACAGTATTTAACTACGCGGACGACACGCAGCTGTTGCTGAGTGTCGATAACACCAGTGCCGCTCAACTCCATACTCAGAACATCTTGAGACACACGGTCCAATGGATGACAGGAAACCTCCTAAAAATCAATCCAGATAAGACAGAGGTACTGGTGATTCCATCCGCCACCTCTCCATGGTGTGACCTCTACTGGCCCGCAGAGTTAGGCCCGGCTCCAAAACCCAGCCTGAATGTGAAGAGTCTAGGGATTAAATTAGACTGCGACCTATCAATGGGTAAACAGATCTCTTCAGTGGTGGGTAGCTGTACTAATATCATTCGACAGCAACGGAAATTAGTACCCGTCATCTCCCAATCCATGTTACGCTCCATTGTCGCAGCCACCGTGCTTTCAAGGTTAGACTATGGAAATGCCCTCTACCTTGGTCTGCCAAAAATCCTGACAAACAGGCTGCAGGTTGTGATGAATGATGCTGCTCGCCTCATTTTCAGATTGCCAAGACGAACTAAAGCATCTCCCCTGTTACAGAGCCTCCACTGGCTCCCTATTAAGGAGCGAGTGGAATTTAAAAGTTTATGTATAGCCCACAAAGCCATTTATGGCATGGCGCCGGCATACATTAAAGACCGTGTGGCGGTGTACAGCCCAATGCGAACCCTCAGATCCTCAGACTCTCAATTGTTGGTCTGCCCTCGGTATCAACTTGTCACTAAGGGTGGAAGAGCCTTCTCGGTGCTGGTTCCTCAACTATGGAACACACTACCTGAGCCACTGCGCAGGGAAGAGAACCTCCTACGCTTTAGAAAGGGGTTAAAAACGCTGCTATTTAGGAGGTCTTTGAGTGCCAACTAGGCTATTGGTTGCCTATCTGTGTTGCTAAAGTTGTTGTTTGTACCATCGATTTCTGAGCGCTTAGAGGCCTGCAGGTGATTGGGCGCTTACAAATCAAAAATAACAATAACAATAACTCTTGTTGCGGCATTTAGAATAATTCAGAAATCTATAGGAGACCTGTCCTATCACCGTTTTTTTTAAATAATCGCCGCAAAGCTGCTCCCTACTTTAACATATGGTAGTGAGGCAATAAATGGGAAGGATGCTGAGATTATTAACATTGCCGCTGCTAAAACTTACAGAATCTTATTCTCCCTACCAAAGAATACCTCACAAGCTCAGGTGAGGTTGGAATTTGGACTAAATAATCAACTATATGCAAGGAAAGGGCAAATACTGAAAGAATGGAACAGAATAAAAAATGATCAGCACAATCAAATGTCTTGTTTACTGTGGCAAGAAGTAAAAAAAAAAAACAGAAATTTACATTCTGCTCCTACCTAAACACGGCAATAGAAAAATTTGGTATAACATCGATTTAGAACACTACTATCGCACAGGATAGCTTAAAAAAAACAATAAACAAACTTACATCTCACCTCTCCCTGATAAAGGATAAAGATACGTTTGTAAAGAGAAACCATGCATGGTCAATCGTAAATGGGTATAAGGGGAAAAAGGTGCAAAATATCTGGTAACATCATGGGCCAAGAAAAATAGACCGATCTTCACCAATGCTAGATTTGGATGTTTGCCAGGACTATGTCACGTTCTACCATGGATGAGTTCAGAAGAGGACAACCTATGCAGGCTTTGTGAATCAGGACAAGAAAATATTACACATTTGTTGTGTCTTTGCCCAGATTTGGAAAGTGAAAGAAAAACTACACTTAAAAGACTGTTTAATGAACGAGGTGTAAGGACATGTAGGCAAGCCCTGATTGCATGTTTAAATTCTGAAGATTTGTTAATGAATTCAGCATTTGTGAAATTCCAACGAGCTGTAGAAAAAAAGTTGGAGGCTTTTATGTGATTTATTAAGGGATTGAGCTAACATGTAGAATATATATTCAAGCCTTTGCACATAATCCTAAATGATTGATCGCTTTATACCTTAATCTGTATGATCTATAATCAAGTTTTTGGATACAAATTGGAATGATGCATTGTTTTATATTTTAAAAAATTGTTGATATTTTAGCTATTTTTGTAAGATTTTAATTAATCAAACAAATAAAATAAACTTATTTTTATTCTGTGACTTTTGCAACACAATATATTGTGTGTCTAATTGAAATCCAGTGCCCTAATGAATAGCATTCTTTACTTTAAGGGGTTTTCAGAGTTACTTCACAGTTCTGTTAGAGAGCCCATACCCTTTTATAGTTTACCTGTGATATGAAACCTTCTGTCCATCTTCAAATGAAAGGTACATGACGCTGAGGAAAGCTAACCTCAATGCAATGTAGGAGCATTCTTCGCTTTCATTGGTATGGTGATATTTGGGGGCAGATTTACTAATATTTTGCAGGACAGAACACAGGAAGGCAGCTTGCTGCGGTGCATCAAATTGAGAGAGCAGGAATGTGCCATATCTACCAAGATATGATGCATTCCTGCTTTCCCTCTGCACTGGTGCACTTGTGGTAGCCAAGTGCCACGGTGCAAGGATGCCTGTGTTGCAGCCAGGGTTGTTTTTGTGCATTAAGGGACACCTTCTTGCACAAAATCGACCCTTTGAGGCTTTTTCTTCTTTCTATGTGTGCTTCAGAATGCAGCACACATAGAAAGAGAAAAATAGGAAGAAAAATAAACATATTTCTCACTGGGAAAGCGTACAATTGTGACACTTTCTCAGGTTTACTAGTGTTTGTAAATCTGGGAATATGTCAAAAACCATGGGTGGATGCCTGGAAACACCCAGACACCACCCTTGGAACACCTTCCCAGGGCAGAATGATGCAAGGCAGCAACTTGTGCTCCTGCGCGTTACTCCAGATTTACTTTGCAATGCAGAGCCACACATGGTGGCTCTGCGTGGCATAGTAAATCTCAGTTAAGTGCTTGTTATGCCCTTGGGCCATCTTGCGTGGTACAAGAGCAAGGCAAGCCACTGATAAATGTGGCCCTTGGTTCCATTGATGAGGAGGTTTCTACCTGATCCAGAGACTCACTCCATTGTGGGACACCCGGGACAGTGTTGACAGGAAATGCTGGGATATCTATGATATGGGAGTGGATGACTCAATGATGCTAGAAGGATTTGAGAAGGGGAGAAGAGCTACAAAGCTTTGGAAATCCTATGTCATGCTTGGTACTTTTTATACATAGCACTTAAGGAGAAAAAGGGAGGCACTTGTTACAAGATTTGCACTATAAATATATATTACCTACTTGCGGTCGCCAGTAGGTAGTTATAGTTAGGACTTAATTTCTATTAAAAAGCTGTTTATCATTTACATATAGTCTTTTGGCATCTTTTGACGATTCTTCATGAAATGTTCAACATTTTTTTGATGCTCGCTTCAGCTGCTGTTTTGAAATTTTTTGGGTGATCTCTGTAGCGGGGGCCAAGAAAAAGGGGGCTCCCAAAATGCTTTTTCCCCATGTTAATTTACATAGGAAATTTTAGACACGGCTACAGCCCAAACTGTTAAACAGAATTACACTAAATTTGGCAGAAAAGTAGCTCTTGGTTCAGAAGGCACTCTTTTTGTTAAATGTCAAATGGTGTAGATCCGTTCAGTAGTTTCTGAGAAATGTAAAGATTTCTCAGATATACAACAGTGGCCACGGTGGATCCACGGTCTTTCACGATCTTGTGCCTGAGATCTGATTGGCTGCCAACACTTCAAACCAGGAAGTGTTGGCAGCCTTCTTGTGACTCGGTTGACAAGAAAATAATAAAAAAAACAAAAACGGGTGGTTGAAAAGACCCTGACCCCCTAGGCCTGTTCTGTTGGTCTCCCAGGGCCCCCAGGGCCAAAAAAATGCATTTTATTAAACAACAAATTCGGCAGGAGTCACAGTGAGTACGCAAATCTGCCCACAACATTTTTTAAAAATGAAGCATGGTCTCCTGCGCTTTGTTTAAATTTAAGCCCCCGTGTGGGCCAAGTCCCGGAGCAATAACAAATAATGGTGGGGGGCCCCGTACGGTCCCCACAGCCCCAAGACCGTGACTTCCCCGGGGCTGGTTCAGTGATATGCGGGGGGCGGTGCCCCAGGGACCGCCACCTCCCAGGGGCTAATATAGTAAAATGAGAAGTGGCCACACACACCCTCACTGCCCCAGGGACCGCCACCTACCCAGGGCTATATTAAATTAAAATGTGTGGGTGGGGCTCCAGCCCCCCCATGCAGCCCTGGGGACTACCAACTCCCTGGAGCTTATTATTTGTTGGAGGGGGACCTGCAACCCCTCACATGGAGCCGTAAATGGCCCTGAGGACCGCCATCCCCAAGGGCCAGCTCCTGCAATGTCCCAGGGTGCCGATCCCCAGGGCATTGCAGTTTGCTATGGCACGGCCGGAACATTGTTTGGCCTCAGGAGGCAGGCCACCTGACCCCCGCCTATTTATTTAAAAAAAATAATGAGAATGCCCTGGGGGATGGGATCCTTTGGGCCGAAAATGACCTTGGTTCCCCTCCCTTTGTACATTGAAAAAAATAAAAATAAAGGCTGGGCGCTGAGAGATGGGGTCCCAGGGGCTGAAATTGGCCAGGCATGGCCGTGTGGCCCCGCTCCCGTTTTATACTTTTCTTTTTTAAAGGATCAGGTCGTGAGGTTGGGGTCCCCGGGGCCCAAAATGGTCTGGGGAAAGCCCCAACTTGCAGGAGGCCCTGCCCCTTTTTTCCAAAACTCTGCAAATGCACCTCCTGGTGCACTCCTGGTTGGGGGATGAAGTCCCCTTGGCTGCTGAGGGTCCTAAGTGGACAAGAAGACCTCCTGTTATCTCCAGTAAGCCCCACAGAGTGGATTGCTGAAAGGAGGTCAGATGCCACACTCCTTTCTCCACCACTCTGCAAACACACCTCTCGGCACACTCCTAGAGGAGGGGTGATGTCCCCTTGACTCCTGAGGGCCTCCGGACTAAAGTGGACTTCCCCCGAGCAGCAGTGCGCCAGAGGTGTGTTTGCAGAGTGGTGGAGAAAGGGGGCATGGTCTCTGACCACCTCTCAGCAATCCAACTGTGAGGGCCTTACTGAAGGTAACAGGAGGGCTAGTTAACCCCGAATGACCCTTAAGAGCCTAGGGGACTTCATACCCCAAATAGTTGTGCACCAGGATGTGTGTTTGCAGAGTGGTGGAGAAAGAGGGCATGTCCTGCTATCAAATCTCAATAATCCTGCTGTATGGAACTTTTACTGTAGGTAATAGGAGAGGTAGGTGGCCCCAAGGACCCTCAATAGCCAAGGGGACTTCACCCCCCTCTAGTAGTGTGCCAGGAGGTGCGTGTGCAGAGTGTTGGAGAAAGGAGGTGTGGCCTGCTTTCAGATCCCAGCAAAGATGTCCTTTGGGGTCAACTACCTCTCCTGTTATCTTCAGTAAGTTCCTCACAGCAGGATTCCTGAGAAGTTATCAGAGGCATGCCCCTTCCTCTACCACTCTGAAATGTGCCTCCTGGCACACTACTAGTTGGCGGATGAGGTCCCCTTGGCTCCAGAGGGACCTTGGGAGCCAAGAAGCACTCTTGGTACCTCCTGTAAGTCCTACAGAGCGGAATTTCTATGAGCTGGTCAAAGACCCTGCCCCATTTCTTCACTACTCTGCAAACGCGACTATTATTTAAAAAGACATAGAAATTCACAGAAAAAACAAAGGTTACAGGGACGTTAAAGTTAGGAATTAGCATTTTAAAAAACCTTAGAAATTCACTTAAAAAGCCAATGGATACAGGGATGTTATAGTTAGGAATTAGAATTTAAAATAATTTAGAAATGCACTGATAAAAATAAAGGTAACGGACGTTATAGTTAGGAATTAACATTAAAAAAACGTTGAAATTCATTAAAAAAACAAAGGTTACAGGAATGTTATGATTAGGTGCAGATTTTACTCATACAAAACCAGAGAAATTCAACGGTTATAGTTAGCTGAGTTAACTATACGTTGCACCCTTGCAATGCACTGTTTATGACCTCACATATTACATCACTCATGACATGGTCAGTGACAATTACATTGAGGTGAGCAGTGTACCACGTGGCTTGCGCATTTTAATCACACCACCTACCAAAACCCCCAACTTAAATTTCTTGAGGAATGGTCCACTCTGATGGCAAACACCTGCAAAAATATGCTGGGACTTTTGTCCAAAAAATGAGGCTATGGAATTTGAGCAGGTATGAGAAGATTTGAAGAAACTTTAAGGATACACTGGATAAACATTCCTCCCAAGAGGAAATTAAAATCTTTACCAAAGAAATGGAAACAAGATTAACACAGTATGAGGATGAAATTTAAACCAAAATGAAACAGGAGTTCCTCAGGGACAAAATAGATTATTCCACTGACAGGGTTCTCACCTTTCGGATGAAATTTGATGCGGAATGGAAAGAATTTAGACACATGCATGCCTTAAAGCAACAAGAACAAGCAACCTCTAAATCTAGTTCACACAACTTTTCAGATTTGTAAGAAAATTCATCTTATGTTTTACCTTTTTCCACATTGGAGAAATTACATTTTTTTCAAGAAAACAAGGAGTCACAAAGGAAACCGCCAAAAGGAAGAGGAGGAGGCAATGAAAGAGGAGGAAAACCTGAAGGGGAGGAACTAGTACAAAGAAGCAACTTGCCACATGGGAGAAAGACACAGCAGATCAAGAAGAACATATAATGGGTGAGAAAAACGTAACCGTTATTATTCATATGAACTTACCAGCAATGATCGTTCTCTATTAGAGTTAGGGTTGTTCTTTTGCCAGTTTCAACTATGCAGAGACACAATTGATCTTTTTCTATTTAGCAGAAAACTTAAATTACTTAAGGCTTTCACACAGTAAAAGGATAGATGGACCACCAAACTTAGGGCGGTGGGTATTGTCACTAGAGATTCCACTGTTGACAGTTTGCATATTGGAGATATTCCTGGATTGGCAACTTTGCGTTTGGGATACGTAAAGGGATATTTTGGTGATTTGGGCTTGGAAATGAATGGAACAAGCCGGAATGGTTTTCAACCCAAATCTAAATACAACCCTGTCAGACCACATGATAACATTGATTGTGGAAGAGGTGTGGCGCAGCGGCCAGGGTGCCTGACTCCGAACCACGGGGTTCACAGTTCGATCCCTGGCGCCGGTGGCAGGTCAGCCCAGCACCATGTAACTCTGGGCAATAGCTCGCTTAATCTTCCCAAGGGCCCCCAGCGCCGGGAAACCACTTCGGAGGTAGCTGTGCACTTTACAAATTCAAGGTTATTATTATTATTGATACTTTTTATGAGATTGTTACACAGGACCTTTTAAAACTTGATGAGAGAAGTGACGATGACTGTGCCAAAAACCTGACACTTGGCCAGAGGGCTGCTGTTATGTCCTTAAGGGGAGAAACCTTGTTTGTCATCAAACCCTCCGACAAGGTTGGAAATACTGTTTAAAGGGACATAAAGAAATACACTCATTAGGCTATAGGGGGGCAGTTGATTTTGTCAGGCTGTAATGAGAAATCTTCCATTACATTATACGGACAAACCATCATGCATTAGAACACCCTTTTATCTGGCTGGCATGGTATGGGTTTGTTGAGCCTTGATGAGTTCCAAATTTTGATTGTGAAATTTCCCACTGCAACATGTTTCTAAATGTTACATAAAGTACACAAAACAGAACCCCCCAGGCAGGCTCATAATATCGGCCAACAATAGCTTATTAGAGAGCATTTATCTTGATTTGCTTCTGTGTCCTTATGTTCTCAGCTTTCCAGCCTATTGCAGACATAGCACATATTTCCTCATGAATATACAAAACATACCTTGAAAAGAGAGTTAGATTTGAATTACTATTGATTTAGTGTCTTTGTACACTTGTATAGACCATCAGTTGGGTATAGAGCCTGCATGTACTTTTTCAGGGATATACCCATTGCTATGTATGACCATTCCCTGATGCTTCTCGATATGCTAAAGTTTTACCTGGAGAATAACATCTTTCCTTTTGGGGATCAGTGGCGTAGACAACTAACCAGGATTGCCATGGGAAGTTGCTTTGCCCCAAGTTATGAAGGAATCTTCATGGGATGGCGGTAGGCACAATGTATCTGGTCAGAGACAAACACAAGATGGACACAACATCTAGCATTTTGGAAGCGGTACATTGATGACCTATTTATAATATGGGATAGGCCACAAAAAACACTTGATTCTTTATTGGACTGGATAAAAATCAATCAATTGAACTTAAAGTTCTCTTGGAAGTTGCACACATCTTGCATGGAGTTTCTTGACAGTTTAGTGACGGTTAAGGATGGCACAGTCCACACTAGTAACTTTAGGAAAGACACTGCCGGAAACAGCATTCTGCCTGCTTGCACCCATCCTCCGCCTAATTTAAAATGTAGCATCCCCTATGGGGAAATGCTCAGGGCAAAGAGGAACAACAGCACCTGTGAGACTTTCAAGGAGGAACAAAGTAAGATGGTGACCAGATTTAGATCAAGAGGTTATCCAGTGAATGTTATCAAAACAGCTTGCATGACAGTCACAGGAAGAGAAAAAGAGAGCTTTGTTCTACCTAAGTCCAAGAAACAAGGGTACAATGTGGTCAGGCTTATTACTATGTTCAACAAGAAATCCGACTCAGTGAGACAGATGGTGAACAAACACTGTAAATTGGTTAGAACTGACCAGGTGATAGGACACCTCGTGATCCCACGTCCACAGATAACATACAGGAGAGGCAGGGCCTTTAAAGACATGCTAGTACACAGCTACCTTAAGGAACACCAAGGGAGTACTGAAACCTGGCTTAAGGAGCAACAGGGGTTCAACAAGTGTGGAAACTGCAGGGCTTGCGCGCATACAGCAAGAATAGGAGGACATATACACTACCCATAGGCAAAGAGATGAGGATAAAGAAGTTTATCAACTGCAAAAGCGAATATGTCATCTATGGCCTGGTATGCCTTTGTGGGTTGCAATATGTGGGTAGTACCATCTTCCCGGTAAAGAAAAGGATTCTTGAACACCAATGAGCGATTAGACATAAAGATCCATATTACTCAATCGTGCTCACTGGCACCAACAACATTCCTTAGAGACTTTTGGAATTTACAGGGTGACATTGAACAAACGAGGTGGGACAGGGAACCACCTTCCAAAGACACGAATCAGAGTACATTACCCTGTCGGACAGCCGTTACCTGGAGGTCTCAACCAGGTTGAATAGGTCCATGTACACCTAGGATAATTACACAAGAGGCTTTAGAGTCCAGTGACTGCTATTCTGTAGGATCTTTCAAAATTGTCTGAAAATAACTTGGAATTAAGTTGGTCATATTAACTTCTGTAATTCCTTTTCCTCTTTTTCTTGCTGCTTTCTATTTCACGTTCTTTATGTCATATGTTGATATGAATGTAATATGTGGCAGTTTCCTATGATTTTGTATGATCATGGCAATGGTTGCCACCGATTGAATATTTTTTTTAATTGTCTCTAATTAAATGCTTGCACAATAATATGCTTGTATGTACAATTGTCCAATGAATTCCAGATCAAATAACTTTATAGAGTGGGTAATGTTGGATTGTTTTTATTTTGAATATGGGCACAGTTTCTGTCTTGGGTTTCACTTAGGGTATGTACGTATCATCATGTTTATGGGGTAATAGTACAATTATGATATATGGTCAGGGATAATGTTTTGTGCTCTTTGCAAATTGTTGAGAAATTTAGGCAAAAGGAAGGAGACTGATGTCATGTTATTGAAACATAAACTGATACTGTTTAGAAGCCAAATTTGTTTCATGTAAGCAAATCAAAGTTTTGGTAATACAGTCACTTTGTGGGGGTTATGTTGTTATTTTGATGGTGGAGTAACCCAGGAATGGATATGGGCGATTCCTTATGTGTGGGTATGAAGCACCACTGTGAGCAGGGGTAGCAATGAGTTGAGGTACAATGATTTATTTTAGCCACTGGGCTTTTTACATTTTTAATTTATTCAATAATTACAAGCTGATATATTTGCAATAGATTTGTATGACACCCTTGATCCTTATGTAATGAAATAATGACACATTTTGTTGAAGATTGTTTAGAAGAACATACAGTGTCCTCTTTCTGTTACAACAATGGATGTCTGAGTATAAGAAAAGAGATTACCCCAGTCTTACTACTATGTCATTGAGAACAATAACTTTACTGTTTATTTAAAGGAATTAGGCACAATTCACTTTGTAATGTGACTTTGACAAATACAGCAAGGTTGAAATGCGTCAGCCAGCAGATTAAATAAATGTCTGATTGGATTCTCGGAGCGCATGCATGTTCCTTTTTGGATTGACATCAAAGACAATGTCAACGCGGGTCCTGCTCCCACCACCGAGCACCAGCCTCGAGAGGTGGCCGCAGTCGGGTTCAAGCAGGAAATGCAGTTTGGATATAATTAAAAAAATATATATATGTATATATATATATATATATATATATATATATATATATATATATATATATATATATATATATATATATATATATAGTTAGGATTTTTTCTCTATGGGATTTTTGAAAATTCTATGTCTAATAACTTTGGAGTTTGTGGACGGAATTGGCTGAAATTTTCAGGAAAATGGAACATTTTGTTTCTGAGCAGCCCCTGACAATTTGGGGGGGTTTCATCAAGGGGGGGCCGAGAAAAAAGGGGGGTCCCAAAACACGTTTTTCCCATGTTAATTTCCATAGGGCGGTTGGCCTCACTTTTAGCTCGAAAGGCTGAATGGATTTGCACGAAACTTGGCAAAATTGTAGGGACTGTTAGCCCGATGTGCCTTAGATAGGTCTCAATATATGTGCTCCAGTGGATTTTGAGTAATTTAGGTTCAAAAAAAGTTATATATCTGGGCGGAGCCTAACCACACATCTGATCTGATTGGCTGTCAGCACTTCATCCAAGAAGTGTTGGCAGCCATCTTGGGACCAATATACATGATAGCACCTCATTAAAAAGCATTGTAGTTAATAGAGGGTTTTAGGACTTTAGTTACATTATAAATCATTTGTTGATGGTACCATACTCGTTTTAGGAATTGTGGTGGGTTCTAAGGTGATTTTACCATGTGAAAAAACCTTCTGCTGTGATATCATGAATATTGTTTGAAAGAAAACGAATATCTCATGATTTTCCCACAGTGGTTTGGAAGGGGATCTATAAGCTAAACTGAAAGCATATTTTCTGTAAATTCACATTATCTTTCTCAGTCATGTGAAAATGAAGTCTGACATTCTCAGTAAAACATGTACATCCAACAAGGACAGAGACTGTCAGTTCTATTCCTTTGTGTTCTACTGCAGCCTCCTAGAGTGTTCTAAAGAACAACTAGAGCGCTAACAGTCCTACTTATTACAAAGGTATGGCACACCTGAAGCCATCTTGATTGGATTAAAGTGGTAACTCTTAAAACATTTAATTTAAAAAGAAACAACATGAGGGGGTATATTTTGCCATAGAAAGTATGATTAGTGCTGCAGAATGAAAAATTAGGGCACATTTTGAGTGACTTCTCAAATCCTTTTCTATTTCATTAAAACATTCTGACATGCAGTCTCCCAAAATGGCCACCAGAGACAAAAGAGCCCAAATGTAGCCCAAATATCACCCAGATGTAGCCCAAGTATAGCCCAATGACAGAATGTCCCAGAGTGTTCTAAAGAACAACTAGAGCGCTAACAGTCCTACTTATTACAAAGGTATGGCACACCTGAAGCCATCTTGATTGGAATAAAGTGGTAACTCTTAAAACATTTAATTTAAAAAGAAACAACATGAGAGGGTATATTTTGCCATAGAAAGTATGATTAGTGCTGTAGAATGAAAAATTAGGGCACATTTTGAGTGACTTCTCAAATCCTTTTCTATTTCATTAAAACATTCTGACATGCAGTCTCCCAAAATGGCCACCAGAGACAAAAGAGCCAAAATGTAGCCCAAATATCACCCAGATGTAGCCCAAGTATAGCCCAATGACAGAATGTCCCAGAGTGTTCTAAAGAACAACTAGAGCGCTAACAGTCCTACTTATTACAAAGGTATAGCACACCTGGAGCCATCGTGATGGGAATAAAGTGGTAACTCCTAAAACATTTAATTTAAAAAGAAACAAAATGAGGGGGTATATTATGCAATAGAAGGTATTATTAGTGCTGCAGAAAGAAAAATTAGGGCACATTTTGAGTGACTTTTCAAATCCTCTTCTATTTCATTAAAAAAGTCTGACATGCAGTCTCCCAAAATGGCCACCAGAGACAAAAGAGCCCAAATGTAGCCCAAATATCACCCAGATGTAGCCCAAGTATAGCCCAATGACAGAATGTCCCAGAGTGTTCTAAAGAACAACTAGAGCGCTAACAATCCTACTTATTACAAAGGTATGGCACACCTGAAGCCATCTTGATTGGAATAAAGTGGTAACTCTTAAAACATTTAATTTAAAAAGGAACAAAATGAGGGGGTATATTTTGCCATATGAATTATGATTAGTGCTGCAGAAAGAAAAATTAGGGCACATTTTGAGTGACTTCTCAAACCCTCTTCAATTTCATTAAAAAATTCTGACATACAGTCTCCCAAGATGGCCACCAGAGACAAAAGAGCCTAAATGTAGCCCAAATATCACCCAGATGTACCCCAAGTATAGCCCAATGACAGAATGTCCCAGAGTGTTCTAAAGAACAACTAGAGCGCTAACAGTCTTACTTATGACAAAAGTATGGCACACCAGAAGCCATCTTGATTGGAATGAAGTGGTAAGTCTGAAAACACTCAATTTAAAAAGGAACAACATGAGGGGGTTAATTTTGCCATAGAAAGTATGATTAGTGCTTCAGAAAGAAAAATTAGGGATCATTTTGAGTGACTTCTCAAATCCTCTTCTATTTCATTAAAAAAATTCTGACATGCAGACTGAAACATGCACTTTGAATACCAGCAGCAGACGTCCCTGGTGAGCAGTAGCTTTACTACAGTGATCTAATGTGCAACTAGAGTGCTAACATTCAGAATGTATGGCAAATGTGTGACACATCTGAATGCCTTCTTGATGGAACCAAAGTAAACACGCATTGAAAATGCAATAGATCTCGCCCTCGTTTAAGTTAAAGCCATTCTGTTTGTAATGAGGTGGCTTTTTAGCTTTGCTTTTATTAGTGTTTTTTCAACTTTCATGTAAATAACATGCATCTGTATGCATATAAGTATATGTATGCATGCATTTATGTTTGTATTTATATAGATATACAGATGATATATGTTTATATATGTATGTATATATATATATTCACTGAAAAAACCATAGGCTATAGACCATATATAGTTAGGAATTAGCATTTACAAAACCTTGAAAATTCACTGAAAAAACCATAGGTTATAGACCATATATAGTTAGGAATTAGCATTTACAAAACCTTGAAAATTCACTGAAAAAACCATAGGTTATAGACCATATATAGTTAGGAATTCACATTTACAAAACCTTATTTTACTCACACAAAACCATTGAAATTCCATATATAGTTAGTTGCACTAACTATATATCGCGCACCCGCAATCCACTGCTGATGATGTCACATATTACATCATTCATGACATGGTCAGTGACATCACTGATGACATCACTGATGACATCTCAAATGACATCACTGATGACATCACTGATGACAACATCCAGTGACTGTATGTTTCTGTAAAGTTAAAATATGTCTTACATATTGAAGAATGAGTGGATGTATAAGTGTCTGGATGAAGGATTTAGTAGGTGCATGACTGACTGTATGAGTGAGTGATTAAATGTGTCTCACTGAGTGCATGGGTTAGTGACTAAACTGTCTTAATTTGTGCATCATTATGTCTGTTGTTCTGTAAACTGTTGCATGTGTTGATAAGTAGCTATATGAGTAACTATATGGGTTATTGATTGGTTGCCCAAGTATTTGTATGGGAGACTGAGTGTGTGTGTGGGTGGCTGGGAGGTGTATGACTCTGTGCATAGATGTGTGAGCAGTTGATTCACTAGATGTATGGTTTCAAAAGTGCATGTGGAAACAGCTGTATGGGCGGTTGACTGTGTGCATGAGTGTATTGGTGAGTGAATGGATATCTCAGTGCTACATGTCAAAGTAAGTACATATGTAAAACACAGTACATGTGAGAGTTGACATATATAAATAACTGTGCATAAGAGCCAGTGAATGTGTGAGTGGCTGTATGGATCATTGTGAACTTGTATCAGGGATTGTATAAGAGAGTAAATATGTGTTAGTATATGTTTGAATAAGTAAAGTTTGTATAACTGTATAGTTGAGGAAATGGAGGTGTGATTGATTCTTTGCATGACTGACTAGGTGTGTGAGTAACTCCATGGATGAGTGACAGTCTGTGAGTGTCTGTTTACACTGATTGTATCTAAGGTTATATTAGAGTCTGAAGAGGTTCATTGTATTATCACATGAATGATATCATCAGTGATGTGATCAGTAATGTCAAATGAGATGTCATTAGTGATGTCATCAGTGATGTCATTTGAGATGTCATCAGTGATGTCATTTGAGATGTCATCAGTGATGTCATCAGTGATGTCACTGACCATGTCATGAATGATGTAATATGTGACATCATCAGCAGTGGATTGCGGGTGCGCGATATATAGTTAGTGCAACTAACTATATATGGAATTTCAATGGTTTTGTGTGAGTAAAATAAGGTTTTGTAAATGCGAATTCCTAACTATATATGGTCTATAACCTATGGTTTTTTCAGTGAATATATATATATATACATGTAAGTATGTGGTATGTGTGTGTGTGTCAATATCTATATATATATATATATAAATATATATATAAATTCACTTAAAAAAACATAGGTTTCAGGCACGTTATAGTTAGAAATTAGCATTTAAAAACCTTTTGAAATTCACTGAAAACACCATAGGTTTCAGGCACGTTATAGTTAGAAATTAGCATTTAAAAAACCTTAGCAATTCACTGAAAAATCCATAGGTTTCAGGGGCGTTATAGTTAGTTGGACATTTCACTCGTACAAAACCATAGAAATTCCCCCGTTATATTTAAATCAGCTAACTATAAATCACGCGCCCGCAATGCACTGCTGATGATGTCACATATTACATCACTCATGACATCACTGATGACAACTCAAATGACATCACTGATGACATCACTGATGACATCATCCAGTGAATGTGTGTTTTTCTGAATATTAAATATGTTTTATATATGTATATCTCAAGGTCGATGGAAAAATAAATGAGTATATAAGTGTCTAAATGGATAATTTCTTTTTTGTAAAATTGATTGTATAACTGACTGATTATGAGTATCTTAGGGAATACATGGGTTAGTGAGTAACATTTAAATATGTAAATATCTGTTTCAGTCTCTCACTTTGTGTATACGTGGCTGCATGGGTTGGTGAGTAGTAACATGAGTGTCTATATTGGTTACTAGTTGTTTTTTGAGTATCAGTATGAGTGTCTGTGTGGTTCGGTGGGGGGTATTACTTAGTGCATAGATGTATGAATGAGTGACTCACTGTTTGTATGTGTTGAAGCAGCATGTGTGCAGGACTGTATTGGTGAATAATTGTGTGTATGGGTGTGTTAGTGAGTGAATGACTGTCTCAATAGTGTCTTTATGAGTAAATACATATGTTGTAAACTAGTATATGTGAGTATTGGTGTATATGAGTGAGTATATGTGAGAGTGAGAGATTGGAAGAGTTCCTGTATCATAAGTATGTGTTTCTATAAGTGATTGTTTAAGAGAGTAAGTATGTGTAAGCTTCTGTAGAAGTAAGTTTGGTGGTGTGTGTCAGGGCCCGCTCCACGGGATCCGATCGATGAACAAAGGGGTCCACCTCCTGACGTTACCAACCCCCTGAATGTGTACACAGGGGGTTCGAACCATCAGGCGAGGGATAAAGAATGAAAAGAGACCGGGGACGGGTAGGGGTCAGCAGGGACAAGGGATCTGAAATGACAGAACAGAGTTTTTATAACACCTGCCAATATTTTGACTATTCTCAATTACACTCTATAGACCGCTGAATACCTTGAGGGGCTGTACACATTCCGCCAACAAGTCTAAAGGATTAACAGTCCAGCTTCCTGAAAGGAAAGACAAAGATTAACACAACATTTCCTACACAGGTATACACTCTAGAAACTATGCACCCTTCGTGAATACACACCATTTTTTGTGGAGTATGAACCTTAGGTAATGATCCCTCCCTGGTCTAGAAACTATTTCCTCTAAATGATTCTTTGAGATAACCACAAGTTTATAGTTCAAATAAATCTTAAAAGAGTTTGCAGTAAAACACCACACATCGTCACTCTATCAAGCAAAGTTCTGTCCCCAAGAAGTACTCTGAATATTCTTCAGTTATATAAGGGTTTATCCGTTGGTGCACACATCAGTAAACAAAAGTCTTTACACAACTTAACGGCAACGTGTGGTTGTGACCGCCACCACGTTCCGCTAATTGAAGAGAATGAAATACCAAACACTCTAGCCGGCAGTAGGTAGCGAAGCCCACCACTCTACTCCGGACAATACCAAACAACGAGGAATTTTCTAGCCGGCAGCATGTAGTGGATCTCACCACTATACTCCGGGCAAATTGGGACAAGAAATGCCCAAGCAACGAAAGCCTCCCACGGTAGCTTGCAGCAGCCGCCGCAAAGCTCCGGGAAACCAAAACCCCCGAGGAGCCGGGTCTTTGAAATCGACACGCACCAAAACGGTGCGCTCCTCTGTGAACAACAAGGTCGGATACTACGATGCCGTTTAGGCGCCCGAGACCAGGGCACCTTTCCGAAATCCAGAGAAACAGTACCTTATGTAGAAGCGGAGCAGGAATCAGCGCTCCCACTTCCCCATGGCGGCAACTGCTCGAAGAACGCCGGTCTTCTTCCACAACTCCGGAAACACAAACAAAGGACTCAGAATTACGTGCAACGAGCATCCTGTAAAACCACCCTTATACTTCCTCCCTACAGGGATCATGGGAGATGTAGTTCCTAATGTTTAGGTAGGCGCGGTATGCAGGAACCTGACAGTATGCCCTCTCTCCTAGCGCCTCCTAGGCCCAGGCTTGGCAGGAAACCTCCGATGAAAAGCTCTGACAGCTACGGGAGCATGTACGTTCACAGATGGCTCCCAGGAGTCGTCCTCAGCCGAGTAGCCCTTCCAGGCCACCAGGTACCACAAAGCGCCTCTGCGACGTTTGGAGTCTTTTATGCATCGCACCACGTATTCCAGCCCATCGTCACACAACACCGGAGGGGGAGCTCTCCGTCGGGCAGCCAAAGCCGGTTTCAACAAACTGCAGTGAAATACCGGGTGGATACGAAGAGAAGCAGGAAGCTTCAGTTTATATGCCACAGGGTTAACCTGTTTCAACACCACATACGGGCCAATGAATTTAGGATGGAACACCGAACGGAGCTTAAACCTGATGTTTTTGGTGGATAACCACACCTTGTCTCCCACCTGGTACTCAGGTCCCACACCTCGATGCTTATCTGCCCATTTCTTGTACTCCTGTTTGGCTCGAACCAAATGACTGGTCACTTTCTTTTGGATTGCGTGCAGACGTCGAACCGAACCCAACACCGATGGTTGATTACCCACTTCACCAGGAATGGAAATTGGTAAGGCCCGGGCATCGAATCCATAGTTGGCATAGAAGGGGGACACCCCCAATGAACTATGCCACGCATTATTATAGGCGAATTCCGCTAGCCACAGCAGGGACACCCATGAATCCTGTGCCTCAGCCGCATAACAACGTAGGTACTTTTTCAACGTCTGATTGAGCCGTTCGGTCTGACCATCTGTCTGTGGGTGGAAGCTGGTTGACAAAGAGGCTTTGATCTTCAACGCCAAACACCAGGATTTCCAAAAGCTCGCAATGAATTGTGGACCCCTGTCTGAAATGATGATTTCAGGGATTCCATGAAAGCGAAAAACATTAGACAACAGCAGCTGCGCAGTTTGACCTGCCGTGGGGAGGTTCCGGCACGGTATAAAATGTCCCATCTTTGTAAGGCTGTCCACGACCACCAGGACCGCTGTATGGCCATGATCAGAAGGCAACCCAGTGATGAAGTCCATACTAATACTCTGCCATGGTTTCTTTGGAGTGGGCAGAGGCATAAGTTTCCCCTTACTCTGGCACTGCGTCGTCTTTGCACGAGCACACTCCTCACACCGACCCACCCACTCTGTTACGTCTCGGGACAAGGTATCCCACCAGAACTGTCTTTGGACCAAAAGCACTGATTTCTTTATGCCTTGATGACCAGACATTGGTGAGGAGTGACACCACTCAAAGGCCTTTTTTCTACTTTCCAGGGAAGGCAAGAACAGTTTATTTTCAACAAAAGGCAAACCCCTGATAAGGGATCGTCTGGTGTCTTTGCTACACCATGACCTCCAGGCTGCCTCGGTCTTTTGTCCCTTGATTGTCTCTAGGAAGACATCCGCATTGAGCACACAGATCACTTTGCTAGGTTCAATGATGGCATCCATTGGAGGATCGATCTTTACCTCTAATGTGTCTCCCAAGCGTGACAACGTATCAGCTTTCTTGTTTTCAACGCCTGGACGGAATGTTATCAGAAAATTGTACTCCGCAAAAAACAGCATCCACCGCATCTGTCTCTGTGACAGATGCCTAGCCGTTCGCATGTATTGCAGATTACGGTGGTCTGAGAACACAGTCACTGGATGTAAGGCCCCCCAAAGGTACTGTCTCCATTCCTGGAAGGCCTTTTTAATAGCAAGGAGTTCTTTTTCTGCTATGGTGTAGTTTTTCTCCGCCTGGCTCAATTTTTTGGAGAGATATGCTACTGGGTGGAGTTGACCTGTTTGTACATGCCTCTGAGACAATATAGCCCCTACTGCTTCATCCGAGGCGTCTGCCTCTACAACATACGGCAACTCAGGTTGTGGATGTGCCAATATGGGTGCAGTAACAAACGCCCTTTTGAGAAGATTGAAAGCATACTCCGCTTCCTGCGACCATTCGTACACCACCCCTTTTCTGAGTAGCCGAGAAAGAGGTGCAGCAATGCGTGAAAATCCATCGATAAACCTCCTGTAATAGTTCGCAAAACCCAGGAAACATTGAACTTCTTTCACTGTTTTAGGAGTGGGCCAGGACTGTACTGCTTGCACCTTCCTTTCCGCCATTTGCAAACCATCTGGACATAGCATGACCCCCAGGAACTCCACAGTGGTTACTCCAAACTCGCATTTACTAAGTTTACAGAACAGATTGTTCTCTCTCAGTCTCTGTAAAACCTGTATCACATGGTCGTGGTGAATCCCTTCATTACAAGAATAAATCAAAATATCATCAATGTAAACCACCACACTGATGTCTACCAGATCTCTCAAGACATCATTCAGGAAGTATTGGAAGGCGGCTGGGGCGTTACATAGTCCAAACGGCATAACAGTATATTCAAACAACCCATAGCATGTTTTGAAGGCCGTCTTCCATTCATCACCCTCCCTCATTCTCACAAGGTGATATGCCCCCCGAAGATCTAACTTAGTATAAATGCAGGCCTTCCGTACTTGATCTAGTAGCACCGGAATGAGTGGGAGAGGGTACCTGTTACGGACAGTGTTTTTGTTCAGCATTCTGTAATCCACACAAGCCCTCAATTCACCATTAGCTTTCGCTATGAAAAATAGGGGAGAGGCTGCCGGGGACTTGGAAGGGCGGATAAAGCCTATAGATTGATAATGTGTTAGATACTCTTTGAGGTGCTTGGTTTCAGGCACAGATAACGCATACACCCGACATGTGGGCATCAGGGCACCTTCAACCATGTCAATGCAACAGTCATATGTACGATGAGGTGGTAGTTCATTCGCCAGTTGTTCGCTGAATACATCCGCAAATGACTGGTATGCAACTGGTAATGATACCTCCTTTTCGGCCGCAGTCGCCACCTGAAAAGGAGTAGACAACTCTCTAGCCTGAGTAACAGGACGTGCTGACATGTGTTCCTGACACCCCGGTGAAAGGAACCTCAATTTTTTCTCTTTCCAGTCAATATCAGGGTTATGATAGGAAAGCCAGGGCATACCCAAAATCACCTCATATTGTGGAGCCTCGATTATGTTGAGGGTTAACATATCTCGATGTTCCCCTTATGGTACTTCTACCACTAACAACACTTCTTCTGTCTGTTCAGTGATCATTCCTGATTTTAAGGGTTTCCCATCTACAGCCCATACCTCCTCTGGGTGCGCCCTGGATATGCGTTTTAGGTTTAAAGATGTGACCAGTCCGCTGTCTATGAAATTGCCCGTAGCCCCAGAGTCAATCATTACCAATACTTGGTGGCCCACTAGATGGCTTTCCAAACACATGGACAACACGATGTGGGACACTGAATCCTGAAGAACCTCACAAACCAACGAAGGTAGCTTTAAGGGTGTCTGATCCTCCCTTTCATCCGTATCTTTGTCATATGTCTCGGTGCTGGATACTGCTAACCTTTTCTTAACCCAACTCCCTGTATTTTTTGGCTTGGAGGGACATTCTCTCACGTAATGACCTTTTCTCCCGCAATACATGCACAGCCCCTGGGTTCTACGGGTTTCCTTTTCCTCTCTGGGTAAGGGTGCCCTCACTGCTCCTATCTCCATAGGTTCGTGGCTTTCTCCTATGGATGACGGCCCCTTCTTACTAAAGTACTCTGGCCTAGAGGATCCTCTGTCCCATTTTCTCCTGTCACCAGACCTCTCGGACATTCTGCCATCGAGTCGTAAGGACAGGTTAATCATACCCGCACAGGTAGTAGGTTGGGGGTCTATTTGCGCTATAACATCTTTCATCCCATCCCGCAACCCTTGATAGTAGATGGACATCTGTTTCTCTTCGGGCCAGGAGGACTCGGCCACCAGTCTATTAAAGGATGTTAAATAGGTAATCAATTCATTACGTCCCTGTCTTAACTCCATCAATTCTTTGTCAGCCCTGAATGTAGTGGCCCTTCTATCGAACACCCTCTCAAACTCCGTTCTGAAAGCCCCCCAGTCAGAGAGAATGGCGTCATCTCTCCTTACAAGTGGGACCGCCCAACTTGCTGCATCTCCTATCATGTAAGAGATGGCAAATGCTACTCTTGAATGGTGGTTGGGAAAAGAAGCGGGTTTGCAAGAGAAATGCATCATGATCTGTGTGAGGAATATCTGCGTCTTAGCAGAATCCCCCGAGTATCGCTCAGGGCTTGCCAAAGGTATAGGAGGGGGTACCGTTACTTGTATGCGAGGATTAAGCGTGGCAGCATCAAAGGGGTTACCAGCAAGCCTATCCACTCTTTCCCTTAATGCGGTAGCTTCTGCCCTGGATGCTGTAGCCTCTGCTCTGGAAGCTACCAACTCTTGTTGAACTATCACCAACGCTTGTAGCACTTCCTCTGGGGTAGCCATATTTGTTCACCAACCGTATCAGGTGGAGCATAAATCTTGGGCACGTAATTCTGTCAGGGCCCGCTCCACGGGATCCGATCGATGAACAAAGGGGTCCACCTCCTGACGTTACCAACCCCCTGAATGTGTACACAGGGGGTTCGAACCATCAGGCGAGGGATAAAGAATGAAAAGAGACCGGGGACGAGTAGGGGTCAGCAGGGACAAGGGATCTGAAATGACAGAACAGAGTTTTTATAACACCTGCCAATATTTTGACTATTCTCAATTACACTCTATAGACCGCTGAATACCTTGAGGGGCTGTACACATTCCGCCAACAAGTCTAAAGGATTAACAGTCCAGCTTCCTGAAAGGAAAGACAAAGATTAACACAACATTTCCTACACAGGTATACATTCTAGAAACTATGCACCCTTCGTGAATACACACCATTTTTTGTGGAGTATGAACCTTAGGTAATGATCCCTCCCTGGTCTAGAAACTATTTCCTCTAAATGATTCTTTGAGATAACCACAAGTTTATAGTTCAAATAAATCTTAAAAGAGTTTGCAGTAAAACACCACACGTCGTCACTCTATCAAGCAAAGTTCTGTCCCCAAGAAGTACTCTGAATATTCTTCAGTTATATAAGGGTTTATCCGTTGGTGCACACATCAGTAAACAAAAGTCTTTACACAACTTAACGGCAACGTGTGGTTGTGACCGCCACCACGTTCCGCTAATTGAAGAGAATGAAATACCAAACACTCTAGCCGGCAGTAGGTAGCGAAGCCCACCACTCTACTCCGGACAATACCAAACAACGAGGAATTTTCTAGCCGGCAGCATGTAGTGGATCTCACCACTATACTCCGGGCAAATTAGGACAAGAAATGCCCAAGCAACGAAAGCCTCCCACGGTAGCTTGCAGCAGCCGCCGCAAAGCTCCGGGAAACCAAAACCCCCGAGGAGCCGGGTTTTTGAAATCGACACGCACCAAAACGGTGCGCTCCTCTGTGAACAACAAGGTCGGATACTACAATGCCGTTTAGGCGCCCGAGACCAGGGCACCTTTCCGAAATCCAGAGAAACAGTACCTTATGTAGAAGCGGAGCAGGAATCAGCGCTCCCACTTCCCCATGGCGGCAACTGCTCGAAGAACGCCGGTCTTCTTCCACAACTCCGGAAACACAAACAAAGGACTCAGAATTACGTGCAACGAGCATCCTGTAAAACCACCCTTATACTTCCTCCCTACAGGGATCATGGGAGATGTAGTTCCTAATGTTTAGGTAGGCGCGGTATGCAGGAACCTGACAGTGTGTGTATAACTGTATATACAAGTAAATGGATGTTTGATACTTTGTTTGCATGTGTGACTATGTGTGTGAGTAACTCTATGTATGAGTGGCGGTGTGTAACAGGATGTATAACTGTATGAGTACATATGATGAGTGAGTACATGTATGAGTGACTGTATAGAACTGTTGGTGAATGAGTGGATGTGTGTGTAGATCTTAGAATTACGGAATAGGTGTGTTGTAACTGGTATTGGTATGTCCATTGCTTTGAAAATGTTCGTTTCTATTTCTGAGTGTGTGTATCAAAGGTTAAATTAGGGTGAGAGGAGGTCTGCCACTCTATCACAAGGATGATGTCATCAGTGATGTCATTTGAAATGTCATCAGTGATGTCATGAGTGAAGTCACTGACCATGTCATGAGTGATGTAATATGTGAAGTCATCAGCAGTGCATTGCGGGCACGCAAGTTGTAGTTAGCTGAACTAACTATAACGGGGGAATTTCTATGGTTTTGTCCAAGTGAAATGTCCAACTAACTAAAACACCCCTCAGTGAATTTCTAAGGTTTTTTAAATGCTAATTTCTAGCTATAACGTGCCTGAAACCTATGGTTTTTTCAGTGAATTTCAAAGGTTTTTTAAATGCTAATTAGAAACTATAACGTGTCTGAAACCTATGGTTTTTTGAGTAAATTTCTAAGGTTTTTTTAAAAGCTAGTTTCTAACTATGCCTACAGAGGTAGGACATGTGAAGAAAGAAGAAAAAACGCATAGAAAGAAGCAAAAGAAGTGCAGAAAGAAGCAATAGAATTCCTCAAAGACGAAGAAAAGTGCAGGAATAAGCAAGACGTGCAGAAAGAACAAACTGAGGAGCAGAAAGAGGTCTTGTTGCAAAATCATCCTGTGCCCTCAACTTTTTTAGATCGGTACTGGTGGTAACTGACTCTTAGTAACCATGCCTAGAGCCAGTGCTATGCTAAAAGACACTTAGAATACAGTGAAAACACCTACATACACTAGGGAACACTATGCGTTGGGGTACCCCTGTGATTAGCATTACCTCCTCTGTAAGACCCTAGTACATAATAGGGCAGGGGGATTAAAACTACCTCTAAGTCGGAGGTGCAGAAAGCCCCCGTCCCCTCCCTCCACCACTGTGCAAATGCACCCCATGGCACGTTTTAAGTTAGGGGATTAAGTCCCCTTGAATCCTGAGGGTCCCTAGGGTCCAAATAGCCCACCAGGTACCTCCAGTAAGTGCCACAGAGCTGTCTTGCAGAGAGGTGTAAAAAGGGGCGTGGCCTCCGAACACCTCTCTGCAGGCGACCTAGCCTGACCTCGTCAGTGACGGTCGCTCACCCCGCCGTGTGGCTCCTCCTTAGGTCACCCGGTCCCCCTGCTGCCGCCGCCCGCTCGTATTTGCCGTCTTTTCCCGCTGTGCCCCGGATTATTTGTTTTTTGTACTTCTGCTGTGCCCCTGATTTTGTCCTCTGTTTTTAGCCCCCTGATTTAGTTTTTTGTACTTCTGATGTGCCCCTGATTTTGTCCTCTGTATCTAGTGCTTCGGCCGCCTTTCCCCGCTGTTCCACCCCGCTCCCTGCCGCTGCTCCCCGTGGCCCCGCTCCCTCTCCTTCTGTTCCCTCTCCCCTCTCCCATTCACCACCCCGCTCCCACCTCCCAGCTACTCCTCCCTCCCACTGGGCATTTAAGGCAGTGGCCGGGCGACGGGGAGCTGTGACCTAGCCTGACCTCGTCAGTGCCAGTCGCTCAACCCGCCGCGTGGCTCCTCCTGTGCCCCTGATTTCGTCCTCTGTATCTAGCGCTTCGGCCGCCTTTCCCCGCTGTTCCCTCCCTTCGCCCCCCCACTCTCCACTTATGGCAGAATCCGCATGTACGTGCAGCGTTCACGCACAGCGGGTGCGCCGATTATGCTCCGAAGGCGTGCCAAAGGCAAGCCGTCTGCGCCAGTCCGTGCCAGGACCGCGCCCAGCGCCAGGACGCCAGGCCACACGACAGACCTACGACGCCGCCACCCTCAACGCACTCAACACCGGCCGAACCCCCGCCTGCTACCAAGCCACCCCGAGGCGCACCCACGGCCCCTTCACCTGCCAAGCCAGCAAATTCACCTGTCTCCGAACCTGCACCCGCCAAGCCAAGCACCAGCAGCAACCACCTCAAGTGCATCCTGCTCAACACCCGCTCCGTCCACAGACACGCAGTCGAACTCTTGAACCTGCTCGACACAACAGCACCAGACGTCGCCTTCCTCACGGAAACCTGGATGAACGCCTCCTCAGCGCCCGACATCGCCATCGCAATCCCGGACGAATACAAGATCACCCGGAAGGACCGCGTCAACCTGACTGGAGGAGGCATCGCCATCATACACAAGGACACAATCCACATCACGACCAGCTCCGACGACACCTTCAACGCCGCCGAACACCTCCACTTCAAGATACACACCGACCCCAAGACCACACTCAGAGGCACCCTCATCTACAGACCTCCGGGACCACGCACACAATTCAGCGAAGACATCGCAGACTTCATCAGCCCGCACGCCCCCCCTCCTCTGACTACATCCTCCTAGGGGACTTCCACCTGGAGAACAACAAGGACAGCAACACCACCACCCTGTTGGACAACCTCGCCAACCTCGGTCTCAAGCAACTGGTGAACACCCCCACCCACTACGCCGGCCACATGCTGGACCCAGTCTTCTCCTCCAGTAAGTACATCTCTTTCAGCCACTCCACCGGACTGCACTGGACTGACCACAGCTGCATCCACTTCAGCTTCAAAAGAACCACGACCCACCACCACCTGCAACATGTTCCCCGCAGGAACTGGAACAAAATCACCACCTACCAGCTCAACACCTCCCTCAGCCAGAACCCTCCCGCCAGCGCAACAGACCCCAACAAAGCAGCCAGCAACCTCACACAGTGGATCACCAACTGCGCAGACGACCTCGCACCACTGAAGACCCCTCCCAGCAGACACAACAGCAAGAAAACCTCTTGGTTCACCGACAAACTTCAGAACTCCAAGAAGAACAGCCGCACCCTCGAGAAAGCCTGGCGCAATGACCAGACCACAGGCAACATGACAGCCCTCAAGCACGCCACCCGCAAACACCACCAGCTGATCCGCACCACCAAGAAGACAGCATTCAAAGAACGACTGGACAACAACGCCCAAAACAGCAAGGAACTCTTCAGCATCGTCAAAGAGCTCTCCAACCCCAGCGTCAGAAACAACGACATCACTCCCTCGCAAGACCTCTGCGACTCACTCGCCACGTTCTTCCATCGCAAGATCGCCGAAATACACAACAGCTTCCGCGCAACAACCACGCACCCAACCGCCGAACCCTCGCCACTACCGCACCCTCTGCCCATGGACCCCGGTCAGCACCGAAGACACCATCCGCACGATGAACACCATCCACTCCGGATCCCCAACCGACCCTTGCCCCCACCACGTCTTCAACAAGGCCGACTCCATCATCGCACCCTAACTCCGGGACATCATCAACGCCTCCTTCAACACCACCACCTTCCCAGAATGCTGGAAGCACGCCGAGCTCAGCGCCCTCCTGAAGAAACCAACAGCGGACCCCACTGACCTCAAGAACTTCCACCCCATCTCGCTCCTCCCTTTTCCTGCCAAAGTCATCAAGAAGACCGTCAACAGACAGCTTGCCGCCTTCCTCGAGACGAATGAATCCCTCGACCACTCGAAATCCGGCTTCAGAGCCAACCACAGCACCGAGACCGCCCTCATCGCAGCCACTGACGACAACGGGGAAACAGCAGCCCTCATCCTCCTGGACCTCTCCGCGGCGTTCGACACTGTCTGCCATCGCACCCTAGTGCAACACCTCAGCAACATCGGAATCTGAGAGAAGGCACTGGAGTGGATCATCTCGTTCCTCGCCGGAAGAAACCAGAGTCCGCCTCCCCCCGTTCAGATCCGAGGCCACCGAAATCATCTGCGGCGTACCACAGGGATCATCGCTCAGCCACACCCTCTTTAACATCTACATGAGCCCCCTCGCTACCATCGCTCGCCAACACAACCTCAACATCATCTCCTACGCCGACGACACCCAACTGATCCTCTCCCTCACCAACGACCCAGCCACCGCCACAACCAGCCTACACGAAGGGATGAAAGACCTCGCCGAATGGATGAAGAACAGCCGCCTGAAACTGAACTCAGACAAGACGGAAGTTCTCATCCTGTGACCATCGTCCTCCGCCTGGGATGACTCCTGGTGGCCCCCTGCCCTGGGCACCACTCCCAAACCTACGGGCCATGCACGTAACCTGGGCTTCATCCTGGACTCCTCCCTCGCGATGACCAGACAAGTCAACGCTGTGTCATCGTGCTCCAACACCCTGCGCATGCTCCGTAAGATCTTCAGATGTATCCCCACCGAAACTAGGAAAACGGTCACCAAGGCACTCGTTACCAGCCGATTGGACTACGGAAACACCCTCTACGCCGGAACCACAGGCAAACTTCAGAAAAGACTCCAACGCATCCAGAACGCCTCCGCACGCATCATCCTGGACATCCCCCGACACAGCCACATCTCCGGCCACCTGAGAGACCTGCACTATCCCCGTCAGCAAGAGGATCACGTTCAGACTCCTCACCCACGCACACAAGTACAAAACCATAGAAATTCCCCCGTTATATTTAAATCAGCTAACTATAAATCACGCGCCCGCAATGCACTGCTGATGATGTCACATATTACATCACTCATGACATCACTGATGACAACTCAAATGACATCACTGATGACATCACTGATGACATCATCCAGTGAATGTGTGTTTTTCTGAATATTAAATATGTTTTATATATGTATATCTCAAGGTCGATGGAAAAATAAATGAGTATATAAGTGTCTAAATGGATAATTTCTTTTTTGTAAAATTGATTGTATAACTGACTGATTATGAGTATCTTAGGGAATACATGGGTTAGTGAGTAACATTTAAATATGTAAATATCTGTTTCAGTCTCTCACTTTGTGTATACGTGGCTGCATGGGTTGGTGAGTAGTTACATGAGTGTCTATATTGGTTACTAGTTGTTTTTTGAGTATCAGTATGAGTGTCTGTGTGGTTCGGTGGGGGGTATTACTTAGTGCATAGATGTATGAATGAGTGACTCACTGTTTGTATGTGTTGAAGCAGCATGTGTGCAGGACTGTATTGGTGAATAATTGTGTGTATGGGTGTGTTAGTGAGTGAATGACTGTCTCAATAGTGTCTTTATGAGTAAATACATATGTTGTAAACTAGTATATGTGAGTATTGGTGTATATGAGTGAGTATATGTGAGAGTGAGAGATTGGAAGAGTTCCTGTATCATAAGTATGTGTTTCTATAAGTGATTGTTTAAGAGAGTAAGTATGTGTAAGTTTCTGTAGAAGTAAGTTTGGTGGTGTGTGTATAACTGTATATACAAGTAAATGGATGTTTGATACTTTGTTTGCATGTGTGACTATGTGTGTGAGTAACTCTATGTATGAGTGGCGGTGTGTAACAGGATGTATAACTGTATGAGTACATATGATGAGTGAGTACATGTATGAGTGACTGTATAGAACTGTTGGTGAATGAGTGGATGTGTGTGTAGATCTTAGAATTACGGAATAGGTGTGTTGTAACTGGTATTGGTATGTCCATTGCTTTGAAAATGTTCGTTTCTATTTCTGAGTGTGTGTATCAAAGGTTAAATTAGGGTGAGAGGAGGTCTGCCACTCTATCACAAGGATGATGTCATCAGTGATGTCATTTGAAATGTCATCAGTGATGTCATGAGTGAAGTCACTGACCATGTCATGAGTGATGTAATATGTGAAGTCATCAGCAGTGCATTGCGGGCACGCAAGTTGTAGTTAGCTGAACTAACTATAACGGGGGAATTTCTATGGTTTTGTCCAAGTGAAATGTCCAACTAACTAAAACACCCCTCAGTGAATTTCTAAGGTTTTTTAAATGCTAATTTCTAGCTATAACGTGCCTGAAACCTATGTTTTTTTCAGTGAATTTCAAAGGTTTTTTAAAAGCTAATTAGAAACTATAACGTGTCTGAAACCTATGGTTTTTTGAGTAAATTTCGAAGGTTTTTTAAAAGCTAGTTTCTAACTATGCCTACAGAGGTAGGACATGTGAAGAAAGAAGAAAAAACGCATAGAAAGAAGCAAAAGAAGTGCAGAAAGAAGCAATAGAATTCCTCAAAGACGAAGAAAAGTGCAGGAATAAGCAAGACGTGCAGAAAGAACAAACAGAGGAGCAGAAAGAGGTCTTGTTGCAAAATCATCCTGTGCCCTCAACTTTTTTAGATCGGTACTGGTGGTAACTGACTCTTAGTAACCATGCCTAGAGCCAGTGCTATGCTAAAAGACACTTAGAATACAGTGAAAACACCTACATACACTAGGGAACACTATGCGTTGGGGTACCCCTGTGATTAGCATTACCTCCTCTGTAAGACCCTAGTACATAATAGGGCAGGGGGATTAAAACTACCTCTAAGTCGGAGGTGCAGAAAGCCCCCGTCCCCTCCCTCCACCACTGTGCAAATGCACCCCATGGCACGTTTTAAGTTAGGGGATTAAGTCCCCTTGAATCCTGAGGGTCCCTAGGGTCCAACTAGCCCACCAGGTACCTCCAGTAAGTGCCACAGAGCTGTGTTGCAGAGAGGTGTAAAAAGGGGCGTGGCCTCCGAACACCTCTCTGCAGGCGACCTAGCCTGACCTCGTCAGTGACGGTCGCTCACCCCGCCGTGTGGCTCCTCCTTAGGTCACCCGGTCCCCCTGCTGCCGCCGCCCGCTCGTATTTGCCGTCTTTTCCCGCTGTGCCCCGGATTATTTGTTTTTTGTACTTCTGCTGTGCCCCTGATTTTGTCCTCTGTTTTTAGCCCCCTGATTTAGTTTTTTGTACTTCTGATGTGCCCCTGATTTTGTCCTCTGTATCTAGTGCTTCGGCCGCCTTTCCCCGCTGTTCCACCCCGCTCCCTGCCGCTGCTCCCCCGTGGCCCCGCTCCCTCTCCTTCAGTTCCCTCTCCCCTCTCCCATTCACCACCCCGCTCCCACCTCCCAGCTACTCCTCCCTCCCACTGGGCATTTAAGGCAGTGGCCGGGCGACGGGGAGCTGTGACCTAGCCTGACCTCGTCAGTGCCAGTCGCTCAACCCGCCTCGTGGCTCCTCCTGTGCCCCTGATTTCGTCCTCTGTATCTAGCGCTTCGGCCGCCTTTCTCCGCTGTTCCACCCCGCTCCCTGCCGCTGCTCCCCCGCGGCCCTGCCTCCTCTCCTTCTGTTCCCTCTCCCCTCTCCCATTCACCACCCCGCTCCCACCTCCCAGCTGCTCCTCCCTCCCTTCGCCCCCCCCACTCTCCACTTATGGCAGAATCCGCATGTACGTGCAGCGTTCACGCACAGCGGGTGCGCCGATTATGCTCCGAAGGCGTGCCAAAGGCAAGCCGTCTGCGCCAGTCTGTGCCAGGACCGCGCCCAGCGCCAGGACGCCAGGCCACACGACAGACCTACGACGCCGCCACCCTCAACGCACTCAACACCGGCCGAACCCCCGCCTGCTACCAAGCCACCCCGAGGCGCACCCACGGCCCCTTCACCTGCCAAGCCAGCAAATTCACCTGTCTCCGAACCTGCACCCGCCAAGCCAAGCACCAGCAGCAACCACCTCAAGTGCATCCTGCTCAACACCCGCTCCGTCCACAGACACGCAGTCGAACTCTTGAACCTGCTCGACACAACAGCACCAGACGTCGCCTTCCTCACGGAAACCTGGATGAACGCCTCCTCAGCGCCCGACATCGCCATCGCAATCCCGGACGAATACAAGATCACCCGGAAGGACCGCGTCAACCTGACTGGAGGAGGCATCGCCATCATACACAAGGACACAATCCACATCACGACCAGCTCCGACGACACCTTCAACGCCGCCGAACACCTCCACTTCAAGATACACACCGACCCCAAGACCACACTCAGAGGCGCCCTCATCTACAGACCTCCGGGACCACGCACACAATTCAGCGCAGACATTGCAGACTTCATCAGCCCGCACGCCCCCTCTCCTCTGACTACATCCTCCTAGGGGACTTCCACCTGGAGAACAACAAGGACAGCAACACCACCACCCTGTTGGACAACCTCGCCAACCTCGGTCTCAAGCAACTGGTGAACACCCCCACCCACTACGCCGGCCACATGCTGGACCCAGTCTTCTCCTCCAGTAAGTACATCTCTTTCAGCCACTCCACCGGACTGCACTGGACTGACCACAGCTGCATCCACTTCAGCTTCAAAAGAACCACGACCCACCACCACCTGCAACATGTTCCCCGCAGGAACTGGAACAAGATCACCACCTACCAGCTCAACACCTCCCTCAGCCAGAACCCTCCCGCCAGCGCAACAGACCCCAACAAAGCAGCCAGCAACCTCACACAGTGGATCACCAACTGCGCAGACGACCTCGCACCACTGAAGACCCCTCCCAGCAGACACAACAGCAAGAAAACCTCTTGGTTCACCGACAAACTTCAGAACTCCAAGAAGAACAGCCGCACCCTCGAGAAAGCCTGGCGCAATGACCAGACCACAGGCAACATGACAGCCCTCAAGCACGCCACCCGCAAACACCACCAGCTGATCCGCACCACCAAGAAGACAGCATTCAAAGAACGACTGGACAACAACGCCCAAAACAGCAAGGAACTCTTCAGCATCGTCAAAGAGCTCTCCAACCCCAGTGCCAGAAACAACGACATCACTCCCTCGCAAGACCTCTGCGACTCACTCGCCACGTTCTTCCATCGCAAGATCGCCGAAATACACAACAGCTTCCGCGCAACAACCACGCACCCAACCGCCGAACCCTCGCCACTACCGCACCCTCTGCGCATGGACCCCGGTCAGCACCGAAGACACCATCCGCACGATGAACACCATCCACTCCGGATCCCCGACCGACCCTTGCCCCCACCACGTCTTCAACAAGGCCGACTCCATCATCGCACCCTAACTCCGGGACATCATCAACGCCTCCTTCAACACCACCACCTTCCCAGAATGCTGGAAGCACGCCGAGCTCAGCGCCCTCCTGAAGAAACCAACAGCGGACCCCACTGACCTCAAGAACTTCCACCCCATCTCGCTCCTCCCTTTTCCTGCCAAAGTCATCAAGAAGACCGCCAACAGACAGCTTGCCGCCTTCCTCGAGACGAATGAATCCCTCGACCACTCGAAATCCGGCTTCAGAGCCAACCACAGCACCGAGACCGCCCTCATCGCAGCCACTGACGACAACGGGGAAACAGCAGCCCTCATCCTCCTGGACCTCTCCGCGGCGTTCGACACTGTCTGCCATCGCACCCTAGTGCAACACCTCAGCAACATCGGAATCTGAGAGAAGGCACTGGAGTGGATCATCTCGTTCCTCGCCGGAAGAAACCAGAGAGTCCGCCTCCCCCCGTTCAGATCCGAGGCCACCGAAATCATCTGCGGCGTACCACAGGGATCATCGCTCAGCCACACCCTCTTCAACATCTACATGAGCCCCCTCGCTACCATCGCTCGCTAACACAACCTCAACATCATCTCCTACGCCGACGACACCCAACTGATCCTCTCCCTCACCAACGACCCAGCCACCGCCACAACCAGCCTACACGAAGGGATGAAAGACCTCGCCGAATGGATGAAGAACAGCCGCCTGAAACTGAACTCAGACAAGACGGAAGTTCTCATCCTGTGACCATCGCCCTCCGCCTGGGATGACTCCTGGTGGCCCCCTGCCCTGGGCACCACTCCCAAACCTACGGGCCATGCACGTAACCTGGGCTTCATCCTGGACTCCTCCCTCGCGATGACCAGACAAGTCAACGCTGTGTCCTCGTGCTCTAACACCCTGCGCATGCTCCGTAAGATCTTCAGATGTATCCCCACCGAAACTAGGAAAACGGTCACCAAGGCACTCGTTACCAGCCGATTGGACTACGGAAACACCCTCTACGCCGGAACCACAGGCAAACTTCAGAAAAGACTCCAACGCATCCAGAACGCCTCCGCACGCATCATCCTGGAAATCCCCCGACACAGCCACATCTCCGGCCACCTGAGAGACCTGCACTATCCCCGTCAGCAAGAGGATCACGTTCAGACTCCTCACCCACGCACACAAGGCTCTCCATGACCTGGGCCCCAAGTACCTCAACAACCGCCTGACCTTCTAGACGCCCATCCGAGCGCTACGGTCGACCAGCCTTGCCCTCGCCGCAGTTTCACGCATCCGCAGAGCCACCGCCGGAGGAAGATCCTTCTCCTACCTGGCCGCCAAGGCATGTAACTCTCTCCCCATCCACCTTCGGCTAACCCAGGACCATCTCTCCTTCAGGAAGCAACTCAAGACCTGGCTGTTCGAGCAGTAACGGACCCCTCTCCCCCAGCGCCTTGAGACCCTTCCGGGTGAGTAGCGTGCTAAACAAGTGTCATGATTGATTGATTGATTGATTGATTGATTGCAATGCAGCTCTCTGGCGCATACTGGAGGTACCTGGTGGGCTAGTTGCCCCCAGGGACCCCTAGTATTCAAGGGGAATTACTTCCCCATCTTACAAGGGGTACGTTTGCAGAGTGCTGCTGGGAGGGAGCGGGGTCTCCTGCACCATCCCGAGATTTTTAAATTTATCTTTTATTGGAAGGGGGGCTGTGTGGCTCCCCTTCTTTTTATTTTTTTTGGGCCCAGGACCTCGGGACCCCATCCCCCAGGGCCTGACCCCCATTTAAAAAAAATATATATATATTAACGGGAAGGGAGCCGCGTGGGCCCCCCTCCCATGGCCAATTCCGGGCCCTGGGGCCCACACCCCACCCGGGGCATGGCCACATTTTTTTTTTTTTTTAAAGCGCAACAGCTGCCCCAGCAACGGAGCGTCCCGGCGCTAACCTAACCAGTACCTGAGGAGAGGGGGGGAACCAACAGAGGAATTAGATGACAGAGAAGAGATGGGTTTTGAGTTCCTTTCGGAAAGCAATCAGATTGGTTTGGGTACGGATGTGTGGAGGTAGGGAGTTCCATAGTTTAGCCCCTAAGACTTTGAAGGAACGTCCACCTGTTCTACAGAGCTTAGTTCGGGGGACCATTAAGAGGTGCTGTCCCAGTGAGCGCAGGGTGCGCTGGGGAGTGTAGGGTACCAGAAGCGGGCGTAGGAGTTCAGGACAATCAGAGTTGAGAATTTTAAATGCCATGGTAAGAGTTTTGAAGTGAATACGAGATTCAATTGGTAGCCAGTGTAAATTGCGGATGGTGAATCTGGCAGAACACCTGCGTGGGAGACCAACCACTGCTCTGGCGGCCGAGTTTTGGATACGTTGCAGCCTTGCTAGTTCTGCTTTGTTTGCCCCCAAGAGTAAGACATTGGCATAGTCCAGCCGGGCAAGGATCATAGATTGAATGATGAGCTGGCGGGTTTTGGAGTCAAAAAAAACAAGTATAGGGTTGAGGCTCCTCATTAGACCCACACACGTAGCTGCCACTTTCTTCGTGTGGGACTGAAAGTTAAGTGAGGGGTCGAGCCAGACACCTAGGTTTTTGACAACATTTTTTGGCACGGGGGTGGGGCCAAGCACAGAGGGCCACCAATGATCGCTCCAATGGCTGGGGTTTTTTCCCAGGAGAAGAACCTCCGTTTTCCCGGCATTTAGCTGCAAGCAGTTGAGTGTCATCCACTGTGCGACTGCTGCTAGGCCATCTCTGAATTTAGTTGCTGAAGGTGATGGGCCTTCAGAGAGTGTGATGACCAGCTGTGTGTCGTCAGCGTACGACACCAGCGTGAGGTCCCACTCTTTTGCCACCACTGCGAGAGGCTGGACGTACAGATTAAAAAGGGATGGGCTATGCGCCGACCCCTGGGGGACTCCTTGTCCGATGGAATGGGGTTGGGAGATGTAGGGTGGGGCTGAAACTCGAAAGGACCTGTCTTTTAAGAAGGACCGGAACCATTCAAGAGCTAATTCGCCAATCCCTATGGCCTCAAGTCGTTTCAGCAAGATGTTGTGTGAGACCGTGTCGAAGGCCGCGCTGAGATCCAACAGGATCAGCGCGGCACTTTGACCGGCGTCCAGGATACCTCGAAGGTGCTCCGTAGTGGTCAACAGAGCCGACTCAGTGCTGTGACCTGGTCTGAAGCCGTTTTGGGAAGGGTCCAGGACATGGTTTTGCTGCATGTGGTGGGATAATACTTTGTTAACGTGAGCTTCAGCCAGTTTTGACGTCCAGGGGAGCAGTGAAATGGGCCGGAAATTTTCTGGTTTATTGGGATCCAATGTGGGTTTTTTGATGATGGGTGAAACCCATGCAGATTTCCAACAGGTGGGGACCACAGCTGAGGAAAAGGAAAGATTGAGTAGTTTGGCAAGCGGGGGGAGGAAGAAGTCAAGTGATTCCAAGACTTTAGACGGTCGCATGGGGTCTGCTGGGGAACCAGACTTGACCTGTCTACACTGTTTAGAAAGGTCGTCAAGGGATATGTCAGGTATTCTTAACAGTTTTGATGTCTCTGCCGCCGAGTGGGGGATATTAGTGGGCGTAGCATCGTCTTGAGGGAAGGACGTGTAGATCTTCCTCACTTTTTCAATGAAAAAGGTGGCAAGGTCTTCGCATTGTTTCAAGGAGGTGATGCAAGAGCCTGGATTGGGGATTTTCTGGAGACTTTGAACTAAGTTGAAGATGGTTTTGGTGGGGTTGGAGCTGCGTTCGATTTCCTTTGCGTAGAAGGAGGCTCGAGTAGTGCGAATCGCCTTGTGGTACTTGCGAAGTTTAGATAGGTAATGGGTTTTGTCAATGTCTAAGTAGTTTTTCCTCCACTCGCGTTCGGCTTTTTTGCACTCTTTCCGTAATGTTTTGAGCGAGTCATTGTACCATGGGTTAGAGGGGGAACTGCGGGTTTTGGTCCATTTGGCCGGAATTAAGGCGTCAAGCCCTGTGACAATCCATTCATGGAAGGCGGCGTATACTGTATTAATATCGCTATTCTCATCAGGGAGGAGGAATTCTCCTAGGTGTTTGATGAGGTCTCCGGAGATGAGTTTGTGCCATGGTCGTTTGTGGCTGGGGTTGGCCACGGCCTTGGTGGGCGTTTTTTTTGCCATAATGGTTAGTTTAACAAGAAAGTGATCAGTCCAGCCCATGGGTTCAGGGGGATCAGCCGTGGCTTCCAATAAGTTAGAGAAAACGGGATCTAATATGTGCCCAGCAATGTGGGTGGGGGAGTGAACCAGGGAGTTTAGCTGCAAGGCCGTGATGTCGGCTAGCAGGTTTTTGATAATAGAATCTGTAGTGGAGTCGAAGTGGAGATTAAGATCACCCAAAATGGTGAAGTTGGGGGAAGAGACTGCCAAGGTGTGAGCAAGTTCCAAGAGTTCCTCAATAAATCTGGCGGAGGGGCCTGGTGGCCGGTAGATGTAAAGGCCAGAGAGAGTGAATTGCGGGCAAGTGGCAATCTTAAAACGTGCGCATTCGCAGCCCCAGATTTCTTCTTTGGTGAAGGAGCAGTTGTATGTTGTTCGATATACAACGGCTATTCCCCCGCCCCTAGAGTGTCTGTTGTCCAGTTTCATGGAGAAACCGTTTGGCAGCGTAAGATTTAAAATGCTAGTTTGGTCGTTATGGAGCCAGGTTTCACATATGAACAGAATATCTGGGTTTTTATTATTATGGATGGGGTCCCCGGAGCTGGCCTTTCGGTGATTTTTTTTATTTAAATTATTATCGAGGAGGGCCACTTCTGGCCCCGGGGACCCCATCCCCCGGGGCCTGGCCACCTCGTTGGGGACCATGGGGAGAGCCCCAATTTCCCCACGGTTCCTGCCGGCTCCCCATGTCCTGCAGGAGCTGGCATTGCTTTTGCACATAGGGAGCTGCTTACATGCAGCTCCCCCTGTGGGACCCCCGCACTTTTTTTTTACTGCCCCCGGGACCTGGCCCACCCGGGGGCTAAATATTAAGGAAGCGCGGAAGACCGCGCTTCCTTTTTTCATTTTCTCGGCCGGATCCACAGATGCTTTGTTGGGCCCTGGGGGTCCTTGTGGGACCCCCTGAGCAGGCCTAGGGGGTCAGGGTGTTTCTACCCTGCCCCCTTTTCTTGTTTTGCGTGTTTCTTTTTCTCTTTTCTTGTGCCTCGGTTCTACCAAGGCACAAGATGGCTGCCAGCACTTCCTGGTTTGAAGTGTTGACAGCCAATTAGAATACAGCACGTGATCGGCAGGGTGCGCGGATCCTCTGTGCCTCTATATATCATTTTTGATTTTCTCAGCAACTACTGAACGGATTTACACCATTTAAGAAAAATAGTTCTTTCTGAGACAAGGGCTACCTTTATGCCATATTTGGTGTAATTCCGTTCAGTAGTTCGAGCTGTAGCCGTGTCTAAAGTTTCCCATGGGAAATGCATTTTGTGACCTCTATTTTTTGAATTTCTCAGGAACTACTGAACAGATTTACATCATTTAAGAAAAAGAGTTCTTTTTGAGACAAGGGCTACCTTTTTGCCAAATTTGGTGTAATTCCGTTCAGCAGTTCGGACTGAAGCTGTGTCTAAAATTTCCTACGGGAATTAACATGGAGAAAACATGTTTTGGGACCCCCCCTTTTTTCTCAGCCCCCACTTGCCGAATCACCCCAAACCTTTCAAGATAGGAGAGGACCAAGCGGGTCATAAGTTTTGAAAATTTCGCGAAGATTCGTCAACCACGCCAAAGTACTGGGAAAAGAAAAAACACTTTTTGAATAGAAACCAGGTCTTAACTATAACTACCTCCTGGCGACCGCCAGTATGTAATATATATGTCAATAAAATTCCAAAATAATGCGATCTCGAAGGTAATAGACAACAGCAGTTGTTTAAATTTACAGTTACGCGTTTCGCTCGCACAGTAAGTTTGCTCACACAAATAATTAAATATATATATATATATGTATGTATAAGTATAAATATTACCTACTGGCGATAGCCAGTAGGTATATATAGTTAGGATTAGCTACCATAGGAAATCCGCAACATTCTATTGGGAATAACTTTGGCGCCGGTTGAGGAATTTGCGTGTAATTTTCCAAAATTTTGGCCAGCTCCGCTTCGCTCCTTCCCTGAAAGTTTCGTGTTTTCCCCATGTTAATTTTCATAGGACGGTCTGACAAGTCTACAGCCCGAACCGCTGAACGGAATAACACCAGACTGGTACGCAGATGTGCCTTTGCTATGTTTGGTGAAAATTGCTCCAGTGGTTTTTATGAAAATTAGGTTCAAAAACACATATATATCTATATGAGCTTACGGGTCCGCGCACCATACGCGTACCGTACGTGTACGTGCGCGTACCCTTACGTGCGCGAGCGCGATCCTGATTGGCTGGTAGTCAACTGTCAACATTCCAAACTGTCCAAACCAGGAAGAGTTGGCCACCATCTTGTTTCTCAGGAGAACTGAGGCACAAGAGAGCCCAAAACAAGAGTGGAAAACACGAAAAGGGGGCAGGGTAGAGACCCCCCAACCCCCTAGCCCTTCTCAGGGGGTCCCAGAAGGACCCCCAAGGGCAAAAAAAATCAAAAAATTGCGGGGTACGCGCACGGTACGCTTACATGCACGCGTACGTACTCGTACCATATGCGTACCGTGCGCGTACCCCACGATTTTATAAAAACATTTTTTTTAAAAATGTTGCCCTTGGGGGACCTTCTGGGACAACCTGGGAAGGGCTAGGGGGTCAGGGGTTCTCTACACTGCCCCCTTTTTGCGTTTTCCACTCTTGTTTTGTGCTCTCTTGTGCCTCAGTTCTACTGAGAAACAAGATGGCTGCTCAGATGGTACCAGAAGGATATTAACATATAAAAACGTTATTCGCTAATAGAATTTGCATTTACAAAACCTTTGCAGTTTTTTGAAAAAAATATAGGTTTCACGCCAGATATAGTTAGGAATTAGAATTTAAAAAACCTTGCAAATTCACTGAAAAAACCATAGGTTTCAGGTCTTATATAGTTAGGAATTAGCATTTAAAAAACCTTGCAAATTCACTTAAAAAACCATAGGTTTCAGGCCTTATATAGTTAGGAATTAGCATTTAAAAAACCTTACAAATTCACTTAAAAAACCATAGGTTTCAGGCCTCATATAGTTAGGAATTAGCATTTAAAAAACCTTTGAAATTCACTGAAAAAACCAAAGGTTTCAGGCCTTATAAAGTTAGGAATTAGCTTTAAAAAAACCTTTGAAATTTACTGAAAAAAACATAGGTTTCAGGCCTTATATAGTTAGGAATTAGCTTTAAAAAAACCTTTGAAATTCACTCAATCTACAGGTAAGTGATTAGATGTGTGCATACATCTATGAATCACTGAGTGGGTTTTTAGATACTTGTATTGCTGTGACAATGGATTCAAATATGATACTCTGTATTTTACAAAGAGTGATGAAAGATTTTACTTGTGTATGAAAAGGTGTATGTGATTGTCACGTGGATGATGTCATCGGTGATGTCATCAGTGATATCATTTGAGATGTCATCAGTGATGTCACTGACCATGTCATGAATGATCTAATATCAGACATCATTATATAGTTAGAAATTAGCTTTAAAAAACCTTTGAAATTCACTGAAAAAACCCATGGGTTTCAGGCCTTATATAGTTAGGAATTAGCTTTAAAAAAACCTTTAGAATTCACTCAATCTACAGGTAATTGATTAGATGTGTGCATACATCTATGAATCACTGAGTGGGTTTTTAGATACTTGTATTGCTGTGACAATGGATTCAAATATGATACTCTGTATTTTACAAAGAGTGATGAAAGATTTTACTTGTTTATGAAAAGGTGTATGTGATTGTCACGTGGATGATGTCATCAGTGATTTCATCAGTGATGTCATTTGAGATGTCATCAGTGATGTCACTGACCATGTCATGAATGATCTAATATGTGACATCATCAGCAGTGCATTGCGGGTGCGCGGAATATAGTTAGTACAACTAACTATATTGGAGCAATTTCAATGGTTTTGTATGAGTGAAATGTCCAGGAAACTATAACACCCCTAAAACTTTTTTTGAGTGAATTTCAAAGGTTTTTTTAAAGCTAATTCCTAACTATATAAGGCCTGAAACCTATGGTATTTTCAGTGAATATATATATATATATATATATATATATATATATATATATATATATATATATATATATATATATATATATATATATATATACATATGTAAGTATGTGGTGTGTGTGTGTGTGTGTGTATATATATATATATATATATATATATATATATATATATATATTCACCAACTTCCCCCAAAAGGGGAAAAACGGGTCGCACAACCAGTTGTAGTGTTTGCAATCTCCTTTATTTTCCTTGATTACAGGGCATATAGCGCAATAGATCTACGCGTTTCGGTGTATCGCCACCTTGCTCACGATCAACGGGTTGCCCCACCCCATGTGAATTTAAAAGTCTTTTTTTCTATTTCCTGTCACATGTTCACAAGGATTCTGGTCCTTGTAGTTCAAAGTTATTTGACCCAAGTAGGATGTTCGTGCAGATATAATATTATTGCCAACCTGGCACATTATTTCCATCTGACCCTGTCCTTTATATTTGTCCTAATTTTTAATTGTTCACCCTTCCAATAGGCTTCGTTCATTGTCATTGTTTCAAATCCTTTTTGTATATACTTTGTCTCATTCTTGTATACATTCATTCCCAAGGTCAATTATTGTTTATAGGTGCACGTATAGTTCCTGATTTAATCCATTCGGATGTAGCGTTCTCAGGTTTAAAATGAATCTCGATTCCACTTGCCTCAGTTTTCTCTCGCAATCACCACTGCGTTCTCCTTTTGGGATTGCCAGATATATATATATATTCCCTCTGACAGTGCATCGAACATTACAGCATGCCAGCAGAATCCAACTATTGTCAAGCAAAGAGGCAACATGCTTGAAAGATTGAGACGAAAGGAAGAAAGTAGATGGTGGGAGGCCACCTCCTTACAGCATTTCATTGAAGTAGACCGCATACCAAGAGGATTACGTATATTCATAATGCCAACATTGGGTGTCCCAAAGCCACAAGTATTAAAGGAATGGGCAGAGAATACAAATGCCTGTTCAAAGACGATGGTACAGATCCTGATCACCAATGCCTGGGAGGAGCACAAGGAACTCATGCTCCAAATCCAGAGCATAATGGATGAGTTCAGTAGAGAAGAAGATCAAGAGGAAACTAAAAAGTACTCAATCAAATGAATGATAAAATTAAAATACATAAAAAAGAAATCATTGCGAGAAAACAATGCAAATTTCTGCGTGATGAACAAGATTACGCGACAGGTCAGATTTTAACTTTTGCAAGGAAATGTAACAAAGCAAAAACAGAACTGGAAAGAGACAAAGCTCTTGGAGCTATGGACAGGGGCAGAGGGGAATGTTGCACAGACTTGAGCTCCGACCAGGAATCCATTGACAGTATATCATCGAATCCAAGAGAGAAGATGTCTTTTTACGAGGAATTCTGCCTTCTCCAACAGAACAACTAACAATCGATCAGAGAAAAGCCAAAAGGGAGGGGGAAGGAGTAAGAGGCGAAACCAAAGAAGATGACAGAGAAAAAAAGCAACAGTACTACTAGCATGGGTACACACTGCCAGGGAATGAAGAAACAATCTCTAACAATAAATACAATGTGCTCAAATTGGGTTTATCTTTCTGTCCAGATAACGCGCTTGATTATGCACAAACACGTATCCATCTGTATAAATGTGCTCGCAAATTAAAATTGTTTAAGATACAAGCACTATGAGAGAGGGATATATTTCAACAAACCCCAAGTAGATCATCCTGGGATAAGCCACATTTAGCAATTGAAGATATTACTACACTACAGGTACTTGAGGATTTTAGCTACCAGGATCAGGCCTGGACCATATCTGAGTGACAGGATCCTTTTGGTGCAGCCCATCTTATTGAACTTCCTAGCTTGTATGGAGTACACATAGGAGAATCGAATGAGACCAGATTCAGGGCATCTTCTAAATATATTCCACAAACGACCAAAGATAACGTAGCACATGACTTATTGATTCTCATTGAGGAAACACCACACAATAGAAACATACCTAGAGAGCAGTGGGAAGCAGTGAACAGGCTACAAAGTGACACCATTCTTATAATCATGCCATCCGATAAAGGTAGCAATGTTGTGCTCGTGAGTAGGACCAAGTATGTTAAAGATGTACATTACCAACTAAATGACACCACATGCTACTGCAGAGTGGATAAATCATACCTCACCAACCTGCGTGATACGTATTTCACCATGATACAAAGGTGGTTTGATGAATAGCTTCTTAACTGTCATGAGAGACAGTTTCTTCTGAACGAATCACCCATGACAGCAACATTTTACCTACTGTCCAAAATACACAAGAATACTCTGGAGCCCCTTGGGTGACCCATAGTCTCATCTAAGTACAGCCTATCCGAGAACACCTCTATATTTGTTGGCCACTTTCTGTTCCCCTATGTAAAAGATCTCAACTCATATGTAAGAGATACCAAAGATGTTTTGCAAAAGAAACAGAATCTTTATTTGAGCAGTGAACACTGGTTAGTGTGCCTTGATCTGGAAAGCCTGTATACGAGTATTAGATACACTGATGGCTTAGAGGCTTGCAAATATTTCTTAAAAACTCGAAGTATCCCCATTCCCGAAAGCGTCCCCTCAGCCTTGAAGATTCTATAAAAGTCTTGGGGTCCCCCGACTCCCGCAGGCTTCCGGTGGGGAGCGGCTGCCATGATTGCTTGCGGAATGGCCACGACGGAGCTACGAGATGGTGGTGCTCTCATGCTGACGCCAGCTTCAGTCTGAAACATCCAGAAACACTGTAGACTATCAATTCGATGAGTTCCGGTGGAGCCCCAACGTGACCCGGTAGGGAAGAACTTGCCCTCCCCTTTTTTGAGTGATGGTTCTTGTTGCCTGTCCCCTCTGTTGTCATCTAACGGAATCTTTTTTGATTGCCGAGTGAGAAAAAAAAGGTGGGTCTTTCATCGTTTGGGGAAAAAAAATGTTTTAATCCAATTAAAAGTGTTATTTTTAGGTCATATGATCAAGCCTTCCATCATTAGGAAACCAAAAGTAAAATGAACCAATGAAAAGTTTTATAAACAAGTCACATGACCTGTTATGCGGCTTTGGGTTATAAAAAGCATACAAAACTCGTTGGCCCATGAGGCGGCGTCAGTAGCGGACCAATGTGCGAATAGGCCGAAGGCAGCACAATGCGCCGAGATCCGGATGGCACCGAGGTGGTGTCCAGCAAGTTGTCGCACTGGTGTGGCCATCCTACAATGCTGCGCCGAAAGACGGCGTGTCTCCCACTCAAAATACATAAAATGGCGAAAGACGGCGTGTCTCCCACTCAAAACATATAAAATGGCGAAAGACGGCGTGTCTCCCACTCAAAACACATAAAATGGCGAAAGACGGCGTTTCTACCACTCAAAACACATAAAATGAAGTCTAGACTAAAAGGCAATGATCATATTTTCTACTCTTGCTATAGTTGTTCATGCACTGAGGGTGCTGTAGAAAAAAATAGAAAAACGTACCCGATTCAGCACTATAGTGCAACATACACAGCACCTGGGGTGTCAAGAGTGAACAGGTCTTAGCTGCTTAACCAATGACTGACAAATGCTATATTAAACACTTACTATGTATAATACTTGCGTTCACAATAGTTTTACTTTACAAAACAGAACAAAAGATTGTTTATTAGCATAGTGATTGGAGCAGTTATATACATATTCGGGCATAGCAATAATCAGAATGTCACATTCACATGTCTGCTCAGTGTTTACAGGTACTTAGTATCATTGATTTTTCATTTTCGACCGGACCATGGTGACCAACTATAGTTTATTCTCTATTTCGTTACCTTGCCATAACAAAAAAAAAGTCTTGGGTTATTTATGGAAGGGAAGATTTTTTGTTTCTTCCAATTTTTTTTAAAAACAAAGGTTTAAGGAAAGGCAACCCTTAATGTGCATGTTTTCCACATAAATTTGCCTTTGAAAACTAGAGGCAATAAATAAGGCCGAAATCTGCATACACAGCACCTGGGGTGTCAAGAGTGAACAGGTCCTAGCTGCTTAACCAGTGACTGACAAATGCTAGAATAAACACTTACTATGTATGATACTTGCGTTCACAATAGTTTTACTTTACAAAACAGAACAAAAGATTGTTTATTAGCATAGTGATTGGAGCAGTTATATAGATATTCGGGCATAGCAATAATCAGAATGTCACATTCACATGTCTGCTCAGTGTTTACAGGTACTTAGTATCATTGATTTTTCATTTTCGTCCGGACCATGGTGACCAACTATAGTTTATTCTCTATTTCGTTACCTTGCCATAACAAAAAAAAAGTATTGGGTTATTTATGGAAGGGAAGATTTTTTGTTTCTTCCAATTTATTTTAAAAACAACGGTTTAAGGAAAGGCAACCCTTACCAAATTACGCAAAGATTTAGCTAATCTACTAAAGGGGGGAGTCGCCATTTCTTTTCAAAATTTATTCACCCATCCGTAGGCTCTCTAATCTCCATTACAATGTGTTTGTTGCTATCGCTAGCTGATGAAAAAACTAAAGTGACAACTTCATCATCCTTAATTTGTCTTTCCTTGTTCCTTAAGATGTCATCTGTGTCAACCTCTTCCAAGAATCATCAGCGTGCATAAATACGAAAATGTTTTTACTTACCACGTACTTGACATTTTACAGCTTTTCATATTTGCTATTAAAAAACCATTGAAATTCACTGAAAAAACCATAGGTTATAGACCATATATAGTTAGGAATTAGCATTTACAAAACCTTAATTTACTCGCACAAAACCATAGAAATTCGAATATATAGTTAGTTGCAATAACTATATATCGCGCACCCGCAAACCACTGCTGATGATGTCACATATTACATCATTCATGACATGGTCAGTGACATCACTAGGTGTGACACAAGTAAAATGAACATCAGAGGCTTGTACCCCTTTTGGTAGCCACACCTCTGTGTTGGGCGAGGGAGCTCAGGACCCTGAGGATTCTGTCATGTTGGAAGTGGGCAGAATGGTGCATCTTGACATAGCCAGATGTCACACTTCACAGGAAGTGGTCATCAGGAGGGAGGGAACCTGGTCGCCCATTGCCTACCAACTACATTCCACCCTGAAGGCATTTTCTGGGCATAAATAGGGCCATCCTAGCACCCAGAACTCAGATCTGGACTTGACTGGAAGAAGGACTTCACTGCTGCATTGTGAAACCATCAAAGTGAGGCTGTGCTGGTGTGGACTGTACCTGCTGAACCTGGTGTCTAGCAAAGGAGAAGGGACTGTGCCTGTGGGGTCCTGCTTGTGGAGGAGTCATCTCCAGAGCCCAGCCGAAGCAAGATAGTTCAGGGGTAAGTTGCCTGACCTCCTCTCCCCAGTACAGGGCCACAAAGCTGCAGAAGTCTGGTGGGGCAATTTGGTAGCACAGAATCTTCAGACCTCTGGCAACCACTGTTTTGCAGCACCAGAGAACCTGACGGTCAAAGCTGCACCAGGAAGAGTTTTTCGGAGTGCAGCTGGGTCACCCAGAAGACGATTTATCGCCCAGGGAAGAATTTGGCTGTGACCATAATACCGAGCGACTGATGGTCCAGTGGCGACTGGACTTTTGCTGGGACGGAGACGACTTTGAGAGAAGTCGACCCTGTTGGCAGGGCCGCCTCACCCCTCCATGGACCGGGGAATAGCAGTAGGAAGACCCCCATCAATTGCATCATGTCCAAGCATCCTTGAACATCTTGACCATCCTCGATCCCTTGCATGAGGACCACTTTGTTAGGAACCTACAGTAGGGCATGAAATGTCTGGAACTGACTAAAGACTATTTCACCTGCTATGATAACTCCCTGTCAGAGTTGGTCACAGCAGCGGTTTTTCATCGAGGGCGCTGGAGCTGCGCCCACCCTAGCTTAATGCACATGGATGTTAATTATAAACAGCAATTAATTGCATCCACAAACATTTCTTTTAGAAATATAAGTAACGCCAGAGGTGCTCCTCAGCATTTAAAAAAAAATGTGGATGCCTTGTGCCAGTGCCGTCACTCACCTTCCTGCCTAGTGGGTGATGACGCTCAGAAACGGACGTCAGGAAGGCAGTCAGACAGGTTTCCTGTGACACATGCACAAGTGCGCATGTGTCAAATAGAAACGTTTTCCTGCTCCACACAAGGGGAATACTGTGTGATATGGTATCAGCCCTGTCATACAATGTTTGGGGTCCTCAAATACCGCCCGATAATGACGCAGCGCAGTGTTTTCAAGCAGCCACCGGTTGGGTACAGTTTCAGCCCTGTATTTCCAGGGGTTGCTTGATTCTACCGCTGGTCAGAAAACCCTGCCCTTTCCCTAGTCATCACTGGGTGGGGTGGGGTCATCAAGCTTATCTGACCGCACTCTACCGTGTTACGAGTTGGGAAAGGCAGAGGATATTATGTTTTTTAACAGCCTAAGCACCATTATGTGCAGAGCATTATCTTTCTTCCTCTCTTGGCGCTCTTTCTCTCCTCCGAAGCGGTGCTCCCTTGAAGCCCATAAATAACAAGGTAAGCTTTCCTAGGGCTACTTCTGCCTGCCATCTGCTCCATCGCTTTACCATCAAGTACAGAGGAGAATTAACAATTAAGGTAACAATGAGAAAACAGATATCCCTTTAGTGGCTGATTACGTACAAGGTCAAACTTTAAACAATGGATTAAACGTGGAATTCCCACTTAACCAAAATGTGTGATCTAAGGTAAATAGTTTATTATACCAATCTTCATTTTTTACCCTTAATTATTGCATGTGAAAGTAGCTTGAAATTCGTGAGTTCAGAATGCCAGCTGAACAAAAACATATTCAGCTAGATTCATCAAAGAAAAATGGGCTCGCAAAGAGCCAGATTCTGAGAATCTGGCCCTTTGCGAGCACCAGTTTTGCATTTGGGATTCATCATCCCAAATGCAAAAATCGCTAATTGCGAAATTGCTAAATTGCGAAGAATTGCATTTAAGGAATCTCTATTTGAGATTCCTTAAATGCAATTCATTAACCATTTTTAAATTGCGAAATAGCTATTTTTGGTCGCTATTTACCGCCAAGTCAGACTTCGTGGTAAATAGCGAAAACTTAGAAAAATGCACTTTAGTGCATTTTTCTAAGTTGGATGTTACACACACACATGTCCTTTGCACATGTGTGTGCGCAACATCAGTCTACATTGACATTTCAGGGGTGCTACAGGGTGTCCTTTGGACACCCCTGGCACCCTTGAAATCGCATCCTTATTTGCGATTAGCAAATTGCTAATCGCAAATAAGGTATGACTCCCCATTCATTCCTATGAATGAATGGGGAGTTATTCCTTATTTGCTATTAGCAATTTGCTAATCGCAAATAAGGAGGCTGTAGGAATCGCAATTTATTTTGCGATTTCTACATGAATCCCGATTTGCAAGTCCTTAATAGCGATTCCTTAATAATTGCTACTAAGGACTCGCAAATCGGGACATTGATGAATCTGGCTGATTGTGTTTGATTTAATAGACTAAGATAGTTCTCTCTCTGTAACAATCTGGGCCACATACAGGGATCACATGGCTACTGTCTTGCCTCTTAGTTCACTATACATAAATGTGTCTTAGTGCAGTGCTTTAATGTGGTTTTAATGTCAAAGCTTCCACAGGTTAAAAAAATAACATTTTGGGAATCCAAAGAGAGTACACTTTCAACCTTTGTAGATTAGCACCCTCAGCTTCTAGCAAGTCGAATGGAATCAATATAATTGTCATTTGATTTGACCCGCTGTGCTGCCTGTTCTAACTTCTTTCTCCTGCCTATTTGTACACAAGAAATGTTTTAAAGCTCAGCAGGTTCATAACTAGGACCAGTCATAACTCAGAAGCTTACTTGACAGTTCTTGGAGATCTCGAAATGCTAATTGCACTTATTCATGAATATTCATGTTATGTTATGTTATGTTAAATTGCATTTTTATAGCGCTCGGCTACTCTGAAAGAGTGTCCCGGCGCTTTCCACAGGCAACTTACAGTGTTTGATCAACATAACAGATAAAAACAGACCCCGATAGAGAAGAGAAAAAGAAAACCACCTAAACAGAGAGGTTAAAAAGCCACGTCTTCAAATTCTTCCTAAAATGAAGCAGGTTGGGGGTACTACGCAGTGCCAAAGGGAGCGAATTCCACAACTGGGAGGCCTTGAAGCTGAAAGAGCGCCCCCCAGTACGTGCCTTCCTCACGCGTGGAACCACAGCAGTGAAGAGGGATTCTGAACGCAGTGAGCGAGCCGGGCGATGGAAGACTAGTCTTTTTTTCAAATATCCAGCGCCTGAGCCAAAAAGAGCCTTGTGCATCAGGGTCATAGATTTGAAGACAATCCGCTTCCGAATTGGCAGCCAGTGGAGCGACTGCAGTAACACAGAAGCCCGTGCTCGTCTGTGCAGACCGAAGATTGCCCGGGCTGCCGAGTTCTGTGCCACCTGCAGACGCTGGACTAAGTAATCCGGAAGGCCTAGAAAAAGGGCATTGGCATAATCAAGCCTAGATCCGATGAGCGCCTGCACCGTAATCCGCCTGTGCTCCGCGGACAATAAGGGAAGAAACTTGCGGAGCATTCTGAGGATACCGAAACAGGTGCCGGACAGGCCAAGGATGTGCGCTCTCAGAGATAGTTTGTTGTCGAGCTTAACACCCAAGTTCTTGGCAACCAAGGATGATTGTGCCGGAGGACACATGGCAGCCGGCCACCACTGCCGCCACTCGGGATCGGAGGCACAGCCAAAGAAAAGAACCTCCGACTTGCTGGAGTTGGCCTTCAGACAATTTAGCTGAAACCAGCTGAAGACCCTGTCCAAGCAGTCCCGGATTCTCTCCCCATCAAATGTCTGATCTTTTTCACAAGTGAAGAGGAGTTGTGTGTCATCGGCGTAGGACACGATCTGGGCTCCGTAGGCCTCCACCATAGCCGCCAGAGGGGACATAAAGATGTTGAATAATGTCGGGCTCAGCACAGAGCCCTGTGGAACCCCAACACCCAAAGGCGGCATCTCGGCTGAGCTCTGGGATACCCAGACCGTCTGGCGGCGGCCCTCCAGGAAAGATGTAAACCATCTGAGCACCGTCCCCCTTAGGCCGATGTCATATAGCCTGGCGAGCAGCGCCTTATGGGGGACGGTGTCGAAAGCCGCCGACAGGTCCAACATGACTAACATGGCCTTGCCACCCCCATCCAAGGTCTCCCTGATGATTTCAGAGACCTCCACCAGCGCTGTTTCCGTGCTGAAGTTCGGACGGAAGCCGGATTGGGATGGGTGGAGCAGATTGTTAGACTCCAAGAAGTTTGACAAGACGCCATGAACATGTTTCTCGGTGATCTTGGCCAAGGCCGGAAGAAGTGAAATTGGCCTATAATTGGCCAAGACCTCGGCATCAAGACCTGGCTTTTTCAGGAGGGGGATCACCATCGCCCTCTTCCAGGAGCGTGGGACACTCCCCTCACTCAAGGAGGCATTGAGGATCGGGTTAACCAGGGGATTCACCACTGCCGCCATCCCAGCCAAAAATTTGGCGGGGCAGGGGTCAAGTGGGGATCCAGATTTAAGACTGGCTAACAGAGTTCGGGACATGTCACTGGAGACAGATGGAAAGTCCTCCAGGATAGCCACAGGCGTGGCCGGTGTTCCAAGTCCTGTTCCAGGATCACAACAAGCCTCCGCCGTGCTCTCCGAGAAGGAGGCCTGAATAGCCTTAATCTTGTCGGTGAAAAAGATGGCAAGATCACGCGCCCACGCATCGGGTGACACAGGCGGGGGTAAATAAGAGGAGGGAGAGGTGAATTCCTTCACAATCGTAAAGATCTCCTTGCAGGAGTTCGCTGAAGCCTCAATCCTCCTGGCGAGGTATTCCCGCTTGGCAGCAAGAATATCGCGATGATAGGCCTTCACCGCTGATCGATAGGCAAGTTTGGCCTCCCCATCATATTGATGGCGCCAGGCCCGCTCAGCAACCTTACATAGGCTGCGAGCCATGCGTAGCGCCTCTGTGAACCAGGGCGCAGATTGCCTTTTCACCGAGGACCGGGGGGTTACCCTAGGAGCAAGGTCATCCAACCTCTCAGTCAGCCATTGCTGCAAGGCCTCCGTGTCTCTTTCCAGATCTCCCGAGAGAGAGCAAGGATGTTCCGTGAGCGCCTGCTCTAGCATGGCTGGCGTCACTCTATGTAATGCTCTCGATGCCGGTCTGGGCACCAAGGGGGCGCAAATGTCAGAGCGTCCTACCTCTAACACAGAGAACCCAATCAGCTTATGGTCCGACCAGAGCACAGGCCGCGTTTCAATGTCGACAATAGGGACAGAGGAAAACACTTGATCAAGGGTGTGCCCTTTCTCATGTGTAGGCCCCGACACAAACGGTGCCAGACCAAGCGGTGATGTAATGTCCAGCAATTTAGCCCCATCCGAATCGTCCGTGACATCTAGATGAAAATTGAAATCGCCTGCCAGCAAACAGTGCTGTGCAGACAGCGCCAGCTCCGAGATGGCTGTCTGTAAGTCCCCCCAAAAGGAGCCCACCGGACCAGGAGGCCTGTAAACTAACAGACCCTTGAGCGCCTGGCTCGGAGACAGTTTCAGCATAAAAGCGAGGGATTCAGAGCTCCCAATGGAGTTCACGGGAAGAACAGAGCAAGACACGCTCTTCCTAACCACCACCGCGACTCCGCCTCCCCTGCCCTTTGCTCTGTCTTGGCGGAAGATGTTATAGGTTGAAGGGATCGCAGTGAAGATGTCCGGGTTGGACGCCTCTCCTAGCCAAGTTTCGGTTAGGAGTAGACAAAGAGGATTATCCCTGACCAAAAGATCATGGATATGCAGGGCATGTCTTCCTAGCGACCTAGTATTCAGTAACAAACACAGATGCTTTGCATGCGCCTTGGCCCCCGTAGGGGCGGTGCCCAGCGTCCTCACAGGCGACCAGCCGCAGGCCGGACAGTGTCGTTTACCCTTGTACCGACCAGGGAAGACAGAGTGACACAGGCAAGAAGAAGTGCGCAAGGCGCGGAGCATCGCCGAAGAATAGTGGATCATCCTCGTCAGGCCAGGGTCCCCCGCCGCCCCGGCGCCTCCGGGACGCTGACGGGCGCAGACGGGCAGGACTCCGGCACGACTCAGGCTAAGCGAAGGCGTCCACCTGCGCGTCACGCTGCGCGTAAGGGAGCGACTTTAAATAGGCTCTCCAGTGAGCCCTTGGCGCGCGCGACCAATCCAAGATGGCGGCCGTCGCCGAGCAAACAATCCCCAACCCAAAATGGCGCGAAAAAAGGAGCCCAGGAACCCGGACCCACCAAAGTGGTGGTGCTTTTGAGGCACAGAGGTGCACGTTTTAAATGCGGTAAGGGGAGCGGGGCGGTAGCTGCAAATAGCGAGTTTTAAAAACAGGGGTAATTTTCAAAGCAAGCAGTAACAAAAATACCAAACGAGGGAAGCTAAAATAACACAGCGCTGGTAGAGCTCATTGAACACACACACACTTTTTAGCAAACACACACTTGCATAAATGCTTGTTGCGACCCACTTGCTGAAGACAATCGGGTGGCGTTACTAAATGGCCAAGCATTAATGTGCAATCTTCGGTAGTTTGCCTGCAGTTCTGTAAATCTATAGGGCCGTATCTTGGCAAACAATTTTCAGCAACGGTCTCTTTCCTTTTTCAATTCAAATACCCAGAAAGGGTTATGATTTATTGGTGGCAAAACCCACAGGCGAGTGGGATTGCGAGAAATTCATTTACACTATAACCACTTTATTCTAGGGCCAAGGTGGACGGAAAGGGAGGACTGACCAGCCGGTGGTCCCAGACTCTATGGCACAAATACGTAACGTTTGTACTGAATAGAACTTGGGGATGCTGCCTGTGTTCAAGCACTCCGGTGGGCGATGCGGTATGCAGAGCCCTGGATTTCACTAATGCAACGGTTTGCTGTAGCCTGTTGGAGCCTGCCGGAACAATGTGTACAGCAGAGTGACAAACTTGGTAGTATGACTCGGTCATGTTCATTTGTAAGGCCAAGCTCAAGTGCAGGGTAATGTTGTGCCTAATTTTCTTATTGCCTTTACCATGCTGTTGCCGCTAAAGTCTACGACCAGAGCTGAAATTCTAGGGTAATGTCATGCTTAATTTACTTAATGCCTTTAAAAGGTTCATGCGGCTAAGCATGATGCTACAAATAATTGTTGTTATCTAAATAGTAGCATTTTTTTCCTTTGTAGGCATTAGAGCCCGGACAGTCCCCCTAGGTTAAAGTAGGCATTCTTTTGGGGTACAGCAAAGTAACAAGTCCATTCATTTGGGCGAAGTACAAATGTAGGGATTTGGTCTATTCCCTTTAGTCAGTAACGCTGGTGGGAAGGATCTACCGTCTTTAGGAAGGCTTATGTAGCGGGAGGCCGGGGGCACCCCTGTGGTCAGAAGTAATGCGGCAAGCTGCCACAACAGGTACAAATTGGCACAACTAGCGCTAGTAGGTAATGGCCCAGTTCCGCAGGGCTGTGGTGCATCTCTCAGGAAATGCACATGAGCTCGTTAACAGCATTATATTGCTGGCTATTAGGGAACCCTGTCAGCGTCAGGGGGGAGGGCGAGTCCTCCGGATAGCTTCTCACCCTGTGGCGGAGCACTGATAGTTAAAAACAAAGGGGGATGCACAACAAAGGAAGTTCAGTGTCTGGAGGGACCCCAGGAGGGGTAGGATCCACATCTGCTGAGGGTAGGCGGAAAGGAGGACCGACCTGCCGGTGGTCCTGGACTCTACTGCCCTAACCTGCAACGTATGGACTGAGTAGAACCTTGGGGAGGCTGCCTGTATTCAGGCACCCCGGTGGGCTGGTGCGTTATATGTTGCCCGGGATCAAAAGTAATGCAATTGTTTGCTGTGCGCGTTAGGCCCTGCCGGCACAATGTGCGCAGCTGAGTGGAGAGCTTGGCCGGATGAGACGGACAAGTTCCATTGTGAGGCCAAGCTCAAATGCAGGTGTAATGTTGTGCCTAATTATCATACTGCGTTTGACATGTTGTTGTCGCTAAATGTACGGCCAAAACTGAATTTCAAGTAATATCGTGCCTGATGATGTACTTAATGCCTTTGACAGGTTGATGCGGCTAAAGCATAATGCTATGAATAATTGTATATATCCAAAAAGATGGTTTCTCCTATTTGTCTGTGAAGAATTACCTGGTTTAATGTGAAATAAAAGGCTACGCCCTAGACAACATGTTCTGACTCTGAGAGTTATTGGGCATAGCTGGGAGAAAAATGTTGGAAATGGGGATGGGTGATTGTCACGTTGTGTGCATACTATGGCCCATTACTTGTTGGGCAGTCACAGGCGCTTGAATTTGTTACCCAAGGCTGTGCAAGGCAAACCAGAAATTCTATGGATTTTTTTTAGGAGTTTTCCTTTGTAACTGCATTTGTGGTCTTGAAAGAGTGCTGAAAATCGCACCAAAATACACTAATCTAAAAAAAATTATCACGTGGCAACCCCTCTGGAACCAATTTCCTGTAGGTCTAGCTCGCTTGCGCCCCTCACTCGCATCAATTAATTTATTGTTCTTATGCCCCACCAGTTTCAAATTCCACCAGCAGCCAGTGATTGGTCACCCAAAGTAACTCTAACCGACTGCAATACAACTAGCCCAGAGTTTTAGCTCAAAAAGTTTCTGTGTCAAATTTATTGAATTTGCCAATATTTGTTTGTAGTTGAGTAAAAAGTGCATATTTACTGTACCTTGTAAAATCTATATCTCTGAAACCCTCCGGTGGATCTTTTAAATTGTGGTATCCAAAAATACATAAAAATACAGTCTATTTTTGGGTCTCGCCAAGGCAGCGTTTTTTGCTGTCTCTTTGAGACGTGCTGTATTCAGGATATGGTCATGAAGCCCACTTTCCTCTGATGTTTCTAATTGGCTCCTGCCACTGTCTTTTGTAAATGGTGGCTTTTCATTGGTCAATAGGCTTAGTAGTCTCTCATTAGTGTCGCCTTTCCTCTTCTTGTCACCTCCCATAAGGACACCCCCTGTTACATGTGTTGTTACTCGGGCCGTTTTAATTACAGCCTCGGAGCACTATATTCTTAAATAGCTCCGTCCTGCCTGATGTTGCAAGCGCATTGACATTGATCCACATTTGGTCCATCACCTGTTGTTTTTGCATATTCCGCCCTAAGTGCGCTGGGGTTGCCCAGACGTGGGTCCCAGGCACTCCACACCACTGGAGTCAAGCTAGCCGGGCTGATGAGAGGTGTTACCTCGAAACCGGTCCGGTCCTCGGATGCTTGATTCCGTTCTGGGAAGGACATGGCTTTTGTAGTTCGGACTGGACTGTTCCCATGGGGCACAGGGTCAGAGCTGATTTGCATATCGCCATTGTCTAACCCAGGGTGGTGTGGAGTGCAAAAAAACGATGGATTTGGGCCCAGATCTTTGGACTGGGGTGAGTGTGTGACATTGATCCACATTCGGTCCATCACCTGTTGTTTTTGCATGATGTTGCAAGCAGCAGAACACGCTCTCCCGCACTGCTCATTTTTGATTTATTTATCCAGCGTGCACGCCTTGGCTGGAATAATGGCTGCAGTGCCTTTCTTTTATTAGTTGCATCGCTGGAGCAGCCGCATGCCTTTTTACAAAAATGTATTTACTTTGGCAATAATGGTGGCATCCGCCATTTATTTTTAAAAATCTTAAGCTAAAGTGCAGGTGCTGCGATTGCTTCAAAAGAAAAGTAACAGAAAAAACTTCTTTTTTTCTATTTCTTTCTATCTTGGCTCCCCTGCTTTAGCTTAAGATGTTTAACTCGTAAGTGCGAGTGCCCCCATTGTAAAACAAAATGTAAATACATAGAAAAAAAACATGCACCGCTATTTTTTTCTGTTTCTGTATGTTTGAAGCAATCATGGCACCCACGCTTTAGCTTAAGACGTTTACAGCTAAAGAGTGAGTGCTGCGATTGATTTCCACTGCACATGCTTCTCTTCTAATGTTTTTCAGGCTTTGTACTTTGCCGCTGGATTTTGGAGAAGGTTAACCCCTATTAAAAAGGAGCCACGAGCAGGGGTGGCATGCGACATGAATACTACCACTTAGCAGAGAGTTGATTAACATCCTGCCTGTGGGTCAATGAATTAAAACGGACACATGTTGACAACAATCAAACCTCATGGCCCTCTACCAGAAAGAATGGGTCCGCAGCAGGGCACAAGTCCTAAAAAAAGAAGTGGGGGGACGCTGACGTCACAACAGGAAGTGACGTCACGAAATGTGGCTTGCACTCAGTTGCAGTTTATAGTTATCGAGCTCCAGGTAAAATAAGTGGGAGGACGCCGTCCACCTGCGTGGTACCCGGACTCGAGCCCTGGTCCGCAGCACCGAAACCACCAGCCACGTGAAGTTTACAAGAATTGCGTAATTTAGGTATTTTGTTTCACACTGATAACAGTTTACAAATTCACGATTCATAAAACAGTTACATCATGCCTGTAGAGAACAGGTATTGCAACCACTGAAAACATGAATAACAAACGGCTGCTACCTACTACAAATCAGCTTTTGCCGCTGTGTTAGGTTCCTATAAAGTAGCCTAAGGTTCGGATGACGTTTCCAGCCCACTCAACCTTTGGCCATGTTCACGCTTCACCCTCATGGCATTAGACAACCCCCCACCCCTCTTAGTGGCTGTCATTCCATTACACTTGAGTACCTGTTATGCAGCCTGTATTTATTTCATGTGACTATTGCGCAAGACGAAACATGATCCCCGATGGCAGCTAAACCCTGGGATTTACAAACATAAAAACATATAACGCAGGAGGAAATATCACATCTGGCAATTGCCCTAATATCATGCCACTGCTTCAGCAACTCCTGGCTTATTAGCCAACAACACTTTCTATACTGAGCCCTAGAAAGAGAAACCACAAATCCCAGAATGCTATGTGCTGTAAACTAAAATCTAGAAATGATAGATGGTGTGACACAGGGACCTTGTTAGTCTGCTTGCAAGCTGCTGCCATTGGGCAGACATCCTGTCAAGAGAATGTGTAAAACAGGCGGAGGCCAGTCTGGCAGCCTTTTTTCATGAAGCCACAGTGGATGCATTTCGGATACTCAGTGTTGGAAACGGCCCTTTTTTCAGGGTTATCCCCAAACTTTTCTCTTCTTCCTCCCTTATTTTTCCTGACCTGTGGTTGTTGGCAATAGGATTCTGGGTACTTTACCACTGCTGATCAGTGCTAAAGTGCATATGTTCTCTGTATAAATTGTAATTGTGATTGGTTATCCATGGTTGGCATATTTGTGTTATCAGGAAGTCCCTAGTAAAGTTCACTGAGTGTGCCAGGGCAGGTGATTCAAATGCTACTAGTGGGCCTGCAGCACTGATTGTACCACCCACATGAGTAGCCCTAAAATGGTGTCACAGGCCTGCCACCGCGGTGCCTGGTTGCAGTTGCTAACTGCCATGCTGCCCTGACCAGTGTCCACACTGGCCAGGTCTATCCCTTCCCTTTTTGTACACATTGGACACCCCTATGGAAGGCCCTATGTACCCCCCCCCCCCCCCCCGGACCGGGTGCAGTGTATATGAAAGGTAGAGCGAGCATGTACTAGGGTGTGTGACATGCTCTGGTAGTGAATTACTGCCATTTTCGTTTTTCACTATTGAAATGGCTCTCTTGCCAATAGGCTATAATGGGCAATGCTGTGTATAATGTTTACCTGCATATCTTCACATAGGAGCAAGATACAAAATTAAAGTCTGGTATCCCTAAACTCAGAATTTAATAACCTATCTTTTAGAAATTATGTTTTTTAAATCCTGAGTTTGAAAACAGCACTTTTAGAAAGTGACGGTTTTCTTGTCTGACCTTTCTCTGTGCCTTGGCCTGTTTGTGAATTGACTATCTTTTTTCTGAGTGACAGGGGCTGGGGTGGCTCCCAGAGGCTGAGTGAGTCATCCCTGGGCTAAATAGCTCCATCTGCATCTTTAGTGGTGGGAGGGGATAGCACCTGGGCCTGAATAGGGCTGTACCTGCCTTCCACAATGCTGGCTCCACCTCCTGCTGGGCGGCTGACGAATCTGCCCCTCTCTCTGAAAGGAAGGGAGAAGACAGAAAAACAAAGTGCTCAGGAATTGACCTGAACTGGTTCTGACTAAGCCGAGGCCTCTCTGCCTCTAGAGAACAAAGGAAAGACTGGTATAGAAAGGGCTACCCAGCCTACAGAAAATTAGATCATCCTGGAATCAAGAAGGAACCTCTGCCAATGATAAACTAGAAGACTGAAGAGGCAGGAGTGTCCTGCTGTGTGTGTGTGTGCTGACCTGCAGTTGCTTTGCTGCCAAGGAGAGGGGAAGGACTTTGCTCTGTGCTGTGTCCTTTTGCTTGAAGATATCTCCAAGGGCCTGAGGAGAGCTGGCTCCCTGTTAAGAAGTCCCAGGAACAAAAGGACTTCACCACCAGCTTCCACCCGAACTCTGCTGAGAGAGTGCTGCCCTTCCTGGAGTGCTTAATCCAATTGTGGAGCCTCTGGAAGTTGTGCCTGCTTTTTGAGAAGTTGGACAAGGAGAAACAAAGACAATCTGCAATTTTCACGCATCACTCGCTTGTGGAGCGTATCCCCGACAGTGCAAGGAAATTCACGCCGTCGCGAAGATCGAGATCATCGCAGCGCCTGTTGCCGCTGCAAGACCCGACGCATCCTTCGCTTGCGGAACACATCGGCCCGGTGCGGGAAGATTTCTGTTGCTGCGAATATCGTCATAGAGCCTGTCTTCCCTAGATGAGATCGCCGCACTGCTTGCTTGCGAACCGCATCATGTTGCTGCGGACATCGTCGCAGAGCCATCGCATCGAGGGGCGCAAGAGGAGAAGACCGACGCTGCGCATCACCGACGCTGCGCATCGACGCCGCACCTGAGATCGTCGCCGTCCCGAAGAATGTAGCATCGGGCCTGTGCGAGACGCTTCCTACCGAACCTGCGCACCGGAATCCATACAAGGTCTCGCATCCCTCCCCATACAGACCGGATTCGCCGCAGCACGCCTGCTGCATCCAGCGGGGCTGTCGCATCGCCTCCCCAGGGCCGCAGGAGTGACGCATCGCTTGTTTTTCAAAGCGACAGCTTCCATTCAGAACTTTTGTTGCATCTACCGGTACTTTGGGCTAAACGTGACGCAACTATGGATTATTTTGACGCAAACCCTAGAATTCTTTTGAAATCATATTCTTGAACTGTGGATGTTGGATTTCTGGCATTTTGGTCTTGTGTAGTTTATATAAAGATACTTTATTTTTCTAAACTGGTGTGGAGTCCATTTGTGATGTTTTCACTGTGTTACTGTGAGTGTTGGTATGCATACTTTACACATTGCCTTTGACAAGCCTGTCTGCTCGTGCCCAGCTACCAAGGGGTTGAGCAGGGGTTATCTAAAGAGTATATCCCCCTTACCCTGACTAGAAGCAAGAGTCCCTATTCGGACATTGGTACCTACCTCTGCCAACTAGAGACCCTCAGATCTAACACTCAGAAATCCGTAGCATTCTGCCCCTTGGTGTTTGACCCCAGGGGTTTTAAGCAGAAGCATTAGCCATTAGCTTGAAACATTGCTAACCATATTTTAGATCAGCATAAAGGAGTATTTTTTTACCTTCTTTCTACGAGCTCGTTGGTGTATCCCCAGCCTCAATGTGAGTGCACAAGAGAGTATTTTAAATCCCCTCTCTTTTTCACATATACGTCTTTACATATCTATGCATTATTTACACTACGTAACAATTTTATATTAATTGCTTTGCACCGCAAAAGGCTTTAAACATTTTTTTTGTTCAATGCACAAGTGCAAGCGACAACCATATTGGGTTTGCCAATGCTCATTTCCACTTTGGGTGGTAAAAGCTAGAGAGGTAGAACTTTCATTCCAGGTGGTACTTAAAGGACCGCAGCATTCCAGGTGGTGCTTAGAGGACCGCAGAGACAGACAGACGTCCACAGCCTGTAAAGCCTTTTACTCTGGCTGTCTTGTCACCTAACATGTGATTATTATCCCTCCCCCCAAGCATCCAAAGAGAACAGCATGTCCCAAAATGTCTCTATCACAACATAAGGTATCCTCAGCTACAGTCCTTGGCAGAGGACAGAATGAACGTGGAACATCCCCCATATCACAATACTACGTATACCCAGAACCCCTGCTTACAAACAACACACTTTTGGCTAGACTTGGTATTCATTATCTGCCTTCGTTTAAATCATAATGCCTGTTACTTTTCTTTTTTTTTACAAACAATATCCCAACAGTAGCATAAGTAAGAAAACAAAAAGCACAAACAAGTAAAGGGTGCAGTACCACAGGCTGTTACTAGGTGATCCTATGGAGGTGTAATGGGACCTCTATTAACTAAATAAGGTACTTCACCCTTAAAGCGTTATAAAAAAAGAAAGAAAATTGCAGCTGAGCATACACTTCCATTTCTTTTTATTAGAAGTGAGATTTTTGTTATTTTGCAATGGTGCATTTTTAAATCACACGCTAACAAAATTCTCACTGCCAATACCAACAAATAAAATTGTATAAAAGCACAAAAGACACAGCAGCAGACCAGGGTCAAGCACATACGTTCCTGTAGTTTAAATTATATGGCGGTGCAGCTACTCCCAACACCCGCTGCCAAGGGATCCATAAAAGTTCAAATGTCCACAGAAAAGGAAGGTGCACTCCAAGCAGAGTCAATTGAGTAGAAACTTTTTGGGGGAATTCTTCTTTTTATTCATATTCGTCTTATCATAAAAAAGGCACAGCCAACGCGTTTCGTTCCCCTAGTGCCACGGGAACTTCGTCAGGGCTGTAACAATCATAAAATACACAATATTTAGCTTTATAATTACATTAAGGGTGCAATACCTTATGTGGCTAATAGAGGTCCCTTTACAAGTTCAAAGGGATACCTAGTAACATCGCATGGTACTGCACCATATCCTTGCTTCGTGGATTTCCTTTTACTACTTATGCTTCACTAATGCTAGACCTATTGCATTGCAAATGCTTGTCATAAAATGGTGCAGGATTTTAGTTTCAATTGTGTTGGTGCTGTTTAAATGCTTTACGCTTGTTCCTTTGTGTGAGCCTTAATGCTCAGAGCCACAGCCACCTAGCGTTGAGTTAGAAGGTTTAACAAAAAAAAGCAACTGATCTTAAAGGCGTTGGTAAGTGTATTACACAGTAAGGTCCCACAACCACACCATGTAATACACCCCATTTCCTCACACAGTTTCACATGAAGTCAGGCACCCTGGGCAGGTGTACATGCCTTCCAGACAGGGGACATGCCTGCCCTAACAGACATGACACAAACCTCTCAGTACAACCCACTAACATTTGACACAGCAAATAGGCTCGGTGGTCCAAGCCTTATTGAGGGAGGCAGTGTAGGCTTGAGACTCAGATCTAAGTGTGCACAATAGTGATCAATACATCAATGGCCAGTTAAAAGAAAAGAAAAGAAAAATGGTTTATTTCTACACCCAGTAAGTAACACTTCCACACAAGCATCTGAACATATCTACATGAGGACAATCATCAGGTTCCTGTATAGTTCGTGAGAAACTGTTTCTGATTTGTGAGCTATCGCTTGGAAGATTCCCATAGGACCAAATACCTATAATTTCTTTCAAGCAACCCCAGCACTGAAACTTGTTTGAGGTCATTGGGGTGTTCTAGATTCAGTAGGGTGACCAACTGGCAAGGGTGCAATTTCAGGACGGTGAGTGTAAAAATTAAGGACAAACTGGCAGATGCATCAACGTAGCCTTTTGCTATTCCTAATTAGCGATTTTTAAGGAATCGCTATTTAGGAATAGCAAAAGCCTATGCATGTAGGAATCGCTATTAAAATAGCGATTCCTAAACATTCCTTAATTGCTACTCGCAAATTGCTAGTCGCAATTAAGGAATGAATTGGAGATTGCATGAGCAATTTGCGAATACCACTAGGTACTCGCAAATTGCTCATGTAATTTCAAGGGTGCAAGGGTGTCAAAATGACCCCCTGTTGCACCCCTGAAATTGATCTCTTCACATATGTTGCACACATACATGCCCTAAGGGCATGTGTGTGCGCAACATGAAACTTTGAAAAATGCACAAAAGTGCTTTTTTCAAAATTTTAGCAAATTACCATGAAGTTCAACTTCATGGTAATTTGTTCTCCCTATTAGCGAATTCACTATTTTTTTGACTTTCATGCATTTGCATTTAAGGAATCTCAATTTGGGATTCCTTAAATGCAATCGCAATTTAAGGAATCTCAATTCAGAGATGCCTTAAATTGCGATTTTTGCATTTGGGATGGTGCATCCCAAATGCAAAAATACCGGGAGCAAAGGGGCAGATTCTGAGAATCTGCCACTTTGCTCCCGGTATTTACTTTGATGCATATGCCTGAAAGAGTCAAAATTCAGGACAAACATTCAGGACAGGAGGTCAAAATTCAGGAGAAAACTTCATTACAAAAGGTACGTTTTACAGACATATCAGAGGACGTCGCATTATAGTATATAATTAATCCCATCTATATCCAAACATATTCATCCATTTGCAAACCTATCCATCATGTATCCTTCCATCCACACTTTCACTCATCCATCCATCCATTCACCCTATCCATACATTCATCCATCCAGCCATTTACCCTTTCACTCATCCTTCCACCCATTTACCTTTTCAGTCATCCATCCTCCACTTTCTCTCTCCATTGACCCTTTCACTTAGCCATCCTTCCTTCCATCCATCCATCTACCCATCCTTCTACTCATCCACTCATGAATCCATCCACTGACCCTATCACTCATCCATCCTTTCACTCATCCATCCATCCTTTCACTCATTATTCATCCATTCACCCTTTCATTCATCCATTCACCCTTTCACTAATCCATCCAGCCATCCACCCATCCCTTCACTCACTCACTCACCCACCTTTTCATATTAATTATGAGCTGAGCTGTTATCTGCAGAGTTGCATACAGAAGAGGCCCATCAAGAATTTCACTCTTGCTGTAGTTCCTAAAGCAAGGGGTGGGATGGGGGTAGGGTTCACTATGCCCCTGCACAGAGGCAGTCTTAAAAAGTTGAAATCATGAGGCATGCATGATGCACAGTGATATGCCATGAGGTGACTGACATGGTGTTGTTTCCAGAGCTTTAAGCGGGATGAAAAAACCTGGTGGGGGTCTCTCTCCAAAGGGGGTGTTTGGTGTAATTAAGGGTGTGGCTTAAAACACCTAAGTTAAAAATCTGTGCTTAGCATAGTGTGCCGTTGGACTGGTATTTTGCCTCTTCTGTCATTGCATCCAGATATATAAAACAACAAGTAACGTTACACCTACAACAAGCCAGAACTATAGGCTTTGTCAAAGGTTGTTAGTTGCATAAAATAAAAATGCAGCAACAATGGCTTTGTTGAATATAATATTGAAAATGCACTTTTCTAAAATGATGAGGCTGAAAGAGCCCTAGCCCCTTCTTTTTAACTTGTTTCACCAGCTTCTTTGAATGAACTGGATTCTCACGTAGCAGCATTGGTGTTTTTGCACATTCCTTCCATCTGACATAATGCGCTGTCCTAGACCGTGGCAAGAGGAGGCCACTGCATGCAGTAACACTCCAGACTGGGCCATTGTCAATCTGTATGTGGCAATCAGCCGCAGACTGAATAACAGTGGGCGGGGTGAAGCTGCTCTTGTGCTCCCACGAAGAGTCCAAATAACGCATAGTCCGTGAAAGTTATGGACAGTTGGTCACTGTAGGATTTAGGACCTGCCATCTTGCGCATATGACGACTGGTCTCACTTTGAATCGAGAATGTGAGTGTAACGGATGTCAAAAGTGAGAACAGTTGCATAAAACAGGGAATGGTACACAAGGGAGGAATATTGCTGCTCCCACTGCAGTCTCTGTGGTATTCAGTGCTATCCTTGGGAAGTACACCTGCTCAAGCATGCAAAATAGAACTGAACAACCCTTCCAAGCAATGGCTGTGAACCTTGGGAATAAAGAGGGAGGTGTATGGAGCACCAGGGTCACTGTGGTAGGAGTTTAATAGGGAGAAAATGGTACAACAACATGACCATACACAAGGATTTCTAGGCCCAATAGGCAGTGAGTACTGGGAAAGATTGCTGGGTAACAACTGTTCAGCCACCACTCATATTCCGACAAGATCGTACTGGTGAAAGTGCTAACTCTTTTTTTTTTTTTTAAGACCAATGGTCCCAAACTTTATTTAGTTTCACAGGTAATAAGGCAATTGATCACACAATGTCATAAAAAAGAATAATTACTAGAAACGTTACCCAGCTAGTAGCATGTTTTGACATGTCGGTCATACATAAGTGAAAATAAACAGTAGCCAGGGGAGATGCAATAGTCCGCAAACGGCTGTGCCAGGAAAGGTCTCGGGTTGCAGTGCTCATAGCCCGCAACACTGCAAAAGGACCAAGGTGGTCATGAAAGCCAACAACCATTGTCTTAGGCCGCTTTCCCTGGTCGGCACAGAAGCAGTCAAAGGCAGGATCACATCCCACACTGTTATATGGGTCGCTGGGTTACAGTCTCCTGATCCTGGCAGTGTCCAACAGGCATTGTGTGAAGAGTAAACGGGGAGGGGAAATCGGACATCATCATGGGTACAGTAGAAACAATCTCTCTGCCAACCAGGAAACACAACAGGGAATTAAAAGAAGGGGGGAGGGAGAAACATTTCAACAACAGTCGGACTAGTATTTGCGTGTACAGTAATGTATCAGTGATCCTAGCTGTGTGTGTTGCACCCTATGCTGGCCGTGTGGGGGCGGGGCGGCTGAGGATGTAGGATTGCTGCGATCGCAGGGTGGGGGGGGGGAACGACAGGGGACTCCTCCCGCTGGGCAGGACCTCGGTGGCCGGGGGAGGTAAGGGGGGGGGGCTCGCTCCGCTACCGGACGGCAGACGACAGGACCCTCACTGTTCCGTGTCGGGGCGGTCACTCTATACCGGCCTGGGTGCACGCCCGGTGGTACGCGGTCAGGGCAGCGTCCCAGTCTTGGGCAATCTGGTACTTCCGGAGGCCCGCGGTCTCTTCCCTGTGTAGAGACACACTCTCCGCGCAAGCCCAGTTGTCAAAAGAGCGACGCCAGTCAGCAGGGCGCGGGGGGCGGCACTCTTCCATCGTTTCGTGATGAGCCGCTTAGCCGTAATGAGTCCTAGGTCCCAGAAACGTGCCCTTAGATTGGTCTGTTTGGTTCTCTTGTAGAGCCCCAGTAGGCATGCTTCCCACGTCTTGGGGAGGGTAGCGCCCGTGGCCGCCGTCAATGTGTCAGCGACTGCCGACCAGTACAAGGTGAGGTGGGCGCAACTCCAGAGTGCGTGCAGGAAGTCCGAGTTTTGGAGGCCGCACCTGGGGCACGCCGACGATGTGAGTCCGAAATAGCGATTCAGTTTGTCTGGGGACAAATACGCGCGGCGTATTATGTAATATTGGATGATCTTAAATCGCGCGTTGCGAGGAATATTTCTGGCGCCTGCCAATACCGCAGCCCACTGTTTGTCTGACCAGACACTACCCCGGTCGGTCGTCCACTTCTCCCTCAGCCTTTTGGAGGAGAATTGAGTATGACTGTGCAGCGCTTGTGCTAACCAATGCACTATATGGGAACCATCGCCCATCACATGTAGATACTGGATTAGCATATGTGTGGACGGCTCGTGGGTCAGGTCACCCCATGCCTTCGTTAGCTCGTGGAGAAGCCTGAAGAAGAAATTGGCCCACTGGCAGGCCGGTGTCTGCGGCCAAGGTTCCGAAGGGCAACAGCTCTCCGTCACTATACAGGCCGCCCAGTTCGTCCAAGTCTGCCGCAGTCCAGCTGCGTAGCTCGGTTGAAGACAGCGCGCCAGTACCCGGGGGAGTCCCCAGTAGTGGCAGGTTCGGGGCATAGGGTACCGTACTTTTGGTGAGTCTGAGGCTCCGCATATAGCACTGCCTCGCGACTGCCACATGGATCTGAATGGGGGGTCGGCCCCGCGTCAGGTGGGTGGAAGAGCGTCAGCACCTGTACGGGGGACAGGGTAGCGTCGATCGTGGCCGTATCCATCAGGTTCTTACCACTCAGCCAGTAAGCAACCCATTGTAGCTGGGCCGCTAAATAATATAGTTCCTTATTGGGAACCGCCAAGCCTCCAGAGTCCGAGGCCACGTAGAGGGTCCTCAATGCTACCCGGGGGCGCCCTTTATTCCAGATGAGGCGCCTGGTGAGGTCCTCCAACCCCTTGAATATGCGTGCCGGTACATACACTGGTAGGTTAGCATAAAAGTAGAGGAGCCGGGGGAGCATTATCATCTTGGTTAGCGCCACTCAGGCCGGCACATTCAGTGGGAGGGAGTTCCAGAATGTGACCTGGGCTGATAGCGAGGATATGGCTCTCACTAGGTTGCCCTCCAGGAGATCCATAGGGTCCCGATATATGAGGATCCCTAGATACCTGAATACCTTCGGGTGCCATCGGAGCGTCTCTCCCATCATGCGCACATCACATTGTGGCATCGTGTCACTGAATGCATAAGCTCCCGATTTAGCCCAGTTAACGCGGAGCCCTGACATGTCCCCGAACGTTTGAAAGATGTCCGTGATTGCCGGGGGTATATGGGCGAGGTCCCTGATATATAACAATAAGTCGTCGGCATACAGAGACACCGAGTGGACGCCATCTGCCAGCGGGATACCCCAGGTGTCACCGGAGGCACGGAGCAGTTCTGCCAATGGCTCCATCACAAGGGCAAATAATAGAGGGGAGAGGGGACAGCCCTGTCTGGTGCCCCTTCCCAAAACGAATCCTGTCAGAGAACAATCGCCCAGTCCGGACTCGTACCTCGGGTGCCTGGTAGAGGAGCCCCACCATCTGGACATAGGCGTCGCCCAGCTCGTACTTCTCGAGGACTCGGAGGAGATAGGGCCATTCCACCGAGTCAAACGCTTTTTCCAGATCAAGTATTATGCATCCCGAATGTGGCCAGGTGGGAGTCGCATACCGTTGGACTCTGAAAAAGCGGCGCAAATTGTAAGACGTGCTCCGGGTGGGCACAAAGCCATTCTGGTCAGAGTGTACCAGCGTGGGTACTAGTGGTGCAAGCCTCCGGGCCAATGTCGCTGCTAAGATTTTGTAATCGGTGTTGAGGAGCGCTAATGGTCTGTAGGAGCCGAGCTCGTTTGCCTCTCTACCTGGTTTTAGCAGGGAGATCACGTTGGCTTCATTCAAGGACGCCGGGAGTTCAGCATCCTCCGATGCCTCCTTATACACCTTCAACAGTTCCGGTATTAACACCAATGAGTAGGCCTTGTAGAATTCAGCCGGGAGCCCGTCAGGGCCCAGTGCCTTGCCATTGGAGAGGGAAAAAATCACCTCCTGTAGTTCCTCGCTGGTAAGCTCAGCACCTAGCTCCGCCTGGTGGGCTGGAGTGGCTGTCGGAAGTTGCAGTGCCGCCAGATAGTCTGTGATCTCCACCACGGTGGCCCGCAGCCGTGAGCTGTATAAGGACCTGTAATGCGACGTGAACGCTTCGTGTATCTGTTTCTGGGTGTAGACTTCAACGCCCTGAGTCGTACGGATCGACAGCACCGACGCAGACTGGGTGTCCTGTCATATCAGCCACGACAGGAGCCTGCCAGGTTTATCACCTGCGTTATGGGTGCGTGCGGAGTGCGCCGCGAAATTAATGTTCTTCAGCCTCTCCATCAAAAGAGCGTGATCCGCCCTGGCCGAGACCAGCCGGGAGTCATCGCCCTCCGCCGCCTCCCGTTCTTTGTCTAGTAGTGTCTCTTCCGCCCGTATCAGATCTCTCTCCACCTGTCCCCGTAGGCCCGCCTGCACACCGAGGCAGCTCCCCCTGGTCACTGCCTTGAAGGCGTCCCACTCAATTTTCGGGGACGAGGTCGAGTCGCTATTGTCCTCAAAATACTGTATCACCCTCCTAGATAACTCCTCTCGGAATGGGGTGTCGAGTAGGAGATCCGGTTGCAGGCGCCATGTGGGTATAGGTGGGCGCGGTCGCCTCCATCCATAAACTAGAGTGTGTGGGTTATGGTCTGAGTGCGTCCGCCCCAGGTAGTCAGTGTCTGTCACGGAAGGGATCAGGTCACGGGACATCATATATCTATCTAGTCTGACGTGTAACGAGTGGGCTCCAGAGTAGTAGGAATACACCCAGGCGGTAGGGTTCCTGACTCACCAGGCATCTTGTAGGTTCCACTGCGTCGCCCAATCAAGTAGGGCCCTGGAGGCTGCCTGCGCAGGGGCGATCATTGCCGGGGGGGACGAGCGGTCAAGGGAGACATCTAGCACACTGTTGTAATCCCCACCCAACAGCAGGGGTACGTCAGGCCAAGGTGCAATCACTGTCGATAATCGTGTTAGGAATTGCCCCTGTTCGACATTAGGTGCGTAGAGGGAGGCTATAACAATCTGCTGCCTGTCTAGTCTGCCCTGTATGAAGACATAGCGCCCCTCAGTGTCAACGTTGCTGTGTGTCAGTGCAAATGAAACCCCCGGCCGTACCCAGATCAGAGTCCCTCGTGCAAACGCTGAAAAGGTTGTGGCGAATATTTGCCCCCTCCACCTACGGCGAAATGTGGCTACCTCAGCGGCGACCAGGTGGGTCTCCTGTAGTAGTGCAATCTGTATCTGATGCCTTTTAAGATAGGAGTACACCTGATATCTACGCGAGGGTGTGTGCATGCCCCTGACATTCCAGGTACAAAATGTAACCGTAGTCATCACAGTATCCATCTCGCCCAAGCACTCGCCCCCCCCAACCCCCAGCCCGCCCCGCCCACACATGCACAGCAGCAGTTATCAATGGCCATTTTTTCCCCCACTGGCCATCCCACACAGACCCAGGAATGCACGCTGTAACACTGCAGTGCCGACACTAGTCTCAAAAAGAACAGGAACAGAACCATAATACCAAAAGGGCAACAACAAAACAAGTCGCTGCCCAAACGCTCTAACGAGCTCAATCAATCCGTGAGTTCAGTGGGGGGATGACAAAGTACGTCACTTAGGTAAAACAAGTTAGTTCACTAGGCCAAGAGAGCCGTGGTGACTCCCCTCCACGGGCAGTGGGCCAAATGGCATCAGAAGTCAATGGCAGTGCCCACAAACAGGGCCAGGGTGTCTAATGTCACATGACTCGGATGCTTAGTTCCGGGGGGGACCTCATCTGCTTTTCCCCCGAGGGGGCACTCACCTCCGGGGGTCCGTCCACCCCTCCAACACAGTGTTTCCGGTGTTACTCGAGTGGAACGGCTCCGTCCCCCCTTCCCGGCGGCAGTGGCAGCACATGTTTCATCCGGGAGGTGGGGGGGGGGTCGGATGCAGAGCACAGGCCCCGGGGGCAGAGCCGGCTGTGGCCACCGGAGTCTCTAGGAGTGCCGGTGGGGGCCCCCAAGTGGGTCAACCATGGTGGTGTACAAACTGCTAAGTGTCGCCAGTTGCAGTAGCCCAGCCAGGGCTAGGGCGAGGAGGGTTGCTATGCTATCAGGTCCGCCGTTTGCGGTGTGACATCTGGTAGGCCCTCTGTATTCGGATCATCTGGCAGTCCGTACAAATATTCGTCGTCCTCGCTCCCGCGTGATCGTGGGCTGGCGTTGGAGATCAGGATGGGTGACTGTGATCCACTTATCTCAGCTGCTATCCGGAGGGCCTCTTGCTGTTCACTCTGAATTTGCTCCGGTGTGGGGCCTATCTCCGTGTCCGCGGCTGGTGATCCGGCCCTCGAGGTGCACCGGTGTCTTCATCTGCGGGTGCCTCGATTCCTACGTTGCTCCATCGGTGCGGACCCGTGGCCCGTATCCACCCCAGAATCCAACCAGGTTGCCGCTGCCTCAGGAGTATCAAAGAAGTGGGTCTTGTCCTGTGCCACCACTCGGAGGCGTGCCGGGAACAGTAGTGAGTACTTGAGAGCCAGACGCCTGAGCCGTTGTTTCACCGCTAAGAATGATTGACGTTGTCGTTGGACCTGCACGGTGTAGTCGGGGAAGAACATCACCTTGGCGTTGTCCACCTTAATGTCTGATAGTTTCTGTGTTTCGCGTAGGATGGCGTCCCGATCACGGTAGTTCAGCACCCGCATAAGCATTGGCCTCGGATTGGAGCCCTCCGGGGTGGACGGGACGGCACTCTGTGCGCTCTTTCCACTACAAAATGTGGTGACAGCGTGCCCTCCGGTAATAGTTCTCGGAGCCAGGTCTCCATGTGCTCCGCTGTCTCCCTCCGCTCCCATCGTTCCGGCAGGCCCACTATGCGTACATTGTTTCTCCTGGCCCGTCCCTCCGCATCCTCCGCCCTGTCCTCGAGGAACTCCACCCGGTTGAGTAGTTCACGTACGTGCTTGTCTGTCTGTGCCAGCTTGGGCGAGGTCTCCGCCATCGTTTGTTCCAGGGCCGTGGTGCGGTCGGCCAATTTCTTGTGGTCCGCTCAGAGATGTGTCAGGTCCACCGCCACCTTATCGATCCTGGTCTCCAGCGATGTACGGGTCAGCTGCATGGATTCCTCCAGGCGCTCCATGGCCGCCAGCATAGTGTCCAATTTGGAGGTAGTCTGGTCAGCCTCGGAGTTCTTCACCATCTTTCCTTTGTTCAGTGTCCCACCGGTGCCGGTCTTCGCTCTGGTGCCCCCTGACATGGGGCTGGTCGACGCTGCAAAGCAGCCGGGTGGGTAGGCCCCCGCAATGAACACTGTTGAGACCTGTGGGCGATGGCCACAAGGTTAGGCACTCTGCTCCACTCGTAACGGGCGGTGCGTGGTTAGCGGGGGGGACCGCTATGCTGCCAGGCCCTCAGGATCTTGCTCTATGACACCGTCTGGGGAGGGCGAGATGGCGGTGTCTCGACTGATGTGGGAGCCCTCATGTGCCGCCGGCCGTCACTGTAAGTGTCTCAATGGCGAACCGCCCCCCTGGCAGCGCCACGTGCTGGTCTGCTAGGCCGGACCGCGTGGTCTCTCTGGTCGTACCCGCCCCTCGGGCCTGGAAGGGTATGCTTGGCTAGGTGACTCTGGACACCGCCCAGCGCCATGTGGGGCTCCGCATGGCCCAGCGCGGGGTTAGCAGTGGTGATGAGTGCGGGGCCACACTGATTCCCCACCTGCGCAGGCACAGGGTAGTCCCCTCAGTGTAGGGCCGGCTGCCGGTGGGGCTGCGTAGTTGTGGTCGTGGTCTGCTTGCTGCGTGGGCCGGATCTCCGAGTTCTGGCCTGGTCCGGTGCCGGTTAGTGGCTGTTGCAGGGCGGAGGGCAGGGACAGGGACCCAGCAAACAGGACCTCACAGCCTCCGTTGGCGGTCGCCGGGGCCCAGGGGCAATATTGTCAGTGGGGGCCCGGCCGGGTGTTCCCAACCTTGTCAGGCACGGTGGGCCGGTGTCACAGCCCGCGGTGGGCCAGGGTGCCGTGTCCGCTGTCAGCTTCCGGGGCCTCCGAGTGGTGGGGCTGCCGGGGACACCAGGCGCTGTGGCGCGATCCCGTTCCCCGCTCTAGGGTGCGCAGGGGAGGATGCACGCGTCGCGGCCTACCTCGTAGGCCCGGATCCCCGGCCTCCAGTAGTTGGGTCCGCCGGCCGGAAGTGAGCCCAGGGTGGGTAGGTGCCGGGGTTGTAGTCAGTCGGAGGGTCCGTCGCTCCGATCCGCCTGAAAATCACTCTGGCGGTGGATGAGGCTCCCGGGTGCACTCGGTTCAAGTCTGGGCTCGCCACCGCCGATAATGAAGGAGAAATGGCCCGTGGTAGGGGAGCTTCACTCGGAGCTCAGCCCGGGCACGTCCGCTCACATCGCGTGCTTAGCCACGCCCCCGTGAAAGTGCTAACTCTTGCTTAATGTCTCAATTTAAAGGATTATGGGGCTTATTTACAATCCCCTTACACTGCCAGTACATCACTTTTTCCCATATTAAATGTGACGCACAGGCAACGCAATGGGCTTGTACATAAGCCTCTATGCGACTGCTGCAGCAATGAAATTACAGCCCAACATGTTGATGCTCCTTGACCCTGGGTAGTTCACTGATATACTATCATGCCAGAAAGAAGGGCCAAGCATCCTGTAGGGTCTGATATGGGCCTGGAGGGAAACACACAGGAGGCAGTCAGTGGCAAAGGGTTCTCACTGAGGGGTATATTTACAATGAAGTGGCGGAGTGTGCCGTTATCCTTCTTGGCTTAACGCCATGCTCTTCCACTTCTGAAATGCAGGGCTGCACCATATTTACAAGAATATGGTGCACCCCTGCATTTCCCCCTGCCCTGGCGCTCAATTCAGCAGCCTTGTGCCAATGCAGGCACCCTTGTACCATAGTGAAAGGGTGTGTGTGTTGACGGAAAGATTGTTTATGTGCAGGAAGGTGTCCCTTCCTGCACATAAACAATTTTTAAATGGCATTTGTCCCTTCTGTTTGTGCTGCTTAATGCAGCACACATAGAAGTTAATTTTTTTTTTTTTTAAAGATTGTCTATGTGTAGTAAGGGTCACCTTCCTGCACATAAACAATCAATGGCATTCTGCTGTTTCCCTGTGTGCTGCGTTATGCACATGGAAACAGCAAAAAAGAGGAGAAATTAAGCATTTATCCTATTTTGCCTGTTTAAGACCAGGTTTTCCCTGGTCTTAATTTTAGCGCCTCCTATTTTCACTCAAAATGAATGGGTGTTGCGGTGGATCGCTCATCGCAGCACCCATTGCCTTCCCCATTAATGCTAAGTACAGCGTGAACGGGGGCCTATTTACAAGGCAGTGTTAAGCCACGTTTACTGGCTTAACGCTGCCCTGTAAATAAGGCGAAGCACATATTGCCACAGGAAAGTCACTAAAAATGATGTTCCTGTGGTGATAAGCTTGTAAATATGTCCCTGAGGGGCATATTTACAAGAACTTACGGCCTCCATCACGTCAATTTTTGGATGTTACAGCAGCTTTTTGTTAGTGCCTCATTTACAAAGTGCCGCTAACTGTAGTTAGCAGTACTTTTCCTGCGTAAACGTTAATTTTGAAGATCTGTCCATCACCACCCCCTGTTGTTTAATTAATTTTGAAGATCGGCAGTTCTGTTAGCGGGGCGTAACGAAAATGAGATGCAAGGTAGGTGTTCATGTGCCAAAACTGATAATAACCCCCAAAACTCTTGGGGCCTCATTTCAGAAGTTTTGGTGCTGGACAGCAGTACAAGGAATGTTGCTGCGCTCCCCTGCGACAAAACAAAAGGACAGGAATGTGCACTATCAAGAAGATAGGGTGCATTCCTATGTCTCGTTTATTTAAAGTGTTCCATCGCTGCGACAAAACAGTGTTGCAACATTTTTCACTGCGCCCTTCTTGGTATACCATGGATGCGCTGTATTCACTGTACGGCGTTCCATGTCGCAATTAATGACAGATACATCTGGAATCCTGACGTATCTGTCAGCGCTAAAGTCACGCATTGCTGCAGTTGTGTCACAAGCATGACGCAGCTCCAGCAATGCATGGGGCCAGCTTATCCCTCTGGCACTGCGTCACCCTTACGCCTGTCATGAGGCAGGCGAAAGGTTCTGACGCAGTGGCATCGTAGAATTGTCATAGTGAAATCTGTGCCACTCCTTCAATGTTTTATTGCGTGGGAACGCCCACCCTGCATTCATCATACCTGTTGCAGGTATAATGTGGCACAGCGCTTCACAAGGTCAAGCATTTGCCTAGACGCTTCACTTTGTAAATACGGCGTAACGTGGTGCAAGATTCACGCTGCAAGCACGTCAAGAAAATGATGCACCGGCAGAGTTAAACTCTCAGAATGGGCTTATGAATAAGCCCCCCATGTCTTTTTCCCCTATGTTGCCGCACAATGGCTGCTGTGCGCCATTACAGGCACCCTGGCGCCATAGTGCAAGGGTAACTGTGTTGCGGAGTTGATTGATGCTTTGGCTCCATCTCTTCTTGAGATGTCTGCAGGTGCATTTGTGCTAGTGGAGGAAGGGAGTGAACCAGTTAGCCTAGTTGTAGGGTTGTTTACCTGGATTTTCTTGAGAACTGCCAGGATGTCAGTGCAGTTAGAGATCCATCGGTGGAGGTTGTACACTGTGGCGTTTGTGTCTATAAGCGTTGGCGGAGTGGTGATGCTGACGGAGTTGATGAGAAGTTCTTCTGTGGCCTTGATCCAGCTGCGACGGGGAGGGGCAATGATGGAGGTGGTGTACAGTGGGTGTGGTATAGGCGTGATGTATACAATAATGGATGGTCCAGGAGAGTTTGGTGGTGTGGCTGTAGTTGAATGTTCCTGCTGGCGAAGAAGACGGGTCAAGCGTGTGTCTGGCTATGCGGGTTGGCGTGGTGACTAGCTGCTCTAGTCTAATGTTACAAGGTTCTCTAGGAGGGTGGTGGTGTTCTGGTCACTGCGGTTGTCTAGGTGGAAGTTGAGGTCTCCGAGTAGGATGTAGTCTGTGGATGCAAGAGCCTGGGGTGTGGTGAGGTCTACAATAGCATTGGTGAATGAGGGGGTGGGGGATCAGGGGCCAGGGGCCTGAGGATGTGGGTGCCTGCTGAGGGTGGTGTTGGACTTGGTCCGGATTTGGAAGTGGAGATGTTCCATTTTCGCCTTTGGGTCAGAGTACAGGGTTAATTTGGAGTTGACCAGAAGCTTCATAGCACCTCTGCCTCCCATTCCGGGTCTCAGACGCAGGCCCCGCGGGGCCTCCGGGCCTCAGGGACTGTCCACCCTTCCAGGCTTCGATTTCCATGGTGTCACAAGGAAAGCACTATGTGAAGTGATGCATCACTGCTTTTCCAGAGCGATGTGCCTCTTTACATAAATGGAGCCCTGAATCTGCATTTCTTCTTACCCTGGGACTCTGGATGGTCATCCCGTCTGTTGGGGATTTGGGGAAGGTGGTTATTTACCTGTACTGAACTTGGCCCTGGCTGCTCCATTCTGCACTCCATTATTTTTTCTAGCGGCATAAAGATGACATTGGCCTGACTAGTGTGAGTTTTTTTTGCCTCTAAAGTTTATCTCCTTGAGGCTAGTTTTAGTGGCAGTTTTCACCACGGCTAGCTGATACTATTGCCATGTAGCAACGTATTGTAAATACGTTGGTACCAAGGCGATAGTTTTCAGTGATAAGCAGCGTTACGAAAATTGCCCCTAACTAACGCTAACACTAGTTGGTGGTAATTCTTGTAAATACACCCCTGAGTTTCTTGGCACATGGTGTGGGTCAATGTAGCATTAGAGTCTCCAGCACAGCTCCACTCCTCGGAGATGATGACTATGGATTCCTCTCCTAGGCACCGCTCTCCTGTAGGGATACCTCCAGCCGTCCCGTCCAATTCAGCAGGCACATATCTTCCTTCCAGAGCCTTCCAAGCAGCATTTTCAGCAGGAAACAAAACTGAAGGTTTATGCCAATTTGGCAGTGGAGTTGGTTATCACAGACTGGAATACAACCAGGTTTTCTTTTCTTAAGTATCATGCAGAGCATGGCCACGAGTCAGAACACTAAATTGAGAGTTCTACTCTTTATTTATTCTGGTTTTGTATATCCAGCCCCACTCTGTATTTGTGTAAGGTCTGGATCCATGGGGGTGGACCTCTTTCTTGCTTCCTGCTCTGCCACTTATCTTTTGTTCTGCAGATTTAGCAGGGAGTGAGTGGGGCTGAGTGTTCTATCTCAAAGGAGATGTAAAACAATGACACAAAAGGACGGGGGACTTCCCTGGCTAGCTGCTATGTATATAACTGTCTGCACCACCAATGTGGTGAGAAATGAATCAGAATGTAGCAGCAGTTGTGTCCGCCCTTCAAAAGTCGATTCTGTCCACTAGATTCAATACATATAAGCCTGTCTCCCCTCTAAGGACCTAGGAATATTCCCTGGCTTTCTTCCAGATCACATCCCTGTCTGTGAGGCTCATCCTCATCCTCCATTTTGTCAGACATACTCATTTAGGAGCTCCAAAACGGATTCCTGCTTGCACACAGTAAAATACAACATGTCTATTCTGCCTCACTCACAGAAAGCAAAAGTACCTGTGCTGTCCATGTCCCAGAAGGATGAAGTAAAGGGCCCATTTGAAAGGAGATGACAGAACTCTTAAAAAAGAGGAGGCTTGTAGGCAACTCTCCCATTGAAGACAGAAGGAGAACAAAAGCCCTCCTCCTTGTGCTGTAAACCGTTGCTGCTACCACTGCAGGCTCTTCCCAGCTCAGCGGGATGATAACAGCCACTCTCCGAAAAGAGGAGCACGTTGTTGCGTCCCCATGGGCGTCCGCAGAAATGTTTCCGAGGGGGGGGCAAACTTTTAACTTCATCACTCGCCTTCCGGGGGGGGGGCAACATTTTAACTTCCTCACTCGCCTTCAAGGCACTTTTAATGCAGACGGCCCATTGTCATTCTTTAAGTGATGATCAGCAGCAGAGAGAATGACAATTGGCCCGTCCACAGTCTGCTCGAGGTCGGGGAGGAACTGCTGCAGCCTCTAGAGTTCAAAGAGAAGTGCGAGAGGCCCCAAGTGAGAGAACATTTAAACTCCTGGGGCTTCTCGCAGGGGAACAGCCTGCTGTAATCTTGAACTTTATGGACCAAAAGGAATGGGACCGGTGACCCAGGGGGGGGGGCAAGCGCACCCCCTTGCCCTCCCCTGCGGACGCCCATGTACGTCCCCCGTATTCAGACGCCCCCAGGGCAAATTCAGAACTGTTGTGAGAGCTCAGATGACAAATTCAAAAATCTATAGAAGAGCTGCAAGAAGAACTCTGCGTAGTAGTGCACGCGGTAACGAGCCACGCAAAGGGACTTTAGCTCCTCCTGAAGTATTTTAGGAGATTATTATTATTATTTATTATTGACATTTATTGAGCGCACAGCCACCCCCAACGGGGGTGTCCCGGCGCTGAGGAATGCGGAACAACGGGGCAGGACTTAGTGGCCTGAAAATAGGAAGGTTTTCAATTTGCTCCTGAACTGAGCTTCAGTGTCAATAGTCCTAAGGCTGATGGGCAGAGAGTTCCACAGCTTGGATACTGCCACTGTGAAAGCTCTGCCTCCCTTTCTCGCATAACGAGAAAGGGAGGCTAGTTTTAGTGGCAGTTTTCACCACGGCTAGCTGATACTATTGCCATGTAGCAACGTATTGTAAATACGTTGGTACCAAGGCGATAGTTTTCAGTGATAAGCAGCGTTACGAAAATTGCCCCTAACTAACGCTAACACTAGTTGGTGGTAATTCTTGTAAATACACCCCTGAGTTTCTTGGCACATGGTGTGGGTCAATGTAGCATTAGAGTCTCCAGCACAGCTCCACTCCTCGGAGATGATGACTATGGATTCCTCTCCTAGGCACCGCTCTCCTGTAGGGATACCTCCAGCCGTCCCGTCCAATTCAGCAGGCACATATCTTCCTTCCAGAGCCTTCCAAGCAGCATTTTCAGCAGGAAACAAAACTGAAGGTTTATGCCAATTTGGCAGTGGAGTTGGTTATCACAGACTGGAATACAACCAGGTTTTCTTTTCTTAAGTATCATGCAGAGCATGGCCACGAGTCAGAACACTAAATTGAGAGTTCTACTCTTTATTTATTCTGGTTTTGTATATCCAGCCCCACTCTGTATTTGTGTAAGGTCTGGATCCATGGGGGTGGACCTCTTTCTTGCTTCCTGCTCTGCCACTTATCTTTTGTTCTGCAGATTTAGCAGGGAGTGAGTGGGGCTGAGTGTTCTATCTCAAAGGAGATGTAAAACAATGACACAAAAGGACGGGGGACTTCCCTGGCTAGCTGCTATGTATATAACTGTCTGCACCACCAATGTGGTGAGAAATGAATCAGAATGTAGCAGCAGTTGTGTCCGCCCTTCAAAAGTCGATTCTGTCCACTAGATTCAATACATATAAGCCTGTCTCCCCTCTAAGGACCTAGGAATATTCCCTGGCTTTCTTCCAGATCACATCCCTGTCTGTGAGGCTCATCCTCATCCTCCATTTTGTCAGACATACTCATTTAGGAGCTCCAAAACGGATTCCTGCTTGCACACAGTAAAATACAACATGTCTATTCTGCCTCACTCACAGAAAGCAAAAGTACCTGTGCTGTCCATGTCCCAGAAGGATGAAGTAAAGGGCCCATTTGAAAGGAGATGACAGAACTCTTAAAAAAGAGGAGGCTTGTAGGCAACTCTCCCATTGAAGACAGAAGGAGAACAAAAGCCCTCCTCCTTGTGCTGTAAACCGTTGCTGCTACCACTGCAGGCTCTTCCCAGCTCAGCGGGATGATAACAGCCACTCTCCGAAAAGAGGAGCACGTTGTTGCGTCCCCATGGGCGTCCGCAGAAATGTTTCCGAGGGGGGGGCAAACTTTTAACTTCATCACTCGCCTTCCGGGGGGGGGGCAACATTTTAACTTCCTCACTCGCCTTCAAGGCACTTTTAATGCAGACGGCCCATTGTCATTCTTTAAGTGATGATCAGCAGCAGAGAGAATGACAATTGGCCCGTCCACAGTCTGCTCGAGGTCGGGGAGGAACTGCTGCAGCCTCTAGAGTTCAAAGAGAAGTGCGAGAGGCCCCAAGTGAGAGAACATTTAAACTCCTGGGGCTTCTCGCAGGGGAACAGCCTGCTGTAATCTTGAACTTTATGGACCAAAAGGAATGGGACCGGTGACCCAGGGGGGGGGGCAAGCGCACCCCCTTGCCCTCCCCTGCGGACGCCCATGTACGTCCCCCGTATTCAGACGCCCCCAGGGCAAATTCAGAACTGTTGTGAGAGCTCAGATGACAAATTCAAAAATCTATAGAAGAGCTGCAAGAAGAACTCTGCGTAGTAGTGCACGCGGTAACGAGCCACGCAAAGGGACTTTAGCTCCTCCTGAAGTATTTTAGGAGATTATTATTATTATTTATTATTGACATTTATTGAGCGCACAGCCACCCCCAACGGGGGTGTCCCGGCGCTGAGGAATGCGGAACAACGGGGCAGGACTTAGTGGCCTGAAAATAGGAAGGTTTTCAATTTGCTCCTGAACTGAGCTTCAGTGTCAATAGTCCTAAGGCTGATGGGCAGAGAGTTCCACAGCTTGGATACTGCCACTGTGAAAGCTCTGCCTCCCTTTCTCGCATAACGAAAACGGGGGGTTGACAGACGGTGAAGGTGGTTCGATCTGAGATTGAGAGCGGAGTGGACAGGTTTTAGTCTGTGACTCAGGTATTTAGGGCCTTTTCCATTGAGAGCTCTAAAAGCTAGTACCAGGGCCTTGAATTTAACGCGAGCCGTGATCGGTAACCAGTGCAATTTCTTCAAGTGGGGGGAGATTGAGTGTCGATAGGGGACTTTGCAGATTAGCCTGGCAGCGGCGTTCTGCACTATTTGCAGTCTGTGAAGCAGATAGGCAGGTAGTCCCACATATAGACTATTCGCGTAATCTAAGTGCGACGTGATTAGGGCATGTGTCACTGTCTTCAATGCTTCCTTGGGAAGGAAGGGGGAGATTTTTCTTATCATATGAAGTTTCCCAAAGCATGCTGAGGTGACTTTCTGAATCTGGGTTTTAAAAGATAAATCATTATCAAATTGAACTCCAAGATTGCGGGCCACCGTCATCGGGGAAGGTGGTGGGTTGAGTTCCACAGGCCACCAGGTGGAGGGGGATAAGGGAATCGTTAGATTCAAAAATAACACCTCAGTCTTGTCCGTGTTAAGTTTTAACGTGTTTGAAGTCATCCAAGCCACGATATTGGAAAGACAGATTCTGAAATTGTCAAAACCAGAGGGTGAGTGATCTTTAAGAGAAAAAATAAGCTGAGTATCGTCAGCATACGATATCACTCTTACCCCCAGAGACTCAATTACCTTTGCTAGGGGTGCAACATAAATGTTAAAAAAGAGGGGGCTTAGAGCAGATCCTTGGGGCACCCCACAGCCAAGAGGCTTCCTGTCTTTGGACCAGAAAGGACGGCACCAGACTTGTTGTGTGCGGTCTGTAAGAAAGGAAGTAATCCAGGCCAGAGGAGTGCCGCAGATCCCCATCTCACGGAGTCTATTCAGGAGGATGGCATGGGAGACTGTATCGACCAAGATCAGACATGTCTAAGTGTCCGGGGCGAAAATTAGCATTAAAAAGGCGAAACGGGCCATTTGGTGCAACAAATAAGCTTTAACATGAAGGGTCCAATTCACAAAGTTGACTTTCGGTATTCACAAAGGGCATTTATTATTGGTAAATGCCCTTTGTGAATACCAAAAGTCGTAAACTTAGACTTTCATCTCATTTTACCTTTGTGAATCAGGCCGAAGTGTTTACTTCATGTGGTAATTATCTCAGCTTGAGTTGTGGGAATTGGTGGGTGTGGGTAAATACCACCCATCTATTGTGAAATATTCCAAATCAGTGCCCATGACTCCGCCTATTGTTTGCTCAGCGGTACAAAAGGGGGTGGTGATGGACGGAGCATCTGAACCAATCAAACACTCACACCCAGTCAACAGATCTGGGTTTAATCCATCACCGTTCTTTAGCCCACTCTGCCACCCCAGTTCAGACATGGCCATATGTAAATCAGTCTGACCCTGTGCCTCATGGGAACAGTCCAGCCCGAACTGCCAAGCCATGCCTTCCCTGGACCGGATTCAAGCTTCCTAGGACCGGTTCTGGCATTACAGACCTCTTCTGCCAGGCTTGCTTGAACCCAGTGGCAAAGTGAGCAAGGGACTCACGTCTGAGCATACCCTGCCAACTTATGGCGAACAAAGCGGTACAAAAGGGGGTGTTGATGGAAGGAGCATCTGAACCAATCAAACACTCACACCCAGTCAACAGATCTGGGTTTAATCCATCACCGTTCTTTAGCCCACTCTGCCACCCCAGTTCAGACATGGCCATATGTAAATCAGTCTGACCCTGTGCCTCATGGGAACAGTCCAGCCCGAACTGCCAAGCCATGCCTTCCCTGGACCGGATTCAAGCTTCCTAGGAAGGGGTTGTGCTAAGAAAATACTGAGGCCTGATTTACTAATGCTTTGTGCCAGGTTTGTGTTACAGTTGCAATGCAAACTAGACGCAAAGTGTTAAGGTGGGATTTACTATCTACCCCAAACCTGGACTTGCATCAGATAGTATTCCAAAGTTGTACACTGCACTAGAACTTTAGGGCATATTTACAAGAAAAGTGGCAGAGCCTTCTTAACTTAATGCAGCGTTCTGCCACTTTTGGAACGCAGGGCTACACCATATTTGTGCTGCTTTCTGCAGCACACACTAGAGTTGCAACTCGTCATTTTTTAAATTATTGTTTATGTACAGGAAGGTACACCTCCCTGCACATAAACCATCATGCATGGTGTTCTGCTGTTTTTATATGTGCTGCACAATGCAGCACACATAGAAACAGCAAAATCAAAGAGAAATTAAGCATTTCTCCTCATTGCGCCATGTTAAGACCAGGTTCTTTTGTCTTAATTTTGACGCAGTTCTCCCCCAGTCAATAGATCTTGGTTAAATGTATTGTTCTTTTGCTCACCATGCCATCCCAGTTTAGACCCACCCGTATGCAAATCAGTCTTGACCCTGTACCTCATGGGAACAGTCCAGACCAAACTGCCATGCCAGGTCCTCCCCGGATCGGAAACAAGCATCCTGGGACCGGTTTGGGTCCATCACCCCATATCAGCCAGGCTAGCTTGAATCCAGTGGCACAGTGACCCCGGGACCCACATCTGGGCATACCCGGCGCACTTAGGGTGAGAAAGCAAAAGACACACAGATGATGGATGGAATGCAGAGCAAATCAAACATTCTCCCCCAGTCAATAGATCTGGGTTAAATCCATTGTTCTTTTGCTCACCATGCCACCTCAGTTTATACCCAGCCATTTGCAAATCAGTCTTGACCCTGAGCCTCATGGGAACAGTCCAGACTGAACTGCCAAGCCAGATCCCCCCTGGACAGGAAACAAGCATCCTGAGACCAGTGTCGGGGCATCACTCCTCATATGCCAGTCTGGCTTAAATCCAGTGGCACAGTAAGCCCGGGACCCTCGTCTGGGCATACCCGGCGCACTTAGACCCTGTTCCCATTGGGCTCAGGGTCAAGACTGATTTGCATATGGCTGGTTCCAAACTGGAATGGCATGGGGAGCAAAAAACGATGTATTTAGGCCCAGATCTCTGTACTGGGGTGAATGTATAACATTGTTCTGCATTCTGTCCATCAATTGTTCTCTTTGCATTATTTACAAAGTAGAGGTAAGCCACATTAAGTGGCTTAACACTGACTTGTAAATAAGGCAAATCCTGTATTGCCAGAGGTACGCAAAAAAAATGAGATGGTCCTGTGGCAATAAGGCCTTGTAAATATGCCCCTTTGTTCTTTGTTTTACTTTGCATCACAGGGTGTTCCATTGGTGGTGCATGGGCGACCACCCTTGGTTTTTGATGCAAATCCCAATCTACAAAGAATCGCAGACGTGGATTTGCACCAAAATCCTATGCTTCCTCGAGGCAGGTGTAACTTGGAGAAATGCCTGCATAGCTCCTCTTTTTTCCAACTTTGCATATGTGCTTCATTGTACAGCACTTGTACAAAGTGGAAAAACCTTAAACCATTGTTTAATATACTGGAAGGGACACCTTCCAGTACAAAACCTATGCTTCAGGGAATGCACGCACACTTGCACTATGATGCAAGGGTGTATGTATTGGGGCATGGGTACAAAAAGTGCATCAACACCGGGGGGAAGAGAAAATGTACCATATCTTAGTAGATAGGGGAGAGGATATAGCCTTACGGCTAGAGATGCAGACTTTGAAGCTGGGGAACTGGGTTTGATCGTCGGCTCAGCATCCAGTGATAATGGGCAAATCACTGAATCTCCCTGCGCCTACCAAATAATAAATGTGTCCTTATGTAACATAACGTGCTCATGTAAAGTGCTCCCATACCTTTGGGTCGAGTTCGCGCAATACAAATCTGCAAAAAAAAATATATATATGGTGCGTTTTTTGCTCTCCCTTTGGCGAAGTGCATGTGCAGCAACTTTGGTACGCTCAAGTTACCTTATGCCAAATGATGTGGCCTAACGGCCAGAGCTGCCGACCTCAGCTTAATTCAACATCCTGTGATTCAGGGCAAATCACTTAGGCCCAGATGCATCAAGCATAAATCCGCTCACAAAGGGGCAGATTCTCAGAATCTGCCCCTTTGCCACCGGTATTTTTGCTTATGGGATGCATCATCCCAAAAGCAAAAATCGCTAACTAAGAATTTGCTAAATTGCGATTACTTGCATTTAAGGAATCTCAAATTGAGATTCCTTAAATGCAATGCACTAAAGTTTAAAAAATAGCGATTCCGCTAATAGGGCTCGCAAATTACCATGAAGTTCAACTTCATGGTAATTTGCAAAAACTTAGAAAAATGCACTAAAGTGCATTTTTCAAAGTTTCATGTTGCGCACACACATGCCCCAAGGGCATGTGTGTGCGCAACTTATGTGCACAGATCAATTTCAGGGGTGCAACAGGGTGCCCTTTGGACACCCCTGCACCCTTGAAATCGCATTCTCATTTTGCGATTCGCTAATTGCGATTCGCAAATTGAGAATGTCTTCCCATTCAGAGGCCCATAGGCCCATAGGAATGAATGAGGAGGTATCCCTTAATTGCGACTCGCAATTTGCAAGTCGCAATTAAGGAATTTTAAGAGATCACTATTTTTAAAGTGATTTCTTCTTGCATAGATTTTGCTATTCCTTATTAGAGATTCCTTATTTTTCGCTAGTAAGGAATCGCAAATGGATGCTTGATGCATCTGGGGGTTAATCTCTTGCGCCTGCCAAAAAAATAATGTGCCCTTGTGTAATGTAACTGGTGCTCATGTAAAGCGCTTCAATACCTTTGGGTCGAGTTCGCTTTATTTAAAACTGAGAGAAAAAAAAATCATATATATATATATATATATATATATATATATATATATATATATATATATATATATATATATATATATATATATATATATAGATATATATATATATATAGATATAGATATATATATATATATATATATATATATATTCAAGCTCCAACTCCTCACAAAGAGGAAATACCGCACTCCCGGGGTGACTTCAACTTTCTTTATTTAGCTCACAAAGATCACGGTGACCACACAAACAACAGACGCGTTTCGGCATAAGTGCCTTTGTCAATATATATATAAAATCTGAGCGTCAATGAGATTTCCTGACTGATGTAAAAATTGTAGAGGATGTTATTGGGAAATACTCAGTGGTGTAGTGAGATGCCATGAGCCCTTCTGCGAGCATGAAAAAATGCCCTCACGCTCATTGGTGAGGAGCAAAAGGAAGCCACCATTGGCGTGCACTGGGCCCCTCGACCCCAGGGCCCTGGTGCCACTGAACACGCTGTACTAACGATGGCTATGTCCCTGGATCGACTTTATTAAACAACCAAGGACTGCACGCGTTTGAGTCTAAACTTCGGATATGTTTTCTTTAGGCATCTAATTGCATACATTTAATAATCTAACTACTTAATCGTTTTAACATCAGGGTCACTTTATCAAACGACGAAAAAATCAAACTATTAAAAGAGGAGTTTCAAATCTTCGGTTTTGATGCGGAAAAGAGTAATTTTATGGAAACGTGAACACCAACACGAAAATAAGCAACACGTTGCATGAAGATTATAAACACATCGCGAGACCCCAGAGGAAGTTAATATCTCACTAAACAGCTGTCGGGCGCTTGCCTGAGTCACACTTTGCTTAGCTGCTCCGCTGCTCGCAGCAGGCTTTCGCGGGGATGGTATTTATATATTTTGCTTGAACTGTATAATGTCTGCATGCGAATCAACTCGTGCGCGGCCCTGATCAGCGGGCCGTTTGCTCTCTTTGTTGCTGTGAGTGGTACCTGTGCTGGTGTGTTAGCTTTAATGAGCGTTTGGGGAAGGCGTGGAGCAGGCTGGGGTTCAAATGGCGAAGTGCCTGGGGAGAGTGGGGGAGGCGTGGGCTTGTTAGCTTGTTCTGTTGTCGGTGTTTTCTTGCCCGAAGTCTGAATATTTTGTTGTTTGGCGTCCCTCATGGCCAGCATGGCTGATTCAGTTGACAGTATTGTGCAAATGATCTTTTGTTTAGTTTATCTGGGAAAACATGTTTTTGTTCATGATTGGACCGAATTAAAAGGTATCTTTCAAGCAGAAAGGATTGTAAACAACATTGCTAAGCCTCCCGCCTCAATTTAGTTTTTAAATGTGATAATATCCAGAATGATTTCCTAATGCATTACCAACGCACTACTTAACAAAATGTATGAAGTGAAATAGTTTGATGGTGGAGTGAAAAAACCTTCCCTCAAAATAAAACATGAATTGATAAACCGAATAGGTGTGGCTTTTGTATAGCGCATGTGCCAGATACACAGCGATCCAGGGGGCATATTACCAAGGGGGTTTATCCCAGCTTTTTTGGCTTTAAAAGCCAAGAAAGACGAGATAAAATTATCTCCCTATCACCTAGCTGTCGCTAACACCAGTTTTCGACAGCTAGTAGGAGATAGCGACCATCTTGGGCCCCACTTTGCATGTCAGAGAAATTTATCACTAATGACATGCAAAGTGAGCGTGCCAAGATGTTAGCGACTGGAAACAGTCGCTAACATCGCTATCTCCTATTACCAACATTTGGAGATATTCACACTAAGCGCGAATATCTCCAAAAACTAACCCCTGCCCTGAGCAGTTTTTAGCCATGTTATCCAATGGGAGGTGGATAACATGGCTAAGAGCATTTGCTTGGTAATGCATGAATATCGGGAACTTTTCAGCGGTATTCATGCATTACGGCCGTTTTTTATCGCATTTGCGATAAACCTTGGTAATACCAAGGTTTATCTGCGATAAAAATCGCCGCAAGTCAGCGATAAATTTTTGTCTCTAACCAAGCAATAGTGATAATTATCGCTATTGCTTGGTAATATGCCCCCAGTTTTACACACACTTTGCGTCTGGAGTGCAGGACTTTAAGTGGGCCGGGTCTCACCAGTGCTAAGCACTGGCAGTTTTTTAAAGGGGGCATCGAAACGGGTCTCTATCGGGCTCTGTTTTGCGCCCTGGCACTGGCGGTACTTTTTTTCGGACGGCAGTGACAGCAGGCACATCCATGTGCACGTGCTCACACTGCTCACTTCTCACCAGTGGGGGGTTACAGCATGACCTCATGCCAGGTGAGCGTTTTAGGGGAGAGAAATCCTATAAGTAGAGTCATTTTCTCTTTGCATTTCCCTTCCCTTTTTGAAACTCAGGAGCAGCAACATTCGTGGTGTCACCTGGGCTTTAAGTGGAAGCTTTTTTAATATTTGCTGCTTATTTATCTTACGCAACTAACAACCATTGGCGAAGCCAATGGTCCTGACTTCTTGTAGGTATGATGTTACTTGCTGTATCATATATCTGGATGCAATGACAGAAATAGCCAAGTCGAGCGGCACACTCTGCTGAGCACAGATTTTTAGTTTACCTGTTTTTAAGCCACGCCCTTAATTACATTGGCCATGCCCCTTTGAGAGACCCCACCCCAACTTTTTCATCCAACTTAAAGCCCTGCGGGAGTGTATTATTACTTTTATAATGGGAACCCAACACAAAGTGTTAACGTGGGATTTACTATCCGAGAAAATCGTGATATGCATTGAATAGTACTCCAAAGTAACACATGATTGTGGATTGTGCGGCCTTGAGTTGCTTTGAGTTAAGGGTAGGGTGACCAGGCATCCCGGATTTGCCAGAACAGTCCCGGTGTTTCACCAGCTGTCCCGGCAGATTTTGGGAAATTTAGCTCATGTCCTCCCGGTTTTTGGAGAGGGTCAACTAAAAACGGCGGGAGGTTCTTGTTTATGTTTTACAAAGCAGGGATAGTTAGCAGTTTTTTTAAGAATGCATTTTAATTAACAGGCAAGCTACTTGGTTTAAAACTTGCTTTTTATTCATGTTTTTACTGATTATTCTGTAATTCTCTGCTGAGGAGCGCTGCCATTCTGTGCGCTCGCTAGAAGTAAAATTGTAATCCTTCTTCTATTTTTGTGCAAAATCCTGTTTTTTGGCTTTAAATTTCGGGTCACCCCAGTTAAGGGGGAGTACCATGAGTGATGCATGTGGCTTTCCTTGCAACCAAACCTTGACACAAATCCCTATCTACAAACAGTTGGTCGACAGGGATTTGTGCCATAATCTTACATCTCCTCGAGGCAGACGTAGGCAGGAGAAATGTTTGGTTTCTCCTCATTATTCCAACTTTGTAGGCATGCTGCATTGTACAGCACACATACAAAGTGGGAAAAGCCTTAAAGCAGGGGTCTCCAAACAGGTCCTGGAGGGCCGGATCCATGCCAGATTTTTAAAATAACTACATGTATCTAAATGGGGATATGCACAATATCTGGCATGGATCCGGCCCTCCAGGACCGGTTTGGAGACCCCTGCCTTAAAGCATCGTGTTTGAACTGAGAGGAACCTCCTCTAGTTCAAAACGTATGTTTCAAAATGCACATACCTTTGCACTATGGCACATGGATGTGTGGGTTGGCACACAGCTGCCAAAAGTGCGCTTACGCTGGGGGAGAGAAAAAATGCACCCTATCTTACTAGTTCTGGCACAATTTTTCTCTCTCTTTTTGACTCAAGGTAGCACAGCAAATTGGTGCAGCATTGAATTGCGTAAGAGAATAATAAATCTGAGCCAGGATGTACAGCTGGTATTCATGCGCTTACACACACACACACACACACACACACATGCACAGCACACACACATGCATACATTAATGCACACATAGGCCACTTTACAAAGAACAACAAACAAACAGACATGTTACCCAATCACACACAGACAACACAAAAGTGGCACCTGTACACAGAGACACACACACATATAAAGCACCCAAGTACACATGGAAAGCACAAATACAGGAGAGAGAGCATAAACACATGCAATCGTGCAAGCACACACATGCAGACACACACCCGCAATGGCAGATGGATATACATGTGTATGTTTGTGAAAGGATAGATCAATGCCATGATTGAATGTTGGTTTATAAATGGGTAAATAGATGGATGAACTGAGTAATGGTTCGATTAGTATTGCACTGTAACAATGGATAAATAATGGGGTAACCCTGTTTTTCTAGGAACATAGATTTTATGTGATATGTGAAAAAAATGGTTCGTTGTGCATTACTTGTAAAAAAAATTCTTTTCCAAAATTATTTACAAAAGGTAGGTCATCAAAATTAATGCTAGCCTGATTGTTCCTGGGTTCACTGACAGTTGCTTAGTTGTCTCAATTTTACATAATTACAGATAAACAGGGTTGCAGGGTAACGGAATATTTACGAAAAACATAAAAAACATTTTAATTAATATGTTCACAGTAGTATTCTACAAGAATATAAATAGGGTAAACGAGTGTGCACTGTTTATGTGAAAGAATTATGCAAGACTGTCCAAGGAGCAGTTATACGAAATTAAAAACAAGTGGTCTAGGCAGTACTAATTTGGAATTTCTGCTGCAGCTGGAAATGAATCAAAGTTCCATGTTTCTGATTCAGTTTTAGAAAGTAGGACAGTCCCAAAGCCCTTTTAGTCGAAGGGTGGACCCCACTTTAGAAAATTACTGGAGCCTTCATCGGTTTAATGTCAATGAGAGTTGAAGTATCCCGCTCTCATCTTTTGAAGGGAGAACTCAGAGGTAATGGAGCTTGAAACTCCAGAGGCCATATGAGTAAAAATTCCTATAAGCGTCAATTTGCATATTTACAATATTAGAAGTACCAGTATTTTTTTAAGGCCTTGCATGCAGCATGGAAGCAGGGCTCTGTACCTGCAAGTCAATGAAAAACAATTAAACAAGAAGAAAATTCAAAGTAATGATTTTATAAAGCCCACCACTGAAAATCGTTTTCCAATGATTACAAATAATACATGGCATAAAATGTTTGATGTTCATAGAAAAGACAAGCAATATGTGTTTCTGTTTGTCAGAAGCCTCTGCTTATGTGAACAGTCTAGGTAGAGACTGAGTTGTGTATACAGAAAGCCTTCTGATACATCCCCTGTTAAGGCACACCGGTGGTGTTCACAATAAGTAATTCACCCGCGAATGGAATGAACTACCACGCACGCTACACCGTAGCATAAAAACTCCGTGATCAAGGGCACTCATGCCCGAAATGCATTGGGGATCAACTTATGCATTAACCTAATGAAGATGTACAACCACTGATATGTTGTGAATATCAGTATGAAGAATTGTTATTAAAAACTTGAAAACTTTGAACTTACCAACCAACTACCCTGTGAATTACTTATTGTGAACACCACCGGTGTGCCTTAACAGGGGATGTATCAGAAGGCTTTCTGTATACACAACTCAGTCTCTTAAATATCCGGTGCATGGACGGTTTGCACCACCCTCAAGAGCACCCGAAACTTGCTTAAAATTTTCACTGTGAAAATAGCAACAACCTAGCAGTGCACCTCCTACCTTCTACATTAACAGTCTAGGTAGGACAGGCAGGGCCATGAATCCTAATAAAGGATGGCATTGCATGTCTGGATTACATTGTGTAAGGTTAAGAGGAGCTATATAACTTGGGGTGGTGGTGGTGGGCCTTCGGGTACTTTCCGCGACTCCCAGAACGAGTGCTGGGGGCATGCTGAGAAGGTTCATGGCAAGTGGGAATAAGGAGCTGCTCAGTGGATGATTGACGGTTACATTAATACCAGCAGCCATTTTGGAGTGGTATGACATACGTCCACCATTCATTGTGGAATATTACAAGGGGAAGGTTACTGAAGAATCCAAAAAAATGGATATTACTGAGAAAGAGGTTTCAGGATGGTGAGTTAAAATGCAGGGTAGGCTTTAGATGACCTGTGAAGGCTCAGGTGTTCAAGTGGGACCTGAGTAGTTTCTCTTCGTAATCAGATATCACAGAAGACGTTTTATTGTTGCCATAATCTGTATACCTTTTCAGGTGCTCGGACATTTGATTAGTATTTTCATATTTTGGTGTAGTGTAACTGTTGGAGTGAATTTTTCAGGGAAAGGATTCAGGAGTCCTGGAAATGCAGTAGCTCGTTGAACCCTTACATTTCTTCTTCCAAAGCAGTGCTTCCTTGGCAATGCATGCATGGTGAAGCATCCTTTCAGTGCAGTGATCGACTTTATGCAAATGGCTGCATCACCATCTTGCAACTGTGGCTGGACCAACTTTAACACAGGAAATGTGGCACGTGCTGCGGCTGTCACACACAGGCACTGAAAATTTCCAGTGATGGATGGAGCTGACTAGAATTTTGTTCTTTCTCCATTCCTGATTGCTTCATGCTACTCTGCGCCCATGGTGCGTGCTAAGGGCCTTATTATGACTACCGCCGTCCAGGGACTGTAGTGGCCGTGGTGACAGTCCACCACCGCCACACTGCATGACTGCCCTCAATATTATGAAAAGGGTGTCATGCAGGGGGCACCCCAGTTCCTGCAAGGGAAAAATTTCACAAATTGGTGTATTATTTCTCGAGGAACATGCACTGGCAGTACCGCAGCGGTGCTGTTCATGGCTCAAAATGATCATTTAAAGAGCACCGCCTTGGGACCATCACGCCACCCGCCTGCCAGATTAAAAAATTACTTGTAATCTTCAGTTGCGAACGGCATGACTCGTGGGCGGGGGGCAGGGCGAGGGCGGGAGTCGCGTGGAGGTGTTAACTTTTAGTACAAAATAAAGAAAAACGCACTTTTGGTGGTCCGGTTCTGCGTTGCGTCATCCTCGCAGGAAGATGCCGCAGATGGCCTCTCTCCCCTCCCCTAAGCCAATCACAATGATGCAATGGCAGCATTGTGATTGGCTGGGACGCTGACCGCACAGGCGTCTATAGGGAGGTCGTTTTCTCCATGTAGGCTGCATGCAGCCTACATGGAGAAAAGGGAGACTGTGCATGACTGGTTTGGTCGGCCCTGGGGCAGACCAAACAGTCAGCGCCCACAACATTGGGCTAGCCACTCCTCCCCTGGACTTCAGCAGACCTGCCCACCCGCCTGACTGCCCCCACCAAACCCTTTTTCTGCTTTCTCGCAGTGTGAGAACCAAAAACATAAAATGGTATTCATACCATTTTATGTTTCTACTTCTCACACAGTGGGAAAGCAGTGGGGCGATGCTCCTCCGCCCACATGGAGGAGCCGCCCCTGGTAATCTGGCGGCAGGTGGCTGGTGAGTTTTGGCGGTCCTGCAGTGGAGCAGTGGCATGCCACCCACACCAGGACCGCTGAAACATGTAATCAGACCCCAAGTGTTTCCACTGATACATGCATTTTGTTCCTCCCCACTACCTTCCCTCCTTGCAGCCGGTTTCTCCATTCCCCTACACCTACCTGGGCCTGCTGAACCCCTGCTATGTCCCAGTATAGAGAAGTATTTATATTTAAATTATAGGCAATGGAATCAGGTGATTCCAATCTTGAAGAAATGTATTTTTTCATTAGTGTCAAAAATGCAACTGAACTCTCTTTCTGTGTGCCTGCTGCTTGTAATAAGACTGCAGAAGAAATTTCCTGTTCAACACAAATCTACCTTCACCATCAAACAATTCCTTCTGGATATGATTTATAATCCTCTTTAATGTAGCATCAATTGATGCACATCTTCACAATCTAGTTTCTAAATTACCAAGGCGCCCCAGGGCAGCAAGGCTCGGCTCAGCTTGCTGGCATGGAGTTTCTAAGCTGCACTGCTGAACGCGCAGGTAATCAATCAACAAGTCGGACATTTTAAGAATGTATTAATGGCGGAACTAAAGATATACTAGTTGTTTCATTTGTCTATGAACAAACATTTTTGTTTTTTATTAAGCGCAATCCATATACAAGAGGCTGCGTGACTGCGGGAGGAAAAGTATTTACAATGCATTCAGATAAAAGCACACGTGGGCTCATCTTAGAATCGGTTATTTTCAGAATAACTGGAAAATGCTCCTGCATTGACTTAAACTCAGAGAGTGCAACATTTGTAAGTTATTAGGTCTGCCTTTCAACGCCTACACTTCTGCATATAGATTAAACAAACTAGTGTGCGGGGTGTATGCTAGCAAGTGCTGAGAGAGGTGCCCGCGCGCAAAGACAAGCTCACCCCTAGTGTGCTTTCAACACCCTGAGGTGCAGAGAACTAAAGGAAAAGGGAGGCATGTTAAGTCCACTGACAACAATGTAATGCGGGGGATTGCTTGCATGTATCTTAACCCCGAGTCAAGGCCAGACTGGGAACAGAAACTGGCCCTAGCAAACTGCTCAGCTGCCCCCCCCTGGGGTGAGGGGTAGTGCAGCCGAGCAGTTTGCGCCGGCCGGTTTCGGCCGATTTTGTTACAGGGGCCGATGTTGCCAACCCTGGTAACAAAAACGGCCCCCCAGGGGCACAAAACTGGCCTCCACCCTAGCGGCCTACCAGGGAAACGCCCGGTGCCCCCTATGGCCAGTCCTGCCCGAGTGATTATTGTGGACTGTCGATTTCATCAAATGTGGTTCCCTATTTAGCACCAATCACATCCAAATCAGTCTTGGCCCCACCCCAAAAGGGACAGTTAAGCCTGACCAGCTTGGATGGCCACAATTTCTAATGCCTGACACACTTTAAAGTTGAGAACTGGGTTCCAATGAAATTATGGGGCTTATTTACAAGCCCCGATCGCCATGGGGACCTCACTTTTTACGACATTCCTGTGGCGAGAGGGCTTTGTCTTATTTACAAGGCAGCGTTAAGCCACTTAACGCTGCCTTGTAAATAAGTCCCCCTTTCACGCTATGCTTAGCGTGAAAGGGGAGGGCAATGGGTGTTGCTGTGGGTGTTCCACGCAACCCCCATTGATTCTGATGCTGCTCCCTATTTACAAGGGAGGCGTAAATAGGAGGCAGCACCACAATTAAGACCAGAGAAAACCTGGTCTTACCCCAGCGCAACAATGATAAATGTTTCATTTCTGTTTTTGCTGTTTTCATGTGTGTTGCATTGCGCAGAAAACATGAAACAGCAAAGGGCCAATGATTGTTTATGTGCAGGAAGGTCTCCCTTCCTGCACTTAAACAATCATTCAAAAAAATCCTGTTATGCAACTTCTATGTGTGCTGCATTAAGCAGAAACATAGAAGTTACAAAACAGCATTTAAAGATTGTTTATGTGCAGGAAGGGGGACCTTCCTGCACATAAACAATCTTCCTCTGCACTATGGTGGAAGGGAGCCTGTGTTGGCGCTAGCCTGCTAAGTGTAGGGCCAGCGCAGGGGGAAACGCAGGGCTGCACCATATTCTTGTAAATATGGTGCAGCCCTGCGTTTCTGAAGTGTTGCATTAAGCCAGGAATGCTAACACCTCACTCCGCCACTTCCCTTGAAAATATGCCATATGTGTCAGAGCTTCACTTGTGGCTTTGTTGTTTTGCTTGCACCTGCATTGACGTCGTGAAAATGTTGTTTTCAGATGGTTTGCTGGCTTTATGTTTGTGCTTTTCTGGGCTGGTTCAGGGGGTCAGCTTGGTGTTAACATGCATTTAGCATTGTGATTAAAACGGCGACAGTTATTTGGAAGTGGGTAGTGATGAAAACCTTTCTGGTCTGTGAAGTAAGTGATAAATATGTAAGAAAATGAAACAAAAACATTTAAAGCATGCATTTGTAAATGCAATTGGTTTTGCCTATGTGATTAAAAAGAAGCTATTTTTTGTTGTAATTTGTAGCATGGTGAGCAGTTGTGCAATATAGGTTACTGACACCCTTTTCAAGATTTATGGTAAATACAATAGATTTTACAAACACAGCGTAATCGCAGTGCAGGCGAAACCTAAAAATAGGGTACTGTGATAAAGTAATACATTTTTGGGGTGTAACTACAGAAGCTTTTTGGGTGTCCTCTTGTCAATTCTGGGGAAAAGACAATAGCAAGCGAAGAGAGAGAGTGGGTTCATGGGAAGCCATGTTCACCGACTTTCATATTTTTTCCATAGTTAGTGATTGCTTTAATTGGCAATCCATTAAGGTGATAGCAATTCGCGAAGTTATATTATCCAATTTATGTTGCCATTAGGTTTTGGTGAAGGGGCATTAATGATATGGACATTCATTCAACATGGACAGAACACAGGATCTTTCTGCTCGTTTTTCCCACAGGGTAGGGCCTGCAGCAAACTAATACGTTCAATGTATGAACCAAGCTCAGAGCACCAAGAGAAACAAATAGTAGCAGGATTCCTTAAAGATGAGACTATGCAAAAAAATCTGTAATCTCCTTTAAAATATAACTGTCAGAGTAAAATATACAGCAGTGGCAATCTGCAAAATGATTTTCAAAATGAAATTGATGAACTGAGACAAAAAAATGTATGTACAGCATTCACAAAGATTGTACAGAGCACAGCCCAGGCTGTAGAGAGAAGTGGACTATAGGAGCCAGAAGCTTGGAGCTGTAAGAGACACCAGCATGATTTTCTAGACATCAACACGAATTAGAAGGAAGTCATTTTTGACTTCAGAAACACTGGAACAAGGCACCAAATTCTCCTTGAGGAAGGTGCATCCTCACCATCTGCCATTTAGGGCTCATTAGAACCTTTTCTGGGGCAGTTTGTAGCTGCAACAGGACTGTCACTAAGAGGTATCTTTGGAACTCTCTCTGGCTATAACCTCCTTCCTTACCCCACTGCAGAACTCTGAGAATTAAAAAAATAAATGAAGGTTGAACATAGGACTTGGGACCAGAGCAGGTTGATAAATCCATCCAATTGATTGGTTTGTGAAGCAAAACACCATAGATTGCTTTGAGATACAGTTTCCTGCTTCAAGCTTAGAACTCTGCACACTTAGCTACCGATAACTTGTAGTAAAGAGATTATGTTCTCCGTGTAAAACGTGGTAAAACTGGCATAAACCTAATTGGTACATTTAATTTACTTATAAGTCCCTAGTGTATTGTACTACTTGTATCTAGGGCATGTAAGTTAAAAGCTACAATTTCCACTAAAGTTGCACTGTGAAACACGTCTTCCTTGCAGCCTGTGTGTGAAGTTTAAAGTTCCACTTTGAACTCACAAAATAACCCTTTTACCAGGCCTAAACCTTCCCTTTTAGTACTTATAAGTTAGTTCATCATACTAAATTAGGACTTGTAAATTTAATGTTTTACTTGTCCCGGCTGTGAAAAACCTACAGCGCTGTTTTCACTGTGACAGGGCTGGCCCTCTCACAAAAAAGTCTTGGTTACAATATGACAATTTATAATACTTAACTTCAGTTTAGGAGCAGTGGAGCCATGATTCAGTGACTCATTATAATAGTAGTTTAAAATCCAACTTAATGGTCAAGTCAAGCCAGAATCAGAATTTATATTACTATTTTAGAATTGACACCTAAAGTTTTCATTTCTCTGCCTAAGTCAAATGTGCATTTCTGCCAGTATCCAGTGTCACCTGGCTGTTAATGGTCACCTGCAGTGTTATTGGTATTACTCCCAGACAGTGGGCAAAAGGCTTGGGTGTGGATAGGCCTTTTTCTTCTCAGGGAGAATGGCTTGGGGTTATTCCCGGTCCATTCCTGAGCTTCAAGTGCACCTAAACTGTCAGTGGCAGATGGAGTTCACATCTAGGCCTGCCTCTCATACAGCCTGATTCATGTACATGCCGTTTTGCGTGTCCCTAATAGCGAATAATAGCGACTCGCTATTGAGAAAACGCAAAACGGCATTCATGTATTTTTCGGTGAAAAAATAGCGACTCGCACGCGGGCGCAAAAGCCGTTAGCGACCTACAAAAAACGCAGAAAAATCGCAATTTCCGGCCACCAGCGATCGGGATTGCGACACGCAATCCCGATCGCACGGGATTGCGACTCGCAATCCCGTGCGATCGGGATTGCGAGTCGCATTATCGCGGGATCCGGAAATACGGGAAGACGCATTCCGAGCACCGTGATGACATCACAACCAGGAAGCAGCCAAATCCCACCCCCAAACACCACAGTGACGCAATCATCCGACGCAATCATCCGACTCTACACGACGGAAAGCTGCCGCCAAACCGCCGATAGCGACTCCCGACCCGGCAGAAATAGCGCCCGCCATGTCTGAAGAACCACTGCCCGGCCCCAGCAACAGCGCTAGCCGCAAGCGCAAACTGAAATTCTCTGAGTCGGAGCTGGAGAACCTCATAGAAGGGGTGGTGGCCCAACACGACCAGCTGTTTGGTGCCAACTCAAGGAGGGTCCCCGAACAGGAGAAGCGGAGGATCTGGGTGGGGATTGCCTCCAGCGTGAACTCTGTTGGCGTTGCGGACAGGTCGGTGGAAGAGATCAAGAAGCGCTGGTACGACCTCCGAGGGCGTGCCAAGGAGAAGGTGGCGGCGCGTCTCGGTGAGTCATCAGGCACTGGAGGTGGTGGACCGACTGTCCCACCCAACACCCCCCTGGAGGACCAGGTAGAGGAGACCTTGGAGAGGGAGGCGTGTGTTGGTGTGACCACTCTGGACTCCTCCCGCCCAACCCACAACACCCAAGGTAAGTGGCATGCGACTGCGACCCTGTCCCCTATGACCGTCCCTGCCCGAATAGGCTCACTCATTGGCCCTTAATCATGCCTATGTTGTGCATCAGGAAATGCCCTGAGGCATTGTGGGAGACGTAGTATGTCCACAATGTAGTAGTACCACAATGCGGCCTGAAAGGTTCCTAAGCGCACAAATCCACAGCCATCCAGGGAATGTCACCCAGCATGCATGTAACATCTGCACGTCTGACAGTCATATGCACCTAATGAGTATCCACTTACCCTCACAGGTGCAGATGATAGCAGTGACAGTGAGAGGCTGGTGATCAACGAGGAGGCCCAGGAGGAGGAATCCCTACCCGCTTCCCAGCCACCAGCCCCTGCCGCAGCGCCAACAGCAGCAGCCAGGCCCCCCACCTTACCTGCTGCAAAATCTGCAGGACCACCACCTGCCAAGGCCAGGCCCACCACCTTACCTGCTGCAAAATCTGCAGGACCACCGCCTGCCAAGGCCAGGCCCCCCACCAATGTGCCTCCAGTGCCTGCCGCACCTGCGACGCCAGCTGCTACAACACCTGCAGCTCGTCCTCCACGATCTGGGCCAGCCACATCCGCTACACAGCGGCAGAACAGCAGGAGGGGCAAAGGGCATCTCCATGCCTGCATGAGCGTGGAGCGGCGAATGCTCCGTCTACACCAGAGGCAGTCGCAGCAGCAAGGAGCCATCCAGCTCCAGCTGCAGAAGATCGGCCGCAATGTGGCGGGAGTCGGCCAGCGGGTGGACCGCATGACGGCAGCCATTGAGCGCATGACGGCGGCAATGGAGGCCAATACCGCTGCGCTGGGGAAGCAGCGCAGTGTTGCACGCAGGCGCCACCACCAGCTGCTGAGCCAGATGGCGACCTATAGTCGCTCCAATTATGTGGCAGCAAATGCCACAACCCAGCTGTCGCGGCGCTCTATGACCCAGCAGCACCAGCTGGTCCAGTGCTGCGAGGAGATTACCCGAGTGCTGGAGCACTTGACCACCGCCGTGGTCCCACTGCTCCAACCTGTGCTACCGGCCGTCGTAGGGGGAGATGATGGGAGTGAGGCTGCCTCCAGCGTGAGCAGCAACTCTGCCACGCAGGCCCCCCCACCTAGGCGCAGCACCAGGGCTACGCCTGGTCCATCTGCCCAAGATGAGGATGAGGAGCCTCAAAGGCGTCTGGGAAATGTGCGCAGGAAGCACCAATGACATTGTGTCAGGGACACAGGCGCAGGCTGAAGATAAGCCTGCCATGCACATTTACATGCAGTATGCTGGAATACTGTATTTTTTTGTAAATAGTTCTTACCATGACCCTTTTCTGTTGTGAATCAAACAAATACATTTATTTTGAAGCATACATTCGCCTTGTGTTATCATTACATTTAGCATGCAATTGTGATATGTGGGGTGGGGAAGGGGGTGGGCTAGAAATTGTTAGCTGTGATGTGGTTGCGACGTCTCTGGCCTTCAGCTGGGTTCTCCCCGCGTGCATGGTGCGCATTTGCTGGTGGCCGGTCGTCCCCCTCAGATTCACTGCCTGAGATGTCAACTGGTATCCGGCGCTTGGTTGCAATGTTATGAAGCATTGCACAGACAGCCACAATGCGGCAGCACGCTGCAGGACTGTAATACATGGCCCCACCTGTCTTGTGCAGTATACGGAACCTGCTCTTGAGCAGGCCAAATGTCCTTTCAATACAGTTCCTTGTCCGGATGTGCGCAACATTGTAGCGCCGTTGCTGAGGTGTGGCAGGGTTGAGGTAAAGGGTCAGGAGGTATTCCCGTAGGGCGTAGCCACTGTCACCTGAATGAGAGGAGCAGATGTTGAATGCCTGTGCAGCGCAGTTACTTCATAGCAATGTGACATTGTCGACAAAGTATACTTACCAAGTAGGTGTCCTTCCCCAAACTCTCCCCTGATCAGTCGTGTGTGGAGTCCGCTGTGCCTGAAGATGAAGGAGTCATGGGTACTCCCTGGGTACTGGGCCACAATGTCAGTGATGATGCTCTTGGCATTGCAGACCATCTGTATGTTGAGGGAGTGGTAGGACTTTCTGTTGCGGTACGTATACTCCGTGCCAGCTGGTGGGCAGATGGCGACGTGGGTACAGTCTATGCAGCCGAGGACATGGGGAAAATGGGCAACATTATAAAATTGTAGTTTAGTGAGGTCCAATTCCTGTTGGCTCGTGGGAAATGTGATGTGCCGGTGGAGCTGGCTGAGCATGGCGTCAACAAAAGTGTGGAGGCAGCGTGACATGGTGGGCTGGGATATCCCCCCAGCAGCGGCTACTATGCCCTGGAAACTGCCGGAGGCCAGGAGGTGCAGGCTGCACAATACCTGCACATGTGTGGGCACAGAATTGTTTCGCCTTGTTGGGTGCTGCATGATGGGGTCGAGTTCTTGTATCAGCCAGGTGATCATTTCCCCATTCAGCCTGTATTTAGCATAAATCTGTTCTCTGGTTTGGCCCAGCAAGGTGACCCGCAGCCGATAAATCCTTGCCTGCCTCATGCGTCTCCTCCGTGCTGCTCGCTGTAGCCTTCGCCGCCTCACCACCATGTACATCCCAGGCATTGTGGAACGCCTAATGCTGCTGCTGAATGTCCTTATGTGTGATTGGTCAGGCCTGGCCCTGTTGGTGATAGGACAACGGTTTTTTGAAAATATTTTTCAATGCCTTTCATGGTTACCACCTGCTTTGAGTTGTCCTTATTTTGCGCCGTGCAAATAGCGATTTTTGGGTTTTTCGCTAATTGCGATTTTTCTTGAATGCCGATAGCGATTTTCTTTTGCGAATTCGCTATTATTTTCGCAGATTCCGTGGTGTGTCGCTATTTCCGATTCGCTAATGCTCAGCGGCAGGGATTCTGCGATTATATTAGCGAATTCGCAAATATGTGTTTGCGAATTCGCTATTTTGTTGTTGAATGCCGATTACGGAAATTGCGCCCGCATTTGCGTTTTCGCAGCGATTGCGGGCGCAATTTCACTTCATGAATCAGGCTGTTAATCTTTAAATGAGCTCGGCTCCATACCCAGTGGGAGGAGGGAGTTGCCTCAGAACTGGGTTGGAGACACCACAATGGAAGGTTTCCTCATTATGATAGCCACACCTTTAGGTGGGCAGAGGTGGCTCTGACAAGGGGATGAATGGTTCTCCTGTGCTGAATTTAGGTAGAGAAGGGCACTGTGGGATAGGATACAGTAAAGCACATAAGACATTCTGTAAAAGCAGGTAGGGTCACCTCTGGGAACATTTATCCCATTTCTTAGGGAGTGACCAGCAGTTTCCCACAGGCTGGCACTGGGCATACAAGTGACATCCCTCGTACCCCTCTCAGAACACTCCTGCACATGTGGAGAATTAGAACAAAGACTGGCCTGCTGTCTGAAGAACCTGAAGGAAGAGTGGACCTGGTTGCCATGCGCCCAGGACACAGAAGTTGCCTGACCTCCTGTTGGGGCTAAAGAGACTCAAAAAGGTTCTAGAGGTCTCTTTTCCTGCAACTGCTTATCTGACCAGTTGAAAGTGGACTTGCCTTGGACCCTGTTGCTGGCCTCTGTTGGAGTGCTATCCTACCCCCAAGTGATACCCCAGTGCTGGACTCTTGTCTGGTATGAGAGTGTGTACCTACTGACCACACTGTAAACGCTGGGACTTAAAAACTTTCTACCAACTTTTCCTGCATGTAACTGGCGGGAGACCGGCACTGTTGCCGAGACAAAGCCATCAACATTGAATTGCTGGTTGGATTCAACTTGCTGGTTAGCTATGGTGAAGGAGGTCTAACTTCCGGTCACAGACTTTGGACTGCGCCCATTTGGACCTTTCCTGGCTTTGTCAGTGTCCGTGCTGGGACCCCGCTCTTTAGCAATTCACAGTCATCGAGAAATCTTTCAGGTCCAGCTTGCAGTTTACCCCTTGACAACTCATTTACAATCACTTTTTCTTCAGAAAAAGTGCTAAATAAGAAGGTAAACTTGATACCAGGATGAAACCGGCCCCTGTATCTGATTGGCACTCCATCACGGTTAGCTGTAGGTTTTGACCCCGGCTAGTGCAATAACCGTGATTGATGCTCTGTGCTCTTTGGAGCTGTTTTTTTATTTAAATCTGGAAAGTCATCTCTCCAGTTGTTCTTATTCGAATTTTGTTATTTAGGTGTCTTTTTATGTATTAAAATGTACTCTGCTTTTCTAAATTGGCGTAGGATTTTTCTTGTGATGCATTTTCACTTTAGTCCTATTTGAGTACTGCAAAAATACTTTACACATTCCCTCTAAGTTAAGCTTGACTGCTTTGTGCCAAGCTACCGGAAGGTGATGCCCAGGTTAATTTAGTGACTTTTGTGGTTCACCCTGACAAGGAATGTGGTTATCATTTGAGGTAGTTTTTCACCCTCTGTCATCGTAATAACTCAATTTCCTAAATTTCCGATTACACTTTTCTTAATTCTTCCAAATTGCTTTCGGATATTTTTTTCTGTTGTGGTCATAATTCTATGATATTTGGTCGTGTTTGAGCCTATCATGCATCTTTCGGGGGAAACACCTGCTGCTTGTGCCATGGCTACCGAAGGGTCAAGCAAAGTTTTGCAGAGATCTGTGTTGTGATCATCCAAGATTCTATTTTTTTTTTAATTTGTTAGTATCGCACCCTCCAAAATTATTAACCCACTTTCCGAAAGTAAGCAACATTGATTGTTTTGGGCCTACCCTACCCCATACTTAACATCATATGGACATTCCTTATTCTCCACAATCACAAGTCATAATGTTTCTATGCATGACCAGCCCCCATAGGGTCAGACACGTTCAGCAGAGCTGTCGTGTGGTTAACTACCCTTCAATCAGTAACCTGAAAATTGCTGTGAATTAATATAGCATTATGTGGGATCTATGAAGAAGTGCAGATGCTACCATGCCAAAATGGGCCCTGTCAAAGTACCATCGAGCAAGAGAATACTCAGTAGAGGGTAAGTGATGGACAAAAGGGAAAATTCGAGAATTCATAGTAACCCTCTCATGCACACATATATACTTTTTCTGTAAGATTTTCCAAATAAGCAATTGTTCACCAGACAAAAGCCCTAATTAATGGGAGTGACCCTGCAGGAGACAGGTGAAGCAAATTTAAATCCTTTTGAATGTAATGTTGTAATAGGGAGCCCCAATAAATCTAATATTCCCCATGTTGACAAAATCTTAGTCTGAAATGGTAAGCAGAACTAATCACGGCTATCCATTCATTAAACATTTGTCTGAGATAGAGATAACACTGTCAGGAAGAAATAGCAGCAATGAACCTTATAATAATAATAAGATAATGTCTCTGTATTATTCCATACTTTTCAAGGTCACTGTTTTTGCAGTGTTGAATTTATGATGGCATATCATAGACAAAATATTATTAGATAAAATACCTAAACGCACTTTGTAGCAAGACATAATGAATTAAGACAGGCTATTGCACGGCAAAACGATACAAGGCAAGATATTGGAGGATAGCATGCTGCAAGATGAAATTTTGGATTTTTTTATAAATAGCTACACAGAGTGATTAATAAATTGTAATCTAGTTTTTTCAATAAAGGTATTGAGTTTACCTGAATGTAGGACAGTTTACTGTTAGCGCAATATTTCATGAAATTGTGATTATGGTGTTCCAAAATGCAGCACAGTCACCTGCTGGCTGTACGCATTTCCTGCCCACCTCATTTCAGAAATGCCATTATAAAAAATGGGGTTACCCAGTAAAGTCAACTAGACTAATGTGGCACGACATCAAAACAGTAGCATAAATGCTGATAAAATATCCAATTTGGCACATATAGTGTTATAGGCAATAGAAAAATTCCAAGGCCACTAACATAATGATTGATAACTCAGTTTTATTCAATCATATTCGAATTATTTAAAAAAACACACAATGATTCAAAACATGATCTACAATGTTATATCCACACGGTTATCATCAGGAAGAGGGGGATGTGTGAAAGTTTAGTGCTTTTGTGAAAAAAAAGGTTGAAAAGGAAAAAGAAGCAATTATCGTTGCATTAGAAGATTCAAATGACTTCCAGCATATGAGATCCAGTACAAGTTGAAATGGCCCCTCTATTAGTATTCCGGCCTACCCCTATACGCACAGTTAGATACAGTACATTTGTTAGTCTGTTTTCTTCACAGTGTAACCTCATCTGTGTTTCAGGTGTAGTAAGGGGTTAGGTGTAGGGTGTAGGCCTACTCGGGGCGTTGACGTTTCGACCCTGTTGCATGAGGGTGAGTGTGGTCCTCAGCTGCGGGTCTTCCTCAGGACGGGGGCATGGGGTATCAAAGGAATAAGTCAGGTGAGTAACCAATAGTTGATCAATCCAAGATTGGCTTGGAATAAATATTGTAGGTGCATCAGGATGTGGGAATGTTTCCCAGTACCGCTGTGTGGAGGAGCGGCATGGGGGCATCGAGGAGAATGAGTCACTGGCTTCATAAATCTTAAGAAGTGAAAGTATCAGTAGCTTCTAGCAGCGCGCCACATCCGTTGATTTCGTGCCACGTTAGTCTAGGACCATTGTTTTTCTGTACCAACCTCATTTCAGAAACTGTCCGCTTCTGCTCAGATTGTGTGCTATCCCTTATTTTGCTGGAAACAACTTTGATATTCCTTTCTCAAATAATGACTTCCCTTATCACACAATCACATTTACTTGCCTTGTTTCTCCTATTCCTATCATGTTTTGTGTCAACTGTTTTCAATTTTAGACCCCATTACTGTGACCTCCCAGTTCACATGTGAAGTGCTTTCCTTTTCAGTGCCTTGTATTGTTCTTCTCCTCCTCAGACATTCTCTTGGAGATTCCCACCCCAACATGCTAAGCTGAGGATGGAATCACAAAGGATGCCTATTTAAGGACACACCTACACTTCCTTATTCAATGCTCGACTTTTCATGCCCTGAAATCATTCTCCTTCACATAGTATGATCATGCTCAGTCCAGTTGGTCACCACCATACCCCTGTTCTCCTCTGAGACTTATAATACTATGCTTTAATTTGTTACCTCATGAACTGCACCACTGTGCAGGAGAGAGACTGGTGCATCCCAATAAGCTGTATCATCCCATGCTTGTAAGTAGGTGGTGGCACTCACACTTCAGTAAACTTTGGTGCATGTGCATTTGAGTGATATGTGCCATTGCATTTTTATAACAACTATCTGAGTGATAAGTGCCCTCTACACCTCAGTCAGCTGTACCTAAGTAACTGAGTGTCTGGTCTCCATGACACACTCACCCAACCAGGATAAAAACCAGGACCGTATACGATTACAAGAACAGGCACCTAAAAACTTTGTATAGGTTTATTTCATGTAAAAGCTGACATTTCAAAAAAGGACAGAAAAATGGATATTGTGCAAATTTCAGGTGTAGCAGAGCACCAACAGACTACAGCCGCTTAGAATCCATGAACTGAAAACCCCTTCACTGGATACCCCACCTTCAAAGGTGCAGGACTTATGTTTACCAATTGACGTTTAGGACTAAAGGCATCCCTGAAAGGAAACAAGTCAATCTTTTCCCAATAGGAAAACAATGTCCATCGAGTGCACTATTACCAAGCAGTAAGGGAACACCAGTTCCCTGTCTGAGGAAATGTACCCATTATTGTTCAGGAATATCTTTAACCTTGAGCACCAGTTGGGAAACAGCAGTGGTACACTGGCTGTTCCCTGCCTTACCCACATTACAAGTTAAGGGCTAAATTCCGACCCCATTGCAAACAAGTCTGTACAGGAGTGTTAACTTGTAATAACATCTCCTTTTGGTCCCCCAAATGGTGGCTGCAGGAATTGGGTACTCTGCCAATACTTGCCATGAAAGTAAGGAATTTAGGGATTCTTTTCAATGACAATTGTCCTTTGAAAATCAAATCAATACTGTCACTTCATCCTCCTTCTTTGCTCTGAAAATTCTCAGGTAAGTGCTCACTTTCATTCTACAGGAGCTGCAGTATACTGTTGTTAATGCTCTTGTGCTATCCAAAGTGGATTATTGCAATGCCCTTTACACCAGCATGCATCAAAAACTTTTAAACAAACTGCATGCCCTGCAGAATGCTGCAACTTGTCTGCTGCTTGGGATCCCTAGACATTACACAACAAAAAGAGGAGTATCCCCTTGAGGTTCGTTACAACCTCTGTTTTATAAGGTGCATAGATTATACCCCAGATTTGGGTCAACCTTTGTCCTTAGAAGACCCCTCACTCACCAACCTAGTTGGTGACATGCTACATCATCGGGGTCCCACCCAGACAGCCGAGTGCCATCAGGGTGTGCTGCGACACCTGACTACAGTGGAGCTTGTTTTGTAGTTTTTTATATGTGCAATTAGACTTAGAACAAGTGTGGTTAAAAGTTGGCCAATGCTAGTCACTCAAGGTTATTTATTCGGGAGTGATTGGGCAACGTTAAAATAAAGTATGGGACGCCCTTGCCTGGTTAGGTAGGCTTTTGGTGTCAATAAAGTTGTGTATTATGATGAAAAGAATGTTAAAATGGTCTACATGTTTCAACCTATGTGTTATTATGAGGTTTTCGTCAGGACCAGCGTGCAGAAATCTGGGTGAAAAAAACTGGGAAGGAAAAACGAATTGGGGGAAGCCAATATGTAGTACATAAATTGGTTCAGCTGCACCTCATGACAAACTTTCACATGACGTATTCCATCTCACGGAAAGTTCACACAGTATAAACCATGGGTCATAACTATCCACAGGCAAACATGCTGTTCTTTGTATGACTCATAGTTTTACCAGTCAACCGTGCTTTTTTAAAAAAGGATTGCGTTAGTGGTTGTGAATTGTTTATACCCACACAACCATCGTTGTATTGAGACATGGTTGGTAGGAGTGTGTGTGTCCAAGCGCCTAAATATAGGAGGGAGGAGAGATGATGTTTTGCCGGGGGGAAAAATGTCAATCCACACGTCACGCCAGAAAAAAGTGGTTCAAGTTAAAACCATATTAAAACATATTAAAACATAGCACACATTCCGAACAGACATTCAGAGCCCATGAATTACTCGACACAGGAATGCATACAATGCAGCGGGAAATGGATATTGCTCAGATTTCGGGCTTCATGGGCTTCTCTGGGACTGCCGTGGGAAGGAACCCCGATCTACGAGAAGTGAAAGGTGAAAGTAGGAGATTTCACAAGTTCGGAGCACCGGAGTATCTACGTGGAGTACCCGTAATGGTGCTAAAGTATGGCGGATCCGTCAGGTCGGTCGGCGTGTGTGCCCTTACTTGTGGTCAAAATCTCCTTGGCATTAGTCAGGCTTACCGACCCTAATTCAGATACACTGACTACCTATAAGGAAGTTCATAGACTACAAGGCTGACTTGCCTTTAAAGCACTTCATGGTTCAAGCCGCATATATCTCAAACACAAGTTTTCATTGTATACTCATTCTAGATCTTTGTGTTCTTCCTCAGCTAACAATGTGGTCGTTCTTAAATTTAGAAGGTCACATTGGGGAGGTAGAAGCTTTGTTATATTTACTGCCAAACTCTGGAAAACTCTCTCCACTTAAAGAAAATCACAGGCATTCTTCCCTTCAGTAAAGCACTAAAAACAAGGGGGCATATTTACACGGGCATTGTGCCACAGGAACGTCTTTCCTTTCTTGCTCAAGCCCTTCTTGAAAAACTAAATGTGTTAGAGGCTTGTCAGTATATTTATATTAACAGAGTGGAAGACATCTATCCGAATTGTGTGCTTGCCCTAAAAGTTCTTCTCACAATTCCAGTGACAATAGCATATACCGAACACATTTTCTAATGCCTCAAATTGACAAAGACTTACTTACGCTCAACAATGTCAATTGAAGGAGATTTTGCAGCAACATTGGACTACAGTGAAATGTCTGATGCCTTTAGCAGAAGGAAGGCTAGGAAGATCACACTTTAGCATGTAGTGCTACACGTTCAAAATTGATTTGTCACAAAAAAGTTCCTTATTTAATTTTTGTTCTATCAGAAAGAACTCATTAGGCTCTCTACTGTATTTTTTTGGGAGGTCAACTTCTGTTTCCTGTTTTGTTCCTTCTTGAGATCGGGTTGTGAAATGTATGCTGATGGTCTGTTGCCCCTCTAGTTCCTTTGAAATTTTGGGGGCATATCCTGAGGATCATATCAGAGGATCATCACCAACTAATCATTGAAAGAGACGGTAAGTGTTACTCTCATTTTGTTTTGTTGAATTATTTCCTTATTTGTTATGAATGACCTTCCTGATAACCTGTTATATGTATATTTTTGTATTAGGATGTAGGCAAAACGGGGCATATTCTTCCAGTGACCTCCAGATGTATACAGGATATGATACAAAGATTGCAATTTCTTTTTTTTCCCATTCCTATCCCTCCCCAATTTTCCCCAAGTTGGACAATCCCATGAAGCTGGAAATATATAGAACAATGGCACTGTCTTTTTAGGGTCATTGAGGGATTTTCATCATAATCCTGCCATTCTGCCACTACCACTTCCTTCAGTTCTGACGCCAAATCAAAAATGTTTGTTTGAAAACCCCTTGAATCTTCAACATACCTTCACTTTAAACACCCAGATATTAGACCTTCTCTAATTAATCAATACCAAGGAGGCACTAAACGGGAATAATCTAGAACTTTGGAGTTAATATAGGTATTCTTCCCTGGAATTGTATTTTTATGTGCTTATCAATTTACTTCTCTCCTCATTGTTTGATTGCAATCTTTCCTTTTATCTGCTTTTTATAAGAAATGTATATTTACTCACTTGTTCTCCAACCCCTCAATGCCCTGGGAGGAAAATGTATTTATTCTATATTCTAAACCCGAAAGCTTTGTTTCCTGGTTCTCTGTTGCACTTTTATGTTCTGGTCAGTGAGTTACAAAGCTTTCAAATAGGAATAAAAAGTACATGTATCTGAACTCAACTTTATCTTGCTATTCCCAGTTGCATTTATACCATTGATACCATTCAATTTATTTCCCGCAGTGCTCTGAAATTTCTATATACACTAATCTGGAATCAATCAGTTAACATGAAGTAAACATATCCATCTTTGTGAGACCTACACCTAGCTTTTCCATCCAATGTGACTAATGTAAATCCATTTAAAGCAGTTTAAAAATATGGGAAAGACAAACCTAGGCAGTGTAACCCTGTGAAACACAGAATATGACCCGCTACCCCTATGTAGTATATGTTCACTGGAAATACCCCGAAATCTGTGTGCACACTGTCAACACACCCACTGTCACAATGCAATCCAAAAGCAGGAATGTCACAATTTAAAACAAAAGCAAAGGTGCACTACCAAAATACAAATGAGGAAAAATTAAATCTGTGTCCAAAGGTATGTTCTTTAAAGTTCTTCTTTTCTTCATACATACACATGGACTTCTTCAGGACTGTTGATTTAACAAATATATGCACATCAGTATAATGAGAAAGGACATTGACAGGAACATAAGACATGTGACATATATACACAATATTACTAATACCATAAATAACATTTATGGCAAAACTACTATGTACATTGATTTACATCATTAACAGATCATGTGTTACCAAAACGCAAAACAATTATAACATATGTGACAGTGCTACTATATGCATGACAAAAACTACACAGGAAATGTGTTTTGTCTGACACTGGATCATCAATACCACAACAAATGAAAATGAAATATAGAAAGAAGGAAGAAAGGCTACCCACTAGTGAAAGAATTTCACAGTACAGACAAGTTCCCATGTGATATCTAATAAATCCTGGTGAACTTGTCTGTTGTGTGGGGACAAGAGGAGAAGAAAGAGAGAGGGATAGGGAAAAAGGGAAAGCCCTGTGTTATTAATACTTCATGCCTAGGGCATAAAGATGATAAGACCCCAAGGAAACAAACGTCAGTGTGATATTATAAGATATTAACCCACTCAAAGACATTCCTCATGGTGCTTTGTAGTGGTGTATACATTATACCCACCATAGATAATTTGCACACGATAAAAGAGGTCAATCAGTCCAAGAAATCAGAGCAGCAGGGGATATCGTGGGTTCCCGTCCACTTGTCTGTCTCAATGGAGAGAAGTGTAAAACAGTGACCCCTAATTAGAGAGAAAATTCATGGGACAGCATGGATGTAGTCAAAGCCAGAATACTCACTTTATCAAACAAGCAGAAAAACCCTTCACATAGGTTGAGCAAAGGGATGTGGGGTAAATCTCTCCAAGCAGTCTAAGGCACAGGAGATATCATGGTATTCGTCCATTTTGTTGTCTAAAAATGGAAAGAGGTGTAATTCAGTGACCCCCTAAATAATAAAAGGATATAAATTGGCTTATGAATGTTCGAAAGCCAATTGATACCGTGGGAGGTATTACTCAGGGTTGTTCTTGTAATGGGGTTTGCTTGCAATCATTATTGGACTATGTGTTATTTTGCAATTATTTTAGCTACCTGTGAAGACTCTGTCTTAAAACCCTGTTAAAATCATTAGGACACAGTAGATCTGTAAAGCCTTGTATCATTTGCGATTATTGAACACACCAATTATCTGTTGTAGAGTGAGGAAAACAATGAAAGAATAATTATATGTGTTTTATTCTGTTGATGATATAATTTTTAAAACAGCATTTACTTTTTTGATATTTTACAAAAACTGATCATGTTGTATTTGTATTTTATTATGCACTTTGCACTTTATATTAAGTGCTGCTAAATTGTTTGACCTATAAGCTGCTGCTAATATTTGCTTGTTTGATTAGGCTAATGTGCTATTTTCTCAGTGTAGTGGCTGATGCTGTTTTCAATTTTGGTTTTATGATTATCTTTGACTGTACTGTATTGATATTTCTCTTTTATGGCCATGATTTGCTTAATAAAGATCTTTGAATTGAAGTGAATTGCGTTTTACTGTAATAACATTGTAGGCAGTAGTACATATTCAATAATGACTAAAGAATGGTATACACTCACATTGGTGTAGACAATTGTTTAATAACAGGAGATGTAGTAAATGCATGAAGTATGTTAATGGTTTTTGCCCATCAGTGGTATACTTGAAAGTTAATTCCCATAGCTAAAGGAATCAATGTATGTTCATATTATTTATAACCTTGCAGTAACAGTTTAGTGAAGTATCAAGTCTCAAAGGGCTCAGATAGACATAGCGTCACCAAGAGCTGAGAGAGTAAGACCCACCCAATCTTATAGTTACTTGACAGAATCACAAGAGTAACAATAATTTGATAAAACAAATAGGTCAGGCTTGTTTTAAATAAATGTTTCATAACAGTCCTCTGTTGTTATGTTATATGCTTGGATGTATTAGCAGCAACACAGCCAAGCCACCAAATACCACTTAGGTGGCATACATTGCAAGCACATCTTTTACACAGACTACAACTCTTGTACAGGGATTAGTTAGGCTTCTTTGGCCACACCCCTTTCAGAAACACTGTCACTTTCCCTCTGGTGTAAAGCATTGCCATTGGCTGTAATGTCCTACACCTAAATTCTGGGTCCATTCCTTGAGGCAGAATCTACATCCTCAGGTGGTCTGCTCATTCATGCTTCCCTATGTGTGGTTTGCTATTCATGCTCTTCCATCAAAAACACAAAGGTCTTGATTCATAAAAGTAAACTTACACGTTTGTGACAGTTTAGGATTGTTTGCTATTTACAAAAGTATTTTGCTAGTAGTATTCTTAAGACTGCGGACTAGGGGCCTATTAAGGCTAAGAATTTTGCCCTGGGGAAAGGGAGTCTTCTGGACCCAAGAACACTTAGGTAGAAGGGGCGCACACCCCCTTCCTTGTTTATTTGTATTTTGCCCAGGGGGTGGGATCCCAGGGCATAATTAGGCTCCGGGGGGACTCCCCATGGCCCTCTTCTCTTTTTTTTTATTGAATTTGGTCCAGGGGGATGGGTCTCTAGAGCCTACTGAGGCTTGAGGAGGGGGGCCATGTGTCCCCTTCCCCTTTTTTTTGGCTTTTGCCCTGGGGAATGGAGTTCCCGGGGCCTGGTAAGGTTTGGGGATGAGGGCCGCGCTCCCCTCTCTCCTTAATATACATGGGATCTTTTGGGCTCACATACCAATCCTACGCCAGCTCACCATAGGTTGTGTGTGGCATGGGGCTGGCAGTTTGGGGAGGGGGGATGGCTGCCGTCATATATATATCTTTATGTGAAAAAAATGCCCTTCCAATTTATTGAAAGAAATAGGTTAAGTGATGTTATAGTTAGGAGAAATATTCAGAAGCAATGTAACATTTTAAACACGAAAACCCACAGAAAGTCACCAGTTATAGTTATCTCAAGTAAGGTAACAATAACCTGCCCTCTCACCATGGGTATTCAGTCAGAATAATCGAGTTGGATATGTCGACTTACACAAATATCGAGTTTGAAATATCGGGACACAGAAATATCGACAGCTAGCATATCGTGGTCAAGAATATCGAATTTAAGGTAAGAAATATCGATTTAAAAAATATAGAAGTCATTAATATAGTTTGCAAAAATATAGTTGTTTAAAATATAGATTTTTTAATTGGTGTTATGTATTTTAGTATATATTTTAAATGTATGTGATGTATTTTTTTGTATAAGTATTGTTTATGTTTTTAAATATGCGTTACATTTTTAGTAGTTATGAATGTTATTGTAATTAAATTTTGCATTGTTTAGTTCCATAGCAAGTTGTGGGTTTATAGGGGATTAGGGTGGGAAGTAACATATTTATAATAAATGAATGAATATCTTTTTTTTATTAATACTTATTTAATTGGGATTTTATAATGTTAATTGTGTTTTTAATTTTTGGGGATGAATTTTATGTGTGGGTTGGGGAGTTTATAGTGGTATAAGGTGGGGATTAACTTAATTTTAATTAATTATGAATTAGTTGTTAATTAATATTAATTAATTGATAATTAATTATGGTAATTGTGTACTTAATTTGAGGTGCGAGTTGTGGGGTTTATAGGGGTAAAGGATGGGAAGTTATTTATTTTTAATTAAGTAATAATTAGTTGATAATTAATAATAAAAATTGATAATTCATTTTGTTAATTGTTTAATTATATTTGCAGGGGGGTGGGTTTTGGGGTAAAAAGTGGGAAGTTATTTCTTTTTTATTAATAATAATTAGTTGTTCCATTCCACGCTACACTGTTTCACTCTGCACTATTCCACTCTCCATTCAGCACCACTCCACTGTACACTATTCCACTGTCTGCCACACCACTGTATGCCACTCTACTGTGGGCTATTCCACTCTATGCCACTCCACTGTACGCCATTCTACTCTACGTCAGTGTACTGTTTGCTATTTCACTCTACACCACTCCGCTCTATGCAACTCCACTCTATGGCACTCCACTCTATGCCACTCCACTGTACGCCATTCTACTCTACGTCAGTGTACTGTTTGCTATTTCACTCTACACCCCTCCGCTCTATGCAACTCCACTCTATGCCACTCCTCTGTAAGCCATTCCACCTTTTGCCACTCAACGCTACACATCTCCATGGTATGCTGCTCCACTGTCTGCCACTCCACTGTACGCCACTCCACTGTATCCTATTCGACTCTTTGCCACTCACTGTACGCCACTCCACTATGCAGCATTCCACTTGACGCTATTCCACTGTACACCACAACACTGTACCTCACTCTACTCTGTCACTCCAGTGTAAGCCATCCATCCTATACCACTTTACTGTACGATATTCCAGTCTACGCAAGTCCACTCTATCCCACTCCAGTATACGCCTCTCCACTCTACGCTATTTCACTGCATCAAAACTCATGGGTAATAGCGTGGGAATGCCCATGAACCACCCATCGAGCAGTGCTTGACACACAGTAACGCAAGACAAAGCATTGCGGAACTTTGCATTACTTTGGGTTACAATACAATGCAAATCCCACCTTAACACTTTGCATCTGGTTTATCTTAGAAAAGTAACACAAACCCAACATAAAGTGCTTGTAAATCTAGGCCTTATTATGCATGTGGCTAGCAATGTGATTGGGCTGCATCTAGAATCTAGAGCGAAGGAAAACTCAGTGAGTGCTCTACTCTGAAACAAGTGTCATGAAATTGAGGATATATTTATGGAATCTGCGTTAGTTAATTGAGAATACAGGCCCACCTAGTTACACATCAATAACTTGTGTCCGAGGGATTTTTACTCAAAGCATCAAATGCATACGGCATTGTGCCAATAGAATGAAACCAGTATGAGTAGGTCACTTTGCTTTCAGAAATTCTTGATTCCAAGGTATGCTGTCTTGCTAAGTGTTTTCCCTTTGCCCTTTACAACAGTATAATGTTTCTCAGCAGCAGCTGCTGTGCTGCTAACTGCTGGATCTCCACTTTGATTCAGAGCTATTGCCACTTACTTCCTGGTGGGATCTGCTTGAACTCTGAATTCCTCCTTCCTTCTGATCGATTCACAGCAGAGATTTGCTGTGTGCAGAGGACGCGGTTTGCAGTCTGTGTCATTGAAGAAACTTTCCTTGCCTTAACACAGTTTGTACCAGTCGTCTCATTCTCCTTGACTGTGCTTTACTGAGCAAAATACTTTTCAGTGAAGTAAAACCTTGCAAATGTCGTTATGGTTAAGGTTTCTTTTTCGTCTTCTTACTACAATGTGCTCAAAAAGTGTCATTTTGTTACTATTAGCAAATCTTTTCGGGCAAATGTTGATATGACTTGACTTTTGTAACACTGCCTGAGGTTTTCTTATATTTTCTTTACATTTCTGAACTACTCCATTCTAATAGAAATTAAATTTTCCATTGTGGTTACTCATACACGAAACAGTGGCATCCATTTCACATACGTTTGCCGGGATATGCATTTTAATTCACCTGAAGGCCAAGGGTGACAGAAGTGATATTTCACAGCCTTTGACTCTAAAGATATCATTGAGATGATCCCTTGTCACACCCGTAGCCTATCAACAGCCTCTTGATAGCTTCATGGAAGTGGAAGGACGGCAGGAGAAACTACACACATAGTAGAACATTCCTTTCCAACCAAAGACCATGGACTCCAAGCCCCAGCATCCTTTTGGACAAGGAGGGGGTTGAGGAAGCAGGCCACACCTCATTCCTAGCTCTTTATAGCCATAAAGACTTCCTGCTGCAAGAGACGAACACAGAACGCGCCGGGGCGAGGGCGGGCCCATCTTCATCCGTCATTGCCCAGAGGAGGCTGGGCCACCCCCTCTTGGTCCTGAGATCAGCAATCCAGTGTTTGTCATAATGCTACTTCAACGAGGCTAAGGTAACACGGAGCTACACAGCTACTTTCCCCACATTGCGCCCCATTGTGATTTCTTGATCTCGCAGTGCCCCAAGCTAAACTGTTAAATCTCTGTTTCCCCCGATCCTCAACGGGTGTCAGGCTGATGAGCGCCTTATTATACAAGAGGTTGCCTTCCAGTAATCATGGGGAAGAGGAAAGCTGCTCCAAGCCAGACAAAAGCAGCAAGACCAGTGAAACACTCTGAAGAACACTGTACTGTAGCCGGAATGGATAGCTTGACCGAGGAAGTGGAAGTTATGCTTTTGATAAGGGCCTGTCAGAATATGGGGGAGCCAGAGATCGAAAAAGCTGGTAAACCTTCTTGAAAAGCAGAGATAGGGCTCCACAGTGTAATGGTGTGGGATGTATGTCGTTACTACGCATGCTTTTGCAATGCACCTTTTACAACGCAAGCCATTAAAACGACTTGCGTTGGGGGGCGCTGGATAGTGAATAGTTTAATTTACTATTCCAACTCCAGTCCCCGTGGATAGTAGGGAAGGTTTTGGATAGCAAATGAAACCATTCCCTATCCTACAGCGCCACCCAGCGCAAGTCGTTGTAACGACTTGCATTGTAAAAGTTGCGTGGTAAAAGTGGCATTGTAAACGCTGTTCCCCAATGGTGTGGGGCCCTAGGCCCCAATGCATAAGTAAGGAGGACATAGACACGGTTAGTTAGGGCACAGCTTTCCAAACTTTTCATGTTGGTGACACACCTTTTTGTGAAAAAAATTTCAGGGACACGGTAACGCAAGGAAGCGCAGCGAGCGAGCCCGAATCACCTATGGTGGGTTCGGGCCGCACACACAACCCCACACACACCACCCCACAGACACACCACCCAACAGACACACACCCACCCCACACACACCCACCCACCACACACACACACCCACACACACCCCACACGCACACACAACCCCCCCACAAACCCCCCCCACACACACACACATCCCACACACACACACCCTAGCACTCGGATTACTATATTCCCTATGGTCGTTATGCTCCAGGTGAAATATATTCCCCTTTTAGGGCTGCCAGAGTCTACTAATATGTGGGAGGTTGAAACGTGTTAAAATTCTTGTACTGGACTTGTTTGGAAGGAATTTATCCGTTATTTTCATTACTGAAAAAGTCCACAGAATGTTAGCACAAACTCCTGTGCAAGGTAAAGCAACAACCAATACTTGCGGACTGCCACCTGAATTAAAGAGATAAAGATGTCACCCTGCATATGACCAGAGAAAATGGAGCACTGACGCCTCAAGATCTGAACATCTCCAGGTAACCAGATTTTACATTGGTAATACAGGAGGCTAAGAAAATATTTGCACCTGTCAAAAAGAAACTACAACAGCAGGTAAAATATGCTAATCCTAGCGTCGCTGCATTGGAGAAAGCTTTTCACTGCTCTTTTTTGGCACTGTTCGATCTTGATTCAGTAATAAGTGCAGCCGTGATTTTGCTTGTACGTCATTGGAGTAGCTCATAAGAGACAAGGGTGCAGCTCTATTCACTCATTTGTAGGTCCAAAAGCTATTGCATAGTATTATTCCTTCACCGTCATTCATGTGGTGCTGTTCATGCACATCTGGATTTTGTGAGAAGAGTGCTTCCTTAATCCAGCCCTCATCTGGATTTGTATGGCACCTTTGTCAAGCAACAGTGCATCCTCTGTCTAGCACACCGTACCTCTGTTTAATTTTTCAGTAGCTATCTCTAAGTAACATGGGATGTCGGGGTGTGAACATTACAGTAAAAACACCCTTCCAATTCAGAACTATTTGGGAGGATCCTGGACAGTTCAGCTGTCAAAGAAACAAGTCTTGGATTTCTCAATTGCCAGTTAGCCTTATGCTACCTGTTTGAAGAATGCAGCCTGAAATGTCTGTCCTGATAGGTCAACTTTTTGTGGTCCAGCGGTTGCAGGAAATCAACAATATGAGTAATGCATGTATGCACATATTATCTTATATTCATAAATGCTCCTCACTGACTACTTTCACGTAAAGGAACTCTCTAACAATTTCTTAGAGGAAGGGGGGTTTCTTTGAGGACCAGACCTCTACAGCACCGTACTACAAAGCAAAGAGTCACTATGACCTGCATGGATTTTGCTCTTTTCTTCTTGCACTCCTGATGTTTCTATAGGAAGAAAAAATAAATTTCTTTGAATAACCCTCACCCCACTAGGGTTGCTCCTATGTGGCATGCTTCATCATAGGCTGCTTTCTATTCCGCTGTAGAATGGGGCGTGCTACTACACATGGATACGTAGTAGCACGTGTGATTTTATAACCTGAAGGGTAGAAAAATATAGGAGTGGGGGGGTTCAAGTAAGGAGAATAAAAATACCTGGCTAGTTGTAGAAGAGAGTCTTTATTAGTTCCTCTAACCGGTATAGTTAAAAATGAGGGGAAAGAAGAAGCATATAGGGGTGCATTCCCCGGGTTTCCTTGGCAACTTGTTTCAAGCCCTACCCCAAGGCTTTTCTTCAGTACCTAGGAAGGTTGATCCCTTATGCCACTACATCTGTCTTAAAGTTCACTGTAATATGGTAAGATACCAAAAAAGGATATATTAATAAATAAATATATTTTTCCATGCAGCACCGAATTTGTCCGTTATTCGAAAACATATAGTAAACCTAAATTAGGGCACCATGAGTCCGACCAGGGGTAGAAGGACGCCTGTGGTCACACTTTCCTCAAGGCTGCTCCCTCATGGGGAGTCAATGTTGCTACTCATTCACCTTCTGCAGATAACAACCACTGACAAAGCCAGTAGTCCTGGCTAGTTTCAGGTGTAATATCAGTTGCATTGTATCTGAATGCAATATTGGAAAGAGGCAACAAAATATCAGTTTGGCGGCACACTATGGTAATACATAGATTTTTTGCTCATGTATCTAAGCCACCCCTTGATTACATGGGCCAGGCACCTCTGAGACAAACCCCAGTTTATTAATCCTACCTAAAGCCCTGCCTATATGTAAAGCGACATACTGGCCAAGCACCACGGATAGAGGAGAAGTTCTTATGCTCAAAGTACCTAAATTAAAGCAAGCTATTTTGGCAGACTCAGAGGGGTATATTTACAAGCCCTGTGCGCCACCAGAACGTCACTTTTTGTGACGTTCCGGTGACGCACAAGGCGTAGCAATATATAAGAGGCCGCGTAAAGCCACTCTGCGTTGCTTTTCATGGCCCTGTAGATACGGCGTAAGGTGAGGCACCACAAGTCACTGCCTTGCCCTTCTCTGCCTGAAAAATGCATTCCATGGTTGTTGCTGCGGGTGTTCCCACTCGACACCCATGGAATTCGATGCTGCCACAGATTTACAATATCAGGTAAACCTAGAGCAGTGCCAAAAGGGGCACCTTCCTAGAGCAGGCGTAACGAGGAGAAATGTTTATATTTCTCCTTGTTTTTTCCTCTTTCCATGTGCACTGCCTTCTGCAGCACACCTTGAAAGAGGAAAACACCTCTTGTGATTGGAACATTTTACAAAACCTTTTTTCAAATTCATGAAGGTTTTTGATATTGGAAGTTCCAAGTGATTCTTCACCAGCCTATCTGACATAGAGGTGGATTTCCTGAAAGAAAATTCTGGCCTTCTGCCCACTGAACCCCCAATGACGGGATCTCCCGTCACTAGGTTCCAGTTACGGCTGAAAATCCGCCTGATCTCATTGTGTTGTTGGTTATATGTAACCACTACCCTTGAGCTTTCTTTGGAAGTTTCATTTTGAACAGTATCACATTTCGGTTTGGGCGCCAGAACCTGTGCCCTTGTCATGTTATTGGCACGCTCCATGGCCCTGACGATCGTTCTTACTGAATATCCACGAGCCAGGAAACACAATCTGCTTTCATCCATAGCTCTTAGGCATTCTCCGTCATCACTGCAAATTCTTTTAATACGTAGCATCTCCCCGAAGGGGATGCTTTGTATCAAGTGATGCGGGTGTTGGCTTGCCGCGTGCAGGATGGTGTTACCTGCAGTTGGCTTTCTATATAACCGTGTGGCTAGATTACCTTCATGTATATAGACCTCTATGTCAAGGAAACAAAGCTGCGTTTTACTCATGGTGGAAGTAAATTCTAAATTCAGATCATTGCAATTCAATTCCTTTACAAATTCCTGGGCTTCAAGCATAGTACCCTGCCAGATAAAGAAGAGGTCGTCTATGTATCTAAGATAGACTGGCACATGCCCCCTCATAATGGCCTGATGCTGCACAATGAGGACCTGCTCCTCCCACCAGCCCATGTGCAAGCACGCTAGGCTGGGAGAAAAACAGGCCCCCATAGCTACCCCTCTGACCTGCTGATACACCTGACTGTTGAACAAAAAATAATTTTGCTCCAGACAAATCTTAATCATGGCAGTTAGCATGGAATTATGAGCAGAAAAATTGATGGATCTCCTATTCAGAAAATAATTCCCTGCCCTAATACCGTCCAAGTGACGTATAGACGTGTATAAGGATGTGACATCTAAACTCATGAGTACACAGTCTTCATTCCAAACAAAATTGCCCAATTTTCTGACAAAATCAGAAGAGTCCTGTACATAAGAGTCCAGATTTTTAACACTGTCCTGCAAAAAATAGTCAATATAGGTTGACATCTTTTCCGTGGAACTATTAATCGCTGAGATTATGGGTCTCCCAGGGGGGATTTGAGTGTTCTTATGAACTTTTGGGAGCAAGGAAAAGGAAGGGATAACCGGGAATTCCTTCTTCAAAAACCCCAGTTCCACTTTAGTTATTAGATTGCCACATTTCCATGCAACTAGTTTGGCCTTTTGATCTTCCCATGCCAACCTTACTGCTCCCAAATTGCTCCTTCTGTAACATGAATGGTCCTGTAATTGTTTTTCCGCTTCCTCAATATACATTTGGCGAGGCCACAATACTGTGTTACCACCCTTATCAGCTTGGCGGACCAGAATAGTATTGTCCGATTCCAGTTTTTTCACAAGGGTGTTATAGCTCTGATTTAAATTACTAATCACTCTGCGTTTTTTGTTAGTGGTGATGTAGAGCTGTTTCAAGTCCTTTGTAATTAGATTTTGATAAACATCAATATTATCATGTGGCATTATAGGGAGAAACACTGATTTAGGTTTGAAAGGAGTAGCCCCCGATATTTGATCAACTCTCGACCTTACCAGAGGCAACATTGTTGAGGGGTTCGTCTCCTCCTGCAATCCCCATATCTCGTCAAAGTCCTCTCTGTCTCCTGCTTCCAAGGTGACAGAATCCATTTCTGTTGCTCCCAATCTTTTCTTTCTTGCCGGTTGCATTTTGAAATATTTTTTCTGTTTTAATTTCCTCACAAAGCGGAAGGCATCCATTCTCGTGTCGCGTAATTAAAGTTACATGGAGGAGAATAAGACAAACCTAAACTTAAAATATTGGTCTCCTTTTCAGTTAGTTTTAATGTGGTCAGATTCATTACTGAGCTGGGGCTGCCGCCTGTGTTTTTGTCGCTTTTTTGTTGTTCCAGCGGTTTTTCTTTTGACTGCTGTTTGTTTTGCCTTTTATTGCACTTTCTCCTTTCGCCTCGTTTCCTGTTGGCCCTTTGGCGTTTTGACCGCCAGTCTGTCCTCTGGATCTCAATGTGTCTCGGCGATCCTGACACATACAGCTCATTTCCTGGGCCTTGGAGAGTGCTGTAAACCCCAACGGCATACTTCTTGCCCCCTCATTTTCAGATTTGCTGCCCACAGAACTTGCATCCGAAGAGGAAGGGATGCTTGGAACATTATCAGGAGCGACCACACAAGTTTTTCTAGCCCTCGCCTTGATGTTCTCATAGCGCTTGGCATAAGTGAAGATTTACCCGTGTAGGTAATCCAAGCGGTCCCGCTCGAATTTGTAGGCTTTGCGTTTTTTTATTATATCTTCCTCTTTAGTTAGCCTAGTCTGCATTTCAGCTCGCATTTTATCCGTCGCTTCACTTGTTCCCATACCTTCTATCTCCTCTTCCAGTGCTTCAATCTGTGTCTGTAATTTGCAACGGTCGGATTCTGCGTATTTCACCAATATTATCATCAGTTTTGCAGATGACTCTAAGTTTGCCTCTGCCCACTCAGTGAGCATATCTGGATCGGGTGTCTCATAACTAGGGGCTAGGGTGATTCGTAACCCTCTAGGAACCCGTCCCTCCTGCAGATACATAGTCAACGATTTATTTTCCCACCATTTAGACTGTTCCTTGATTTTGAGTTTTTCCAGTTTTCTGTATAAATCACAAATTGTCGGGTTTGCATTCACAACGGTCGTTGGCCGTGTAGAGTCAGTTCCCCCAGCCGGGGGTTGTACGAATACGAGGCCAGCGGCCTCTTCTCTGCTCCGCAATACATCCGCGGACATGCTTATGCTGTAACTTGTGTAATTAGAGCCACACTTGTTGAGTTGGGACACGCGTTCACAAAGGGCAAATTGCTTCTTGCTAGATCGTGAACGCAGCCCCGGGCACACTCCCCACCGGACAATCTCACTTCGCCTACCTCGCTGATTGTTTTTGTGCAGGAAGGTACCCCTTCCTGTACAAAAACAATTGTGCTGCCAACAACACAGACATCCTTGCACCATGATGGAAGGGTGCCTACATTGGAGCACCGCTGCAAAATGTGCACCGCCGCTGGCTGAAAGGACAGGTATGCACTGTATCTTGTAAATACTGTGCAATCCTGTCCTTTCGAATTGGAGTAGGGCAGTGCAGCAAAATGATTTGCGATGCTGCCCTACGCCAATTCCTTGTAAATATGCCCCATAGTCTTATAACAAATCAGGTGATCTATTGGATAAGGAGAGTGCTGCATTGCTATTCTATCATGCTTAGCAATATAGGTGTAAAGCGCTATCCCCTTCTAAGCGGCAGTCAGGACTACATGAAAGTCACCCTATCTGATGTCACCTTAGAAGGGAGTCTTGTATTGCTTGGCCTTAGATCTACCACTGGGCCCGGAAATCCAATTTAAATTTGTGACTTTTTTAGATCCCACTAAAGAAGATTTAACAACCTATCCAGGGTGACCAGCTGAAGCTTCCATCATTGACTCTACCCATTCCCCATCCAGATCTTGATGACTTGACAAAACAGAGCTATGCCACTGATAAAGTAGCAACTACTCTAAAATTCCAATAACTATCAGCCAGAGTCCTATCCATCAGAGTTTCAAACGTAGATTTCGCTTTTTTAGGGTTCTCTGATAGAATATCGATGTGACAAACATCGCTGTTCTAAATATCGAGAAAAAAATATGTTATGTAAATAAGATTTGTAAAGCGCTGCAGCTGCCCTCAGGCATCCAGGCGCTAAGACTAAAAGAGTGCCATCAGATGAAAAAAGAACAAGGGTTCTAGTTACTGAAACAAAAAAGTGTTAAGCTGCTTCCCGGAAGCTGGACAGATTGGGGTTGTTTCTCATGTTTGAGGGAGGGCGTTCCATAACCTTGATACATTATAAGAGAAGGAACGGCCTCCTGCTCTGGCTCAGAAGATTTTAGGGGTCTTAGCCAGAGATGCAGATGAGGAGCGAAGCACTTTATTGGGCAGATAAGGGGAAATCAGGAAGCGATTGATTTCTGGGCCCATTTTCCAGAATGCCTCATGAGCAATGCACAGAGATTTAAACTTTACTCTGTCCTTGACTGGCAGCCAGTGCAACGTTCTTAGCCCAGCTTTTATTGAAGTTCTTCGTAGGACTCCAAGTAATGCACGGGCCGCACAATTTTGAGTGCGTTGAAGTTTTTGTAATGTGTAGTCCGGTGCTCCAAGATAAAGGGCGTTACTAAAATCCAGGCTGGATTGAACGAGGCCCTGTATAATTATCTGCTTGGCCTCAAACGGAAGAAGGGGAAGGATTTTTTTATCACCCTAAGGAGGCCAAAGCAGGTGGCCGCCACCTTGGTAGCCTGTCTATTGAAGCTCAGCGACTTATCTAGCAATACCCCCAGACTTTTGATGTAATCTCTGGGGGCAGGGGCCGCCCCCATGCTCGCGGGCCATAACAGCTCCAAAGTAGAAGGGGCTGCCGGGCCCAAGAGCATGAGCTCAGTCTTATCGTCATTGAGCTTCAAATATGAGCTCATCATCCAGCTCCTCACCTCCTCCAGACACACTGCTAAATTAGGCGGTGATTGGAGGCCACTCTTCTGCACAAGGGAGACCACCAGCTGGGTGTCGTCCGCATAGGAAATGATGTTAATACCGTGTGGGCGAACAATCCCAGCCAGCGGCCTCATATATGCATTGAAGAGCATTGGGCTCAGTGATGAACCCTGAGGGACTCCACACCCCAGAGGCCTGCTCGATGAGACGGATGTGCCGTCAAAGACCTGGAAGGTTCTATCGGTTAAAATTGAACCAAGCCAGGGCTTCTCCGGACACTCCTAGGTCGGCGAGACGGTTCATCAGAATTTTATGATGTACCGTGTCAAAAGCGGCACTCAGATCGAGGAGGATCACTGCCACTGACCCCCCCGATCCAAGATCCGCCTCGCCTCCTCTGTTACAGCCAATAGAGCAGTCTCTGTCCCATGTTTTGGGCGAAAGCCCGTCTGGGAAGCATCGAGGAGATGATTTTCCTCGAGGAACTTCATCAGGATGGTATTAATGTGCTTATCGACTGAAAAAATATCGACTCCCATACCTTTACAGGCAGGTACGAAAATATTGGGGTATAAAATACAGATGTAAAAAATACCTATTTAAAATATATATAAAATAAAATAATATATATTAAATATATTAAATGATAATATAATTTTTAACAAAATGTAATATACATTTTAACTAAATATAACAAATAAACTTCATTTAAAAAAACACACAGACATAATAATTTATACTGTATAAATATAAAGTATTTTTAGGTAAATATATGTATACGTATAAATTATACATATACATATATTTACTTAAAAATAATGTTTTAAACATTATCTTTATTTACTTCTTAAACTTTAAAATGATATAAAAATAAAATATGTATATATATATATATATATATATATATACATATTTTATATATATATATATATATATATATATATATATATATATATAAAACAATTTAAACTAACATTATCCCAAGTCAATAAGTACAACAGTAGGGGAAAGTGTTGGATAGCGGAATAATCTAATTTATTATTCCAACTCCTTTGAGTGCAACAGTAGGCAAAGCGTTGGATAGTGGAACGGTAAAAATTACTATTCCTACTTCAGTGATAGCAACAGTTGGGAAAGTGCTTTATAGTGGAGCGGAAGAAATTACTATTCCCACTCCAAAGAGTGCAACAGTAGGGAAAGTGTTGGATAGCGGAGGGGGAAGAATTACTGTTCCAACTCCAAAGAGTGGAACAGTAGGGAAAGAGTTGGATAGCGGAGGGCTTCAAATTACTAATCCCACTCCAAAGAGTGCAATAGTAGGGTAAGTGTTGAACAGCGGAGGGGTAAACATTACTATTCCCACTCCAGTGAGTGCAAAAGTAGGGTAATTGTTGGATAGCGGAGGAATTAAATTTACTATTCCAGCTCCAGTGAGTGCAACAGTAGGGAAAATGTTGGATAGCGGAGGGGTACAAATTACTATTCCCACCTCAGTAAGTGCAACAGTAGGGAAAGTGTTGGATAGCGGAGGGGTAAAAATTACTATTCCCACTCCAGTGAGTGGAAAATCAGAGAAAGTATTGGATAACAGAGAAGCTAAAATTAATAATAGCACTTAAACAGTTGAAAAAAAAATATTGAAAAAAATTTAAATCATAAAAATAAAAAAACAATATTTAAAAAATATAAATTTAAAGAGATGCAGGCCTGCAGCGTGGTGTAGCTGCTTCCCTGCTGGACTTTGGGCACTCTGGCACATGCTGCAACCCTCATTGGGGACTCCAATTCCTGAGGCCCTTAGCGTGGTAACGCATACACAAAGGAGACACCAGGCAGAGGCGTGGGGTGCATGCGGGGACGCGCCTGGGCAAAGCCCAGGCCAAGGGCAGGACCATCCATGACCCCTTCCGAACCCGGAGGTGGCTGGCCTGGGCCCCCCTCCCTAACATCTGGACTTTGGGACTCTTTGTGCTCCTCACCTCAAGGTATTCATGGTACTGTGCCTCCAAAGTTTTTCTACTAACAATCTAACCCGAACTGGCATCATCTGTGGACAAATGCAAGGGTCTTAATGAGCATCCAGGGAGTAGCCTAGCAGGGATACTTGATGCCTTTTTAAAGAGGGCTTAGTTTGTACTCATGCATAAGATAGAGTTAACGGAACGCCGCCTTTCCCTGGAGTCTTTGATTTCCAAGAGGCGCTCCTCCCTTGGTAGTCACCCCAAGGATGGCATAATCCTAACCCCCCCAAACCTTGCCCACAGCTCCTCTGTCATCTGCACCTGATGCCCCCCTTTCCCCTCCACTGGAAGTAGCAATGGGGCCCAATATAGTCTCTTGAGGCAAGGTTGCAATATTTCAGCGTGATAATAACAGTGAGCCACCAGTTTAAAGGAGAAGAGGTGGTCGACAAAAACCCCTGAGAGCCGATCGAGTTGGCAAGTCAAGAGAGAATGGAGAAACTGGGTCTGTACAAAGCTCTGTTTTAAGTACTATTCTCACTCCGACATTGGCACCCAGGATGACTGATGACGATACGTGGAAAAGATTAGAGACTTTAGTCACTGTGCTCCTGAACCACCTGTCACTCAAGCTAACTCAAATTGAAGAGAGACTTAAAAACTTTGAGGGCTCGGGCACAAGTAATTCCCCCACTACCTGTTCTTCAGGGGTTGGTCGGGGCTTTGTTTCGCTGACAGAGACAGGGGTAGAGGCGGGGCAAGGGCTCGTCTGGAACCTATCACTATGGAGAACCACCTATGTCATCTAAATATTAATGTGAACAGTTTTGATCCTATCCACCAACAAATCCCCAACTCACCACCCAATGTCCATCTTACTAACCCGGGGGCGGATTCAACTTCTAACTCACATATTAGAAATATCCCAACTAGGACTGCTACCAATATATGGGTAAACCCACTAGGGGATAAAGGGAAAGATGACACCGTAAGGCATCAAAGATCTAATGTGGGGACTAATATGGTTTTTTCTGCCTATACTTACCAGACGCTGCATCTCCCTCCGGCATCCTCCTCCCTTGTACTAGTTTTAGGTAATGTTCCGACTCTCAGGGCAGGCCAGGTTGAAACTGCTGTTCAACTGATGGACAAATCCCTAAACTAGTTGTCCCATTACACATTTACTATGGACAAAGGGGGTCCTTTATTGGCTAGACAAATTATCATGGTCAGAAGGGTATGATGGTTGGGTCCATCTAGGAAATCAATGGAGGGTGACTGTGTAGTAATGCAATTTAATAATCACCTTGCATTAAGATCTATCTTAGCCCAACTACATAGAAACCCTCCGAAGGGCACACAGATTATAGGATTTCCCTTGGACCATTTTTATAGATCCCCTCAGCCTCTGCCCCAGGACTCGAGAGCGTATCTAACAGGTGGCCCACTGAGGTCAACATTCGAACGTAACCTGGATGTTGTCGGGGTTGGGGTGCCCACCAAGAACAGATTCACACCACTTTCTGATCTAGATCACTGCGATTGACTACACCCTCCGACAATCAAGGGGTTTTCTGCAGAGAATGTTCCATTACCTGATATTTCAGTGACCGCCAAATCTGATGAAATTATGAAAGGATAAAATAGCTTACTTAAAATAACATCTTGGAATGTGCAGGTATCACCAGTAAATTAGGTAATGTACATTGTCAAAAACTCTGGCAGGACAATGACATCTCCTGTTTCCAGGAGACATGGGCTGTCTTCATCAACGGTTTTCGTTCATTCCAGAAAAAAAAGGCAACCCTGTCCGTTTCAGGGAGAGCTAAGGGGGCCTTTAAACACGAATCCCAAACACAATGGCACTGAAAGTTAAGAATTTTTATGGCAGGAGACCCTTCTTTCATCTACTTATACTTGAGCTCTCCAACAAAGGTACTTGGGTTCTGATAAATTACTATAATAACAATTTCTAACCTAGCATGCACCTAGTTGTCAATTAGGTAAATATGGCAATTGTTGAGGCAATAAATATTAAAACGAAATTCAAGGCACAAACCCTAATTTGGATGGGAGATTTTAACATTCACCCATGCAAATATAACCAATATAATGTCTGCGACCTGGCTGATTTGGTAGGAAATCCCATTCCTCATTTTTCCCATAGCAAGTATGCAAATAGTCTTAATATGACCATGTTCACTAGGAATATGGTAATAGTTAAAATCTGGAAAAACCTAGCGGTCTCCCCTCTGAAAACTTTTGGTCATGAAGCCCAGGACTCAACTATTGATTTTATAATGGTTTCTAACTCTTTTTATGATAGTTTTAGATACACAGATGCCGAATTTATGAGTTTTAGCAATCACGCTAACCAGTGAATTAACCCTGACTCTCAGGGAAAAAGTATGCACCAGAACATAGGCCTCCCACTATTGGCTAGGACAAATGGATATAAAATAAAATGGGCCCAAACTGACAAGCTTAAGTTGATCCCAGCAATAATAACATTCACTCGGAATAGCATTAATAAATGCTTAGTCCTAGGAACCATCCCAACTGCTCTGGTCTTTTCCTTTATGGACCTGTTAGAGCACATAAAAGTGGCACTTATTCGCCAGAAAACAGATAAAAATACTAAGTCCAGAAGCTGGTTCAACTCCCTTTATTTCAAAGACCAGGAAGGCCCTTATTACATTCCTAAAAGCTCAACCAAGAAACAAAGCCCAGATTGCTTTACTTTGTACTCAATACAAATTGGTTAGAAGGAAAAGAGAGAGGACTTATAGGGGGAAGATTAGGGAAAAGCTTGGCCAAGCAACAACGATGGGCAACAGCAGAGAGTTTTGGGAAATAATCAACTCACCTTATTTTAAGACCCATAGGGATCCTATGCTAGACACCAATGTATGGGAACAGGAATGGGTGGGGATCACTTTGTAAACATCATTCCCCCACCTCTTCTCTTGCACAACTTCCCACCATCCCACCCCCCAGTACTCTGGACAACCTATCATCCTCACTTATTGAAGTGAGGAATGGGATAGCGGCGTGCAGCGCAGGTAAGACCCCTGGCCCTGATGGGGTCCCAATAGTTTTGTTCAGGATAACCTTGATTTGTGGGTTCCGCTACTGACCAACATATTTAACAACATAGTCGTAGTAGACTCCCTCCCTCATGGAAAAGTAGCATAATTGTACCAATCCATAAAAAGGGAGACAGGGGAAGTCCTGAGAACTATAGGCCTATTTCACTGTTACATACAACAGCGAAACTTATGGGCCCACTTCTCCTATCTAGGCTAGAGGCCTGGGGATTAGATAAGAAAATATTAATGCACTTCCAATATGGGTTCCAACAGGGAAAAGGCACCGTAGATTAGTTCCTGAACCTTTCACTGATCAGGGACAAATATACTAGAGCTAAGGGTGGGAAAATCTATCTAGCCTTGATGGATCTTTCAAAAGTGGGGGAAACCATAAGAAGCAGATCCTACTTTCCTGCACAACCCCCCCCCCCCAACGTAAGTAGATGAAACTAACCTTGCCCAGTTGAGTCTTCATTTTCTAAGTGGAAATATCTGGAGAGTCCATCAGCATGGTTGCTCCCAGGTCTATGTTCCCCTGTAGGGAAATGGACTACCTCAAAGGTTTGGGGTTTTCACCCTTCATCTGTTTTAGCCATAGGAGGAGCTTATGGTCTGTCTGAACAATGAAGTGAGTGCCAAACAAGTATGGCCTCAGCTCCTTCGGGCCCAGACCACAGCAAAGGCTCCACTCTCTATAGCTGACCAACGTTTCTCTCTGGGGGTCAACCTTCCACTAATAAAAGCTACTGGTTGATCCTGGCCCTCTGCATTAAGTTGTGATAACACAGCCACTACCCCAAAATAAGTGTATCGGTTTGGACAATAAATTGCTTGGAGTAGTCAGGACTCTGCAGAATGGGAGCAGTGCACATGGCCTGCATGAGATCATCAAATGCCTTCTGACAGGTAACTGTCCACTGAACTTTCTTTGACATTTTCTTAGATATGAGATCATTCAAGGGAGTCACTATAGACCCATATCCTTTTCCAAATCTCCTCTAGTACCCAGTCAGGCCGAAGAAAGCTCTGACCTGAGTCTGTGTAGTGGGAGCAACCTAGTCCATTATGATCTGGATTCTGCTCTTTAGTGGTTGAGCCTGGCCTCCGCCCACAAGATGGGCCAAGTACACAACCTTGCTCTGCCCTATCTAGCGCCTAGGAGCCTTGATAGTGAGGCCTGCTTTCTGCAGGGCCCCCAAAACATACTGCAGGTGGACCAGGTGGTCCTCCCAGGTGGAGCTAAAGACAGCTATATCATCAAGATATGCTGCACTATAGGTTTCCTGACCTGTGAGAACGTTATTCACCAGCCTCTGTAATGTGGCAGGAGCATTCTTCAAACCAAAGGGCATCAGAAAAAATTGATAATGCCCACTAGGGTTTTAAAATGCAGTTTTTGGTTTGGCATCCTCAGCTAGTCTGATTTGCCAACAGCCAGCAGTCAGGTTAAATGTGCTCAGAAATGTGGCTGAGGCCAAATTATCAATAAGCTCATCTGCCCTGGGAATTGGATGGTCATCAGTCCTAGTGACTGCATTGAGCCCCCTGTAGTCCACACAAAACTTCATACCTCGCTTACCACCCTGGGTGTGAAGTTTGGGTAACAGTACCACTGGACAAGCCCGAGGGCAATCTGAGGGTTCAATAACTAACAAATTCCAGCATCTTTTAAACCTCAGTCCTGATGCAATCTCTGACATGGTCAAGCTGCCTGTAAATCTTATTTTTAACAGGTAGACTCTTACCTGTGTCCACTTCATGGGTACACCAGGTAGTTTGACAAGGAGTCAGAGAGAACATGTGCCTATATTGACTGAGGACCTTACTCCAATCAATCTGCTGTTGGGCAGTGAGGCTGCCTGCCAAGGCTACACCATCAACTGACCCATCATCAGGGTTCTGAGAGAGGGGATCATGGAGAGGGTCACTCTCTTATTCCTGTCCCTCATCAGTTGCCATGAGAAAACCCATGTCAGCCCTGTCTTTAAAAGGTTTGGGCCTGCTCATATGGAGCACCCTGTGGGGGCGCCTGGGAGTGCCGAGATCCAGCAGATAGGTGACCTCACCATTCCACTCAATTATGGTATGGGGTCCATTCCATTTGTCTTGGAGGGCTGCTGGGGCCACATGCTCCAACATCCATACCTTCTGCCCTGGCTGGTAAACAGTCAGAATAGCCTTTTGGTCCTGCCAAGCTTTCTGTAATTCTTGACTGGCCTCAAGGTTTTTGGTGGCCTTCTTTATGTACTCAGCCATCCTTGAGCAACGACCAAGTACATAGTCTACAAAGTCTTGTTTGGGAGGTTTGAGACGTAATTCACACCCCCTTCATCAAACACAGGGGACCTCTAACTGGATGCCCAAACAGAAGTTCAAAAGGGCTGTAGCCAACCCCCTTCTGTGGAACCTCTCTGTAGGCAAAGAGAAGGTAGGGCAATAGAACCTCCCATTGTTGCCTAAGCTTTTCTGGGAGACCCATGATCATGCTCTTGAGGGTTTTGTTGAACCTTTCAACTAACCCATTGCATTGTGGGTGATAGGGTGTGGTGAACTTATAGTTCACTCCACACTCCTTCCACATTGCAGTCATATAACTTGACATGAAGTTTGTACCTCTGTTAATTAAGACCTCCTTAGGGAAAGCCACTCTGGAATAGATTCCCAGGATGGCCCTGGCCACCACAGGGGCTGCGGTGATTATAAGGGGTATTGCTTCTGGATACCTATTGGCAGGGTCGATCACCACTAGTATGTAACTGCTTCTAGAGGCTGTAGGAAGGTTCGTGGGACCAATGATATCAATCCCAATCCACTCAAAGGGAACCCCTCACCACTGGTAGTGGTATGGGGAGGGCCTTTGTGGTACCACCTAACTTACCACGGCTTGGCAGGTGGTACAGGAGTGACAAAACTCCAGCATGTCCTCAGATATGTGAGGCCAGTGAAAGTGAGGGACAAGCCTGTCCCAAGTCTTACTTTGGCCTAGGTGTCCTGCTAAGGGAATGACATGGCCAAGGTGAGTAAGAAGCCCCTAAACTTCAGAGATATGATCAACCTCTTGGTAGCACCAGGCTTGGGGTCTCTACTCTCTGGATAATGGATTCCCTCATCCCAATAGATCTTGTGGGATCTACGGACACTCCCAGCAGCCTCAGCAGCAGCTTACTGTCTGAGGGGTTCAAGAGAGGGGGCAGGGTTGCTAGTCTAAACTCAAGTCTGCCCTGGAAGGGCCTCCTGTCCCCAAGAACTCAACCTGGTCAGGTTCAAGTTCATCTGAATAACTTCCTTCAAGGGGACTAAGACCATTTCCGTCAAGAGGTTGATCCTCACTCTGAGTCTGGGGGATAAACGCAGTGTTACCCCTCCTGCTCCTTCACTTGGAAGGCCCTTGGTCCATTGTTCCTGGATCCAGGGCCTGATCAGTGGTTGTCAGTTTGGCCTGTGACCTGGTCACAACAAACACATCTGCAGAGATGCCCAGCATTGCTACATGAGTCCTAAGTTCCATTTCAGCCCAGGCTGAAGTCTCCAAATCATTGCCCAACAAATATTCTACTGCTAGGTCTGAGCTAACCACAACTTTCTTAGGACCAGTTACCCATTCCCAGCTAAAATTAATAACTACCAAGGAATGGTCAGTCCTGACATTGTTTGCATTGGTCACTTGGTAAATTTCTCCAAGTATGATTTGGCCAGGGGGCACACGATCCTCTGTCACCATAGTGAGACTTGTACCTGTGCCCCTGTATCTCATGGCCTCCTTATCATTTATTAAAGGCTGTTGTCAATATTTGCCCTGATTACTGGGACTGACAAATAGGGTGGCAATATCCGTGCCCCCATCACAGACAAGCACAGCCTGAGCTGGAGTTCTGACTAGGCCAGAACCCATCTCAGAGCCCAAGGTTAACCCTAATTATCACTTGTTCTCTGTACCACCACTTCTACCTGTGCTAGGGGGGGCAGTTGCCTTAGGGGAAGTGGTGGTAAGAGGATTTTCTTTGGCTTTTAGACAATCAGAATCGTTTGTGCAATGGGTGTTTACCTTACAAAAGTAACACCAAGGTTTATTTTTGCCTTTGCCTTTGTTGGATTGTGACTCCCTCCCAGATGCAGGTTTTAGGGGCCCTGATGAGGACTAAGTTTGATCTTTACCCTTGTCTCCACCCTTTTCCGGCGTTTTAGAATCTTGCTTCTTCTGGTCACTACCAGAGTTCTAGGTTTTCTGCTTCACTCTGGGTTTGACCCACTTATCTGCCTTCTTTCCCAATTCTTGGGGAGAAGTCCAACCAGAGCCCACACAGTACTGATGCAATAACTGATTTTTAGCAATTATTAAGGATCTGCTCCCTCATAATCAAATTATATAATTCATCAAAATAATGTACTTTGCTGCCAAGCAACCAGACTTCCAGAGTCTTCATAGCATTATCCACAAAGTCTACCCAGTTCTGATTCTCTGTCTTCTGGGTGTCTCTGAACTTACTCCTGTACTGTTCAGAGGTTAAGCCAACCCCATTAATGAGAACACTCTCCAAAACTGAGTAATTGTCAGTATCCTCTTCTCTACAGTGAGGAGCTCCACCTTTGTCAGCAAAGGAAAGCCACAAGATAGCTGCCCACGGCACTTGAGGGACCCTTTCTACTTTAGAGGTCCTCTCTAAAGCAGTTATCTATTTGTGGATGTCATCCCCAATATGGTAGGGAGGGATAATCTTGCTCAGGTTCCTATTATCAAAGGAATGTTCCTTAACTCTAGGGATACTGTTGCTGCCACCATAAGACTCTAGTCACAACTTTTGTATAGCTCTTTGGACTTCTGGGGACTCCTTGTCACGGGTCAACTGCTCTTGTCTGAGCCTAAGCCTAACTTTTTCAAGCTCAAATAGTTGGTGCTCAAAATAAAAAGATAGGTCCCTCTTGCTTGATACAGAGGTCCTTACATACTGTCCTGAGTGATTAGATTCTGCAGAGGGAGATCTAGGTCTCCTTGGTAAACTCTGCACTCTTCCAGGAGGGGTAAAGAGGGGGCGCTCATGGCCTTCTCCATTACCCTCTTGAAGATCTGAGTTATCCAAATGGAAACCATCAGGTTCCCCCTGGTCACAGTTAGAGTCTAGGTAATAAAAGGTGTCACCTCCCGACCTGTCTTCATTTCCTGTCCCACCCACTCTCTCCTGTTCATCTGACCCATGGGTTTTCCTTAAGACATCTTTAAGTAACACATCTACCAGGCTTTGAGTATTGGCACTTCTCCCTGTCTTCAACTTTCTAGATGCACACAGGGCTTTCAGTTCCTGGAACAAAAGCTCACTGTATCTAGAAGGCAGAGAGCCACTGGCATCTCCTTTAGCAGACATACTAAGTGTGATGTTGCACCTACCTAGTATAGTGGTAACTAAACTATCTGAGGTTGGAGAAATGGTGTGCTAGACCCTTGACCTACCCAACACGAAGTTCAGTAGAACTTACTTATTCTAAGGTTGTATTATATGTACCTAGTCCTAGTGGTTTTTCATTTAATCCATACAAAGATTTCTCTGGTAAAACAATGCAGATTTGAATCCCTACCGCTGCTCACCAATGTGAAAAGTTGGCCTGAAATAGGCTATCCACTAATTAAGGTGGGCACTTCGCACCAGTCCAAAAAACCCTTACGGTGATTTAAGAGGTCAAAGATAACCATAGAAAGGTATCCAAGTGGCAGCTGTGGAACGCAGGGTTCAGGCTTTGTCTTGAAGGAATGTTAAGCAGCTTGTTTTACCATAATGCAATATTATAGTATTGGTTAAATGAAAGGAGAACCACACAGTAGTTTTCAAAAAGATGTATTTGTTAGTATAACACTAACTAGTGCAACACTGTATCTCCTACACGGAGATAATCACAAAGCACACAATACTTAAGCAAAGAAATGACAGTAAATAGCACTAATACACAGTGGGTCCCAGGAGGGGACCAAACTATATACTAAATACGTGGTATGAGAACGATGACTCGAGTCAAGACAGTGTCGAGAGGATGTAGAACTGCTGGGACCTTAAGGCACCACCCAAGGTGAGTTGATAGGGACCCCACAGAATGTGCGTGCAGTGTGGGAACACAACCGCATACAAGTCGATGGGAAAGTTGCGGTTCAAGTTTTAGAGTTTAAGGACCCTTCCCAGTTGACTTCGAAGAAACCCCATGGAAGGCAGAAGGTTGTATAGCCACCACACCTGTCGATACAGAGGTATCCAAGTTACCTATCCCAGGGAAGCCAGGTGCATAGGTCTGAAGTGGAGTCCCAAACCGTGGTCAAAACCAATGGAGGAATTCGAAGAAGAGCCGATGCTGGAAGGGAGAAAAGTGTCCACTGGAATCCAAAGGTGGATTCTTGTCAAGGAGTACCTGACAGCAGAGGGGACAGTGTCTGAGCCACTTGGGAGTACGGTAGATGATTGTCCACCGATGTCGGGTGCTTGAGGTTGTTTGATGGAGTGCTTGACTCTGCAGCTGCGGGGATCAGGAGATTGTCGAGAACAACCAGGAGCCAGATGTGAGCTCTCCCACAGAGGATGTTGAGTGCTGAAGGATATTGTCCGACGGGAGCACCAACAAGCCTTGGCAATGCCAACCCACACAGACGGTCAAGGCAGTGTACGATCCGGACAGCAAAGCCCAGGAGACTCACCACACACAGGGGAGTCAGGGAAAGCTTGGAGCAACCAGGGGAGCCCAAGAAAAGCAAAGTTGACCCTCAATTGGGCGCAGAGGCCGGAGACACAGGAGTCGCGAGAGGACCTCAAGCGATTTCACCAGACAACAGCCATCGGAGCACTCAGTGCGACAAGGTTGGAATTCTTAGTAGGAAATGGTGCCAGAGGTTAGAGCTACTCAGAGCCCAATGCACTTGCTCTGGAATTCCCAGCAAGCACATGTACTTGCTAATACACGCGGTGGACAGGGGTTTGGTATTGCAGCCCCAACGAGGGATACTTGCCCCAAACTTTGTAAGAGAGCAGCTTGGGCCTCACGGGATGTAGAAACCCACCTCCTATGTTGCTGGACCCTTCGGAGTCCATAGGTGCTCGGGATCAGCAGACTAGTCAGCAGTGTTGAGGTGCCTGCGAATGCAGGGGAGTGACTCCTTCACTCCAAAGGAGATTATCTTTGGTTGTCCTTGATACTCCACAGGTCCTAAATGGAGCCTGTATGGTGCATGGGCACAGACGATGCTAAAGACTGATAGGGTGATGAAGTTGGGCCCAAACAAAGTCCAGCGAAGTCCAGAGTGTCCAGACGGTTGGAGTGCAGTGGTTTCTTGTTCAGAATCTTGTGCACGTAGATTCTTAGGATCTACAGCCAGGTAAGCCCTTATGTACCCACAAGAGAGGGTTGGAAAGATTCAGGGGACTCTCCCAGGGGCGGGTCTGGACAGGGGGGAGTTTTCTTCCATGTACTTTGTCCAGTTTCACGCCAGAGTGGGAGCCAATGGGTCCTAGAACTGGTTTGAACTGGACTATGCACAGGGACACCAAATGTACCCCTCATGCAGACTTTAAGTTGCTGGCAAGTGCACCAACCAAGCCCTAATACACTAAATCCTGCACGGGAGGGGTTCACACCTCCCTGTGACAGGATGCCTATAGTTCTGCCTTCCCCTGCTAAAGTTTTGCTTTGCAGCAGGAGGGCAGAAATGTGTCTCTGGTCTGCAGCAACCATTTTGTTCTGTCTGGGATTAGAAGGCTGGAACCGGGAACAACAGGGACCCCATGAAGCTCAATCCTTAGGGGTGGGATCATACCTCCCCCACTGGTTACCGGTGTGGCGGTATGATTCCAACATGTCTGACACCAAACACAATAGGATTTGTTTCAGACATTTTAGAGTTGGGCATCATGCTGTCGCGTAATGCCTCTCTATATGTCTTATATGGCTGCTTCACTGACAACCCAGGAGCATGGACTCTGTAGGCTGCAGGGGTGTCCGGCTCATGCAGTGGCACCCTCTCATGTAGAACAAAGCACCCTGCTTTCAGGATTGTAAAGGCCTGCTGTAGGGGTGACTTATATATTTTAAGTGCAGTGACCCCTAGATAATGTAAACCTATATCTTAAGTAAGTGATGCATGTACCAACTTACACAGGCTGCAAGGGCAGACCTGTAGTTCCATTGTACATGGCCTCTCATGCTTTAGCCCATGGGAGGCCTCTGGGTACCTATGCCCAAGGTTCATGTGTACCATACACTAGTGACTGACAAGGTATCCAATCTGGAGTGTACATGGCATAACAGTTTAAGGAGATAGCAGAAAGAATGGTGGAATTTGCAGGATCCAAGTCAGACTAGTCAAAAAAAGTATAACATTTAGCAAAAAGTGGGGTAACCATAAGAAGCAGATCCTACTTTCTTACACAATGTATCATACCACATCTGGTTGGCCTGGGTCATCTATCTAAGAAGCACTCACATTACTGATTCCAGTACCAAGGGTTCCCCAAGTAACCTCCCGACGTATTTGGGAGACACTAGACCTCTTCAATCACAACTCATCCCCATAATGGGAAATCCTCCAATATAACTCCCTTGGGGCCACTAATGTTTTTTACCACCACACATAATCTAACATTCTTCTTATTGAATCACACAACACTGATCCCCCTTCCCCATTCTTTGTACTAGCATAAGTCCACACTTACAATGATGTGAATTTCCGGTAGGGGGCGCCAAAAATTTCTGGGTGGAGGGCTGACTCTTCCAGCAATATGCAGAGTGGAGATGCAGGGGCTCTAAGAAGGGGTGAAAAGCAACAAAGCCTCTTTATCACGTAAATGGTATTTTAAAGACCTGTGAAGTACTCGGGTGCGGCTGTGTGTGTGCCGGGGAAGCTGTCTCAGCCCCGGCTGACACACACAACAGGGGGGCTGAAGCCTTTGAGCCCAATGGGTTATCATATGTTACTGTCACCCCCCTCCCGAGACTAACCATATCCTCTACTGCCCTGTGTCACCTATCTCTCCCTCACACCAGCGCTACAGCCTCAAACCACTATCCCATGTTGAGCTTTTTACCAAACAACAACAGGGTGCACCTTCTGATGATTCTCATAAAAACTACTGTGATGTACATGTCGTGACATGAAAATGATTCCTGCTAAATGTTTTTTCTTCTCCCTACTTGTTTTCTTCTCTGTTTAGTTCTTTGTAATTCTAAAAGTACCAATAAATTATTTTGAACAAAAAAAAACTTTACATTGTAAATGAAATTAATAGAAGAGAACCTACAAAACATTAACATTGCACAATTTAAAGGTGCTCGGTTTATCGATCTAGGAATGATGAAAGAGAACTTTAAGTCAACTCAGAAGTCAACAGTGAGTGTTTAACTCACAGAGCCATTTTCTCAGCAATAACAACAAATGAAATAATGCCAACATAAAGTGAATTCTATTTGATGTTAATTATCAGAGGTTTGATCCTTGGCCTCTCCAGAACACTTTATTAGTTGTACTTTATTCTAGGGTCAGATACCTAATTTGTGTTTGAGTGGTGCAATGTGTGTATCCAGCTTTAAGTGCTCCATTTTGTGATGTATTATAAAATGTGCTTAACTTGCACTGTTTCTTTTTGTTAAATTTTTCCAAATGGCATAAAAATATAAGAATAATAGCCAATATAGTTATCCTTCACCATTAGAGTGTATTGACAGCCCTGTGGAAAAAGGTAGGGCTATGACCTTTTTCAAGATTTGCCCGGCGCTAACCGCCTTTGTACCATTCAAATTACCAAGCAATGAGGCAGGCGCCGGAGACCAGAAGGCAGGAAACAGAAGTTTTATTCCGACGGAGCAGAACACATCAGATCAGACAACAAGGTATCGTCTCGAGGTGCTCTAACAGCCTCTCTGAGGCCTGGCCTCTTATACCCTGGTTTATGACATGTGAGCATTCTTTATTGCATAAAAGACTCTTTAAACTTATGAAATGACGTCCCCATAATCCTTGTGTCAAGCCCACCCCCATATACATCCACAATAGAGGTCCTCACCCTGTTGATAACAGGAGGGGGCTATCACACGGCTGAGTGTTCCGCCGATTCTTAGGATGTGTGCGCCTGATTGTATCCCATGGGGTGGGGAGGCCATGATCAACAGTGTGTCCTTTGAAGAGGGGCGACTCCATACAATGAGGGGCAGTAAATGATATCTCCCGGCTTAGGCGATGGCCTCGGACCTGTGTGGACAGTCGGACATGGGGAAGGGGTCATCAAAGGAGTGGTATTCATGCCGCGTGGACAATCGAGCGTGGAGGGAAGGTTTATCGACAGAAGGGCATTCATGGAAGGAGAGGAGGTGCTGGTCAGGCGCAGGCGTGACTCCCAAGGACAGGGTCATGCAGAAGGGTTATGCTCATGAGAGGGAGGGAGGGGGAGCCAGGGTGCGCGGAGGATGCTTGCTGGGTCAGAGGGGCGCGCTGGCGATAGATCGTGGACAGGGAGACCATGATACCTAATATGGCTGTCGTGCGCGTTGTACGTGGGTGACAAGCTGGCGCAGATGATGTTCAGCCCGTAAACTAAAATTCCACAGTCCTCCCTTTTAACATGTCTCGCCAACTTGTCAGTTCGGATTTATCCCCATAAGGCCACGTATTTCTACTTCATAGAGGGGACTCATGTGCTCATTTCGGAAGTCCAAAGTCTTTGGCACATACAGCTAGAAACAAAGCTGCACAAAGATGGCAGACATTGGATACCTAAACAACACCCACATAATTTCACAACAGGTATCAGTATGAAGGAAAACAACCTCCAACCCCAGTCCTTCAAAGTGTCCCAAAACCAGCTCCCAAGCGACCATCCTTCTTGTTCTTGGTGAACCTCCGAGGAAAGTCTGTGGAGGTGCTCAATTGCTTTGTAGACTGAAGGCGAGTTATCTGGCACGTAGGTGCAGCAGCTAGATCCGATGATGCGGCATGCTCCTCCTCGATTGGCTAGGACCACATCTAGAACAAGGCGGTTTTGAAGGGTCACAAGGCGGACCGCCTGAAGCTCCGCCGTGTTGTTAGCGAGGATGCCAGCCGTGATGTTGATCGTTGTTTCTACTGCCTGGGTCAGGTGTCGGATAGCGCGGCTGTTTGCCATTGGGCCCCACAGAGGAACAAGTCCCTTTGCTGCATCTAGGAACTGTGCTCCAGTGGAGTCGGCTTGTCCAATGTCATCTGCACGCCTCTGCCGGTGATGGTTAGCAGGGGCTACATACGTGGGGGGGAGAATGAAGGCAATGTAGCAGATACCCTTCCAACCTTTCGGGAGCCAGGTGTAAGCTTTGGTGCCACACACAAAGTACATATTTGGAGAAGCAACAAAGGATGGGGGATCAACTGAGTTCAATGTTCTGGTGATTCGGCAGGAACTGTGACCCACCAGCTGTGTTCCCTGGCCTTCGAGACACACAAGACCTGTGACATTGATAACAGACAGAGCCACAGTCAGAGTGGCGGTTGTTTGTTTTTGCAGATGAGAGAAGGTGGATCTAGCTGGATTGTGGAGTACCTGTACTTCGACTCGTTCTTTGGCTGGAATGTCTTTAAGGAAGGTGGCGCCTGTGAGCGCAGGACACAGGGCAGCAGAGGTCTTTCCGGTTTTGTTCAGCCAGAACCCAGAGTAGAAGTGCGACACTGTCTGGCTGGAAGTGGCGTTGTCCTTGTGGCTCTCTTGCATGAGGATCAACCAGGCGAGGCAGGAGCCGTGAACTGAGAAAGGAGAAGGGATGAAGGGGATGGAGTGTCCAGTGGCATGCGGGAGCAACCCGCAGATCCAGCAGTTCGTAGCATTTGCAGCAAGGTTGTGTTGGTGCAACAGTTGCACGAAGGAATTGTTCCAAAATTCCCTGCGCCTTTCTCGGAGCTGAGGCGACAGGGAGATTAGGTGATGCTCTTTCATGGGGGTTGGTTGTGCAGTGGGCAGCAATGCCTCATGAGCCGGTGTGCTTTCCTCCAGAATCCAGAAGGAGGTCATGAGGAGGAGGCAGAAGAGGAAGACAATAAAGAGGGCGATTGTCTTTGATTTGTGCAAATTGTCAGTCTGTGGGTTTCTATAGTGGGTATTTCCTGTTGCTTCCATCATCTTCTTATCTGGCGCTTCCATCATCTTCTTATCTGGCGCTTCCATCATCTTCAAGGGGCTCGGTAGCGGGCAGAACCACAGACTTCGTTTAGCTTCTCTCCCGGTAACCCTTGGTTGTGTTTAGGTCACCGTTCTGAGATTCAACTTAGTCCGTGGCCTACTTAGCCGAAGCTCCCTCCTTTCGACGCAGAAAATACCCTTCTCTGGTTGGCACAGTGGGGTCAGCGAATTTTGCAATTTCAAGTGCCCCAGTATCGGGATAACAGTTCAATGTCGGTCGGTATTTGTTCAGGAGCTCTTCTTGGGTGTTGACGTTTTCTGTCGTGGCCAGGTTCACAGAGACCTTCCGGCAGTGATGTGCGTGCAGCCAGTGCCTTTTCCCCTCCACTCGAAGCGCCGTCTGTGTGGTAATCAGCACTTGCCAGGGGCCCGTCCACCGGGGTTCTAGGCTCTTGGTCCGTTGGAAGTTGCGGACTAGAACGAAGTCCCCCGGTTGGATGTCGTGGCCTGGGCCCCTGGAAACATCGGGGATGGCCTGCTGCACCTGTTGATGAATGACAGACAACGTTTTAGTTAACTTGCACAAATAATCAGACAGTAGGACGTCCCGGACGTCATGAATGGAGGTTGGTTTGGGAGCAGTCCAGAGGTTCATCGGTCGGCCGAATACAACCTCGTAGGGGGTCAAATGGCGTTTGGTGGGAGTAGAGCGCATCGATAGCAAGGCCAAAGGGAGAGCGTCTGGCCATTTAAGTCCGGTGGTTGCCACTATTTTTGACAATTTCAACTTCAGTGTGGCATTATGGCGTTCCACCAGGCCGGCGGATTGGGGGTGGAAGACTGCGTGAAATCTCTGTTTCACCCCCAATCCCTTTAGGATTAGTTGGATAACCTCAGCTATGAAGTGGGGGCCATTGTCGCTCCATAAAATTCGACAAAGGCCATAGCGAGGAAAGAATTCTTTCAGTAGTACTTTGGCAGTAGTCATGGCAGTGTTGTCACGGGTTGGATAGGCCTCTACCCATTTGCTGAAGGCACATACGACGACTAGTACATACTTCAAGCTTTGGCATCTCTCTAGTTGGATGTAGTCCATCTGAAGGACCTCAAAGGGGTGATTGGGGGTCCCAAACCCTCCCCGGGGTACCACAGTTCCTTTCCCGGGGTTGTGCTGCAGACAGATAAGGCACTGCTGGACTAGGCGTCTGGCTGAGTCGGGGATTTTGTCGTTGTGCCAGACTTTGGAAATGAGTTCGATCATGGGTGCAGATCCTATGTGTGCGGGGGAATGAGCCATTGTCAGTATGGGGATCAGGTATGAGTCAGGTAGCAACCATTTGTTTGCATCTTTTGTTCGCCAGCAGCCCTCATCATCCTTCAAACCCACCCCGGCCCACTTAGTCAGTTCGTGAGGGGTGCTGGCCGACTGGATGTCTCTGATCATTTCCTGTGCGTCAGTCCATTTCTCTGCTTGTGACCTGGTCACATACATGCGTGTCACCGTCCTATTCTCAGCTGTGGTTCGTGCAGTGATGTCGGCCAGTGCATTCCCTTGTCCGACTAAGTCTGTCACCTTCTTGTGTGCCTGGCATTTGATCACTGCTAGTCGTTTGGGGAGGAGAACCGCTTCAATCAGGGCAGAAACCAGATCTCCGTGAAGGATAGGGGTGCCGTGGGACGTCAGGAATCCCCTCTCCCTCCACAGGAGCCCAAAATGGTGAACCACCCCGAAGGCATACTGGCTGTCTGTATATACGTTCGCGGTGGTCCCTGTGGCTATGATGCATGCTCGTGTGAGGGCTATCAGCTCTGCTGCCTGGGCAGATCGTTGTGTGATGCAGGCTGTCTCAACTACTGTTCGGGCTGTCGTTACTGCATAGGCAGCTGAAGTGGTGCCATCTGGGAGTTTGATGCATGAGCCGTCTACCCATAGCTCTCCATCGGGGTCAGTGAAAGCAGTGTCTCGGAGGTCAACTCTGCTCCTAGTTTGTTCGTCCGTGAGGGTCACACAGTCCTGTATGGGAGGCACGTCGGGGTCATTTTCCGGCAAGGGCAACAGGGTGGCAGGATTCAAAGTCGTGCATCTCTTCAGTGTAATGTGGGGTGCAAGTAGAGTCAATTCGTACCCTGTCAGTCGTGCGCTAGTCAGGTGTTGGGTCTTTGTCTGGTTCAAAAGGGTGTCGACTGCATGGGGTACTAACACGGTGAGGGGGTTTGAAAGTACAATTCCCTTGCTCTGACGGATAGAGACAGCAGCGGCAGCTACTGCTCGAAGGCAGGCAGGCAAAGCTCTGGCTACAGGATCAAGAGTGGCGGAGAAGTAGGCACAAGGGCGCTGTTTTGGACCAATTGATTGAGTTAGGACAGACAATGCACACCCCTCCCTCTCGTGGGTGAAGAGGGAAAAGGGCTTGGAGTAATCCGGTGTTCCTAGGACAGGCGCTGAACAGAGGGCATCTCGCAATTCCTTAAAGGATGCTTGACACTCAGGGGTCCAAGGGAGCGGGAAGGAGGCATCTTTGGTTAATAGGGCAAGTAGGGGTTTCACAATGAGGCTGAAATTAGGTAACCACTGTCTGCAAAAAGAGGTTAGGCCAACCAAAGAGCGGACTTGCTTTTGTGTTTTTGGGACGGGGTGTCTAGGATGGTTTGGATTCGGTCGGGTGTGAGTTTCCTCCCTTCTTTGGACAGCAGATGGCCTAGGTATGTCACTTGTGGCTGGCAGAACTGTAATTTCTTTTTGGAAACTTTATGGCCATTCTCTGCAAGAAAGTGTAGGAGTTGGACAGTGGCTGTGATTGCAAGTGGGGTAGTGTCGGCCGCCAAAAGGATATCATCGACATATTGAATCAACACCACTCCATCCGGTAGCTGGACGGCGTCCAGCTGTCTTTTGAGGGCCTGGCTGTAAATACTGGGACTTTCAGTGTACCCCTGGGGGGCTCTACAAAATCGGTACGAGCGGGATTTTAAGGTGAAGCCGAAGAGATAACGGCTGTCTGGATGGATGGGGATAGAGAAAAATGCATTCTTGAGGTCGATAACAGTGAAGGTGGTGGCAGTGGACGGGATGAGGGTCAGAATGGTGGTGATATCTGAGACTACGGGGTATTGGGGTACAACCACTTTGTTAATTTCTCGCAGGTCGATGATGAAGCGGTACGCTTTCTCATCTCCTTCGCCTTGCTTCTTAACAATAGGTAGGATTGGGCTGTTGCAGACGTTGCTAACCACCTCTTCAACCACTCCTGCATCTACCAGAGACTGAATGATCGCTACCAGTGCCTTCTCGCCCTCGGGGGATATCCGATATTGTGGGAGTTTCGGGAGCATAGCGTCCTGTCTTACAGTTATATGAATGGGGTCAATCATCATTCGTCCCACATCAGAGTCATTTTTGGCCCATAGGTACGGAGGCAGGGTATCAAGCAAGGACAGGTCAGCATCAGTTATGGAGCACATGTGTCGTGCAGGGCAAGATTTGGGTATGTCTGGGTTGTCGTACAGGATGACTCGGATTCCATCTGGGGAACACCTAATGGTAGCTCGAAAATGTTTCAGTAAGTCAATGCCCATAATGGCGTCAGGGGAGTTGGAGGAGAGCAGAAATGTTGTGTCAGTGGTGTTGTTTTCTAGGTCAAAGGTGATAGGTACGGACAGGGGGTTAGTGGAGGGCGTCCCATCGAAACCTATCGATGTAATGTGTGAGCCAGACAAGGGTGCCCTTGGAATCAGTCGTTTCGATAACACACTACGTGTCGCCCCAGTGTCTACCAAAAATGGAGACTCTGTACCCAGGACCTTAGCGGTGACATAAGGACCTTGCTGGTCAACACAGAGCTCGACTGGATCCCTCCCTTGCCCCTGGCAGTCCTATGCAAAATCGGGGGCATTCTCACCGTCGGATAGTTGATATTGATTCTGTCGGGGGCGGTCAAATGTGTTCAATCTCCCTGATCTGTCATTGTTGGTGTCGTTTGTGTGCCCTCGTCCTTGTCCCCTATTTCTCGGACCACCCGCCACATCCCTGGGGTCCCTATTTCTGTTCATCTCTAGCAGAACCGGACACTGGGATTTCCAATGGCCGAATCCTTTGCAGAAGGCGCATTGGTCATCGCTAATGTCTCTACGTCCAGTGTGGGGTGTTGGGGTGTGATCTTTAGGAGGTGGATTTCTGGGGGTGGTCGATTGGTAGTTCCCCCTTTGGTGTTCCCGTCCTACCGCTATACCTTGTATCTGGGCTATCATCACCCTTTCTTTCAAATCTTTCTTCTTTTTTTCGGACGCCCTATCATTCTCATTCTTCTGGTGCTCGTAATACTGAGCCATCTGAAGGATAGCTGTGGGTTTGGAGGCCCCCCAACTACTCTCACTCGTCTGCAGTTTTTGGGAGACCTCTTGTGATAGGCCCTTTACATAATTTTGTACAAACAGGTGTTGTCCGGTTGCGGTGGTCATGTCTTGGCCACTGTAGTCGGAGAACACTGTCTCGAATCGGGAGAAGTATTCTGACACATCTTCCTGGGGTTTCTGACGACAGGCCGTGACTATCGACCAATCTACCTTTTTCTCTGGGATCAGTGTCTTTAACTTCTGAACTAATTTGTCTGGGAGTTCTAATATGTCCTTTACTGGTTTCCTTCCAGGCTCTCGCTGTCTATCTAGTTCACTGAGTTGGTCCCAGGTATGTCCAAACAGATCTGTGTGGGCAGCCTTCCGGATTTGCTTCCACACGTCAGCTGGCAGGCATAACCCGAAAAACAAGTCAATGTCCGCTAAAGTCATTATCGTCGAACCCAAGGCTGTGCCTAATTCGGTATAGAATGCTGTCGGGTTCTTTCTTAAATCGGGCAGAGTTTGTTTAAAGGTTAGGATATCTTGTCGGTCCCATGGTTGGTAAACCCAATTGTATACAACCCTCCCTTTTGCATCTGTGTGATTAATATCATCGCTTGTTCCCTGGCCACGTGGCGGGATCCAGTAAGGGGCCACCTCTCTGATGGGCATCATAGTGTTGGCTACTTCTACTGAGGTCGTTTCAGGGACTGTAACCTTGGCTTCTGGTTTTTGTTCCGTGAGGTGGCGGAAGACCTCAAGCGTCTGCATGAAGAGCTCCGTCGCCTCGCGTTCAGTCCCATCTCCAACATCAATCTTCCTATACAGCGTTGTTAGTTTAGCGGGGCCCTTACTTTGATACCTATCCTCATATGCGTTCAGGGTGTGGTAGCTGAATCGCAAAATGAAATGCCGTCTGTGGCTGTCGGCATGCGAATTATACATGTTCATTGTGTATTCTTCGCTCTCCCTTCGTTCTACTAATGTCTTTGCTATTTTGTCAATCCCATCCCGTTCATCTTTGCTCAATCTGTTTGGTCTGGCTGGTGGGTGCTCGCTAGCCTCGGGGGCATCTGTCGGTGCTGCTAAGGTGGCTGGTGCGGAGACCGTGAGGGCTGGTGCGCTAGCGCTAAGGCCGTTCTCGCTCGTACTCTGGGCCTGCAGGTGTTGTTGGCAGGGAGCATATGGAGGGGGCATGTAGATGATTGGGGGACCTAGCAGTAACTCATCGTTCGTCCGCTGTTTGGAGGGCAATTCAGGGTAGAGCGCAGAGGGGGTCCTAACAGGGCATTGACCTGTCGACTCTGATTCTTGGTTTTGTGCAGCTTCTTTTCTTTCTTTTATTTCTTCTTCTAGTTGCTTAGCGGCTAGGTGGGCTGCCTTTCGTAATTCTTTCCCTATTTTTGCTTCTTCTCTTTTCTTTCGTTGTTCCGTTTCTTTTCGCCACATGCCAATACTATCGAGCATAGTGGGCGTGGTCTTATTTTTCTGGAGCGCTATTTCCAATGTTTTTATTTTATTTTCATCAAAGGAACCTATCAGTGGCCACTGACTTTCGGGGTTCTTCTTTGTATATTTATGCCATAGCTTAGTATAAGCTATAGTGACTAGTCCATGCTTGGTGAACATGTCCTTATTAGGGGTGCCTTCCAGTGGGGCTGGATGGTTCATCTCTAATAAGCGGTCCGGGCTGTACAGGTTACCAATCAGTGGGGAGAAGATAGGCATGACGGGTTACAACGGGGACAAAGGTCTGCACTACCTATCTTATCACGGCGGACAAAGACTTGACAGAATATTTCTCTTCTACGTTGTTTGTAGGCCGTGAATACCTCAAAAGAACCAATACCGAACACTTAATGTACGGTCAATCAAACAATCAATGGGGAGAATAAGTGGGTACGACGTGTTAAAGTTTTGCGTTACCCACTCTTTCTCTACCTGCAAAGAGAGACCTTGTTCTTCCCTGTTTGCAGACAGAGAATCTCCAGACAACAATCCACGAACGACAGTTCGGGAAAACAGTGGGGGAGGAAGATAGGCACGACGGATTACAATGGGGACAAAAGTCTGCGTTACCTATCCTTCACTGCTTGCAAAGAGAGAGCCTGTTGTTTTCTCCGTTTGCAGACGGTGAATCTCCAGAGGGATCAACAAAGCGTAATACTAGTATTATCCAAAAACAATCATTTCTCAATTTGTCGTGTTTACACGACCTTACCCGGACCGCATGGACGGTTTCCTGTCTTCCGAATCCAGCGCCCGATCGTCCTCTCTTCTTCGTGATGTTCGTGGCACTCCTGATGGTTCCCAGTCAGGACCGTAGATCACTCGAGAGAGGTCTGTTCGGAACTAGTGAAGGTCGGATGATCGGCTGTCAGACGAGGGTCTATCGGACACGAGCTCTCCCGATCGTTGCAGTCGTTCACTCTGTCGTCGGGACCTCTCCCACTGGATCCACGTGTCGCTGATGGGCCCCACGCTTTGGGACGCCAATTGTGGAAAAAGGTAGGGCTATGACCTTTTTTAAGATTTGCCCGGCGCTAACCGCCTTTGTACCATTCAAATTACCAAGCAATGAGGCAGGCGCCGGAGACCAGAAGGCAGGAAACAGAAGTTTTATTCCGACGGAGCAGAACACATCAGATCAGACAACAAGGTATCGTCTCGAGGTGCTCTAACAGCCTCTCTGAGGCCTGGCCTCTTATACCCTGGTTTATGACATGTGAGCATTCTTTATTGCATAAAAGACTCTTTAAACTTATGAAATGACGTCCCCATAATCCTTGTGTCAAGCCCACCCCCATATACATCCACAATAGAGGTCCTCACCCTGTTGATAACAGGAGGGGGCTATCACACGGCTGAGTGTTCCGCCGATTCTTAGGATGTGTGCGCCTGATTGTATCCCATGGGGTGGGGAGGCCATGATCAACAGTGTGTCCTTTGAAGAGGGGCGACTCCATACAATGAGGGGCAGTAAATGATATCTCCCGGCTTAGGCGATGGCCTCGGACCTGTGTGGACAGTCGGACACGGGGAAGGGGTCATCAAAGGAGTGGTATTCATGCCGCGTGGACAATCGAGCGCGGAGGGAAGGTTTATCGACAGAAGGGCATTCATGGAAGGAGAGGAGGTGCTGGTCAGGCACAGGCGTGACTCCCAAGGACAGGGTCATGCAGAAGGGTTATGCTCATGAGAGGGAGGGAGGGGGAGCCAGGGTGCGCGGAGGATGCTTGCTGGGTCAGAGGGGCGCGCTGGCGATAGATCGTGGACAGGGAGACCATGATACCTAATATGGCTGTCGTGCGCGTTGTACGTGGGTGACAAGCTGGCGCAGATGATGTTCAGCCCGTAAACTAAAATTCCACAGTCCTTCTTCTATATCCATGACCAAAGACAACAAACACAAGTAAGACTATTGCTCTATCTCTTTTTCCATCTCTCTCCCCCCTCTTTAGTAGCCGGCAGAGGAGGTAAGGGGCTCTGGGAGGTAGTGGCAAATCAAATAAGGCCTGCTTCCCTGCTGACATACTCAGGGTCACTGGAATTATGCGATTGTATGGCGATTTTTGCAAACTTTTAGATTTGACGCATTTGCCACTTAATCTGCTGCATAACCTGCAAATTTTAACATTTTTTTTGTTTCTTGCTCAAATGGTTCAAAGGTTACTTAACATGTTGCAACAAGTGTTGCCACGTGCTGGAAGGCACTTAGAAAAACTGGACTGGCTACCTCTCTGTTGCTTATTGCTATCTTTGGGTGTTAAACTGCTACTATGAGGTGCAGCCAATGCTCAGACAGCAGAGGAAATGAACACCATCCTTGGAAGGGGGCTACCTGTCCCAGAAGCTGCTGTTACTGCTGGAGTGAGGAGGTTGAGTAGATGGGCCAATCCTCCACACTGGCTGATGTGGTGTAAAAGCGTAATTTGCCTCCTGCAGCACAGGACGTGCCCAGGCACTGGCTGGGTGAACACCAAACCAAGAGTGGACTCAGTTGTGCCACTCAGAGCCCGGGGTAAACTGGGCTGGGTCACCTTCCTTTCATCCATCATTTGTCAATAACGGGCAAGTGTAAGATTTGTGGGAAGTTGTAAAAGGAAGGTAAAGGTACAAAAATGGATTGCTTTTTAGAATGTCCTGTTGAGGTCATTTTATAGGAAATTAAGCTTGTGGGAATATGCCGCTCTCTTTCTATTAAGATACCTATATTGACCCCACAGAGCGTGTATGTGACCTCCCTGACTCTATCACGGAGAGTTTAAACAATCCAATAGAGTTGTCACAGCCACTACTACTTCCTCACATGAGCCGGGATCGGTGGTAAAATGGAAGACAAGAAAGGCTAACCGAGGGGCATATTTAAAAGCCAGTATCGCCACGAGAATGTCACTCTTTACGATAGGGGCTTCGCATTATTTACATGGCAGTGTTAAGCCACTTAACATGGGTGAACGCTGCCTTGTAAATAAGGCACCCTTTCAGGCTATGCTTAGCGTGGGAGGGGAGGGCAATAGGTGTTGCTGTGGGAGTTCCAGCGCAACACCCATTGATTCTGACGATGCCCCCTATTTACAAGGGAGGCGTAAATAGAAGGCAACACCTGGTCTTACTCTGGCGCAATGAGAAGAAATGTTTATTTCTCGTCATTTTGCTGTTTTCATGTGAGCTGCATTGTGCAGCACACATGAAAGTAGCACAAGACCAATGATTGTTTATGCACATGAACAATCATTTTTTTTAAATGCCATTTTGCAACTTCTGTGTATGCAGCACACATGGAAGTTACAAAACCGCATTTAAAGATTTTTTATGTCCAGGAAGGGGGACCTTCCTGCACATAAACAATATTCCTTTGGATACAGACACTCTTGCACTATGCAGAATGCAGCACGCATAGAAAGAGGAAAAAACAAAGAGAAATGAAAACATTTGTCCTCGGTGCGCCTCCATTCCCCTCCCCTGGGGAGGCGTAGGATTCTGACGCATTCCCAGGTTTGCGAAAGGTTATATATCTGAGTATCCGACAGAAGCCATAGGTGTTGCATGGGAACACCCACAGCAACACCTATGGTGCGACCCTTTCATGCAAACTGCTGCATGAAAGAGGGGCAGTATTTACAAGGACATGAAAAGCCTTGCAGGGTGGCTTTACGTGTCCTTGTAAATAAGAGGCAGCAAAATATGTGACGCACCGGCGGCATAAGGGGCTTGAAAATATGCCCATATGTGCCTTATTTATAAGATTTTGGCCAAGGGGAACGCTGCAAGGAATTTAGCTGAGCTGCCCTGCTTCAAAACAAAAGGACAGGAATGCGCCATATCTATGAGATACGCCACATTCCTGTCCTTTCCCATGCGCTGGCTCACATTGGGCTGTCTTGCGCAAATGCCGGCACCCTCGCGCCATGGAGCAAGGGTGTTTGCGTTGTAGGGGTGATTGTTTTTATGTAGGAAGGGAAACCGTCCTGCACAAAAACAACCACAAGAGGATTTTTCCTCTTTATATGTGTGCTGCAAACATAGAAAAAGTGTGTGAAAGGGGCACACATTTACAAGGCCATGAAAAGCCATGTTAAGTGGCTTTGCATAGCTTTGTGAATATACTGCAGCAAAATATGACACCGGAGCATCAAAAAAGTGATGCTTTGGCAATGCAAAAGTGCCATTAGGGCCCTCCCAAAAGGAGTCCCTAAGGGCAGCTCCACAGGCCTTTCTTCTGCGTTGCCCTACAGCAAAATAAAAGGGCAGGAATGCTCCTTATCTATTGGATACAGCGCATTCCTTTCCATTTCCCCTGTGCTGACGCACTATGGGCCAACACAAGCACCAGTGGGCCAAGGTGCAAGGGTGCCTGTCTTGCAGGGATGATTGTTTTTATGTAGGTAGGGAAACTTTCCTGCACGAAAACAACCACAAGAGTCTTTTTCCTCTTTCTATGTGTGCTGCAAAATGCAGCATGCACAGAAAAAGTGTGTGAAAGGGGCACATATTTATAAGGCCATGAAAAGTCACGTTAAGTGGCTTTGCATGACCTTGTAATTATTCCACAGCACATTACGCCACCGGAGCATCAAATAAGTGATGCTTTGGCGATGCAAAAGTGCCACTAGGCCCCTCCCAAAGGAGCCTTTATTGGCCTTATATACAGTTTTTTGCAGTAGGGCAGCTACGCAGGCCTTTCTTCTGCGTTGCCCTACAGCAAAAGGAAAGGGCAGGAATGCACCTTATCTATTGGATACAGCGCGTTCTTGTCTTTTTCCCCTGAGCTGATGCACAATGGGCCAACTCAAGCACCATTGCGCCAAAGGTGCAAGAGTGCCTACTTTGCAGGGACGATTGTTTTATGATTTTATGTCCTGCAAAAAAACAACCACAAGAGGCTTTTTCCTCTTTCAATGTGTGCTGCAAAAACAAAGAGAAATAAAGATATTTCTCCTTGTTGCGCCTCCCTTATGCCTCCCCTGGGGAGACGTATTTTTTTGGTGCTGCCTCAAAGTTACAATTTCTCGTAAATCTGGGCAGTTTTAAAAAGACATGGTTGTTGCTGGGTATGCCCACAGCAAAACCCATTGCACGCCCATTTAACAGAGAATAGTATTTACAAGGCTGCATTAAGCCACTCAAAAGTAGCTTAGTGCTGCCTAGTAAATATGGAGCAGACCCCTGCACCACCAGAGTGTCTTAAAAAGTGACACTCCAATGGTGCATCCTCATTGCAAATGAGGCAGTAGCGGCTGCTACTAACTGTGGGTGGTGAGGCTGGCGGGTGTGCAGGGGATTAGCGAAGGGGCGAATAAAATGAATTAAAATTAACGGACTTACCTGAGTGCCGCTGGGTGCTGTCGCCTCTGCTCCATCTCCTCTGCGCCGCAGCAGGACCCTCCCAGCCTCCCGCACTCCCCTTTCCAATGACAACGTTGCCTTAAGCAACGTTGTGATTGGTTTGACAACACAAGAAGATGATGGACGGAGCGCTAAAACTTTTTAGACACTCACCCTCAGACAGGGGCTTGGAGCCTTTGCATGTTCCCCTCCAGGCTGTGTAATGCAGCCGGATGGGGAAGATGCAAAGTGCACATGATGGTTTGACCGGCCCTCTTGGGCCAGTCAAACCATTATGCGCACTTTAGAGGGTGCTTTACACTCCTCCCTTGCCCCCTGCACTGGCCAGCCAAGCCCACCCACACCCTAGCAGGAACAACAATGAAAACTATAATAACTTTAGCTATTTTCCTCTTTATATGTGTACTGCAGAATGCTGCACGCATAGAAAGAGGAAAAAACGAGGAGAAATAAAATTATTTTTCCTTGTTGCACCACACCTACATCTCCCATGGGGAGGCAAAGGATTCTGACTCTTTCCCAGTTTTACAAAACTTTGTAAATATGGGAATGTGTCAGGTTCTATGAATTTGCATGGGAACACCCACAGTAACACCCATGGAACGCCCCTTTCACACAGAGTAATGTGAGAAAGGGGCGTATATTTACAAAGCTACGAAAAGTCACGCAGGGTGACTTTACGTGGCCTTGGTAATATGGACAGACAAACTTCGCTGCCGGTCTGTCAAAAAAAGGGATGCAGTGCAATGGTCTTGTAAATGAGGCCCATATGTCTCTGATGCTCTCCAAAATAAAAGTAGTACATTAGAACATTGGGGGTGTTGCATCAAAATGAGGTCTGTTTAGATTGTATTCACTGATTTGATATTATGTTGTAAGAAATCTAGGCTATCAATGATTAGCCATGTTTAAAGGGCTACTGAAATGGGTGGCACAATCAGTGCTGCAGGCCCACTAGCTAGTAGCATTAAATTTACAGGCCCTGGATGCACATAGTGCACTTTACTAGGGACTTAAACATAAATTAAATATGGCAATTGTGGATAAGCCAATGTTACCATGTTTTGAGTACTGAGCATATTCACTTTAGCACTGGTTAGCAGTGGTAAAGAGCCCCGAATCCTAAAGCCAGGAAAAGAAATGAAGTAAGCAAAACAGGAGGTCAGAAGGCAAAACATCAGGGAAAACCAAGCCAAGGATACCAGATATAACACAGAGTATGGTTTTATGACGGGCCTGGTGGATTAGAACAATGCGTGAAATGACATCTGCTGATAAATAAATACACTGTAGTCAAATCCTGTTCACCACAGCTGGCCTTCATGGACCGTACATGTGCCTTTGATAGTGTAAACAGATCGAAGTTGTGGTCACTTCTACTCACCAAAAGCCTGGACTGTGAACTGGTAGGCTTTCTTCATGCCCTACATTATGATTTAGTTGCCTTCGTCAGATTTGGTGTCAATGGACAATGCACCATCTCTTTTGATCTAGTTCAGCAGGGGTGTGTCCTGGCACTGATTTTGACGTCAAGTTTACTGAAATAGCGCATGATATGCCAGTTGTCAAGAGCTAGTCCATACCTGTCTTATTTCCTGCTGAGCACTAGGTACTAATGTTCTAATCTCCCGAGGTTAAAAAATACTTATTGACATTCATTTTATGGAACAATTTTGACCTTAGAACTAACTAGTCAAAAACTTTCACCATGGCATGTAACTTCGAAAATTGAGGACATGAGTCTTTTCCACTAAAGGAAACGCAATAGAGAGGCTGCATCAGTTTCCTTACCTGGGGGTGACCCATGACTCCGTAAGTTCATGGGCCCCATGTTAAACTATTCGGAAACAATGATTTGCACAAACTGTGGGGTTTCTATTGAAATTGGCTCAAAATATTGGTAACAAACCAATAGCACTCGTAAAGGACATTTATTTTTCTTTGTTTAATAATTTGTATTAAGTTTTCAGAGAAAGAGAAAAAAAACATTATCAAGCAAATTAACACATTGCAACTAAAATACAACAACTAATGTATAATAATAAACATGGGCGAATAATTTAAGAGCAAAGAGAAAAGGAGAGAAAAGAGAAGAAAGGAAAAGAGAAAGAGAAAGAGAGAAAAAAAGAAGTATAAAATATAACATGAATATATAAAAAGGAAAAAATAAAAAGAAGATAAAAAACTAAGACACAGGTACATATGTAGAAAGATAAGTAGTAAAAAGTAACCACAATGGGTCAGATTTAATTTTCTGAGATAAGGAAAGAGAAGAGACATTAGCAATTCTGTGTTCATCACAAATATAGTTCCACCATATTACTGATGATAAGTTAGAGTTATCTTTCTAGCAAGACAAAATCACTTTGAATGCAAGAGCAATAAAAAAGATCAAACAACAAAGAAACCGGAAAAGAAATATCAAAAGCAGGTGAAGCGTAACCTAGAAAAACATTTTGCATGGATAATGGAATATTATATTGAAATATTTTCATACATTTAGACCAACTAGATTGCCAAAACTTCAATACATTAGAACATTCATATAATTGATGAATTAAAGTCCCAGTGGACGCAGAACAGGACCAACAAAGGGAAGAGGAAGAAGGGAAAACTTGGAAATACATGCAGGAGTAATAAGGGCTCTACTATAAATAAAGTAAAAGGATTGAGTAATACGGGCAACAACAGAATTTTGAATAACTTGAGCCAGAATTTATCCCATGAAGTAATAGAAAGCGATAAAGATAAGTCCGCTTCCCAGAGTAATTCGGTATGTGAATTAGAATGTTCAATAACAGGCAGTAACAACATCTTATTAATAGAAGCAGCCTTAGGTCTAAGGTCATGAGAATTACCATATATCAGTGTGGTGGGAATAATTGAGGGGGAAGTTAATGGAAAATTATTAGCTGTTAAATAGGACTGTAAAGCAGTTGATATTAATAGGTATTCATGAAGGAATGAATTAGGCAAATTATATTGTGACTGCAATTGGGAGAAGGGAATAACAGAATTATGAAGGATCAACTGTTGAATAAATATAATTTCCTTTTCCTTCCAGTGTTTGTAATAAAATGATTTCCGCCTAAATTTAATGAATTTATTATACCAAATAGTAGAGGACAAAAAAAATTGGTATGGGTCAGGGTCATTTGAAAACACATTATATAATAATTGTTGGGAATATTTTAGAATAGGATTATCTAATATGAAAGTACAATTAGACATATATACTATGTTTTGGAAAGAAAAATCCTTCAATAGGGAGCATTCAAATACAATCCAACGGGGGATACGGTTATCAACATAGTCATAAGGTAAGGCAAAGAACTGACAAATTAAGAATGCAGAGTGAGATCATTTAAAGTCAGGAAAGCGCACTACACCTTCAGTTTAGGACGTTTAAGTTTCACAAGGGCAATACGGGGATACTTATTATTCCATTCAAACTTTATACAAATAGAGTTAATTTGCAAAAAATATGAAACAGGAATCCGAAAGGGTAACATGAATAATGTATAAAGGACATGGGGAACAATCATCATTTTAATAGCATCCAGTCTACCCCACCATGACAAATGGAGAGGCGACCAAAAAAGAAGTAGTGTTTGTAATTTTGTAATTAGTGCATTAATTGTGTAACTAATTGTGGTGGATAGATTAGAGGAAAAATATATACCAAGATATTTTATTTTTATAGGACACCAGGTAAAGTTAGTGTAAGTAAATATAGATTGATAGCAAGGTGAGTTCAAGGATAATACTTCTGTTTTAGAGAAGTTCAACTTATATCCAAAAATACTAGAATACAACTGAACTTCATATAAAAAGGGAGGAAGAGAAGTAATAAGATTGGACATGTACACTAGAATGTCATCAGCGTACGCTAACAATTTAGTTTCCATGGAATTATGTATGAAACCAGAAATAAGAGTATTAACACGAATACGCTCAAGGAAGGGTTCTAAACACAAAACAAATTACAAGGGTGAAAGAGGACATCCCTGATGGGTACCTCTATACAAAGGAAAATATCTAGAAAAATGGTTATTCACAAAAATACTGGCACGAGGGGCAGAGTATAACAGTTTATCATAGGAGATCAAATATGGTCCCAAACCATACCACTGAAGAGTGTTAAACATGAATTGCCAGTTAATACGATCAAAAACCTTCTCTGCATCTAAGAACAATGCTGCAAAGGGAGACTTGTACTTTTTCCCAAAGGAGATGACATTAGAAAAAATTTGAGCATTGTCCACAGCCAACCTGCCCTTAACAAAACCGGATTGATCAGATTTGACCAATTGTGGGATAATATTTTCAAGTTGAGAGGCAAGGATTTTAGCAAATATTTTGCTATCATAATTAATTAATGAAATGGGGTGATCAGTTTTACAAAGGGTGTGTTCTTTATCGGGTTTAGGAATAAGGACAATCAGAGCTTCAATAAAGGAACCAGATGGCTTAGAATCGTCAAGGAAGGAGTTAAAAAGAGCAAGGAGTTTAGGAGCAAAAATAGAAGAAAAAGTAGAAAAAAATTCAGCAGAGAGGCCATCAGGACAAGGTGCTTTAGATTCTTTTAAATATTTGATGCCATCCATTATCTCTTAGAGAATAATCTCTGTTTCTAATACATCAAATTCATCAGACAGAGATGGGGCTTAGAAAGACTTGTAGAAAAGGTGTGTGAATTTTGACCAGAGGGATTTGTGTCATCAGAATAGAGTGATTGGTAATAATCATGAAAAGCAGTAGAAATATCGTCATCGGAGGACACCAATTTGTTAATGGATTCATTTAGGATAGGACCAATGCTTTTATATTTGGATTTCATTTTTAAATAATTGGCCAGCATCTTGCCAGCTTTATTTTGGCCCCGTGATATTTGGACTTAATTTTAAGAAGGACATTGCAAGCATCAACTGTTGTAAGTTTGTTAAGAGCAGATTTGACCTTACTTAGTTCAAGCAGAGTGGAGGGGGATTTAGAAGTGAAGTAATTATGCTACAGCAATTTGAGTTGTTGTAGTAGAGTTACATTCTTGGCCCGGGTGGTTTTCTTCTTTCTTGCTGAGTATGCGATAGTAAAGGCACGGAAGGAGGCCTTAAATGCATCCCAAGTGTTAGAAATGGAAGTATCCAAAGGATCATTAATATTAAAAAACTAATTGATAAAGGCAGTGGCTTCAGCAATGAAAACAGTATATGACAACAAAAAATTATTACGTTTCCATCGACCAAATTTGGGAGTACTCAGTGAGAGGTCAAGTGCAGAAAGGACAGGAGCATGATCAGAAATAAAAATAGATCCAATCTCGGAAAATTGAATAGTTGGGAGTAAGGGTTTAATAACCAAAATATAATCAATTCTAGAATGGTTATGATGGACATTAGACGAGAGGCAATGGCAGATTGAAATGATGTATGGGATTTATCGCAATAATATTTGCATTTGAACTGTATATAAGAAAATGGGTTTAACCATTTGTTAAAATCATCAGCAACAATATTATTCGGACTATCAATGGAGGAAAGTAAGATCCTAATATTATTCCAAAAGTCAGGATCTGGCCTAACAGGACCATAAATATTCAATAAAACAGGTTCTTCATTGTGAATAACAACCTTAGCCATTACCCAACGTCCATCAGTATCACATTGTGAAGATAACATTTGTACATGTAATGATTTATGAAATAGTATAGCAACACCACACTTACGATTGGAGGCAGGAGAATAAACAACTTGGCCCACCCACTGTCTTTTTAATTTAAGCGATTCTGAATCATTACAATGAGTTTCTTGAATGAACGATACATGAGAATGCAGTCTAGACAAATGAGAAGAGTACCTTTTGTCTTTTGACGGGCTTTTCAAGACCACGATCATTCCACGTAACAACATTACACATATTGGGAGGTGGGGTAGGTAACACATGAATGGAGATGATACACTTAAGGAGAACAGCTGGAAACAGAAAAATACCACTTATTAGATAAATACCAAAAACAATATGCACAACAACAAATAATAACAATAAGCACATGCATCATACAGAATAGTGACCAAAAAAATGGACAAACAACAAAGAAAAAGGGAAGGGAAGAAAATAGGAAGAAAAAAAGATAATCAAGGGAAGAGATCCAGTTCTAAGAGAAAGAGTAAATGAAGGGAGCATGGGACGGGACAGCACCGAAAACAGGCGGAACGGCAGAGGAAGAAATATTAAGAAATAGAAATGTGAACAGCCATAAGAAGTCAAATAGGAAGACGGAAAGAAAATTAGAGACGTTGGATAGAACGATCCACAGAATTTGGTGGGAGATTTTGGGGCAAAGACGTCAATTTAACAGGATCATCAAAGGAGCGAGTGGAACCATCATGAGTAATTTTACACAGGCAACGGTGCAAAATGTCATAGCGAATATGTAACTGTCTCATCTGAGGGCAAAGTGCTAGAAATTCCTTTCTTCTGGCATTAGTTGCATTGAAGAGATCCTGAGAAAGATAAACTGTGTGACCAGACCATAAAGGCGACGTTTTACTTTTGCTGCTTGAAGCACACGCCTGAGATCGGTGAACTCCAGAAATAACATATTAATCTCTCTAGGTCTAACAAAGTTCGGATGAATATTTCCAAGACGATGTGCACGTTGGATGTTTAATTAAGGCTGTAGTGGAAGATCAAGGAGCTCAGGTAGGAACCTCTTAAGAAAAAGGAGGAGGTCTGGGCCCTCCAAATATTCTGGTAAACCATGTAAGCTAAGATTAACACGTCTATTACGATTTTCAAGATATCAGTGTGTAGCTTAAGACGCTGAATTTCCTGTTCCAGTATAGGAATCTTATTAGAAACATCATGTAGATCACTGATGCGCTGTTCCATGTCAAACACCTTTGCCTCCATTGTAATCCACCTGTCTTCAATTTGTTGAAGCTTCTCCTTATTAGAAGACATAAAAGAGTTCAGCGCCCTCACCTCATCAAGAATAGTATCGCAAACAGGATTATGAGAAGACAAAATGGGTGAGGGGGGATCATTTTTAGCTCTCTTGGGTTTTGTACCAGAAGGCAAATTGTCAAAAAAGTTTCCCCTTTGGGGAGTTTAAAGCCAGTCTTTCTTCCTTATTGATATTATGAGTACTGGGTCTATTCGCCTTACCTAAAATGTTATGGATGCCGCTTTCCACAGCAGTCTCAAATGATTCTATGTTTTTTCCAACCATAGATAGCGTGGGGGTAAATAATGACTTTGGCTTATGTCCTGAGATGTTAACACGTTCTCTGGACTCCCTATCTTCAAAGAATCTCTTTAATCTTACTTTCCTAAAGAAGGAGCGTATGTCTTTCTCCAACTGAAACTGATCTATATTAGTGGAAGGAACAAAACTGAGGCCCCTGCTTAGGACATTTATCTCAATCTCATTGAGAACCCTATCTGATAGGTTGATTACTGGTATTCGGTCGGTCTCCAATAATGTTTGCTCCTTGTGCTCATGTATTCCTGCTGTTGTGGAGAGCCCCGATTGAACTGGCCCCTCCCTAGGTTCCCATTGTAGCGTTGCCCTCTCTTTGGGCGTGATCCTAAAAATATATATACTGAAATAAATTGTACACTTTTTATGAATTTATTGTTATCATTTCTGCTCCTTATCTGTTGCTCAATTTAATCATGTATGGAATGATGTGGGTATAAGCGTTGGCTATCTGTAACTTCACCCAAAGGGGAAACTTTTTTGACAATTTGTCCTCTGGTACCCTACCCCTTTGGACTTTGGGTCCCTCTCTTTTGTTAGAGATTTTGTACCAGAAGATACAGCTCTGACAGGGGTAGAAACACCACTAGCCATCTTGAAACGTCGAGTAGAAGGATATATGACTTTAAGTGGAGGTCTCAACCTTCCCATATATTATACAAACACACTCGCCTTCCACAAAAAGCAATTGCTCAGAGAGTGTGCACAATGTAGATTAAGCAAAGTTTATGGACTGAGAATAGAATAAAGAAATATACTTCTGAGAGGTATCCATATGAGCACAAAAAGAAAAAAGAGCTCAATTAGACCCAAATGAGCCAGAGAAAGAAGGCATTGCCGAAATTTCAAGTTTTCATTGTAGAAGAATAGCAGCAATCAGCACAGATATATATGTAATAAAAAAACCAAAAAAAAGTTGCAGAGTGTTGTTCGAACAAAACACCGGTTTACCTCAGCAGGAGGTCAGAAGACGCAAGCGGCAGGCTCAAAATGGCGGCCGCTTGTGATTGTGAGAAGAAAATACACCACTGCTGCCACGGGTCCCACAGAGATGTAATGAAAGTCGGAGCAGCTTCAAATGCTGCTCCGAGGATTAGGAACCCCGGAATGGAGGCAACAACCCTCCGACAAAGGTCTCAAAGGCTGAAACAGTTGAAAAGAGCTCCTCATCCAAGCGGAGCTCAACCCAGAGCTGCCATCCTGCTACGGTGCGTGACCACGCCCCCTTAAAGGAAATTTCTAATATGAAATGTGTTCCTGTACTGGTGCTGGCATTTGGGACCACATAGCCTTGAGCACGTTACAGTTTGAATGAAACTTTGTATGCCGGCGACTTTTGGGTGAACCTCCTAGTAGATCAAATTATTATCACATAATACAAGACTGTTTATCATGCAACCATGGCCTGAAGATTTCATGGATCTCTTATATAAAGACTAGCACTGAAAATTTGGTAGACCTTCGATATTCCCAAACCCACCCAAATTAATGCCATATGGAAAAACCTGGCTAAAACAGACTTTGTTTGGAAGCAAGGCTGTTAGGAATGAGGTTTCTGGTTGGCTAGGCCTAAGCCAGGAAGAACCCACCAATCTAGTCAGGGCAAGTGTGTTACACACCAAAGATAACCTGTTCTCACCCTCTGGTAGCTTGGCACAGAGTGTGTAAAGCATTTGCGCAACAAACCCAGACAGAAACACAATGAATGCACCACAAAAGAGAGTCCACACAGGATCATATCAAATTGCATATGGAGTATATTGTTCATAAAACATAGACCAAAACGACATGAAATCGTAAATACTGTACGTATTATATAAATACTGAAATAGTACTCGTTATCCTGACAATGCAAAAATCAAAACAACATACATCATAACATCAGTGAATACGTACGGCATGAAATGCAGAAGATTATGAAATAAAAACACATGAATTATCATGCAACCATAGGCCATAGCACACCTAAGCTCCTGTAAGACCTTTTAGATTACAGCTTCCGCACACAAGGCAGCTATTGGAAGCAATCCTCTGCCATGCTTGGTGCCTCCATGGAGCTTTACCCCGTAGTTGAAGAATTCAAGACACAGTGCCCAAGGTATGTGTGCTGCAAGTCCTCGAGTGGTCTCCCTGGACCAGTCTGCAAAGGGGGACGATTGCACAGCGAGTGCTCGGCTCAAACACACAGTACCTATCTCTGGTCTGGGTTGCACTGTCTGTCCTCTGACGACCGGGGCAGACTCGGCGGTCTACCAGGGCAAGGGACGCGGGTTTCCGAAGCCCAGGCAGCCTCCTATTTCCCAGAGCTGATGACAAGCAGCGGCCACACCACATGGATCTCATTCCCCTGAGGGGGCGGGGTGAGGCGGGGCTTAATGCAATGCAAAGGCTTCCTGTTCTCTTGCAAAACGATTTTGGGTGTAAAATTAGGGAACCAAGGCACCTCATGAATTCGTGCCCTCACTGCCTGGGAGGCACAATTTGTGATGGAGACACATCGGTCCTACTTCCAGGGGCACGGACAGAGTGAAACAATCCACATGCGCTCCTCTGGGAAATCCGCTACTACGAACCCACACTTCAGGTTCAGGCAGGAATAATAGAGTGCTCATCATGCGCTGGGCACGAAAGGAAAAGATCAGACAAAATCGCCCAGCATACACTAGTTTTTGACCAAGAGGAATAAAAAATGAAGCGCTCACAACAAGCTAGTTTTTTCAAACAAGGAGCGGTTAACCTCATGTAGCCCGCTGCGGCCGGACTTCCACAGGATAGAGTCTCACAACAGAGGGGCTTTGGGGCAACCTATGATGGCCCTTGGAAAACACTTGATGTAGGGGATACAAATGAAGATAGCAGGCTGCAGGCCAGCACATAGAGTAGTTAGCAAAATGGCGGTCCCCTGGAAATGTGGAAATGTGCAAATTGTACAGGCAGCAGTATCTGGTTATAAATACCATCCAGGAATCAGTGGCGAAGACAACCAGCATCTATGTCTGGACATCTATCCTCAGTAACTAGCTGTAATGAAAAAAACAATATCAGATGTCTATACACTAAGTGGTGCTATTGTGCTGAGCACCAAGCCACCTTTGGTGTAAATTAAAAGCACTTTGAAAACAAAGTGCAGATCTAATGTCCAAAAAGAGACACACACAGTCCAGTTAGAAAATGTTCAATCTCTTCTTTGTGAGGTTCTCTAGAGGTGATTGGATCCAGCCCACACAAGTCAATTACTTCCACCTTGTTTTTTACTTCAAAAGCATTATACAGTATTGTCCAAAAAACATATCACATCAACAAAAAAAGACCTGATTAATTATGAACATTTATCTTTTGGAGAACAGGAGCAGTTAAGAACTTTAACTTTTCTCACGGGACGGACTCAATGGCATTCACTTTCTGGTCCAATTGTTAAATTTTCAATATTCGTCAATATACCACATTTCATTCCATCTTGTAAGTATCAAGAAGAAAAGCGAAAAAATGAAAAAATGAGTGAGAGATCAGAAAGCACCTCACGTAAGCATCACCAAGGTGGCTGCTGGCTAGTACTCACCAGTTTGCCCACTTTATCATTATCAGTGACTTTCATGACCATAAAGAAAGAAAACGTGTCCAAGTTTCTAAGAGGTGAAGAAAATCAAAGCAAAGCAAAAAAGGATAGTGAGATGTGCACAAATGCACTATAAGTGCTTGTGTCATTCAGTACCCACTGAACCCCATTGTGAAGAAAGAGAGATCGACTTCTCTGAATTAAAATGAGGTATAACTCACTTTTGAAAACACATATTTTATTTGGTGCCGTGAGTACCCTAAAATTAAAAGAATGGCATGTATTTGGCCATTTCAAAGGCAAAAGGCCAACATGTTTCGTTACCAATTTATTTACGGCAACTTCATCAGGGCTGAGAGGGACCAGTCTTTCAGCTCACTGGTACATCACACTGAACCAAGTGGTTGCTGTCATCACTCGTACCTGCAACACACCATTATGAGGATCCCGCACCTTTTAGACGCTCATCCCACTGATTACTGCGGTCATCAAATATCAACCACACGCGCGGGCAAACTCAGCTTCGTGCTCTGTCCCATCAAATAGTGGGACAGTGCCATTATATGTTAGAAAACAAAATGAAACACCACCAAAATTAAATAGTCAGTCAAAATGGGGATACTATATGTATGTGGTGAAATGTGGACAGTCTCTTTGATAGAAACCCTGCTAAGACCCCAGGGTGGTTACAAACCACAAAGTTACCTTGCCTGTCTCTGGGGAGAAACGTATCCAAAGTGAGATGAATATTGTCATAGAATAAAGGATAGTATTGAATAATCCAAGTAAACCGTAAAAGCGGTCAAGGTAGAAGCCATGCAATGACATCTGTGTTAGAAAGGTTGTGTGGTATGGTTGGCTAAAGATGGCATTAGATATGGTGTGCAGTCCAGGTAAGTACATTAGTTTGGTGGCAAACGGTTGTGCATACTAGTGCCCACTGATTTTTTAAGTATTGAAGGACATATTTCATACATATGTAAACAGTTGCATTGTATAAGATGTTACATTTTCCTGTACCTTTGAGTCCACATATGCATTAAGGAGTACATTGACAATATGGTATAACTTCAGTTGCAGGGAACAATTATCCCTGATCGAAAGAAATACATGCAGTTCCTTGTCCATATTCAAGCCCTGTTCCACCGCCCTGAGTTTGATGATCCAATCACTTTCCAGCTGTCTTAGTCTAAGTGTTCTATCTCCCCCCCACCCTTGGTAAAGGATTCACCACTCATGGAAACTGATGTTTATCATTTGTTTTATGTACCATGTTAAAATGCGTGGCAATAGGATGGTATGGGGTGTTATTTCTTATTGCTCTCACATGTTCTTGTATCCTTTCTTTGAGCGGCCTTATCGTGCTGCCTATATAAACTTGCTCACAAATATATCTAATACAGTACACTACAACTTTGGTAATGCAGTTTATGAATCTATGAATGGTGTACATTTTCCACGTATTGTACCTGAAAGTTGTGATTTTATCTGAGTATCGGGTTAGACTAAGTATGGGCGGAAAATCCGTTTCGCTCGCGGATTTTGCGGATTTTCCGTAAATTCGCAATCCGCGAGATTCGCGAATTTCCCGCAAAATCCGCAAATTCGCACGCAGCGGATTTTTTTTTCTGGGTGATACAATTTTGCGGCGCGCCGCGTTCACTTACCGTCATTCAGCGTTTGCCGAATTGTTTTTCTCGATATTTTGCGAGGGCTGCGCCATTTTGGATCTTGCTGCGGGATCCCGCGGGAATTTGGCGAGCGCAATTACGTCATCGCGGCTTGCCACCTTGCACAGCGAGAGTTTGTCAACGCGAGTACGCGGGATCCCGCTGCAATTTGGCGAGCGCGATTACGTCATCGCGGCTTGCCACCTTGCACAACGAGAGTTTGTCAACGCGAGTACGCCGTGTTCACGTATCGCGGGAATTCGCAATTGTGACCTTGTAGATGCGGCAAGCAGGAACAATCTTGCACTCGCGAAAATACAAAATTTGCCATTCTGCACAAGAAATCCACCAGCAAGCAGCATAAACCTTCTGGAAATGATGATTTTTCTCTGAATAACTCTTCAGGTAGACAAGTGCCCCACAGTCTCCAACTTCCTGTTCCTGTCCAGCAGGCTCCTCCCAGTGCTTTGTCCATCTCCTGGTCACTTTTCATTTGGATCTGGAGCTGGTAGGATTACTTTTTGTGGATGCTGCTGGATATTTGGATTTGAGGCCTTTTTGACTTTCTTTGGATCACTTTTGGATTAGAAATTTCACAAGTAAGTTTGTTTGGGGCATTACAGATGCTGCAACTACAATTTTGGAATTTTCGATTTTTGGGCTGTTTTGGGGCCTTTTGCCCAGGGGTACTCAGTGGTGGGTGGACTGAGTCTTTCTGTGGGGTGTCTTGAATTTAAACATCATGGAGGGGCTGGATGGCTTGGGATTGTGCTGATTTTTCAGTGATTTTCGTTTTTTTGGGCTGTACTTGTGGCCTTTTCACCAGGGGTAGTGAGTGTTGCATGGGCCTAGTCTTTCTGTGGGGTGTCTTGAACTTAAACATCATGGAGGGCATGGATGGAATGGGATTGTGCTCATTTTTCTGTGTTTTTCGATTTTTGGGGTTGTTCATGGGGAGGGACAGGCCATGTGGCTGGGGGCCATTTTGAGTGCTGCTACAGGCCCTGGCCATGTGCTGGGAGGCAAGTGGCCATTTTGAATGCAGGCAGTGTTGTTAGGCCTGCAACCATTTTGCCTAGTTTTCAACCTTTATGCCCAGGGGTAGTGAGTGTTGCATGGGCCTAGTCTTTCTGTGGGGTGTCTTGAATTTAAACATCATGGAGGGGCTGGATGGCTTGGGATTGTGCTGATTTTTCAGTGATTTTAGTTTTTTTGGGCTGTACTTGTGGCCTTTTCACCAGGGGTAGTGAGTGTTGCATGGGCCTAGTCTTTCTGTGGGGTGTCTTGAACTTAAACATCATGGAGGGCATTGATGGAATGGGATTGTGCTGATTTTTCTGTGTTTTTCGATTTTTGAGGTGTTCATGGGGAGGGACAGGCCATGTGGCTGGGGGCCATTTTGAGTGCTGCTACATGCCCTGGCCATGTGCTGGGAGGCACGTGGCCATTTTGAATGCAAGCAGTGTTGTTAGGCCTGCAACCATTTTGCCTAGTTTTCAACCTTTATGCCCAGGGGTAGTGAGTGTTGCATGGGCCTTGTCTTTTTTGTGGGGTGTCTTGAATTTAAACATTATGGAGGGGCTGGATGGCTTGGGATTGTGCTGATTTTTCAGTGATTTTCGTTTTTTGGGGCTGTACTTGTGGCCTTTTCACCAGGGGTAGTGAGTGTTGCATGGGCCTAGTCTTTCTGTGGGGTGTCTTGAATTTAAACATCATGGAGGGCATGGGATTGTGCTGATTTTTCTGTGTTTTTCGATTTTTTTGGGGTGTATAACTGAACTGATGTTCCTCTGTCTTCCATTGCTTTTAGGTGCACAAGACTCAAGAGAACCACCAGTGCCAGGAAGAAGTCCTGCAGCGGTGTGTGTGTGCAGCATAACGTCACGCGACGTCACGTCTGGCCACAGACAACTCTGCAACTCGTGCAACTGCGGCCTGCTGTTCTGACCTGCTCTGCAGAGGATGCCCCCAAAAAAGTTCCCCGTAGCTCCTCTAGCAAGAAATTTGCCAGTAAGGAGCAGAAGAAGCAAGTTACCAAGGAGACTGGTGTGCCGCCCGCCACATTTTTTGAGAATAAAAAAAAAGTACGCCTGCAGCAGCAGCGGGATCTGCTGGGGACCAAGCTGGGAGCAGCACCCCCGCTCCATTGGGCTCAGTGCCACCATCACCACCACGCCAACTTAAGTCCAAGCCCTTGAGGGCTGCAGAGGCAGCCAGTGTACTTCTTCAATCACCATCGACCAGTGATGTTGGCTCATCGCAAGAAAGTAGCAGCAATGTCCCTCAATCAACACAGGTTGTTGTAACTCATCTGACGAGTGTTCAACAACCACAGCCGCAACAACAACCACATGTGCAAGTACAAGCCCAAGTACATGTGGAAGGAGAGGCAGCGCAAGGAGATGCGCAAGCAGAGGTGCACGGAGGGTCACAAGTGTCCACAATAGTTGTTCGTCCCGAAGTAGGGGCACATCAGGAAATCGACATTCAACCGGAGGTATCATTTGAGGAAGCCTCTCCTCCTGATCATTCATTGTCTTCCAGATCCCTAGCAAGGAAAAGATCAAGGATGGTGTCTACATCTTCTTCAAGCCCCCTTCCTTCTGATGATATGGATGACAATTGGGAACCACCACAGCGGTCTGAGAGTGAGGCACACCATGATCTGACAAAGGTACTTAAGCGTAAAAGGAAGGTCGTCGAAAAACTCATAGTTATGGAGGGTGATGAGGCTCAACAAGAAGTGGCGGATACTGCTGTTGATGAAGGCTCTTGCGACGACAAACCAGTCATCATAAAGGTCACTGCAGCCCCAGCGGGCATGCAGCAAAGAGACATTTTGACCCTAGCCCGAGAAGCTGCTGAGCGTGATGATGATGTCGACGAGGAGGAAATGGAAACACAACAATCATTGGAGTTAAGTAGTACACCAACACGTACCGTTTCCATATTTCTTCCTCTCAAGAAGGGACCTCCATCCACCTCGACCTCAATTAGTGGTGGTGAAAGTGCACAACGTACTAAAGTTCGGCAATCGACATCCTCCACTTCATCTGGCATTAGCAGCAAGACCACCGCCACCAGTATCGCCGCCTCCTCTGGCCCCCACAGACAATTCAAGTCCCCAGTTTGGGACTTCTTTAGTGTTTGCCCAAAAAGGGAAAACTTCGCCATTTGTAGCATTTGTAAGTTGGCAGTTAGTCGTGGTAAGTTTGGTACCAACTATGGTACCGGAGGCCAGAGAGGTCATCTTAAGAGACAGCATGCTGTCCAATGGTTTGCGCACCTACAGGCGATCAAGGAAGCCCGAATTGCACGTAATGAAAACGTTGATTTTTCATCTGATGATGACGAGGAGGAAGAAGACGTGTCAAACACTTCACTTACACCCAGTACTCTGTCAGCAGCACACCCCATGTGAGCCACACTAAGAGTGTGGGAGAGAGTGAGACACCAATGCGAAAAAGTTCATCAGCGAGCGTAACTGGGTCGAAGATATCATCATCATCCCGTAAATGCTTGGTCCAGGGCAACATTAAAAAGATGTTGTTTACAGAAGCGCAATATGAACGCAACCACCCACTGACGCGTCTGTATAACACTAAGCTGGCTAAAATGCTAGCTCTGGACCTTCTCCCTTTTTCTTTTGTAGAAGGTGTTGGTTTTCTAGAATTAGTGGCAGCGCTCTGCCCTAAATGGAAGGTTCCTAGCCAGTTCTATTTGCCAGAGTTGCGGTTCCAGCACTACATGAAGATGTGCTGGAGGTGATTGGGGCAGCTTTGCAGAAGAGTGTTGTTCACACTATACATCTGAGAACAGACATGTGGACCAGTGGCGCAGGCGCTGATTACATGTGCATCACTGCACACTGGGTCTCTTTTTCAGGGGTTAAAGCAAAGATAAACGCAGGTGTTGACCCGGACCAGGTTTTTAAAGCTGCTCGGAAACATGCAACACTAGCCATGTTTGGTTTGGAGAAACGTCACACAGCACAAAACATTTTGGATGAGTTTAACACAAAGGTCCTTGACTGGCTGCCCCCAAAAAAATGCCAGATTGGTTATGTCTCCACGGATAATGGCTCCAATGTAGTTAAGGCCATGGACCTGGGTCACTATTTCAGAGTGCCGTGTTTGGCGCACTGTATAAACCTGGTTGTCAAAAAATTCTTGAGTGATAAAGACAGTGCAGCGTACGAGGTAGTGGAGACCTGCCGAAAAATGTGCAACCATTTCAGCCATTCTTTTAAGGCCCGGAAGCATCTGAGGAGCCTGCTATATGAACGTCGAATGCCAGTGAAAGCACTCATCCAGGAGGTGGCAACACGTTGGAACTAAACCTTCTACATGCTTGAGCGTCTGTATGAGCAGTATACGGTACTCGATCACTATTTCTTAACAGTGGGTACAGCTCAGGACCTGAGGATGGGTGCGGCGCAATGGAACGTAGTTAAAAGCCTGACACACATGCTTTGTCCTTTTGAGGTCTACACGCTTGCAGTCAGCAAGGAGGACTGTAATTTGGGAAAAGCTATCCCATTGTTGTACATGCTGGAGCACCAACTGAAGGAGGTGTGTTCTGTGTTTCAAAAAGATGAAAAAAACAAAGACCCTTTTGTTTTGGCGGAGAAATTATTAGAGCGCCTACAAGGTGATGAACGTCTTAAAATGATCCACTCAAACCAGCATTACATTTGTGCTACTATTCTGGATCCACGCTACAAAAAGGCGCTGGCTGGCCGAGCATTCTTTCCTTTTGCTGATGAAGATGTTACAAAGTACAAACGTTGGCTAGGCTTGTCAGCCAAGAGGTTTGAAAGAGAACGGCAGAAAATTGAAGGAAAAGGCAGTACATCAGCATCAGCAGGCCATCCCCAGTCAAAACAATCCACTTCTGCACCTGTGGCTGTGGCACAAGTGACATCTCAGCCGTTAAAGACACCGGCAACTGGATCATCTGCACCAGACACAACAGTAACATTGGAGGCTGAAGAGGATTGGCTAGCTCGGCTTGGGTTTGGTTCTCAAAAGGTCACAGCAACAGCTAAGCAAAGTGGAGGAACCTTGGAGGAGGACCTTGAGCCGATGGTGAAGGACTATCTGAATGACTCAACAGAGGTCTATGTTAATGCTGACCCATTGGCGTATTGGCATGGGAAAAAAGAATTGTGGCCACAGCTGTCCAACCTGGCTTTAAACTACTTGTCTTGCCCACTCGCAAGCGTGTCTTCTGAACGTGTTTTCAGTGCTGCTGGTGGCATTGTAACTTCCAAACAGAGCTGCGTCTCGCCCAAAAATGTGGAGAGGTTAACAATGATCAAGATGAATCAGCACCTCATACCACCAGATTACAGAGTACGGGAAAGCACGCCGGATGAAGACGAGGTGGGCAGCAACGTAGATGAGGGAATTTCTTCTCTGTCAGGTGACACTGAGCTCACCCTGCCTGAATTCGCAGAGTATGATGACGAAGCCTTATTCTTATTCATGGACCCTGACACCGAGCCCTGAAAATGAGACAATGAATCAATAACTTTCTTTTTCGTCCTTATTCACTTTTATTCCTGTGTGTCTGTCTTTCTTTGTTGTGCACAGTTAATATAATTCAAACTTTAATCACCTAATCACAAAAACAAGCCCATCAGCAGAACTGTCTCCACTTGTTTGCTTATTGATTTGAAGGTGCCGCAGTCTGCATTCCTCAGGTTCACAAGTTCAGAAGAACATGCTCCTCTATCCTCCTCCTCCAGACTCCTATTTCCATCAAAGCAGAGGGCTGGTTTACGCCCAATGAAGAAAGACTCAGCACTTGTGGGGGTGTTCTACTTCTTTGCAGGTGAGTTAACGGCTCTGGGGCCATTGCTGGGAAGCTCTAATACCGGATAAAAGTGGGTTGGACCAAATCGGAGGCGGAATTTTTTGTGTGTTTTTGCTGACTTGCTTGCCTTTGAGGTGCTCTTTGGGGGGTTCCGGCTGTTTGTGGGTGAGTTTCGGGGTCTGGGAGCACTGCTGGGACACTCTAATCTTGATTGCATTTGCTTTTCAGGAAATCCGTGGTGGAAAACTGGAGTTATGGCCTAGCTGCATGGCGCGTTTGGACCGAAGGCCGAGAAAAATTGTAAGTATGAGATTTTGCTTTTGGGCCGTTTGGGGGTGTTGTGCTTTTTGGCGGGTGGGTTGGTGGGTCTTGGGGCATTCCTGGGAAGGTCTAATACCGGATCAAAGTGGTTGGGACAAAATCCACGCTGATTTTTTGTTGTTGCTATTTCTGACATTTTGCTCAATGTAGCGTTTTCGGGGGCCTGTTTGGAGGGCTTCCTGGTGTTTGTGGGTGGGTTTCGGGGTCTGGGAGCACTGCTGGCTATGTATACTTTAGTTTGCAAGAGGCTTGAAGCAAATCCATGGTGGCAGAGGGGAGTTAGGGTCTAGCTGCAGAGCGCGCGCGGAGTGATTTGGGAAATTTGCAAAAAAATGACTAAGTCCCCATTTTTGTACTTTTGCTCTTTGGCTGTTTGGGGGTCTTCTACTCGTTTTCTCCTGGGTTGACGGCTCTGGGGCCATTGCTGGGAAGCTCTAATACCGGATAAAAGTGGTTTGGACCAAATCGGAGGCGGAATTGTTTTTGTGTTTTTGCTGACTTGCTTGCCTTTGAGGTGCTCTTTGGGGGGTTCTGGCTGTTTGTGGGTGAGTTTCGGGGTCTGGGAGCACTGCTGGGAAACTCTAATCTTGATTGCATTTGCTTTTCAGGAAATCCGTGGTGGAAAACTGGAGTTATGGCCTAGCTGCACAACGCGTTTGGACCGAAGGCCGAGAAATAGTGTAAGTATGAGATTTTGCTTTTGGGCCGTTTGGGGGTGTTGTGCTTTTTGGCGGGTGGGTTGGTGGGTCTTGGGGCATTCCTGGGAAGGTCTAATACCGGATAGAAGTGGTTGGGACAAAATCCACGCTGATTTTTTTTGTTGCTATTTCTGATATTTTGCTCAATGTAGCGTTTTCGGGGGCCTGTTTGGGGGGCTTCCTGGTGTTTGTGGGTGGGTTTCGGGGTCTGGGAGCACTGCTGGCTATGGATACTTTAGTTTGCAAGAGGTTTGAAGCAAATCCATGGTGGCAGAGGGGAGTTAGGGCCTAGCTGCAGAGCGCGCGCGGAGTGATTTGGGAAATTTGCAAAAAAATGACTAAGTCCCCATTTTTGTACTTTTGCTCTTTGGCTGTTTGGGGGTCTTCTACTCGTTTTCTCCTGGGTTGACGGCTCTGGGGCCATTGCTGGGAAGCTCTAATACCGGATAAAAGTGGTTTGGACCAAATTGGAGGTGGAATTTTTTTTGTGTTTTTGCTGACTTGCTTGCCTTTGAGGTGCTCTTTGGGGGGGTTCTGGCTATTTGTGGGTGAGTTTCGGGGTCTGGGAGCACTGCTGGGACACTCTAATCTTGATTGCATTTGCTTTTCAGGAAATCCGTGGAGGAAAACTGGAGTTATGGCCTAGCTGCACAGCGCGTTTGGACCCAAGGCTGAGAAATATTGTAAGTATGAGATTTTGCTTTTGGGCTGTTTGGGGGTGTTGTGCTTTTTGGCGGGTGAGTTGACGGGTCCTGGGGCATTCCTGGAAAGGTCTAATACCGGATAGAAGTGGGTGGGACAAAATCCACGCTGATTTTTTTGTTGCTATTTCTGACATTTTGCTCAATGTAGCATTTTCGGGGGCCTGTTTGGGGGGCTTCCTGGTGTTTGTGGGTGGGCTTCGGGGTCTGGGAGCACTGCTGGCTATGGATACTTTAGTTTGCAAGAGGTTTGAAGCAAATCCATGGTGGCAGTGGGGAGTTAGGGCCTAGCTGCAGAGCGCGCGCGGAATGATTTGGGAAATTTGCAAAAAAATGACTAAGTCCCCATTTTTGTACTTTTGCTCTTTGGCTGTTTGGGGGTCTTCTACTCGTTTTCTCCTGGGTTGCCGGCTCTGGGCCCATTGCTGGGAAGCTCTAATACCGGATAAAAGTGGTTTGGACCAAATCGGAGATGGAATTTTTTTGTGTTTTTGCTGACTTGCTTGCCTTTGAGGAGCTCTTTGGGGGGTTTCCGGCTGTTTGTGGGTGGGTTTCGGGGTCTGGGAGCATTGCTGGGACACTCTAATCTTGATTGCATTTGCTTTTCAGGAAATCCGTGGTGGAAAACTGGAGTTATGGCCTAGCTGCACAGCGCGTTTGGACCGAAGGCCGAGAAATATTGTAAGTATGAGATTTTACTTTTGGGCCGTTTGGGGGTGTTGTGCTTTTTGGCGGGTGGGCTGGCGGGTCTTGGGGCATTCCTGGGAAGGTCTAATACCGGATAGAAGTGGTTGGGACAAAATTCATAAGTAAAAGCCTTTTGGCACTTTTTGTAACTTAGGGTTCGTTAGGGTTAGCCCTAGCAGCAGGATTGCATGTGTTTTGGGGTGTTGTAGATTTTTGCAACTGAGTTCTGGGGTCTTAGAGCACTCGTGAGAATGTGTAATTTTGGTTGCAAGTCATTTGAAGAAAATCCATGGTGGGAAAGGGGGGATTTGGCATAGTTAAAGAAAGCCTCTGCCACTACTCTTAACTTAGGGCTCGTTAGGGTTAGCAGTATTTCTATTGCATGTGTTTGGGTGGGGGGGTTTTTGAGTCTTGTAGCGATGCTGGCTATGGATACTTTTGCTTGCTTGCAAGTGGTTTGAATACAATCCAAGGTGGGTAAGGGGGTATTTGGGCCTACTTTTACTATCGAAGTACGTTTTGTCACCAGTTTTCTGCTAGGCCTCGTTTTTTGAGATCTGATTGGGGGTCTTCTACATTTTTGCAACTGGCTTTAGTAAGGGTCTGGGTGGAAGCACTGCTGGGAAGGTCTAATTTTGTTCTAAAACACAGTTTACAGTACACCTAGCTTGAGGGGAAAGATCCGCTAAATTAATTTGCCCATACTTATTTATCCTTCAAAAGGTGACTCAGACAGAGTACGCACTTTCAAAAATGTTGTACTGTCTATTAGGAAAATCAAAGTGTGACTTTTTGCACTACACAGCGTACATACCTTATATTTATTTATCAGTGTTGTTTTTCGTTCAATAATTACAGGCCGGGTTTCAGTCTGTGCAATGGGGAAAAAAGGATGGAGTCAGGCTTCACATTAGCAAACCGCAATTCAGCATCCGCCAGGCAGGCTGTGGACAGGGTGTCTTCTGGTCACCAACATTGATGGACGAAGCGTCAGCTGGAATGGAGGAGTGCCGCTAATAAGAGGAATTGTTTGCTGCATGCAACTTACTTACCAAATTCAACAGGACAACTACAACAATACAGATACAGTATCCATTCTTTTCTTCAATGAGTGTGTGTGACTGCATTTCTTGGATCTCTCTCTGCTTCTAAATTGATCCCTACAGCCATTCTATAGGTTTTACTTCGGCTATTTTTTAAACCTAATTTAATGTAGCCGTGTACTGTCGCATTCTGTCATTCACGGTTGTCGAAAGTACTACTTACTTTTCTGTAACAATGCATTCAGTAGTGCATGCACTTCCTTTATGTCACGTAAAAGATTGATGGTTAGCTTTGTACCCAAAAATTTCTTTATGTTCAATTATTGTTTTTCCATGCTGTGCTTTTTTTCTTCTCTCAACAAAACCTACCCAAAAAGAAACCCCCATTCCCATCCATTTTACAAACCCTAACCCTCTTCCCCCGGGTTGTGTGGTTTTGCTTGATGTGTGACTAAACAACATCAATAATTCCACACACTTGCTGGGGAGGATAAGGTCATAGCAACAGGCTGGTGAAGGAATCCGAGGATATATTCTAGACTTACTCAGCTTCAGTACTATTTCTTGTAGTAGTAGCCAATGTCAAAGAAATCCTACACAAGTACAAGTTATACTATCAATACTTTACCATTTGTTAGGCTACATTGTGGCACTGTTGTAGTCTAGTGTACTGTCACCTGCTATATTCTCTATTGTACCGTTGTAATGCTACAGTTAGGACAAACCAGGTTTCATTTTCTTTTTTTCCATAGCCACGCAACTGCCACTGTGTCACACCACTAGTACCACCGCAATGAGGAGGAAATTTCAGCCGCCCTGGATTGCAACCTTAATCGCCATTTCCCGTGGAGCCAGCCCTGGGCCTAGCCCTACTTTCAAACAGGAATTACAGGTAAGATAAGCGTTTGGTTGGAGGTAGTATAATGGAGTATTAGGAGAGACGAGAGATTGACGGTAGTACTACTAAAGTCCTAGGACTATTCAGGAAAACTAACTTACTGGTAAACCCCCACCCACCAGACTCAAAAGCAGTAAAAAACAGGTATGGTCAGATAAAGTTTCAAAAAGTATATTTTTATAGCCCTAACAAAATAATCTCCCGGAAGACCCTCCCTAACCCCAACGATTGTCCTTCAAAAGTCCCCAAAAAACCCAACTCCCAATTCCCACCCCCCAAAAGTCTCTAAAAAAGGGGCAAGGGACACTACGGCAGGGTGCTGTTGACTTTAGCAGCCAGGGCATCATGCTCCTTGCGGAGGGTGGCATGGTCGAAGCGGAGGCCCTCCACCAAGTTCTGATAGTTCAGGACCTCCTGCTCCAGGTAGGACAGTCTGAGGGATAAGCAGCGCCGGCATGCCTTGCAAATCCTGTGGGGGGAAGCTGCTGTCTTTGCTGCTCGGCGGTGGCGTTTGGCTTTGGTAGCCCTGCTCCGTACCGCTGGAGCACTGCGATGGATGGCAGCCCACACGGAGGAGGATGCAGCTGTCCCAGTGGACGTTGTTGTAGTACCAGACTGCGTCTCCTCCTCCTCCAGGGCCACCAGCCGCCGATATTCAGCGACAGTGGCATCCAGCCTACTTTGCCGGGCCATTCGAGCCAGCTCCCTCCTCCCTGATGGTCTTTTGGATTTGGAAGAAGCAACTATATAAAGAAAGAAAGACATAGTCTGTAACCAATGCTCCTTAAGATTAACACAAAATGATTGAGCAGAAAGTTGTGTCACAGTACAAGTAGCAAATTGAAAGCACAGTACATAACTATTGAGGACAGTATCTATGTAACCTCCGACTTCTTCATCCTTGCTCTAACATTAGTGGGAGTTTAAGGAACAAATTGTACGAGCACTATGGACTTCCATTACAGTCGACTATGACAGTACACAAGTCTTATTCTTCTTCTTCTCTCTTGTTTAGGAAATTTGATACGTTATCTTATGCAAGCTGGCATAATGCCAGCGCAGTGAACTTGCACCCGAGAAAAATAGACGCACACCATGGTGAGTGAGACAGACTTGCGTTACTGTACCGGTCCAGTACATGCAAGTGGTGAAGCTCTTACTTTTCTAATACGGGTGGCACTGAGAATACTCTGTTAAAAGGGCTACTGCTTAATTAATTTAGCTTTTACCCTACAGTGCAAATGAGTATTAGAAAAGGAAAATGAAGAAGCTAAATAATCTGATTATCTATCACTTCACATGGGATGTATTTGATGACATATGGGATGACTTTAGGTGCTTTGCTTATTATTGAGTGAACAGTGATACACCCACACATGAATGACGTACTACTACTAAACTAAAGTTATTAAGAGAGGTAGGGAGGGTCCACCGTAATAACCGGATATATGCTGTGCTTGCAGTTGCAATACAAACTACTGCTAATATTCATGGTAGTATTTGGACAAAATTACAACTTCTTTTCCTTGCCTTTCCTACACTGGAACGGATGTGCGGGTGCGGTGTTACATGCTCTTCAAAGTAACACTTAGTTCATCCAGTGACCGTCTACTCTCTCTAGATACACATATGCTATCTAAGAGTCAGATAGTAGCATGAATGATCCAGGCATCCATCCATTCAAAGTATATGCACACATACAGTTTCTGTTTCACCCACCCAGGCTGTTCTCCTTCCACCCATCCTTGGTTCATCATTCACCCAGCCATGCACCATACCATATTCTTTCCTTCCCAGCCACCTCGGTGACCCAGCAAACACATATCATTCTTCTTTGCCAGTCATCATTACATTTCTCGTCCTTCCACACTTACTTACACCCTTCTTTCGCTTTTCGTTCATCCCATCCATCAAGTTCATCTCAGATCTGATTGGGATTCTTCTCGCCAAAAACTTCACAGCTAAGTCGAAGTACATTTAGAGGAGGCTACTACCTGGTTTACTTATAATACACCCGTGCAAAAAGCACACTCTGCAGTCTTCAATCTCAATAAGTAAGGAATATATAGCTTACCTCTGCCTGCCACCACCGTGTCATCCCCACAGAATTGTCCGGCACTTCCACCGCCTCCTCCCCAGAGTTCTCCTCGTCCAATGCCACCACCGCCTCCGCGCTGGCCCCGCTTCCAGATGTTCCACCTACAAAGTACATTTAATAATGTTACAATACACCACTCACTACTATATAATATTTGGTCTAGGAGGAAGAAAGAAATGTGAAAAAAACAGTATACAATTTAATAATTTGTGACTGTCTACTCTAAAGTAAAAATGTCCTTTTTTCCAGGGAAGGCTGTTGTCTTGCTGCACTTTTTGGCACAACTGATGAATGCTTGCTTTTTATTTTTAACACGCACCACTTTTTCTCCTAACAGACAGAAGCTTGACTTCTAAGAACACGAGCAGGATCAAGTTCAAACCAGGTGAGAGCTCGGCTCGACCACAAGAAATGTGTCCAATTAATCGTCAGCACTAAGCACTTTTCCATTTTCAGTTAAACGTTTACTTTTATGACAAACTTGATTTTAATAAATGTGTTTACTTTTAATAAAGCTTTTAAACTTAAATAGACTCTGTGGTTTTTGGTCCTCCAGACTAGAGTGGATGAGCTAAAGGTTTTGCAATTTTTGCAAGCATGAGTCCGTGCCTCTGACATCATTGGGGAATAATCATCGGTGACTTTGGGAGCTAAATTACTCTGCCACACTATCTAGTCAGTAAGGAGATTGGGGGTTCAACTACAAAGTCTGTTATCACTGAGGTATGCGGAAAGTCTAACAGCACCTATTATAATTGATAAGCTAAGCAATGCATTATTTAGTGTCCATAGTTCTGTTTGTGCAGATTTGTCCCTGCAACAGTAGTAGAATGGATTGTCCTCCTATCCAAACCAAAAGTAAAGTAGTATCTTATTCTTTCTTGGTGGTCATTCACCTTTTTATTGTTGGCAATTGTCAAAGCATACACATTTAGAATACTTGAAAAGACATTATGGACAATCCCAGAGGACTGCACTCAGTGCATAGAGCTATTGCTGACTAGAATGGGAGTCCAATGGAATTGCCAAATGTGCAATCTTAGTTAGCTACACAGACAGACTAATAAAAATAATCTAGTAATACCACACGGAGTCATAGTCGAGGCAGGATAAGAATTTAGATCCAGTCTACAAGAAGATCAAAGACGATTTAGAAAAAATCGAATGAGGAACGCTAGGAAAAAATAAGTACTCTATATTAAAATTAAAACTTACTGGGGCCAGCAAAGGAGCCCTCACCTGCCTGATCCTGGCCTGCATCCTGAACAGCACCCTCCTCCTCCTCCTCCTCCTCCTGTGTCCTCCTCTTTCCCCCTGGGAGAAGCTGATGTACAACATGAAAGAAAGAAAAACAGAAAACATGGATGATATTTGTCAACCAAATCAAACATTTCAAAAGAACTAACAAAATATTTTGGCGAAATAGCAAATAGACAACTATTCCACGGGATATATTATTGACCAATCTCATGTGGTCGACTACGTTATTAGTATTGCTTGATTTGCGGACCGTCGAATTGGAAACTTCTTATGTAACTCACTAAACAAAGTACTTAAAAGGTTTGCCTAGGATTGGCAGGCAGCAGTCCGCAGCACGCGAAGTGACAGCCAAAGTCCATCGTGATTGCAGATCAGCGACAACACTAAAGTTTCCTACTACATTAACCAGTCATTAAAATACTCAAACTATCAATCCACCACCACTATTTCTTCTTATCGCCATGTGTACAAAGGAAGGACTGGACTTGAGTCTGTAGGGGCTGATTTAGAAGCCCCTTGCGGCTCTTTTGCTCCATTGTTGCGTGACTTTTGTGATGCAGCCGCAGCATAAAAGAGGCGCAATGGTGCGGCGTATATTAACAACGTGACGCATATGGGAGATGCATCACGTTGTAAAGCCCTGCGCCATCAGGGGGCGTTCCGGCGCAAGGGAGGGCGTTCCTGAGCAAGAACGCATCCTAAAAGTGGCTGAGGGAAATCTACAAGATTTCAATCACTCACTTTAACGACAATGATGCGTGACTCAAACCCTGCGCCTGCTTGAAGCAGACGTACGGCTTGACGCAGCATTGGGGAGATAGGGCACCCCAGAGCATTGATGGAGCTGCGCCATCGTTGCGACGCAACTCCAGCAATGCGCCGCCTTTACGGCACAGATGCGTAACGCTTTGGTGACGTTTTGGGCCCATGGTGCGCCGCATTGTAAATACGGCGCACCATGGGTGATGGTGGCGTGGCGCACAATTACTGGCGCATCCCTGCTACTTTGCAGGGATGCGCCGGTTATTAAAAATCGGAACCTTAGTGTGTAGCATTACGCAGTTCTTTAAACTACACTCATACATAATTTCACAGGCCAATGAAATGAACACAAAATCTAAAACAAATAAGCATAGTAGCAACACTACTGAGAAGGAGAGCAGTGCACCTGAAATGCACAGAAGATTTTGAAATATAATTTACCTACAATGTAATGAGCAGCATTATTGCTCTTGGTAAAAAACAAAAATTTGCAATATAATAACACAGCAGGAGAAAACAGAGTAGTAAAGAAATAGCTACTACTACTCACCAAGCCCGGGGATCTCAAGGCCAAGCAGGTCGAGCAGATCTCGTTCACGGGTCAGGACGTCCGTCCAGCGGTGGGTGGCCTGGTTGTAGGTGCGCCAGACCCGAGAGTGGTGGTACATAGCCTGGCACACCTTATCCCACCGCTTCCGGCGCTCCCGGATCCCGTACCCGGCACCGATCCTGCCGCCTGCCATGATGGTCCTGGGGAGGCGGTGCTGAACATAAAAAATGAGTGCGCCCACCTCCTCCGGGCTAAAGATCTCCCTGGGTACGACCTGCTCCCCCCTCAAACGCCCGCACGGGAGCCGGACACGGGTTGCAGGACCCTTCCCCTTCTCGGGATGCTTCCCGGCTCCCTTCACCATGGTCTGGGCGGAAAGGAATAAAGAAAATAGAATAGGGAAGAGAAGAAAAGAAAAGAGTTTAAAAAAGTAGTTTAAAATTAACCAAAAGTAGCAGTAAACACAAAAATATAGGGCTAGAAAAATAGAGGGATAGATAATAAGTAAAATAGATAAAAAAAAAACTTCAAACAAGCAAAGGATGGCAGAGATTTACAGAGGATACCAAGAGCATGCCCAGAACCATAGCAATGAATGAGAAACAAGATGTCCGCGCCCGTTCACGACCGCGCGGGTAAGTTCGCGCGAGATTTTCCTCGCGAACACTCGCGAAATTGTACTGGCGAGCCGCACACTTTGCGAGATTACACTTCCCGCCCGGAAACGGAAATACATCATGCAAACAAGATGGCCTCGCCCTTGAACGACCGCGAGGGTAACTTCGCGCCTTGCGCTACAAGCGGCTCGCGAAAACGCACAAAACCTTGCGAACTAACACGCCGCAAAAAAAAATCGCATATTCGCACGAATTCGCGGCTTCCGAATCCGATCTCGGACGTGTTCGCGCCCCGCGAATCCCGCGAAATTGCAGAAAAACGAGTTTTGCAAAACTGAAAGCACTCAGCAGGTGCAAGAGTTCAAACTCATCATTAGTAACCATTCCCTGTAGTGCTTCCTGACTGGGGCCCCTCCAGAGTTCAGTTGCTAGTTGCAACAATTGTATGACCCTGCTCTGACCCTCACAGCAGGCTCATAGAATAGCTACAAGTAGGCCACAAAGGTCCTGGAAAAAAAAGTGCACTGCAACAGGAAGCAAATTACTGATAAGGAAGCAGGTACCAGACCTGGAATTTTAAAACAGTGACACATTAATAAACTAACCCCAAATTAATTCATGTCAGTTGAAGTAGGGCAGGTGTGCTTGCTTCCCCCCCATAATCTACAGTGATAATGAACCAGAGGGTGGCATTGATGTAACAGAGGGTGGCATGGGTGAAACAGAGGGTGGCAGAGGGAGCTCTTTGGGGGTTTCCGGCTGTTTGTGGGTGGGTTTCGGGGTCTGGGAGCACTGCTGGGACACTCTAATCTTGATTGCATTTGCTTTTACGGTGATGGCCGCCAAACTGTGGAATGCACTTCCTGTCCATATTCGTTCTTTAGAAAACCTTTTCGCCTTTAGGAAAGCTGTCAAAACTTATCTTTTCCCCCTGCCCTATTAGCTTCCTTTTTGATTTCTGCTTGTTAGTTATGTTCTTTCCAGATATAGTGCCGGGACGCCACTTCGCTGGGGCAGCTGTGCGCTCAAAAAATATACTTAACATAACATAACATTTTCAGGAAATCCGTGGTGGAAAACTGGAGTTATGGCCTAGCTGCACAGCGCGTTTGGACCGAAGGCCGAGAAATATTGTAAGTATGAGATTTTGCTTTTGGGCCGTTTGGGGGTGTCGTGCTTTTTGGCGGGTGGGTGGGCGGGTCTTGGGGCATTCCTGGGAAGGTCTAATACCGGATAGAAGTGGTTGGGACAAAATCCATAAGGAAAAGCCTTTTGGCACTTTTTGTAACTTAGGGTTCGTTAGGGTTAGCCCTAGCAGCAGGATTGCATGGGTTTTGGGGTGTTGTAGATTTTTGCAACTGAGTTCTGGGGTCTTAGAGCACTCGTGAGAATGTGTAATTTTGGTTGCAAGTCATTTGAAGAAAATCCATGGTGGGAAAGGGGGGATTTGGCATAGTTAAAGAAAGCCTCTGCCACTATTCTTAACTTAGGGCTCATTAGGGTTAGCAGTATTTCTATTGCATGTGTTTGGGTGGGGGGGTTTTCGAGTCTTGGAGCAATGCTGGCTATGGATACTTTTGCTTGCTTGCAAGTGGTTTGAATACAATCCACGGTGGGTAAGGGGGTATTTGGGCCTACTTTTACTTTCGAAGTATGTTTTGTCACCAGTTTTCTGCTAGGCCTCGTTTTTTGAGATCCGATTGGGGGTCTTCTACATTTTTGCAACTGGCTTTAATAAGGGCCTGGGTGGAAGCACTGCTGGGAAGGTCTAATTTTGTTCTAAAACACAGTTTACAGTACACCTAGCTTGAGGGGAAAACTCCACTAAATTAATTTGCCCATACTTATTTATCCTTCAAAAGGTGACTCAGACAGAGTACGCACTTTCAAAAATGTTGTATTGTCTATTAGGTAAATCAAAGTGTGACTTTTTGCACTACACAGCGTACATACCTTATATTTATTTATCAGTGCTGTTTTTCGTTCAATAATTACAGGCCGGGTTTCAGTCTGTGCAATGGGGAAAAAAAAATGGAGTCAGGCTTCACATTAGCGAGCCGCAATTCAGCATCCGCCAGGCAGGCAGTGGACAGGGTGTCTTCTGGTCACCAACATTGATGGACGAAGTGTCAGCTGGAATGGAGGAGTGCCGCTTATAATAGGAATTGTTTGCTGCATGCAACTTACTTACCAAATTCAACAGGACAACTACAACAATACAGATACAGTATCCATTCTTTTCTTCAATGAGTGTGTGTGACTTTATTTCTTGGATCTCTCTCTGCTTCTAAATTGATCCCTACAGCCATTCTATAGGTTTTACTTCGGCTATTTTTTAAACCTAATTTAATGTAGCCCTGTACTGTCGCATTCTGTCATTCACAGTTGTCGAAAGTACTACTTACTTTTCTGTAACAATGCATTCAGTAGTGCATGCAGTTCCTTTATGTCACGTAAAAGATTTATGGTTAGCTTTGTACCCAAAAATTTCTTCATGTTCAATTATTGTTTGTCCATGCTGTGCTTTTTTTTTTCTCTCAACAAAACCTACCCAAAAAGAAACCCCCATTCCCATCCATTTTACAAAACCTAACCCACTTCCCCCGGGTTGTGTGGTTTTGCTTGATGTGTGACTAAATGACATCAATAATTCCACACACTTGCTGGGGAGGATAAGGTCATAGCAACAGGCTGGTGAAGGAATCCGAGGATATATTCTAGACTTACTCAGCTTCAGTAATATTTCTTGTAGTAGTAGCCAATGTCAAAGAAATCCTACACAAGTACAAGTTATACTATCAGTACTTTACCATTTGTTAGGCTACATTGTGGCACTGTTGTAGTCTAGTGTACTGTCACCTGCTATATTCTCTATTGTACCGTTGTAATGCTACAGTAAGGACAAACCAGGTTTCATTTTCTTTTTTTCCATAGCCACGCAACTGCCACTGTGTCACACCACTAGTACCACCGCAATGAGGAGGAAATTTCAGCCGCCCTGGATTGCAACCTTAATCGCCATTTCCCGTGGAGCCAGCCCTGGGCCTAGCCCTACTTTCAAACAGAAATTACAGGTAAGATAAGCGTTTGGTTGGAGGTAGTATAATGGAGTATTAGGAGAGACGAGAGATTGACGGTAGTACTGCTAAAGTCCTAGGACTATTCAGGAAAACAAACTTACTGTTAAACCCCCACCCACCAGACTCAAAAGCAGTAAAAAACAGGTATGGTCAGATAAAGTTTCAAAAAGTATATTTTTATAGCCCTAACAAAATAATCTCCCGCAAGACCCTCCCTAACGGCAGGGTGCTATTGACTTTAGCAGCCAGGGCATCATGCTCCTTGCGGAGGGTGGCATGTTCGAAGCGGAGGCCCTCCACCAAGTTCTTATAGTTCAGGACCTCCTGCTCCAGGTAGGACAGTCTGAGGGATAAGTGGCGCCGGCGTGCCTTGCAAATCCTGTGGGGGGAAGCTGCTGTCTTTGCTGCTCGGCGGTGGCGTTTGGCTTTGGTAGCCCGGCTCCGTACCGCTGGAGCACTGCAATGGCTGGCAGCCCGCACGGAGGAGGATGCAGCTGTCCCAGTGGACGTTGTTGTAGTACCAGACTGCGTCTCCTCCTGCAGTGCCACCAGCCGCCGATATTCAGCGACAGTGGCATCCAGCCTCCGTTGCCGGGCCATTCGAGCCAGCTCCCTCCTTTCTGATGGTCTCTTGGATTTGGAAGGAGCAACTATATAAAGAAAGAAAGACATAGTCTGTAACCAATGCTCCTTAAGATTAACACAAAATGATTGAGCAGAAAGTTGTGTCACAGTACAAGTAGCAAATTGAAAGCACAGTACATAACTATTGATGACAGTATCTATGTAACCTCCGACTTCTTCCTCCTCGCTCTAACATTAGTGGGAGTTTAAGGAACAAATTCTACGAGCACTATGGACTTCCATTACAGTCGACTATGACAGTACACCAGTCTTATTCTTCTTCTTCTCTCTTGTTTAGGAAAATTGGTACATTATCTTATGCAAGCTGGCATAATGCCAGCGCAGTGAACTTGCACCCGAGAAAAACAGACGCACACCATGGTGAGTGAGACAGACTTGCGTTACTGTACCGGTCCAGTACATGCAGGTGGTGAAGCTCTTACTTTTCTATTACGGGTGGCACTGAGAATACTCTGTTAAAAGGGCTACTGCTTAATTAATTTAGCTTTCACCCTACAGTCCAAATGAGTATTAGAAAAGGAAAATGAAGAAGCTAAATAATCTGATTATCTATCACTTCACATGGGATGTATTTGATGACATATGGGATGACTTTAGGTGCTTTGCTTATTATTGAGTGAACAGTGATACACCCACACATGAATGACGTACTACTACTAAACTAAAGTTATTAAGAGAGGTAGGGAGTATCCACCGTAATAACCGGATATATGCTGTGCTTGCAGTTGCAATACAAACTACTGCTGCTATTCATGGTAGTATTTGGACAAAATTACAACTTCTTTTCCTTGCCTTTCCTACACTGGAACGGACGTGCGGGTGCGGTGTTACATGCTCTTCAAAGTAACACTTAGTTCATCCAGTGACCGTCTACTCTCTCTAGATACACATATGCTATCTAAGAGTCAGATAGTAGCATGAATGATCCAGGCATCCATCCATTCAAAGTATATGCACACATACAGTTTCTGTTTCACCCACCCAGGCTGTTCTCCTTCCACCCATCCTTGCTTCATCATTCACCCAGCCATGCACCATACCATATTCTTTCCTTCCCAGCCACCTCGGGGACCAAGCAAACACATATCATTCTTCTTTGCCAGTCATCATTACATTTCTCGTCCTTCCACACTTACTTACACCCTTCTTTCGCTTTTCGTTCATCCCATCCATCAATCTCAGATCTGATTGGGATTCTTCTCGCCAAAAACTTCACAGCTAAGTCGAAGTACATTTAGAGGAGGCTACTACCTGGTTTATTTATAATACACCCGTGCAAAATGCACACTCTGCAGTCTTCAATCTCAATAAGTAGGAATATATAGCTTACCTCTGCCCGCCACCACCGTGTCATCCCCCACAGAATTGTCCGGCATTTCCACCGCCTCCTCCCCAGAGTTCTCCTCGTCCAATGCCACCACCACCTCCGCCCTGGCCCGCCTCCAGATGTTCCACCTACAAAGTACATTTAATAATGTTAGAATACACCACTCACTACTATATAATATTTGGTCTAGGAGGAAGAAAGAAATGTGAAAAAAACAGTATACAATTTAATAATTTGTGACTGTCTACTCTAAAGTAAAAATGTCCCTTTTTCCAGGGAAGGCTGTTGTCTTGCTGCACTTTTTGGCACAACTGATGAATGCTTGCTTTTTATTTTTAAAACGCACCACTTTTTCTCCTAACAGACAGAAGCTTGACTTCTAAGAACACGAGCAGGATCAAGTTCAAACCAGGTGAGAGCTCGGCTCGACCACAAGAAATGTGTCCAATTAATCGTCAGCACTAAGCACTTTTCCATTTTCAGTTAAACGTTTACTTTTATGACAAACTTGATTTTAATAAATGTGTTTACTTTTAATAAAGCTTTTAAACTTAAATAGACTCTGTGGTTTTTGGTCCTCCAAACTAGAGTGGATGAGCTAAAGGTTTTGCAATTTTTGCAAGCATGAGTCCGTGCCTCTGACATCATTGGGGAAAAATCATCGGTGACTTTGGGAGCTAAATTACTCTGCCACACTATCTAGTCAGTAAGGAGATTGGGGGTTCAACTACAAAGTCTGTTATCACTGAGGTATGTGGAAAGTCTAACAGCACCTATTATAATTGATAAGCTAAGCAATGCATTATTTAGTGTCCATAGTTCTGTTTGTGCAGATTTGTCCCTGCAACAGTAGTAGAATGGATAGTCCTCCTATCCAAACGAAAAGTAAAGTAGTATCTTATTCTTTCTTGGTGGTCATTTACCTTTTTATTGTTGGCAATTGTCAAAGCATAAACATTTAGAATACTTGAAAAGACATTATGGACAATCCCAGAGGACTGCACTCAGTGCATAGAGCTATTGCTGACTAGAATGGGAGTCCAATGGAATTGCCAAATGTGCAATCTTAATTAGCTACACAGACAGACTAATAAGAATAATCTAGTAATACCACACGGAGTCATAGTCGAGGCAGGATAAGAATTTAGATCCAGTCTACAAGAAGATCAAAGACGATTTAGAAAAAATCGAATGAGGAACGCTAGGAAAAAATAAGTACTCTATATTAAAGTTATAACTTACTGGGGCCAGCAAAGGAGACCTCACCTGCCCGATCCTGGCCTGCATCCTGAACAGCACCCTCCTCCTCCTCCTCCTTCTGTGTCCTCCTCTTGCCCCTGGGGGAAGCTGATGTACAACATGAAAGAAAGAAAAACAGAAAACATGGATGATATTTGTCAACCAAATCAAACATTTCAAAAGAACTAACAAAATATTTTGGCGAAATTGCAAATAGACAACTATTCCACGGGATATATTATTGACCAATCTCATGTGGTCGACTACGTTATTAGTATTGCTTGATTTGCGGACCGTCAAATTGGAAACTTCTTATGTAACTCACTAAACAAAGTACTAAAAAGGTTTGCCTAGGATTGGCAGGCAGCAGTCCGCAGCACGCGAAGTGACAGCCAAAGTCCATCGTGATTGCAGATCAGCGACAACACTAAAGTTTCCTACTACATTAACCAGTCATTAAAATACTCAAACTATCAATCCACCACCACTATTTCTTCTTATCGCCATGTGTACAAAGGAAGGACTGGACTTGAGTCTATAGGGGCTGATTTAGAAGCCCCTTGCGGCTCTTTTGCTCCATTGTTGCGTGACTTTTGTGATGCAGCCGCAGCACAAAAGAGGCGCAATGGTGCGGCGTATATTAACAACGTGACGCATATGGGAGATGCATCACGTTGTAAAGCCCTGCGCCATCAGGGGGCGTTCCGGCGCAAGGGAGGGCGTTCCTGAGCAGGAATGCATCCTAAAAGTGGCTGAGGGAAATATACAACATTTCAATCACTCACTTTAACGACAATGATGCGTGACTCAAACCCTGCGCCTGCTTGAAGCAGACGTACGGCTTGACGCAGCATTGGGGAGATAGGGCACCCCAGAGCATTGATGGAGCTGCGCCATCGTTGCGACGCAACTCCAGCAATGCGCCGCTTTTACGGCACAGATGCGTAACACTTTGGTGACGTTTTGGTCCCATTGTGCGCCGCATTGTAAATACGGCGCACCATGGGTGATGGTGGCGTGGCGCACAATTACTGGCGCATCCCTGCTACTTTGCAGGGATGCGCCGGTAATTAAAAATCTGAATCTTAGTGTGTAGCATTACGCAGTTCTTTAAACTACACTCATACATAATTTCACAGGCCAATGAAATGAACACAAAATCTAAAACAAATAAGCATAGTAGCAACACTACTGAGAAGGAGAGCAGTGCACCTGAAATGCACAGAAGATTTTGAAATATAATTTACCTACAATGTAATGAGCAGCATTATTGCTCTTGGTAAAAAACAAAAATGTGCAATATAATAACACAGCAGGAGAAAACAGAGTAGTAAAGAAATAGCTAATACTACTCACCAAGCCCGGGGATCTCAAGGCCAAGCAGGTCGAGCAGATCTCGTTCATGGGTCAGGACATCCGTCCAGCGGTGGGTGGCCTGGTTGTAGGTGCGCCAGACCCGAGAGTGGTGGTACATGGCCTGGCACACCTTATCCCACCGCTTCCGGCGCTCCCGGATCCCGTACCCGGCACCGATCCTGCCACCTGCCATGATGGTCCTGGGGAGGCGGCGCTGAACATAAAAAATGAGTGCGCCCACCTCCTCCGGGCTAAAGATCTCCCTGGGTACGACCTGCTCCCCCCTCAAACGCCCGCACGGGAGCCGGACACGGGTTGCAGGACCCTTCCCCTTCTCGGGATGCTTCCCGGCTCCCTTCACCATGGTCTGGGCGGAAAGGAATAAAGAAAATAGAATAGGGAAGAGAAGAAAAGAAAAGAGTTCAAAAAAGTAGTTTAAAATTAACCAAAAGTAGCAGTAAACACAAAAATATAGGGCTAGAAAAATAGAGGAATGGATAATAAGTAAAATAGATCAAAAAAAACTTCAAACAAGCAAAGGATGGCAGAGATTTACAGAGGATACCAAGAGCATGCCCAGAACCATAGCAATGAATGAGAAACAAGATGGCCGCGCCCGTTCACGACCACGCGGGTAAGTTCGCGTGAGATTTTCCTCGGGCACACTCGCGAAATTGTACTGGCGAGCCGCACATTTTGCGAGATTACACTTTGCGCCCGGAAACGGAAATACGTCATGCAAACAAGATGGCGTGCCCTTGAATGACCGCGAGGGTAACTTTGCGCCTTGTGCTACAAGCGGCTCGCGAAAACGCAAAAAACCTTGCGAACTAACACGCCGCAAAAAAAAAATCGCATATTCGCACAAATTCGCGGCTTCCGAATCCGATCTTGCGCGTGTTCGCGCCCTGCGAATCCCGCGAAATTGCAGAAAAACGAGTTTTGCAAAACTGAAAGCACTCGGCAGGTGCAAGAGTTCAAACTCATCATTAGTAACCATTCCCTGTAGTGCTTCCTGACTGGGGCCCCTCCAGACTTCAGTTGCTAGTTGCAACAATTGTATGACCCTGCTCTGACCCTCACAGCAGGCTCATAGAATAGCTACAAGTAGGCCACAAAGGTACTGGAAAAAAAAATTGCACTGCAACAGAAAGCAAATTACTGATAAGGAAGCAGGTGCCAGACCTGGAATTTTAAAACAGTGACACATTAATAAACTAACCCCAAATTAATTCATGTCAGTTGAAGCAGGGCAGGTGTGCTTGCTTTTCCCCCCATAATCTACAGTGATGATGAACCAGAGGGTGGCATTGATGTAACAGAGGGTGGCATTGATGTAACAGAGGGTGGCATGGGTGAAACAGAGGGTGGCAGTGGTGAAACAGAGGGTGCTGGGAACCTGTGATGATGAACCAGATGTAGAAACAACATAGTCGCGACCGTTGCGAGCCGACAAGTAAGTTTGCGATTGCGAACTGGTACCAAACCCTCGCGAACTGGCAGAAACCCTTGCGAACACAAAAAAAAAATCCGCAAATTCGCGAGAATTCGCGGATTTTGCGGATCGCGAGTTCGCAAATTCGCAAAATTCAGGAACGCCAGATTCGCAAAATTCGCCCATGCTTAGGTTAGGCCAAAATCATGGAGCAGCAAGCAGTGGGGCAACAAGCAGAAAAGCAGTTCAGTTGAGTCCTTTAGGCAGCACAGAAGTTAGCAGGCAGTAGGGCACAGTAGTCCTACAGTAGTCCTTCTGACAGAGGTTCAGTTCCAGATCCAAAAGTGCTTCAAAAACATGGGGTCATTGCCCCTGTACTTGCACTCAAAAATGTCTTTGTTCGTGGTGGAACTTCAAAGAGAATCTTTAGAAGTGCACAACAATCCCTTTCAACCCAGCCCTGGCTCCAGACATCAGTATCGGGTAAATCCTCCCTTTGTGTAAAGGCAGGGCGCAACCTATACAAATGTAAAGTGTAAACACCCTCTCCCAGCCCAGGAAGACCATCAGTATGCAGATAAATGCAGATGTAATCACTGCCACACTCAGCTCTTCCTGTGTTGTGATCACCTGGAAAGGAGGCAGTGATTGTAGCTGCCACCCAGATCAGACATGGATTGGAGTCAGGCTGTAAAGAGTCATAAGTACAGAGAAATGCCTACTTTCTAAAAGTGGTGAGAGGGGGGTTCGCGGTTTGCGTCCCTATCTGTTGCACTGCGTTGATGAGGAGACATTCCTCGCTAGAAGAATCCATTTATCGTATTTCAACCCATTTAATCCATTTTCATCCATAAGCTTTACGTCATTTTCACCACTGAGGCAGCTTCCCGTTCGAACATAATACAATTGACAACAGTGAACGAGGACCAGTTTTAATTTACGTTTTTTATGAGCACATTGTCAGTTTTAACTTGCACTGTTTCGAGTTGATTTGTAAGTTATTGTTCACAAGCAGGCACTCACGCAGTTGGAAAGCTATCTTCATTTATTATTTGTTTAGCACAATGTTTTGATTCACAATGGGACAGCGCTGGCAGTGTACACGCACGTTTAAACATTACTTACATAGCGCATGATGGGAGAGGTAGTTTTGCTGTTGGGAAGCTTCTCTGGGAGAACACGCGGAGACCGCGAATAATCATGTGCTGCTAATTAAGGTTTTTACTTGTTAAATAAGGGCGTGGAGGGGATTTGGGCTAAGGCTGATGGGAAAACTTAGGCTGATGGGAGCTCTGGCATACGCTCACTATACATCGGAGAGCAAACTCGCTACAAGCCACTGGCTTTTACTTAAACCAGGTAAACTTTATAACTACACAAAGTGGCATTTAACATAGGACCAGCTAGGGGTGTGGGGAGAGTTAACAATTCGGATCGAGTCTTGGTATGGCAAGAGGGTCAGTTCAGGTTTGTTAAGGGGGAAGGGATAGAAAGTGTGTGATTCACGGAAACATCGTGAAACTGCCATTGTGGGGTATCTAAGAATGTTGATGAACTTAGTGGTATAGAGAGGAGGATAGGATATGACGTTGGGAAATACACAGTATGTTTATTATTATGAAATTTTCGTTTTTTGTATACTTGTTTATATGGCCCTTTATCTATTTTTTCCAGTACCCCTGAGGAAGAACTAACATTAAGTTCGAAATGTATTGGGTTTTGACACTGGTTGTTCGACAGGATGTTGAAAGCACATGTCTGTGGTAAAGCTTCGGCAACATTAGACATTTGAATATGCAAAATAAAAACATTCAAGTTCCACCTGGCTGCCTCTGGAGTGATTTACCTTTGAAATATATGAAGCATGAAAATGACGTAAAGCTTATGGATGAAAATGGATTAAATGGGTTGAAATACGATAAATGGATTCTTCTAGCGAGGAATGTCTCCTCATCAACGCAGTGCAACAGATAGGGACGCAAACCGCGAACCCCCCTCTCACCACTTTAAGATTACTGTGTTGGGACAAACACAGCTCTGTTCTGCACGCAAACATCGATTCTAAAAAAGTTGAAAATGCAAAAGAAAGAAAGGGAAGGTGTGCGCACGCTAATCTCCATACTTTCTAAAAGTGACATTCATAAAATAGTAATATAAAATCCGACTACACCAGCAAGTAGAATTTTTCACTACCATTCTAAATATACCAAACATGGCAATGCCACTCCTTTCAGATCAGGAATTACCACTTAAATATATATAAAGGCATTCTCAAAGATGGCCTATGAGAGAAGTAGGCCTCACAGCAGTTGGGAACAAAATAGGCTGTGTGTCACTACCAAGACATGCCAAACATAAAGGCCCATGTCCTCCCTATTACTTACACAGCACCCTGCCCATAGGACTACATAGGGCCTGCCTTAGGGGTGACATATGTGTAATAGAAGCAATGTTTAAGGCTTGGCTAGTAATTCTAAACGTCAAGTCAAATTGGCAGTAAAGTGACCATGCAGTCCCCACAGTGGCAGCCCGGAGACAGGTTTGAACGGCTACGTCTCTGGGTGGAACAAGCAGTGCTACCGGCTCCTATTAGACCTTTTGTGGTGATTTACTTCTTCCACACGCAAGGCAGCATCTGGCACCACATTCGGGGGTGAACCTCTGTTGAGGTTAACCTCATTATGGAGACAAAGCGCCCAAATTATGTGTGCCACAACCTCTCCAGTGGTCTCCCTAGACTGTGCTGCAAAGGGAGCCGGCTCTACTGCGAGTGCTCGAATCAATCACACAGTACCTGTCTTTGGCCGGGGTTGCACTGGCTGTGCTCCCACAACCGGGGCAGACTTGGCAGTTGACCAGGGCAAAGGAAGCTGTGAAATGTGGACGAAGCAGTATCTTATTTCCCAGAGCTGATGACAAGCAGCGGCCTCACCACGTGAATTCAGTCCCTAGAGGAGGTGCAGTGAGGCGGCTCTTGCTGTCACGTGAAGACTTCCTGTTTTCTGGCAACGCGCTTATGGGTGTGAGGTTGGGAAACAAGGTGGATCGTGGATTTGTGCCCGCACTGCCTATGCGGCACACTCCGTGAAGGGGACATACCAGTCCTCCTCCCCGGGGGCACAGCCACAGACAAAGAAAGGTGGTCTGCATACGCTCCTCTGGGGAATCCACTACCCCAAACCCCTGCACCAGGGTCACGTAGGAATAAAAAAGCGGTCACCGTTCGCTGGACATGAAAGTAAAAGAGTGAAAAAACAGCACTCACCACGCGCTAATTTTTGGCCAAAGAAAAATGACAAATTAAGTGCTCACCACACACTAGTGTTGTCAAACAAGGAGCGGATGACCATAGCTTCTCACATAGCCTGGTGCTGCCGTACTCCCTAGCGGTAGAGTCCTATGGTGGAGGGGCTTAGGGGCTTAGGGGCAACCTGTAATGGCCCTTGGAGAACACTTGATGCTGGGGAACACAAAGGAAGGTAGCAGACTGCAGGCCAGCACATTAGACAGTAAGCAGAATGACGGTCTCTCATGGTAGCACAACAATCCCCTTTCAATCTGCAAAATGTAGAGCCAGCAATGACTGGTTCCAAGTCCTAAGCAGTATCTGGTTAGACCAGAGTCATGCAGAAGCAGGCAACAGAGAAGCAGACCATTTGAATCCTTTAGGCAGCACAGCAGTTAGCAGGCAGTAGGGCAACAAGCAGAAAAGAAGTCCAGATGTGTCCTTTAAGCAGCGCAGTAGTCCTTCTAGCAGAGGTTCAATTCCAGATCCATAAGTGCTTCAAAATCATGGGGTCAGAGTCAAAAATGTCTTTGTTCAACAGGGAACTTCAAAGAGAACTTTTAGCGGTGCCCAGAAATCCCTTTCAACCCAGCCCTGGCCCCAGACATCAGTAGAGGGTAAATAAGCCCTTTGTGTGAGGGCAGGACACACCCAATACAAATGTAGAGTATGAACGCCCTCTTAATCTCCCTTGCCCAGGAAGAACATCAGTATGCAGATGAATGCAGATGTAGTCCCTGTCACTCCTAGCCATTCCTGTGTTGTGGCTGTTTGGAAAGTATGCTGTAAGTGTAGCTGTAACGCTGGTCAGACATGTATTGGAAATGCCCCCTTTCTAAAAGTATGCACAAGGAGATGATGAACGGAGTGCTGAGTAATAAGCACAGATAAATGTCCACTTTCTAAAAATAAACACAAGGAGATGATAAACAGAGTGCTGAAACGTTTCCAGCACTCACCACCAGTCACTATTGGATCTGGGTTGAATCCATCACAGTTCTTTAGCTCACTTCACCACACCAGTTCCGACCCCACCATATACAAATCAGTCTTGACAATGTTACTCCAGTAAGAACTTCCAAGCCAGGTCTTCCCTGGACCTGAAAAAAGCATCCTGGGACCAGTTTTGGGGTAACACCTCTCATCAGCCAGGCTTGCTTGTATTCAGTGGCAAAGTGAACATACCCTGCCAACTTAGGGCAAACAAAGCAAACACAAGGAGATGATGAACAGAGCGCTGAAACTTTTTAGACACTCACCCCCAGTCACAGATCTGGGTTGAATCCATAATCGTTCCTTAGCTCAATTTGCCACTCCAGTTCAGACCCAGCCTTAGGCAAATCAGTCTTGACCCTGTTCCTTGTGGAAGCAGTCAGCCCAAATTGTCAAACCAGGTCTTCCCTGGACCGGAAACAAGCATCCTGGGACCTGTTTCGGGGTAACACCCCTCATCAGCCAGGCTAGCTTGATTCCAGTGGCAAAGTGAGCATATCTGCCAACTTAGGGTGAACAAAGCAAACACAAGGAGATGATGGACAGAGTGCTAAAATGAGTAGGCCTCTCAGCAGCGAGAAACAAAATAGACTGTTTGTAACTACTAGGACATGCCACACATAAAGGCACATGTCCTCCCTTTTACTTACACAGCACACTGCCCATAGGGCTACCTAGGGCCTACCTTAGGGGTGACCTATTTGTAATAAAAGGAGAGTTTAACACTTGGCAAGTAGGTTTAGATAGCAAACACAACAAGATGATGGACGGAGTGCTATAACTTTTCAACCACTCACCCCCAGTCAAGAGCTCTAGGTTGAATCCATCGTTCCTTTGCTCACTATGCCACCCCTGTTTGGACCCAGCCATACGCAAATCAGTCTTTACACTGCTCTCCATGGGAATAGTCCATCCCGAACTGCCAGGCCAGGTCCTCCCAGCACCAGAAACAAGCATCCTTGGACCGGTTTCAGGGTATCACCCTCCATCCGTCAGGCTAGCTGATGGGGGGGGGGAGGAGTGATATTCCAAACTAGTAAGTCAACTGGTAGGTAAACTGCTCATTCAGGCCCCACAGTGGCAGGCCTAAGACAGGGTTGAAAGGCTACATCTGTGGGTGGCACAAGCAGTGCTGCAGGCCCACTAGTAGCATTTAATTTACAGGCCCTAGGTATATGGTATACCATTTTACAAGGAACTTATAAGCAAATCAGATATGGCAAACAGGTGTAAACCAATCATACCATGTTTTGGGGAGAGAGCACATGCACATTAGCACTGATTGGCAGTAGTAAAGTTCCCAGAGTCCAAAAGCCAAAAAAAAGATGGTCAGAAAAAAAAGCAAAGGAAGGCAAAAAGATTTGGGGATAACCCTGCAAAAAGGGCCAGGTCCAATAAAGGCACCATGCGAGAAATAAGTGAGAACTTTAAAAAGCCATCTAATAAACAATGTATAATTATCCTAACCTCTCCAGATCTGGAATTATTACATTTAGTATTCCACTAGTGGGAGTGACTGCCTCTCAGCAGGTTTACATTTGGTTCGATAAGATTGCAACTTGGTTCAGTATGATGCGGCATCTTGTGACAAACATTCACTCATAGAATTTACTTCATTTAATATTTTTTTGCAAATTTTTGAGAGTCTTTTCAAATGTTTTAACTTCCAATTTTAAGGAAAATGAGCTTGAAAAGATGTATACCTGGTTTAAGCTTTCTATAAATGGCTCTTCTACTGCAGCCTGCTATAGAGTAGGTCGCTTTTTAAAATCTGCCCTTCGGCATTGTAAGAGCCTAACGTTTTGATCGATATGCTGTATAATGGATTACATTTTACAGAGGATCCTAATTAATTTTTAATATAAACATAAGTACTGTTGAATGTGCTTCGTTTTATCGTTTTGTAATTATGTCAACTGATTTTTTAATAGATCAAATTATTTATTTATTGACTTAACGATGTACTTTTATGATTATTAATTAATAATAAAATGAACAATGAATTGAATTGACATACACTGTCTTCAGAAAAATCTTGGGGACTGGTACTTATTGTATTACTTTATTGGTTTTCAAATTAAGCACTGAAAAGGTGCTAATGATCACCTTCAAGAAGCGCACATGTATTATTTTTTACGGTGGCTTTCTGATAGCCTATGCCTTTTTAACATGCCTTTCGAAAATAATTATCACAGAAATCAGTGTTAAAATATTATTGGTATGCCAGAGCTTCATTCATTTCATGAATTAAAGATTACAAAACTCGTTGTTTGGAAACAAGTGTGTGTCGTCAGCTCGCTGTGCCTAGAGAGACAAGCTGCACATTACACTTGATGTTAAATATGGGAAAAACACATCTGCAGCAGCTTTTGTTCCCTTGAAGCAATTAGGTCTGGGCTGGTGGTGGAGGAGAGTTAATAATGATTGTAATCTGGACCATCTTTCTCTCTAGTGTCACGCAGCTGAGATTTCGACCTACACACTTCTTCTTTCACTAATTGCTTTGTAGGTGCATACGTTAGAATGGGTGCACAATCCCTGCAGAAGGCTCCAGTGGCGTAACTCAAAATGATGGGTACCGCAAAATGTGTTGAGAGGCCCCCGAGAATCTCTGGCAGATTTACAAGCGCCTATCGCCACCACAACATCACTTTCAGTGACATTGTGATGGCGCTAATGACCTCGCCTTATTTACAAGGCACTGTTAAGTCACTCAACGTGGCTTAACGCGGTCTTGTAAATAAGGCACCCTTTTATGCTGTAATTAGAGTGAAAAGGGAGGGCAATGGGTGTTGCGGTGGGTGTTCCACAGCAACACCCAGTGATTTTGATGCTGCCTCCTGTTTGCAAGGGCAGCGTAAATAGGAGGCAGAGCCAAAATTAAGACCAAGGAAAGCCTGGTCTTGAACAGGTGAAACAAGGATAAATGCTCTATTTCTCCTCGTTGTTGCTGTTTCCATATGCTCTGCCTTGTGCAGCACACACAGAAACAGCAAATTGCCTATGATTGTTTATGTGCAGGAAGGTGTCCCTTACTGCACATAAACAATCATTTAAAAAAAATGCTGTTTTGCAACTTCTTTGTGTGCTGTATTAACCCCTTCCATGCTGATGATGAACCCCAGCCGTCATGCACTACGGTGCTCGTGTGCTGATGACAGCTGGGGTTCGTCACGGCCCGCCCCTGTTCGTGTTGTTTACTGCACACCAGGGGAATCACGGCCGCATGGAAGGGGTTAAGCAGAACACATTGGATTTACAAAATGACATTTCAAGATTGTTTATGTGCAGGAAGGGACGCCTCAACACAGGCACCCTTGCACTATGGTGCAAGGGTGTCTGAGTTGACGCTAGGCAGCTAAAGTTAGTGCCAACGCAGGGGGAAACGCAGGGCTGCACCATATTCTAGTAAATATGGCTGCACCATATTCTAGTGAATATGGTGCAGCTGTGCATTTCTAAAGTGAGGAAGCGTGTCGTTAGCCTTCTTTGTTAACAACAAATTTCGCCACTTTATTGTAAATATGCCCCCTCTTATCTTATAGATATATATTAGCAATGGGTGGAATGGGGACCCCCCCTGAAGGTTTGGGGCCTCTTGATGGGTTTGGCTCCACATGGACAGCAGGGGCCTGCTTTATGCCCCCGGGTGGCTCGCACTCCACTGGCTCGAGCGAACTCAAGGAGAACACAGGTCTTGATGCGTCCGTTTGTGAATGAGGCAAAACATCAGAGGCAGTATTTTTATGCAATTGCACTCTCAAAATTGCACACATTTGACTGAGAATTCCTCCAAGTTAGTGCATGAACTTCAGACAACCCTGCTAGGAAGCAGGAGGGGACAAGTACTGTTCACCGCTTCTAAGCTTTGCAGCTCATGTGCGCAGAAACTTTTTGAGTTAAATGACAGCTTTTTGATGGCGGTGGTTTAAAAAACATATATGCACACCTATGACATTTGTTGTGTGAAGAATGGTTGACCTACTTTTCTTTTATTCCTGAATTGCCTCCCCCTTCATTCCCTTTGTGAAGATGCAAAGGAAGACTGGCTGTAATGCATGTGTGTAATAAAGTATCCATGTTGCTGGCCCTACTCAGTAATTACTAGCATCTGCTGGTAATGGAAACATTCTCCAACTGTTAAAAAGCAATAGGTTGAAGGCAGAAGGGAGTCAATATCCTAAATTTCACAAGAGAACACAATAAAGTGGAAAATATTATGAAAGAGACCAACAATGAAAGTTCAAAAGAAAAGAGAAATATTTGCTTCTGCAAAACATGAATTTATCACTGCTAGAGTTGGTATAATACGACCCTGTACCTCTACCAGCTATTGTGGCATTCATTATTTTCAAACCCTGACGTAGACCCAGGGGCGTAGCGATCAATAGTGAAGAAGGTGTAGAGTACACCCAGGCCAGGAATGTGAGATGCCCATTTCAGCCCCATTAGTTACTGTTTTTACTACCTAACCAGGGAGTGGGGCACCCACCATCCTGTGGCATTAGGATCTATGGACCCCTTGCTATGTCAATGATTAGAAAATGCCCTTAAATTATCAGTTTGCACACTCAGTTTATGTGATATTGCTGTTGGTGTTTTTGCATGTGCAAGGCATTAAGGGCCATATGTATGAAGCAAATTTGCATTCGCAAACGCCGAAATTCGCAAAATGGAATGTATAAAGGAAAATGTGGTGCAAAATAAGGAATCGCAAAATTTGTGATTCCTTATTTTGCTATTGCATTTAAGGAATCGCAAATTTTGCGATTCCTTAAATGCAATGTATGATGCAAAAAAAAATTGCAAATTGTCCCTAAGGAATCGCAAATTTCCACCAACTTCAAGTTGGTGGTAATTTGCGAATTCCTTGAAAAATGCCCATTTTTGTATTTTTCAAAGTGCCATGTGACGCACATACATGCCCTTAGGGCATGTATGTGCACCACATGTGCACCCATGCAAATTTCAGGGGTGTAACAGGGTGTCCTTTGGACACCCCTGCACCCTTGAAATTATTCTCAATTTGCGATTCTCAAATTGTGAATCACAAATTGAGAATAACTTCCCATTCATTCCTATGGGTCTCCTGGCCCATAGAAATGAATGGGAAAGTATTCCTTAATTGCGATTCACAATTTGGTAATCACAATTAAGGAATTTAAAGAAATCGCAAAAAAAATCGATTTTCTACATACATACCAATTTGCGAATCTCAAATAGCGTTTTCTTAAAAATCGCTAGTTGAGATTCGCAAATGGGTACCTTCATACATATGGCCCTAAGAGTCTAATTTAGAGTTTGGTGGACGGGATGCTCCGTCAAACTGTGACGGATGCTATAAGCTATAATGCACTTGCAATATGGCGGGCGGGAGAGTGGTGTTTCGCAAAACGAGTGGGCTCCCCTGCAAAATGTAATGAGGGACTCATGAGTCTAACATATCTCAGAGATATTCATTGGCCTAGGGCTGAATTGGGGTACCAGGAAGGGTTGGGGACCACCTGAAGGATTGGGACGTCCTCCTTCTCTACAGGGGTGCAGGGGCCTGTGTTACACCCTTGACGTAAACCCACAAGGTTTGTGACAGAGCATCCCATCTCCAAACTCTAAATAGGGCCACAAGAATGTAGCTTCTCCTTTCCAATTGTTAACTGTAATAACTATTGCATTAATCCCACTTGTTTGCAGCCCTTGTGTTTTGAAAAAGAATCCCTCATTTTTTGCTGCTGCAGACTGGTAAGTATTTGGGTGGCCCGCATGCCAATATGTTGGTTCAGCAAAAATATGATCAATCACAAAAATAATTAGCTTTTTATGAAAGTCCTTACACTGCAGTTTTGTAGTCTCTATGTGGTGCAAATCACCAATGTTACAATTTCCAAAATTAAGTATACTCGGCTACCGACCTCAGAAGGATGAAAGGATGGAAGACTGGGGCGGGCCCTGCTGGAAAGCAAGTTAAAATGTTGGAGCAGCGAGCGTTGAGAAGGCTATGGGTTTTTTATCATTTTCACTAAGATGCAATCACATTAGTGCCACTTAATTACTTGCGAGCCTGCTGGACCTGTATTCCTTCATATTATTAATTTCCCTTTTTCAGATGGCTTGCTCTGGGTCTGCCTGTGTTTTCTCTCTGCCTCCACACTAGGGCACGTCCACACAGTTCAAAATGCACTTTTACAATTTCACGAGTTGGATGCGTATCAATTCTATCAAGATACCATTATCTCTCCCCCCACAGGACTATCCTCATTAAGCAATTGATTGGCAGTCCAGTACCCATAAAATTGCTGGTATTAATTAAAATTCATCAAAATCAATTATACTGAAGTAGGTGTTCACAGCTGCGTTCTAGCTAATCACCTTCATAAAAATGAGTCGTCTGTAAAGATTATCTTGAGTTAAATGCAGGTCGTAAACTCACAAAGAGGATGGTTGGAACCATTAAAACACAGGTGAAGACAGGCAGAGAGAACTGTTGAGAACAATACAAGAGTCTCTAATCATGTGCTCCAAGAAATGAAACACAGTGACGCACTCACATTCTGTACATCTGTGTATGATAGGGCGTGAAATAAAAGTCTATGCTCATACTTGGTTTGTTCAGTAATGTAAATTATTAATTGCAATATTGGCTAGATATTAATGCATGAGCGTATTTAAATTTCTATATAGCAAAATTACTGGCGGAACGCAAAGCCTCTGTAAACATATAGAAAATATGCCCAAAATTTGGAACGTGCTGGAAATGCTCCACAAAGCCAAAAATGTCCATCAATTGGGTTACCCGCAGGTCGTTTCCTTTTTGAGCATTACATCCATTTTCGGAAAGTATTAGGGTGTGGACCAGTGATGACATGCAGCAAAGGACTTCTGGAAACCTTTCAGGCAGGTTTTTTGTGCCCGTTAGAGGTATACACCTGTTGCAACGCATTTGTTACAACGCACTACTGTTACAACGCGACTTTTACAACGCATACCATTACAATGCATTGCGCGGGGGGCGCTCTAGGATAGGGAATAAGTATAATTTACTATCCAACACCTTCCCTAGGGTCCACGGGGACTGGAGTTAGAATAGTAAATTATACTTACCACTATCCAGCACCTCAAAGCGCTATGCGTTGTAATGGTATGCGTTGTAATGGTCGCGTTGTAACAGTAGGTAGTTGTAATGGTATGCGTTGTAACATGGTACATCCCCGTTAGAGTTCTTCGGTATTGACCCACAGAAACAATATTCTCCACCATTTTGTGGACAGGGAGATGAGACCCTGCAACACGACCAGGGACTGGACACTGGCCACCTAGATATTCACCACTTCTTGCCCAAGAAGGTGACAGGAAGAGGTGGAGGGTGAAAAGGACACAGGGGCATATTTAGATGAGCATTGTGCCACTGGGGCATCACTTTTTTTGACGCTCCGGTGGCGCAATGCCCTGCTCCATATTTACAATGCGGTATAAAGCCACTTTGTGTGGCTTAACACCGCATTGTAAATATTGTACTTTTTGAAGCAGTTTTCTGTGTCAAAGGGCCATGCAATGGGTGTTGAAGTGGGCATACCCAGAATTACAAGGATGTGTAAATCTGAGGCAGCGCCAAAAACAAATTCCATTCAAAAGGAGGCGTTAGAGTGTTCCAACGAGGAAAAATACTTCTATTTCTCCTAGTCTTCTGTTCTTTCTATGGGTGATGCATTCTGCAACACATATAGAAGGCGCAAATTGCCATAAATGATTGTTTATGTGCAGGAAGGCATCCTCTCCTGAACGTAAACAATCTTCCCTGCAACGCAGGCACCTGTGCACCAGGGCACAAAAGTGCCTGCGTTGGCTCTAGGCAGCTATTTTAGCACCAGCACAGGGGTGAGCACAGGGATGTGCTACATTCTTGTTAATATGGTGCTTCTTTGCCTTTTTTAAGTGCCACAGCTCAACGCAGCATATTTGCTTTTCATTTCATTGTAAATATATCCCACAGTGAACAGACTGCAGACATGGACAAGTATCATGTAAAGAGAGCACTGAGGGCACTAACAAACAGTGTCCACCACAGTTTTGGGCTGTTTGGTGTCTTAAATAGTTTGAGAGCTGAAACAGCACTATTTTACCACCTTAGAGAGTGGTAAATGATCTTTTGTAGTAAGAACTGTACAGGAGTGTACTGCTATTTGGAAATGTAGTAGCATTTGCTCACATATCTAAAGTAAATATTAGAAAACAATGACAGACAAAGCTAAATACCAACACCTTTAAATCATGAAATGGATAAACACACCAAAACAGTTAGAAAAGAACATTACAATGATACAGCATAAAACACAGCAGCATCTCAAGCAACAGAATAAATTACCTGTGCAACAAAAGGCCAAGCAACAAAACATTCACAACATTCATGTCACACATTACTACACCACTAAGCTTGTTTCATAATGTAGTGGTGTTAGAAATGGGATTTCTGATTGGCTAAGGCTTGTGCCAAAGCCAGGCAGAAACCACCACTCTAGTCAGGGCAAGGGAGTTACACGCTGAAGATAACCCCTTATCACCACCTTGATGGGCTTCCCTGCCTTGGGCAATAGAACATGGACTCAGGCCCGCGGATGCGGGCACGCGGGCACGCGGGTGCGGGTCCGCAACTGCAGGGACACACTCCAGTTCTACGCCACTCTGAACCCACGTGGTTCCCTCTGTCAACAGATTTCAGGACCAACTAGGCTACCCCACTGGTCCACGACCAGGACCAGGTCCTAGGCCACCCAGATGTCACTGGTCCTTGCCAATCCACAGAGTGGGGGTCAGTAACCCCTGGGACATAGTAACCATTCTGCACTCTTCCTCTCACCAGTGCTGTTCCAAACTGCCACTGATCCTCCAACCTAGGGTCCGCACCCTTAGGCTGGCCAGAAGTCATGGGAGAGGCTCCCCTCCCCCTACCTCTTGTTCTGGGGTTCCGTACCCTCCTCCTTGGAGAGGCACCCTCAGAACACACTCTTCAACCAGCTGAAACTCCTAACAGGAGGCCAGCTCACTCAGGTCCTTGGAGACTCTTGTCTTCAGGAGAACGAAGCACACAGCACAGTTCCTCTTTAAGCAGGGGGCAAAGAACACAGCCCAGTCCTTTAGATCTCTCCTCAGTAGAAACAGCAACTGTAGGTCAGCCCCCAGACACACAGCAATAGCAGCACTTTTTCTCAGTCTTCTGCTGTTCTCTTTGGCAGGGATTCCTCTTGATCACAACATTTCCAAGTCTCCCAACCTAGGGTCGAAACATCTGGTTGCAGCCAGGGTCAGAGGTGAGAGCTCCCTCCCTCTGCACCCCCTTCCAGAGTTCTGCACCCTCCCACCTTGGAGCAGTACCCCTGGAAGCCAAACCAGTCAGGACACTGATTATAAATATCCTTTCCTCCAGGTCAGGCAGAACCTGAACCTCGCCTCCCAACCTTGGGGCGGAACACCATGGCTGAGCGCTTGCCTGGCACGCCAGGACTTCTGGGGACTCACACAGTATCCCTCTGAGGGTAACACATGACTAATGTGTTGTGTGACAGTCTGCCTGGCGCAGATCTTCCGACCCCTGTTCATCTGACCGTGCACGAAGATCCGCCAGGACAGAAGTGGTGTCGCCATTGTCACTTCTAGGAAACTCAGCCCTTCTGGCTGGTCCCTGACCCACTGGTTCAACCACTGGGGAACCCATCCCCCTCTCGCCCCTCACTCTGGACTTCTGTACCATCCCAACTGGAGAGGCACTGCCAGGGCTGGACTGGAAACCACAACCAGCCATGGCAAAGTGTTCAGCTGGCCCCCCTCCCCACTTGGAGGGGTTGGAGGTGCCGCCAAGCTCTTTGCCGGGCCGGTTTTTGGCTGATTTTGGTACAGGGCCGATTTTGCAGCTATGCTGCAAAAACAGCCTTGTAACAAAAACGGCCCCCAGGAGCCCAAAACCGCCCCCCCACCTGTGCGGCACACCGTGGGATTGCCCGGTGTCCGCCCTGGCCAGTCCGGCCCTGGGCACTGCCAGACACCAGAACCACAGGAGCTCCCTTTACAGATGCTCCAGGTTCTCCTGACACTAGGAGATCCTCCACAAATGGGATGCAAGTACAACCTAGGCCCCTGACCTGGTGTTCCCTTAATGAACCCTCCAGGCCCTGAGAGTGGGTTTCGGGCACCTTGGGACACACAGTCCCACACTCCCTTCTTCTCCACTGAGACTGGACGTGAGCCTGGGCTACTCTGCACCTCTTCCGCCACACAGGACTGGAAGATACCCGAGACACTACTTTTGGAATCACTCCCACATGGCTCTTCAGACCCTCTAGCACACAGCCAGAGGTCTACCTCCAGTGCACGCTCCCTGGCATCAGAAAACTCACACTCCAACAGGCGTTGGCGCAAATCCGGAAAACAATTACTGAACATGTGCTCTCTGACAATCAGATTGAACAGCCCTTCAAAATCATTTGCTGTGCTAACCATCACCCAATCGTCCAGTGCATCACAACACTCATCCACAAACCCCCCACCAAGACTGGTGAGACAGTTTCTTACTGTCCCTGAATCTCAACCTGTACCCCTCTAACTGGAAACCAGGTACCATACTCTGGGAACTGGGAATAGGACTTACTGCACTGGACTCCATATTGCTGCCACCACTGAATTCTACCCTTACTGGTGATTCCAGACAACTCAAACAACACTCAAGGGATAACCTACCCTCCAGAGCTAGCTTTTTCTCCTCCACACTCAGCTACCCTAGCTCCACTTGGAGCCTTCCCAACGCCAGCTGATGCTCCCTTTCTTCCCTCTTATCCTCCGGGGACAGGGAAAGGGAAAGGCACTGGACCCAACACAGAACTCTGTATCTATGGGATCCTCCCCAGCTACTGGCGTACCCACCCTGTCATTTTCTCTCTACTGCCACCAACATAAAAGAGCAGAAAACACCATTTAAAAATGACACTCTCAAGGAGAAAACAAAATCAGGAAAAATAATCCCCAAACCTGTGATTATCTAAATGCAGAGTTTGTAGTGCAACCAGTTGTCGCTGTGGTATTGCGCAAACGCAAGTCCTATCCCCACCGCTTACAACCAATGTTAGAAATGGGATTTCTGATTGGCTAAGGCTTGCGCCAAAGCCAAGCAGAAACGACCACTCTAGTCAGGGCAAGGGAGTTACACGCTGAAGATAACCCCTGCTCACCCACTTGGTAGCTTGGCACGAGCAGTCCGGCTTATCCCAGAGGAGGCAATGTGTAAAACGTTTGCCCAACACACACACACAGCATCAACACACTTGGCACACCACAAAAGAAACTCCACACAAGGTTACATCAAAAATAGCCTTTGTATTCTCATAAACACATTAGAAACATAATCTCACATTTACAATGTGCCAACCTGCACTTGGCAATATTGACAGGGGAATATATTTAGGACCAGGCCAATCGGGCCACGGTCAGAACCATCAGAACAGGTAAGTAAATGCAAAACACAACCAGTAACTACTGGTACCATAATGTCCTAAGTATTATCACATTAGCATTAGACACCATCCTAAACTATCATAGCATGACATTAGGCATAACCACATTAGGCCCAACCCTCATTAGCATAAACATATTACGCATTAGGCCTCACCAGCATAAACACATTATGCAATAACCTCATAAGCATAAACACATTACACATTAGGTATCACCAGCATGAACACAGTATGCCTAAACATCCTAGACATAAACACATTATGTCATAGGCATCACAAGCATGAATCACATTAAGTAATCACATTAGGCATAAAACATTTTATGCAATCATCATATTAGGCATAAACCCATTATGAAACACAAATATAAACCTAACCACGGGATGCCACCTCTGCGGGCATTACCTTAGGGCCTGGCGCCCGACCAACACACAGGTATCCACAATGACCCCCAGGCCAACTGGCCTTCTGTAGGGCCCAAATGCCCTATGTCCCAATGTAATGGCTGGCTGCCCCTGCAGCAGAATCCAAGGTGCGCAATTGTGCTGGCACCACTGTGCCACCTGGGTCCCCACTGGGACTCCTCCAAAGGGATCTGGCCTAAACGATGCAGCTGCCGCTATTGGTGGTGCAGCTGTAGAGAAAAATGTGGGCACTAGCAGTCAGTGTGCTCTCTGGGCCCCCACTGGGGCTTCACCAACAATTGTGCCAATCGTTGCAGCTGCCCTCTATCAGGCGGGGCAGCTGTGATAATTACCAAACAGAAGGCACAGGCACCACTGATCCCCTTGGGCCCCCACCGGGGCTCTGAATATAATGTGCCCCATCATTGGAGCGGCCCGCTCTCCTGCGGTTCCGCCCAGGAAATAGAGACACTGCCCTGGTGCCTCGTAAACCCTTACAGCAAAAGGAACGGCCTCAGCCCCACTCACCGGGGCTTGGACCGGGCTCCTCTTCTCCTCTGCCTGTGACGTGCATCAGGAGAGCCCCCACTCCTCAGGGGCTCTCTCCTCATCTCAGCTGATGGCGGCCGGCACACATCCCGGGTAGGCCCCAATCACGGAACCTCTTCGCCACACGCTGGGCTCTCCATTTCCTCATGGGAGCCCTGCGCAGACCGGCACAGGTTTGCCGGCTTCCTTGTCACACCGCTACCTCTTCTCGCACTGCCGGGACACTTCCTGGTCTTCCCTTGGCTCCACCCACAGTCAGGTGGCTCTTGCCTGTCTTCCGGCTCGGGAATTGCGGCGGTGATCTTTTCTCCTCGATCCAGCAATGCGGGGTGGGCACCTCCTTTTACAAACCATATGCGGGATGGGCTCCCGCTATTAAAATAAGCCCTGAGGCGGGGTGGGCACCCGGCGAAGGAATAGAATGCTCACGCGGGGTGGGCACCCCCCTTAAAATAACTGCATAAATCAGCGGGGTTGGCATAAAGGCAGGGTGGGCTCCTGCCTCAAGAGGCACAAAAACAGCGGGGTGTGCTCCCGCTTCCCACACACTGTGGGGGAATCCCCACATCAGGATTCCCTCGGGATTGATCACAGCCTAGCGCTGCAGATGCAGGCGACCCTGCTCCTATCTCTGGGAAACAAAGAGTAAGCGCTCTCCAGACACTATAGAGTCCCCAAGGTTTAGGGAAAAGGTCCAGGGGCACAGCTGGGCCCAGGGAGGCCAGCACACAGGGTCTTCAAGCAAGGAGGCAAGCCCCCATGGCGGTTCCTCCTGTGCCCCAGCAGCACCATGCCCCAGTACCACAGGAATAGCACCCCTTTCATATGGTCACAGCCCCAGTATTATTATTATTATTTGTGTGTTTTGTAAAGCGCACAGCTGCCCCAACGGGGCGTCCCGGCGCTAATAGAACAAGTAATTGAAGGGCATACACTAGGACCTATGCGCCAAAAAGGTAGGTCTTAAGAGATTTGCGGAACTCGAGTTCCGAACGGCTCGAGCGAAGGGACAACAGGAGCTTATTCCAGCGCTTGGAGGCACAAACTTCAAAAGTTTAAAACTCCCGTTCGGGTTTTTTTAAATCTGGGAGTCACCAGCAGAAGTTGGGAATTGGATCTCAGTGTTCTAGAGTTACAATGGGGACGAAGACTGGCTTTGAGATGAGCAGGTCCGTTGCCTTTCATGGCTCTATAGGCCAATGTCAATGCTTTGAACTCACATCTTTTCGCGATAGGAAGCCTGTGTAATTTGCGGAGATGCGGGGAGATGTGATGTCTAGGAGGAATGCCCTCTACCAGGCGCGCCGCTGCATTTTGGACAGTCTGAAGCTTATGGCACATACCAATTGTAAGGCCCAGGTATAATGCATTGGCGTAGTCTAGATGAGAGGTTATCAGGCCATGGATCACTGTTTTACGACACTCAGTAGGCAAGTAGTTGATAAGCTTTTTTATTATTCTGATCTTAGAGAAGCAAGATGCTGCAACTGTTTGAACCTGGGATCCGAAGGAGAGATGGCTGTCCCAACGAACCCCAAGATTCCTAACCGAGTCTTTGGGTGTGGGGGCCTGACTCAGATCTTCCGGTCACCATAGGCTAGATTCCAGTGGGGAAGGTTGATTGAAAAACAGAACCTCCGTCTTTCCAGCATTGAGTTTCAAGGAGTTCGAATCCATCCATTTAGATATATTCCTAAGGAATGATTCCAGCGAATCGAATGCCGAGGATGTGGCCTCATCAAAAGTAAAAAGGAGCTGAATATCATCAGCATAGGAGGTAGATTTGACCCCAGTCTGTGTAATCATTTCAGCCAGTGGGGTAAAATACAAGTTAAAGAGGAGCGGGCTCAACGATGAGCCCTGAGGGACACCCCATTTGAGAGGCCTAGCAGAGGACGTGAAATGGGGAGTATGCACCTGCTGGGTGCGGTTTGACAAAAAAGAGGCAACCCACTTTAACACGGTGCCCTGAATACCCAAAGCACTCAGTCTACAATAGTTATAATAAATCTGTGCACTCCATTGCTTAGCATTTATTATCACTATTCCAAACATACCAAACTTGACGACCCTACGCCTCTCATATCAGGAATTACCACTGAAACACTTATCAGGGAATCCCCAATGAATTCCTATGGGAAGGCAGCCCCACTGTAGTGAGAAAAAAAAATGGCTGCTTGCCACTACCAGTACATGTCACATACTTAAGGTACATGCCCTATCTTTTACCTACAATCCACCCTGCCCATAGGGCTAGCTAGGGCCTACCTTAGGGGTGACTGAAATGTAGTAAAAGGGGGGTCACGGACATGGGCCACACTTTAGGTGCCATATCACAGCGGCAGTAATACTGCGCGCACAGGCCCTGCAATGGCAGAGGCCTGAGATAGGTTTGAAAGGCTTATTTGGTGGGTGGGGCAATCAGCGCTGCAAGCCCACCAGTAACATTTAATTTACCAGCCCTGTGTATCTGAGATACCAGTTTACAAGCGACTGACAGGTAAATTAAATAGGATAAACAGGTGTACACCAATCTTACCACATCTATCACAGAGGGCACACACACTTTACACTGAACGCCAGTGCTAAAGTGCCCAGAGTCCTAAAACCACCAACACAATGTCAAAAAAAAGGCTAGGAGAAAGGAAAAAAGTTTAGGCATGACCCTGCAAAAAGGGCCAAGTCCAACAAGTGGTAAAAGGCCTTTGCACCAAGCACTGCCTTAACTTACCACCACGTACATGACATAACAACCCTCAAAAATGTTTTGTGGTCTGGCCCACGGATGCAGTGGTGCAAGCGGGTTTCCTCTTTTGTAGAGGAACAAGAACTCATTATGGACTTTTAAGTAAAGAATTAGCATAGTATAAATACCTGTTTCCAATTATCTGTTCTAGCCCTTTCATGTTCCCGCAACATTGCCAAAGATAACTCCACACCCATACTCTTCAGAGAGTTCAAAATTGCACTGAAGAGGAATCTGCTGAAAAACCCCACAAAATGGATTAAGACCCACCATGCTCTAAATATATATTAAGGAACGCTCCTACTCCAAATCATCTGATTGATTCACCGATCTGTCGCGTTCTACATAAATGACCATTTTCACGCTAGTGGAGTGTGCTGTTTGAATTACATTGTGTTCTTAATTGTATGTGTGACTTCCACTATGAGATAAATTAGTTCCTTTCATGAAGTTGTCTCTCTCCAAGAGGAAGGTCTTTTGTGCATCTCCATGAAATATTGTGGCCCTGAAAATGGTCTCTTGGAATTACACCGTGTGAGACCAAAACGTCGATGAACAGCCCATCTCTCCTTTGGACAATTCTTTCTTACCTTCACAAGTTTTATCTTAATATAAGATGGACATTCATGTGTTTTCACTAGAGAGTGGGCAAATGTAAAGGAGCCTCAGTGTGAAGCTTTATTGGACAACAAATTGTCATTGTATTATACAATATCATTACCATTGAACCCCTTTATTTGTTTTTATTTTAATATGATTTGCTGCATTTAATAATCATACACACCTGTCTGTGTTATTTATTCATAATTTTATTATTTCATATTATTATAAGTAATTCATGAACGATTTCACCATGACATCCTTAAATGATTTCAATATTTACAATTTTGTTATTTGAATGATTCCCTTGTTGGCAATTTACCTCACTAATAGTTCGATACCCAAGCCCAAAAGGAATATTGAGTTGCCCTCTTATACACAATAATTCATCAAGAGTTAACCAGCGCGAGCGCGGTGGTGGCAGCATACCATGCAGTTATCAGTAGGAGTGTGAACAGGCCCTTTTTAACCTGTGTAACTTGAGTAAAGTTTACAGGCTCACTCATTTTTAAGGTCTTGCTACTATGTGCTTAATTTACCCTTAGCCTATTTTGAAGTGCTGAGCAGCGCAGGAGTGGGGTATCTTTACTGGGTGTATGTGTGCCTGGGAATGGCACATTATAGGGATAATGCAGTACTGAGTAGTGCGTGCGTGCATGGTGAGTGCATGTGCTGGGTGTATTTGGGCCTATGAGCGGTACAATACATAGAGGATGTAGTGCTGTGCAATGCATGCATAGTAAATACATATGGTGGATGTCTATGTGCCTTTGAATGGTACAGTAGATGAAGGATACAGTGCTGTTCAGCGTGTGCATGTAAATGTATGTGCTGGATGTATGTGCACCTATGAGTGGTATAGTTCATGAACACTATGGAGTGTGTGCAGGTTGTATACATGCACTGGGTATATTTGTGCTTGTGGATGGTACTTTACATGGAGAGCCATGTGTTTCATTTTGGGAGACCCAGGCCTGCATGATGAAAATGGAAAGGAGGTAGAGAAAACCGAGACAGATTTGTGTATTGCTGCATTCATGTAAGCTGAATGGGAAACACACTGGAGAGGGAAGAGCCAGGCTTTCCTTGTACACTTCAAAGGATGCTTTTGATTCAGTGAGAGGTCACTCGGAAAGGGCCTGAGCGCATCTCAGAAAGGAGATGGGGCTGACAAGAAAATCATAAAGAGTAGGGCTGGGGCCCTGGGCTAATCGTTTGCTACACATACCATTGCTGTAACTTGATTTTAAAACTGTTTACAGTACAATTTTATAATAACAGAATTTTATACTCTTGGAATTTATGCAAGACAAAGCACAGATATAATACGATCTTTCGTATCATGACAATTTTAGCCGCCTGTGTAGATGTGTTTTATTTTTCTAGGGGGGGGGGGGGGGTTTGTAATGATTTTAAATAATCAATCAATAAATTTAAACTTGAAACTTGAAACTTGAAACTTGACATCCAGGTGTGAACTCTATTCACTCCCATTGCGTTTTGTTGTGGGGCTAGAACCTTTGGTGTCAGTCCTGCTGTGACAGGCTGATTTCAAGAGGAAGAAGAGAGAAGACGAATAGGCACTTCAAGAGAAGGAGACCCCCAACATAAACTTCAAAGACTTAGACAATTACATTTGGTGTCAGGAAATGGACTATTAGAAAGGTAGCTTGAGCCCAAAAATTGTAATCTGCCAAGTAACAACATGGGCTTTGTGAGGAGAGGAAGCTCTGCACGACTACTGCCTGTGACTAGGGCTGGGGGGTTAAAGCCTGCTAGTCTCCCTGCTGGGTGAGGGACATCAACCAGGAAATCAAAGCCTACCTCCCCTGGAGCCTGGAGCACCAGCCCCTGACCATTTCATTGTGCCCTGTAAGGAAGAAGAGAGAGTTGGAGGGAGCAAGGTACTGTCGGAAACCCTGTTGAATAGACTCCCTCTGAGAGGCGTGAGGAGATAGCTGCTGCACTGATCGGGTTGTTGCCCATGTGCACAACAACGTCTGTGACCATTGCATACTAGAGGAGGCCTGCCATGAATGGAGCCATGTGCATCACTGCACCGAATGGGCCAGAACCAGTACGTAGTGAGAAAGTGGTGACCCCTTTTGCCAGGAAGGGCCACCGTGAGAAGACTGCATTGTGGTTAGGGCCTTAGCCCATGTACGGTAGTGGTGCATAACCCCATATGCTGAGAGGGGCTACCTCCAAGGACTTCATTGTGTCGAGCAGGCAAAAGCCCATGTACTGTGAGGATACAGTGACCCTGTATGCCAGAGGGGGTCACCATGACCTGAAAGTGTGACCTGTTCGAAGTCATCGCCGAGAGGAGTGAGGCCACTGTGGACCATGTGTACTTACCCAGGAAGATAGATTTGCACCAGAAGATACCTATCATCACCCGCCCTCTACCCCACTCATCACAGGAGAAAATATAACTCATCCTGCGAAGAGGAGATGTTGTGAACCTCAGGTCGCTACAAAGCGTGACCAAATGTGAAAAGTCTCCAAACACTGAATTCAACCTGCTTCGGCTGCATGTAGTGAATTCACCTGAATCGACTGCTGCTGCTCCAGCATCCGTGGAAGGAGTGCGCTCAGGAACTCCAGTCACTCCCATCCTGGGAGATCAGGGTAAGGCTGATTTCAGGCAAGCAAATATTCCCTTTGGTACACCTTATTGTTAAAACAGATATTCTCAAAGACACATTGACAAAAATAGACACTAACAAAATACTGTACTAGTGAGGCAAAACGTACACACATACAAAATTATTAAAAATACTGAACAGTTTATTTATCACACAATACAATATTAAAAAGATATTTCCATTAAAACTAATTTAATAAGAAGGGAAAAGACATTAAAAATAAGGAAACAATAGATTCCTATTTGTAAAAAGGAGGTATAGACAGAAAGAATTAATTCAGTAAAACATCAGAATTATTCTCCAGTGAATTTATGAAACAATCCTCCTTTCTCTTATGCGACGCGTTTCGGTGGATCAACTAATTACACCACCTTCATCAGGAATACAATGTAATGTCTTCCCAGAAGATTTCTAAAGAACTACTTTCTAGACATAACTTCTCGGGGTAAGTACCTCCTATATCTCAAAAGCAACTCTCGTCCTGCGAGATAAAGGCTCCTTGTCACCGGCAATCTTACTCAGTGCTTGTATCAGCAGTGTAATATAAACCTGGACACTCTCTCAGGTACAACCGCAGTGGACTCATGCAGGATAGTTCCTTCATATATTATAGTCAGATACCACCTATATAGTCAGGATACATGCGTCCCGCGTGTCAGCCTCCGCCAGCCTATCGGCTTGAAAACATTTCAGGCCAGTTGGTCCCAGGGGAGCTTGCTGCTAATTAGCACTGTGGTGCTGCAACACTGTTGACTTTAAAAATTGAGCCATAGTGGACTCTTAAGACTTGAACTAATAATGGGGCATACAATGGATAATATCAATAGTGAATGGGCTACATTGACTATCGCTAAAGCAAGGAGGAAGTGGGACGGGGAACCGCCAAGGAAATACCAGAGCCTTGACCCTAAGGGATAATGTATTGTTTGTCAATGTCATATTTTTCCTTCGTGATAGTACCGGTAAAAATGAAATGCTTCTCTTTTTTTCATAAAAGTGATTATTTGGCAGGACAATGATTTATTATTTCTGCTTCTGCATGCATTTTGAGTTCTGAGCCTGTGTTCACTCCCCTGTATCCACACCTGCCCTCTGAGAGAACCTTGGACTGCTTGACCACACTATTCCTGTGATTCAAATGTTGGCCAAGTTGCGCCGAATCCATAGTAGGTGAGGCCCAACAAATCAAGAGTAAAAGGCCTCAATCCCCATGGTTGGGCCCAGTAACCCCTGCTTTGCCTGTGGCCTTCTGAAAGAGTTCTGACAGTGAAGTTCAGGGGCGTCATCCCCAGAGAAATATTTGAAAACAATATTGGCAAATGGTGAATTTTAAAGCAAACTTCAATAAAGAACTTAGGGGCATATTACTAAGGGCCATTATCGCCGCTTTAGCTGGACTTTTTCCCGCTAAAGAGGCGATAATTTTATTGCCCTATTACCAAGCTGTCGCTAACACCAGTTAGCGACAACTTGTAGGCGATAGCGGGCATTTTGTGGCCCGCTTTGCATGTCAGCGATAACTATCGCTAATGACATGCAAAGTGGGCGTGCCAAAATGTCAGCGACTGAAAACAGTTGCTGCAATCACTATCACCTATGATCAACACAGGTGTAGCTGAGCGCGAATATCTCCAAAAGCTAACGCCTGCCCTGACCAGTTCTTAGCCATGTTATCCAATGAGAGGTGGATAACATGGCTAAGAGCATTGTCACGGTAATGCCTGAATATCGCTGTATTGACAGCGATATCCACGCATTTCACCCGTTTTTTATCGCTTCTGAGATGAACCTTGATAATAGCAAGGTATCTCAGCGATAAAAACAGGTGAAGGGTGGCGATAGGAATATTCCCGCTAAGCCAACATAGTGATAATTATCGCTAGTTGTTGGTAATATGCCCCTTAGTGAGAAAGCAAGGTTTATAAAACAATTGCGAACATGTAGTCTACAAATATTTAAGTGCATTAATAACTGCCTCATATCTTACCTCATTAATATGTTCAACAGTTATGCACTGTGCAAATTATGTTCTTGCCCAGTGTCTTACACTGTGTGCAGCATCAACTTTGGAGGAAAGTGCTCTAACCATTGCTGCTGGCTGCAATCAGTCATGTATAAATATGTATGAACAAGGCTTTCAGTGGGATGAAAAAAGTGGAGATCTGTAAAATAGGTAATGATTTAACATATACAGTAAATTTCTGTGATTCCCTTAACTTGCCACCCAACCGGTATTTTGATTTCTCCCTGAGCTCGTTATTGCATCCAGATATGCAAAAAAACAAATGCCATACACATAAAACCTGCCAGGACTATTTGCCTTGTCAATGGTTGTTTAGAATAAGTGAGTAACAGCAGTGCTTTTGTTGTAAATAATTATTATTGAAAATGTCTTATTTTGAAATTGTGACACTATGAATTAAATATAATTGAGGCCCGTTGAAAGAATATTGGTCTTCGAAAGGTACATTTTATGTTAGACAAGTATGTCCTTTTTCTCTCCACATTTCTTGCATCTGCATATCTTATACCTCATCTCTTTCCTCTTCTCACTCTCTCCTGAATGCACTTCCTCTTTTCTCCTTCACTTCACCGCCCCCAAGCATACACTGCACTCACTCACATGTAAGCACTATCTGGCAGATGCATCATTGTCCTCTTTTGCGAGTCCTTAATAGCGAATTTTAAGGAATCGCTATTAAAGACTCGCAAAACGGGATGCATGTAGGAATCGCAATGTTATTAGCGATTCCTACATATTCCTTATTAGCGATTCGGTAATAGCTAATCACTAATAAGGAATGGCTTTCCCATTCATTCCTATGGGAATGAATGGGAAAGCCATTCCTTATTAGCGATTAGCTATTACTGAATCGCTAATGTTCCGCTATTTCAAGGGTGCCAGGGTGTCCAAAGGACACCCTGTTGCACCCCTAAAATGCACCTGTGCACAAATGTTACACACACACATGCCCTAAGGGCATGTGTGTGCGCAACATGTAACTTTGAAAAATGCACTAAAGTGCATTTTTCAAAGTTTTAGCAAATTACCAAGAAGTTCAACTTCATGGTAATTTGCTCTCCCTATTAGCGAATTCACTATTTTTTTGGGTTTCATGCATTGCATTTAAGGAATCTCATTTTGGGATTCCTTAAATGCAAGAGCAATTTAAGGAATCGCTATTTAGAGATTCCTTAAATTGCGATTTCTGCATTTGGGATGATGCATCCCAAATGCAAAAATACCGGGAGCAAAGGGGCAGATTCTGAGAATCTGCCCGTTTGCTCCCGGTATTTTCTTTGATGCATTTGCCAGTATATTTTCTTTTACTCTCGTCTTGTCAATATTTTGGTAACTGTTCACACACGTCACACACATTTACACAGAACTGGAATATGTGACCATTTCTCTGTAGAGAGGCCAACACACTGAAAGCTAATATGAGAAACGCGTACTGTCTTTTCCTTTCCAGAGTTAGACCCGCAGGTATCAGAGCGATTTATATGAGCAGCACCAGTTGCATACAGACGGACACATTACATTTTTTTGTTAGGCACTGGGAGATTAAGTGATTTGCCCAGAACCGGAGGATGTTTAGCATCCCTGCCGAGACTCAAACCTGATTCCCCAGCGTAAAGGTGGGTCGCTCTAGCCATAAGGCCACATCCTCTCCTCACAGCCTCAGTGTCAGATTTCTCAATTGTGCCCCGTCATAAACATCTGTTGCAACCCAGTTCTAAGTAAGCACATTACTAGAGTAATAAGATGCATGAAAAAAAGCACATAAATACAATAGAGTGGCGGGTGGTGTCCACGCTGAGTGGGGACTAACTACTGCAACAAAACAATAAAAAAAATTGACCTGTCAGTCCAGTTGCATTGCCTCTCTTCTACTCCTCGCCACCAGCACAGACTCACAGAATCCCCTGCAGCCAATCCTGACACTGCTCTCATTCATGAGAGTAGCATCAGGGTTGGCCTAAGCGCACTCGATTTGCGCTTCCAGGGAGACAGCAAGCCGGTGACTGCTGTCTTTAACCCAGCAAAGCAGCTGGGTTTGGAGAGAGCTTCACTGCGCATGACGCTTTGGTCGTCCTGAACAGCCGGTAAAACCGCCATGCGCACTGAATCACAGCTCTCGCCATTCTCCCTCCATGACTGCCCCCTCTCCGCGATGTCCCCGCCTCCAAGACTCGCCCAGGAGAGAAAAATAAAATGATAATAAACCTGGTTTATTATTATTTTTTAAATCTATTTCTGCAGCTGCTGGTTAGTGGGGGTTTTGAGGGGGTGACGCTCCTCAGCCATAGCGGAGGACCCGCCAAAGGATTTTCAGCTGGACTCTGGTCTCACCTGTCAACCTCAGGTTTCCTTGATAACTAGTGACGGCTTTTTCCACTTAGATCTCTCTACAGAATTCTTCAGACCATCAATCCACATCTGTTTGTTACCAACGTCAATGTATTCAATCTCATTGTTATTATGGAAACAATATGTATGTAGGGGCTCCAAATGCAGTTTTTAGCAGATTACAGATAATTGAAAACAGGGCTGACTGCTTGGTGACTGTCCTGATAAATGGGAACACATTTCTCATATGTTGAGATCTCTCCACTGATGACCATTTTGTACAAGAAAAGAATTTAAAGCACTGATCATTGTGCACAAAGACCATTGCTAGCAGAAACGTTCAGCTGACATAACTTGAGAAAGAGCCCAAATATCTTCCAGTGCACCACCCTAGAAGATCTCTGTCTCCTATTCTGTTAGGATAGGAGACAGTGTTTTCTCACTCAGTCGCCACTACAAGGCTTTGGGGCCCTCTTATCTTCTCATTGTACACTCAACCCTAACTTCTGAAGTTTAGGAAGGCTTTCAAAGCATGGTTGTCCCCTCCATACTTAGGCCCACGCAGGGCTGGCTTTAGGGCAGTACGACTGGTGCAGCTTCACACAGCGCTTAGTGGTGTAGGAAGGGGGTGCTGTGGGTGCGGCTGCCCCAGTGTCATGTTTGAGGGGGATGACAAAATGGCAAAAATATGTGTTTTAAACACATATTTTTGCCATTTTGTCAAGCCGGGGGTGACAAGAAATGTTCCGCACCGGGAACCTCATGACCCTGCTACGCCACTGAGGGCACTGACCTGTGGAGGGGCCACTAAAGTATTGTGGAGGGGCCACTGTTTTTAGCAATAACTTATGATTGTGGAGAAGAGGGCACTTTTGCCTGGTGGTAGTGAGAGAATCTGAGGAGGCAATCATGGGGTGTGGGGGGAGCCAAAAATGATTGTTGCACCAGGCGCCACCAGTGCTAAAGCCGGCCCTGGGCCCACATTTTAAATGTTCGCTCGTTTGAGAGCATGAGGAAACCATTTAGCACTGTCCATAAAGGTTGTTTCAAAGGTAAGTAAATATGTGCTGTCCGTGACCTTGCATCCCATGAGCACTCAGTAAAATGTTTGGCCCTTCGTCTGTGTCAAAATACTACAGTGACAGTGTACTCTGTAGACTCCTAATAATACAACATAACATACTCGTTTTATAAAGTATTGTGGATAAGTGTTTTAAGCATGCAACATGCGAATCCCATTTTAGAAAAGCTGAATCAAGACAAATTTTTGAATGTTTTTCTTTAAAACATCTTTTTCTGCAGCACTCCATATAGGTATGCATGTATTTATTTGCTCATTCATTTATTTATTATCTTCAATCAATCAATCATTCGGATTATAAGCGCACTACAACAACAACAACAAAGGAGTTTATAAAGCGCCTGGTGACGCCATCACGGCGTGTCCCCGCGCTGTGGAAAGAAGTCAAGTGCAGAGTAGGGAGTTACAGGGAAAACAGGTGAGTTTTTAAGCTTTTCCTGAAGGCGGTCTCCGAGTCCGCTAGTCTGATCTCCATACTCACTGTGAGGGTCTCAAGGCGCTGGGGGTGTTTACCAGATCCTGTCAGTCCAAGAGCCAGGCCTTCAGAGCCTTCCTGAAGGTGTTAAGGGAAGCGGCACTTCGGATGTCAGTGGGGAGCTCATTTCAGGTCTTGGCCGCGATGTAGGAGAAGGACTTTTCCCCTGCTCTGGCTCTGGCTCGTGGAGGGTGATTCTGTCATTGAGGTATTGGGGTCTGGTGTTATGTAGGCATTTGTAGGCGTGGGTGAGTATCATGAAGGTTACTCTTTTCGCTAGTGGAGCCAGTGGAGCTTGCGTAGGTGTCAGCTGATGTGTTTGTGACGAGTCTGGCGGAGGTGTTCTGTATCGTTCTGTGGGGCATATCCATAGAGGTGTCACTGTACATGTGACCCTACCAATAAAGGGGCTGGGCGCACCTGCCCGTAGCCAGTTCAACATAATATCTGCATGTGTCCCTGTGGTCTTGTTGTATGCATGAAAGCCCTGGGCCCTACGACATTACATTGTGCAAAGTAGAGCGGGTGCAGATATGTCACCGGTGGAAGCTGGTTTGAGCTTGGACATGTAACTTTGTCATTATCCACTCAATTTGTAAGGGGAGTGGCCTGGGCCATCGTACGCAGAGCCAACGTGGGTGTGTGACTGCTTATTGCATGCCCCTGGGCCTGGTTCTATACTGGGAATGTGCATCTGTATGTGTCTCTATGGTAATCTGGGTCTCCTTTGTGGGGTGTAGGTGGTCCCTGATGGATAATAGACACCAACATCTGTGATCTAGTTCACCTTTCATGGGTTCGGACCCCACCCACACCTGTTCGACCACCTCCTTTTGGAGTGCTGACACCTGGCATTGGGATGCCATGTGTGGGTGGGTGAAGTGTTGTGAGCCAGCTGTGCTTGTGGGTGCTTCCTGCTGTGTGGTCTGTTGCAGGGTCCATGTTCTTCTCTAAGTAGCTTGGCTGCCAGGGTCCTGGTGGTGGGTTACGTGGGATGTCCATGGGCTGTTGTAGGGCGTCAGTGTTGAAGGTGTGGTGGTCCTCTCCAGCATCACAGATGTGTTGTCTTCTGTGCTCTGCTGGAGGTGTTGTGTGCCCCTCTGCAATGTGAAGTGGAGATGCATGTTGACATTGTGTTGACATGTATGCTGTCGCATTGTATTTTTTTACATGAGACTGTACGACAATGTACATTGTGACTGTTTGGGAGGTGCAGGTTTTGGATGCGGGACTGTGTACATTTGGACTACATGACGGATGTGAGGTTGTACGTGTACATTTCCATTTCACAGTTTCCAGCTCTGTCAGATGTAGTAGGCATGTTTCTGTGCGTATGCGGAGCCAGTTGTGTCCTCTGTTCTGCAGTGTCGGCTTTGCACATTGTACCACGTTGTCGTCAATGTGGATGTGCTGTTCTTGCTATGTGTGTGTGCCGGAGTGTGCCTCCGGGATCAGGAACATGATCCAGGGTAATTGTGGGTGTGCAGTCTGCTACACCTTGTTGTGCATGTGTGTCATTGTGCCCATCTTCCACCGTCCCCCAGTCCTGGTCGTTACTCACCCTGTTGATATTGTGTCAGGTCCTATCAAGCTGTGTCCGTACTCCCACCTCCTTGCACCGTCTCCACACTGATAACTGTGGCCTCCATTTCCTCCAGCTCCTCCTGTGGCGCATGAGTCCCACCTCCTGTCGCTGTTGCCGCCTTCCTGTTGGCAGCGGGTTTGTGCCTGGCTTAGGTTGTCACATCATGTCAGCACCTCTTGGCCTCCTCGATTGGCCTCCACGACACTCCGACTGCATTCACGGTAGTCTACTTGTGGGTCAGTTGATGGTAGTGTTCTGTCACCTTTGTGACACTGATCTGGTTTTCCTTCGAAATGCACTCTGTCTTCCTCTCCCTCTTCTCCTTGGCTGTCCCTGTCCCTGTTTTTCCTTGCTGGTGGTCCGTGGGGTTCGCGTTGGCCTCTGCACTTGGTCAGGGTGCATCCATGTTGCTACACGCTTTGGATTGTTTCTAGTTTGATGTTTCTGTAGCTTTTATGGTGCATTTTCCCGCCAGAGGTGTGGGATTTGCAGGTCTGTCGCTGGTTTTTGCTGCTTTTTGTACCGCGATTGACCTCATCGCAAGATTTTTTGCGTTCGCATTTCGCATTTTTGCGGCGTGGCATTGATTTTAATGCAGCCATTTGACGCGTTATCTGGAGACTATCGCATGGTACTGCCGTGTTGAGAATGCTTGGTTACCACGGCTTCATTTTCCCGCGATAGACTGCGCTGTTGGAAGTTGCGTTGTTACTTTTGCGATGGTTACCACACGTTCTTGAGAATATGCCCCTGTATCTAACTGCTAGCTCTGATAAGGAAAGACGTTTTGTCGACGAGGCAAAGGGGGAATCGTGTCCCACTGACATGGATAAAGGTGGGGACCCTGGCACCATCGAACCGTGGGTATTCATGTTCTGAGCAGGAGTTTGGGATAGGACAAATAAATATACCATAACCAGCTATGTGACTTTGGAGCAAATCCCTTTATGTATGTTTCTCTATGCATGCCCAGCTTTAATTAAAAAAAGAATTGCTTTGAAATGCATAGCACTCTCCCTTTTGACATCTGTAAAGTATACTAAACAACTAGAAATAGTGTCTGGGAGTCGAATAGGCCAATTCAGAATCTACTTCGAAAACAACCAAAAACCATATTGTGTGGTAATTGAAGTGAGGGTAAGGAGATCCCAGATGATGTAGGGCGGACTCAGGCGGGAACTGATGGGCACTTTTTCCCAAAGAGGAGAATTAGTGTACAGTAAGACACATAGTCACGTCACTTCAATTACCACACAATATGGTTTTTGGTTGTTTTCAAAGTAGATTCTGAATTGGCCTATTCGACTTCCAGACACTATTTCTAGTTGTTTAGTTTTAGTAGGGCATGTATCTGGTGTGTCGTTAAACGAGCCCAAGGACCCCATCCCAATGTAATTTGTCTTTTAATCTGTAAAGTATAGCCATCTGACCTCTTTATGATTTATGTTATGCAGCATAGACACCACGTGGGTCTAGGCTGCTTACACACAGTATTAATTAAAAAAATTGTAAAAAAACAAAAAACTGCAGAAATTTCCAGCTACAGAAACGCTCACACAAAGTACATTCAAAAAGTAGCATTCCGCATATGCATTTGTAAATAAAATATTGTTTCTCGTAACACACAATTTGAAATCCGTATGCCCCTGGAAAACCCGTGCATGTGAGCCCTGTGCCATGGACCAATTGCACAAGATTTGGAATCGCGTCTACCCCACTGGCCGGAAAAAAACACTTTTTTTAATCAGCATATTTATAAAAAATGTTGCAGGACGAGATAAGTACCGCGCAGAAAAGTCAACCATGCATTTCCAGGACCATGTTAGTTTGACTAGCACTAAGGAGAGTAATACAGCTCTCAAAACACATCTTATCCATCTACGTGGCCACAGTAGAAAAAGAAAACGTAGAAACTACGATAAAAATAAGTGCCGCTACTCATAGTTCCACTTCTCTTAGTGCACTCACAGGTTAGAAGGAAAGCAATCCTTCAGTGCTTATATTTAAAAAACAATATGGAGGGCATGGGCCAATGGTAACAAGCGAGAAGAAAGACTGAGCAGCGTGAAGTCCCAGGTGCGCTATGCTCTATAATAAGGCTTTATATCTCATTTGCGCTTAGAACTTAGATGATGTTGGAGATGCATTTTCTTTTCTCTGCAGCCATTTATTTCTAAATAGGACCCATCTATTATCTTCCACACGAAAGAACACAGTTAGATCCGCGATTAGCACCGACGCACGTGCTTTGAAATTACCTCATGGTCACGATCCAGCTTATTTCAAGTCCCATTAACTGAACATTTCACGCTACCAAACAAGGCGCCAGATGGTAATGGCTTTCAGGTGCTTGCGCCCAGGGCTAGCTTTCAGCAGGTGACCCAGAAGCCACCAACGTGTGGGAGGATGTGTGCTACCAATGCCCTCTCCCTTCCTGATCAGAATGTATAACACTGACAATCTGGACTCTTAGAGGAACATAACAAAATCCACCAGTCTCGTTATTCTAAAGGGCTCCTCAATCTTTACTTTACAATTTTTATGCAAGATTGAGTTTGAATTTATACTCTGGTTACTCCATCTGGGCGGCGGAGTAAAATACTTTGTAGTCCTGAAGAAGTACTACATGTCTTCACATTTGGTGATGTCCATCAGCATTTCGTCATCTCTTAACATTGGTATGAACAGTGGTCACAACAGTTCCTGTCAATGGGTTAAAGTTTGACGGATGATTTGCTAAACATCATGGCTGCCCCTCAAAATTCTATCTTGTTTTTGTTATTTCAAAAACAAAATTCCAAAGCAGGATTTTGTTTTTGAAAAAGGAAAAACTATTGACTCTCTTAACATGGGAGTTTATCTCCCATAGTGTGGGGTTCATTTAAATGTTTTCAGTCTTCCCCACTACTAGATTTTTCATGGCGGAAAAGGAGAGAGAACACTGCCCATTCTAAATTGGGCAGGCAGAGAAATGGGTACAACTCCGATGGGCCGCACACCGTCTGGCCATTGAAGGAGTATGTCACTGACAGAGCCGGAGTATGGCCTGTCACTGACATACACAAGGTTTGCTCATCTGGAAGTCAGGTGAGCGGACTGAGTGTTTGGCGGTGAGTGTACTCTATTGGAAACACAAGAGAGTATCCTCTCTGCCAAACTCTAAATCAAGACCTTTATTATGAAAGGGATAAATGAAATGGTAACTCTCTTCTTTAATACAACACTATGCTTAATGTACGACTTACAAATATGTCTTCCCATGGCTCTATGCTTTGATGAAAGTTTATCATGCTGGGCAGAGGTGCAGGGAGAATATTTATATGTAACTAATCCTCAATAAAACAATAGTTCAGTCTCTGGTTCTTCACCATCTCAAAGTAATCAGTGCGCTGTTTGTTAGCATCCTTAAGACACATCGGCCCCCCTAAAGAGTGTCCTTCAAGCTGCAGCCAAGTCATCATATCAAATTAACCCTCAGAGATCTCTCCAGGCTCCTGGTGCCTGCTCGTTTACAATAAGGTCAACTTCTTCGTCTACAAGACCTCGCATTCAAGCAGTACATTGCAAGGAAGACTAAGACAACTTGATGCCAACATTCACTCTTCAAGAAAGTGAAGCCCTTACTCTGAAAAGATAACTTCAAAACAACTGTACATGCCTTATTCCTCTACCACCTGGATGGAGGCGACACCCTGGGCAGCAGTCTTCTCAATACTACCCAAGAACCCTGAAAAGGTATACAACACGCAATGGCACAGCTCATCAAGGGCTGAGAAAATTCAACTACATCATCCGGCGCTAAGTGACCTACACTGACTTCCAGTTTGAAGCCCAGGTCATTTACAAGACAAGATGCATCCCTTATAAAGCTCGTATCTCTAATACCCAAGATCACCTGGCTGGCAAACTAGCCTGGTTTGGGACAATGCCAGATCAAGAGCCTGGCTTTCACCAAATTGGAGACAAAGCATTGCAGTACAAAAACAGAAAGCATGTCTTCTCTGTTCATGCTCCGGGAATCAGACACAGCATCCTTATTGGCATCTGATCAGCACCAACTCTTGCAATCCAAAAAGGTGAAGACACAACTTTTCATGGTGCACTACCCCTGGCCCGATGGTCGACCCTTGACCATCTTCAAGGGGGCTGGAATCCTGTCCATCTCTCCTTGGCTCTCAAGTTAGGTTTGGCATCTACAAATGTCAATACAAATGTATTCATACAGGTGTGCCACCTGAATATCGAAACCACAATATTGATGGAACACAACATCGAGGATAGAATATCGAAAATAAAATATCAACAGGTAAGTAAGTCTTAGATTTTCTATTCCTTCTTCTCCATATATGTACATCATACACTGTACATATAACTTCAAGATATGTAGCTGTGAGGCTAGTAATAGTAAACCTATACCCCCACATGTGCACTTACCTTTCGATATTTTATATCTTGATGTTCTTGTACCACAATATTGTTGGTGTTCATATTTAGTAGTACAAACCACGTACGTACATCGAAGGCTTTCAAGTGCAATAGGCCACCATATCTGGAGAACAAGATTAGCATCTTTATGTATAAATAAAATATGCAGCAGCACCGTAACAAACAGGGCTGGACTAGCTACCGGACGTTTTGGTGTGCTGTCAAGCTGGAGCTGATTTAGTTGATGGGGACCTGCACGTGCTTAAAACCATTCATTTTGCTTTGTTTATTTAGAAGCACACGCAGGTCCCCATCAATGAAATCAGCCCCCACCGTAGTGAAATCAGCCTCCAGCTTGGCAGCACACCAAATCGCCCAGTAGCTAGTCCGGCCCTGGTAACACGGCGTGCAACTATAGACTGTGGAAATAATTTAAGATACCAAGCACTCACCTGCCAATGTCAGAGGGTTTAGAACTCCAGATCCAGCACTCCTTCTCCCTTCCTCAGTTCTAAGAGGAGCTGAACACCTTCAATGCACACCTTGTCAAGTTATCCTTCCAGGTGATGCACCACCAATAACCATACATCTTGATGGTATAAGTCTCTACCACCTTCCTCAGCTGCACCATTTTCTCTAATTGTAACTGTAGCCCTATTTACCTCTGCTTTGATATTCTCTGATTTCTATTTCAGAATCCTCCTCTTGGACAGGCTTCCCTTTCTTTGTAGTTAGGTTTGCATATTATAATTCACATTCTTAAGAACACAATAAACAAATAGGATATTTAGAACCTCACTTAAAGTATGGTGGTCGGCCCACTGACCCGCCAGGTATGTGGAGGCTTTGACCTCTGCTCCCCTGGTAGAGGACCACGCCCCATATTAAGTGGAAATGCAGTCAGGAACCCTTTACTCCACCTTAGCCACTGCTGCAGTGGGTCGACTGAAGGCACTAAAACTTTTCATATTGGGCACCATGATGAATGTATGCACTGGGCAATGATTTTTTTATTTCAGCAAACAAGCTCCCAAGGCGGGGAGTGACATACCTCGCATCATGCTCCCAGGTGAGAAACCAAGTGATGTTACCCTGCCCTAAATAAGTCTTGCTGAGGTTCTACTGGAGGAAACACAGCACTTAACTTGAATCTAAATAGAGAGAAAACCACAATAGTGGTGGGAAGGAAGCCTTTGCGGTGATTTACTGGTATGGTATATTCACTCTGTAAAACTCTTCCTTCCTGCTTAAAAAATACCTGGAGCTCACATCAAGGTGCAAATATAGGACCACTTACTACCCAGATAAGGAGACTTCTGCACCCCCAACTGTACAAAACCCATAAATTATTAATATTCCAGATACACATACTATTTTATTTTATTTATTTAACTTTTAAGGCGCACAGCTACCCACAAAGGGTTTCCCGGCGCCAAGGGACAGATTAAAAGAAAGAAAAGAGACCAAACACAAATCTTTGCCAAAAGAGCCATGTCTGAGTTCTTTACGAAAGCTGAGATAGGTAGTTTCAGTTTTCAAAGCAGTGGGCAGGGTAGTCCAAATCTTAGGGCCTAAGTGGAGAACGTGCGACCGCCCATTTTCACCAGCTTAAATCTAGGAATGACAAAATCACCTTTACAGGAGGATCTAAGAGAACGAGTGGGGTGATAAGCATGAATAAGTTCCTGTAGATATACAGGGGCAGTACCCTGTTTAATCTTAAATATATAGCAGAGAGCCTTAAACTTGATTCTGCTAGCGATCCTGAGCCAGTGGAGGTCTAGGAGCGACTGGGAAATGGAGACTCTCCGCGGGACATGGCATAGGAGTCGTGCAGCCACATTCTGCACAACCTGAAGCTGTCTAAGAGTTTCTTGGTCAGCTCCCAGATAAGAACATTACCATAGTCCAGGCGTGAGACAACTAAAGCCTGGACAACCATCCTTTGTGTGGAAACAGGGAGCATCCAGAGAATTTTGTGGAGCCATCTTAAGATAGTAAAGCATGTGGAGGCCACTTTTACTACTTGCTGCCGCATAGAGAAATTTGCGAACCTGGGCAACAAAAAATCATCTTAATGTCAACAAATAAATGTAGCAGTATTCATTGGTACTGAGACGGATCACTGACATAATATTGATTACTAAAATATCCCCATACACAAATATCGACACAAAAATATATATACCCAAAATATCGGTATCTTATCTTACCTAATGTAAATGACAAAAATATTGAAAAAAATATCGATGTACAAAATATTGTTTCTTTAATATATAAAAATAATGTTAAATGAATTAAATAATGAAATTAACTGAAAAAAATATTTAGATGTATTGTACATTTTAACAAATATAATAAATAATAAATTAAAATGTTAAACATTTATAAATAAAAAAGTTAAACAAACATATATAAAAAGTATTATATAAACGTATATTAACTTTTAAACAATTAATAAAATAATAATTGTAATTTATTTTAAAATGCTGTTAATATATCAAATTTTACAAATGAATATATATTTATATATATATATATATATATATATATACATACACCTATAACATAAAATATAATAAAACAAATTATATTATAGATTAAAACATTAAACTATTGGCCAATTTTTAAACTTACATTTTGCACTCCATTGAGCGCAATAGTAGGGAAAATGTTGGATAGCGTAGGGGTAAAAATTACTATTCCCACTCCAGTGAGTGCAACAATAGGGAAAGTGTTGGATAGCGGAGGCAAGATGGCCGCTGACTGACTTCAGGGAGGGCAGTGCTGACCTTTCTCTCCCTCTGTGAAACCCCACTGAAAATGGTTGGCTAAAAGAAAGGGATATATTTGGGTGGACTTACTGTGAGGCTGCTCAAACTCCGCAGGTTTTCGACGCTGCTGACTTCCGAGGGGTCAGGGGCAGCTGGCTCGGCTATCGTGGCTGCTCCTACGGTGCTCCGGACAGCGTTACGCGGCTGTTACAGACTCCAGTAAGTCTGCGGTGGCTCTTGGTATTTCTCCGGCGGTGGTCGCTTCAGCTTCAAATCAGGATGGCCCCGAAGACAACTAAAATACTGAAAGATCCGAGCGCTGCGAAGGATGTTAAGGACGCTAAGGATGCAGCCAAGGATGTACCCAAGGAGACTAAAGGAATTCCGAGGGAGGGCGCGCAGGACCCGGGTGCAAACTTTGGTCAGATGGGGCGAGGTGACTCCAAAAGGAAGGTGAGGACGATAAACTGCAGGATTTTTGCGTGGCGGGCAGTACAAGACTACGCGCTGCAGTCACTGTTACCGCGGAAGGCACTATGGTTCAGCCTTCGGTCCTGGAGGCGTTTGGGGTGATAAGTGCTGCAGTGTCAATACCCCCAAGTCTTGCTGGTTTCCCTGCTGGCTCCCCTCCTTCGGCCCCTGTAGCGCCTGTCGGGCTTAGAAACCATGGTAGCCCATTTCTTTTCGCGAATGACCCAGCCCTTTGTGTACAGGGTATTGATTTTCCAATGGCTGCCCAGGTGGATTCTGGCCTTTGTAGTTCCCACCCCCAGCCTCAGCCCCAGTCTCAGACAACAGAAAATGTAGCTGGCGGTTTAGAACTGAGTGGTGTAAGGCATATGGATGCAAACATAGTAGGTGGGCTCCCATCCACGATATCTTCAGAGGAGGTTTTACAGGTGGCAAATTCCCTGACTACCATGGCTACTACAACGGGAGGGCATAAGACTCTAAATGACAGCATGGATAAGGATAAAAGCCGTAATGCCTCTGTTAGTCGGGCTAGTCTAGTAACAGTCGCTGAGAATACAGATTGTCAATAATCCCAATGTCAGTTCAATACATCAGCCAAGCCCAGGCAGTACCAAATACATTGGAGATTGACGGTGGCAACATCAGTAGTGCCTCAGGCGAGCAGAACTATCATGGGGCTATATCTTCTTGGTCGAGCGCACCCCTGATTTTCCCAGAAAACAGGGGTGAGGATTATGAATCTGAAACTAGTCCCAGGATGCTTGTTTCTGGTCCAGGGAAGACATGGCTTGGCAGTTCAGGCTGGACTGTTCCCATGAGGCACAGGGTCAGACTGATTTGCATATGGCCATGTCTGAACTGGGGTGGTGGAGTGAGCTAAAGAATGGTGATGGATTAAACCCAGATCAGTTGACTGGGGGTGAATGTTTGATTTGCTCAAACGCTCCATCCATCATCCCCTTTGGTATCGCTTTGTTCGCCCTAAGTTGGCAGGGTATGCCCAGACGGGGGGGTCCCTTGCTCACTATACCACTGTATTCACGATAGCCTGGCTGATGAGGATTATAAATCCGAAACCGATCCCAGGATGCTTGTTTCCGGTCCAGGGAAGACATGGCTTGGCAGTTCGGGCTGGACTGTTCCCATGAGGCACATGGTCAGATTGATTTGCATATGGCCATGTCTGAACTGGGGTGGTGGAGTGAGCATAAGAATGGTGATGGATTAAATCCAGATCAGTTGACTGGGGGTGAGTGTTTGATTTGCTCAAACGCTCCATCCATCATCCCCCTTTGGTATCGCTTTGTTCGCCCTAAATTGGCAGGGTATGCCCAGACGTGGATCCCTTGCTCACTCTACCACTGGATTCAAGATAGCCAGGCCGATGAGGATTTTGAATCCGAAACCGGCCCCAGGATGCTTATATCCGGTCCAGGGAAGAGATGGCTTGGCAGTTTGGGCTGGACTGTTCCCATGAGGCACAGGGTCAGACTGATTTGCATATGGCCATGTCTGAACTGGGGTGGTGGAGTGAGCTAAAGAATGGTGATGGATTAAACCCAGATCAGTTGACTGGGGGTGAGTGTTTGATTTGCTCAAATGCTCCGTCCATCATCCCCTTTGGTTCCCCGGAAGAAGATAATTTTTTTTCGCAGAATGATGATTCTGACACATCAGAGATTAGCAAGATGGAATTATCACAAGAGACCGCCTCAGGTGGGGAATCATCGGCCACACAGAAGACGTATCGCAGCCGATCTATGATTTCCAAACGGCAGGCCATGACCAAAGTGAGATATTCAGACTCAGCTACTAGGAAGCTCGAATGGGACTACTCCGCATCTACGCTGACAGCTTGCACCGGTAGCAGGGCCGATTCAGGGAATGTGTTACAAAGTGGAACAGGAGGAATCAACAACTCTGGCAATATGCCTCCCTCTCCGACACTGGAACTACTGTATGTGACTCTTAAACAGATGCAGGGGGAGGCGAGACAGGAAAGTAAGAGATCGCTACTTGCCATTAAGAAACTGCAGGGGGCCCTCCGTAAAACAAACAAGTTGTGTACTGACATGTCTGAGTGAGTTACCCACGTGGAAGAACGGACTGCTGCTGTGGAGGAGGAGGTTGAGAAATTACAATCATTTAAGGCTATACAGGAAAAACAATCACTAGATATATGCTGGAAGCTCGAGGAATTAGAAAATCGGCAGCGTCGTAAAAACGTCCGGTTGCTTGGCTTGGAGGAAAATGTGGAGGGAGAGAATATTATGGCCTTTGTTGTTAAGCTGTTGAAGGGTGCTTTCCCGGACCTCGCCCACTGGAACTGGGAGATGTAAGTACAGCGGGCTCATCGCTTCCCAATGTTCAGGAGAACCCAGACGAAAAATCAAGGGGAGCGACCTAGAGCCATCCTGATTTTTTTTGGCAATTGTTTGTTAAGGCAGGCTATAATAGACCGGGCTAGACCTGACTCAAAGCAAACATTTGAGGGCCACACCTTCTTCGCTTGGCCGGACTTTTGCCACACAACGGTCGAGCAGAGATGGAGACTACGGCAGATGATAACCCCGTTTCAGGGGGTGGGTTGCGAAGCTTTCTTGCTTTTTCCTGCATGGCTCAAGGTTATTCATAAAGGGAGGGTCAGAATGTTTTTTTCTGGGGTAAAAGCCCAGGAATTTGTTACGGAGCTAAACTAATTGCGGGGGCAGAGAGCCATACCTAATATTGTAAAGGGGGGCCACAGGGGACGATTAATGCCTTTTTTGTGATGGAAATTTAATATGAAGTAAAATTTTGGCAGCCACTATGGTTTGCTACGAATGTTTCACGGGGTTACGGTGTGATGGAAAATTTCCTATGAAGTATAAGTTTGTTAGCTGCCTTAGTTTCCTATTTGCTGAATTGCCGGGGATGGGCTGAGTAATGTCAAGGATTAGTCCACCGAGGCTAGTCAGTATGTGGTATTAGGGGACATTCGAAGGGGGGGAGGTTGGTGCTGCCGGAGATGGAAGCTCAGCAGCCATATATAGGTCATGATTGACCTAGTTGCCTGTAAGGGGTGTAGGTGGGGGTGGGGGTGGGGGAGGGTGTGGGGACTGGTTCCTTGGGGGTCTGGTTTTGGTTTAGCACAATATGAGGTAGCACGATTTGTGAGGTTTGTGAAGGAGCTGCACAATTGGAGGAAAAATGTCTTTGTCTGGCTATCAAAGGATGTCTGAACAATGTTGATAAGCATAAAGGCAAGTATGGAGAGAATAAATGAATGCAGGGGGATGTGGATTTACTATAAAGACATGGGGAATTCTAATCCATGAGTTTGCGGATAGTGACAGTTAATATCTGTGGATTAAATGACCAAAGTAAGAGGAATAAGGTGGCAATTTGGCTTAAGTCTCTACATGCAGATTTTCTTTGTGTTCAAGAGACACATGTAGAAGGTAGTAGTGCTCGTAGATTGGAACAACTGGGATTAAAAATGTTGGTGCATACAACACTGGGCTCTCGTACCAGGGAGGTAGCAATCCTCGCCCAGAAGAATGATGTTACGGTTTTAAGAAAGACTGCTGATAAATGGGGTCGGTGGGTGGTGATTGAATGCTTATTAAATGGTTTTAAATTTACACTGTGCTCTTTATGGAGCAACATGCGATGACCCGGAAATGTTAGAAGCCTTAGATTCTAACTTGGCTATGAGGCCCGCCCCTATGATTGTTTGTGGGGATTTGAACATTAATGTTTTGGGGGTACGGTGGGGCATGCCAGAAATCAAGTATTCCGGGAAGAAAAGAAGGGTTGGTATTGATTTAACAAATTTAGTTAGCAATAATGGCCTGACAGATGTATGGGCATATCTGAAATCCTCAGATTTAGGTAGTACTTTTTTTTCTGCACCGCACAAGGTTATCTCCCGATTGGACTATTTCTTTGTTTCACACCAGTTTATTTTTAACACTCATACTGAGAGACACCCTCGGATAATGTCGGACCACAATCCGTTAGTTCTTACAGTTAACCTCTTGGGGGGGATAAGCAAATTTGGGGATGGACCTTTGAACAGAGGTTATTATGTTATTATGTGATCCTGACTATGTTATATATATAAGACATTAATGAAGTCACGTGCTGATAAAGCACCTCCCAGGCTAATCTACTAAAGTGAGCAGGGACTGGGTAATTGTACAAGCCTCCTCTAATCAGATCGCACTGCCATTAAGCCCCAGAGGAAAGTGCAGGAAGCACTGAAACGCGTTGGGCTGACAAGGATGAGAGACGGAAGCTGGGACATTCTCAAACATTAAATGAAGGTTTTTTACCGACTTCTCTGTTGCTGTGTGCTTTCTTCGCTGCAGAGCCTTTGAATAATAAACATTTAACACGACAGCTTCGATGTGGGAGAGATGCACCACCTGGACACACAGGAAGGAGCCCTGGAGAAAGGGGCCGTTGTTAGGAAACCAACCCTGACAGGATAAGGCGCAGCAGAGTGTAACACTGGTGAGAATGCTTGAGTTAACCGGGGCATATTTAAATGCTTTTACAATGTGGTGGAGTGCTACAAAACCATCGCAACTTGAGATATTTTAATGCCGGTGTGAAACCCACTATGGGGAATGAATGCAGGAAAACAGACTACAATTCCCATAAGACATTAATGAAGTCACGTGCTGATAAAGCGCCTCCCAGGCTAATCTGCTAAAGTGAGCAGGGACTGGGTAATTGTACAAGCCTCCTCTAATCAGATCGCACTGCCATTAAGCCCCAGAGGAAAGTGCAGGAAGCACTGAAACGCGTCGGGCTGACAAGGATGAGAGACGGAAGCTGGGACATTCTCAAACATTAAATGAAGGTTTTTTACCGACTTCTCTGTTGCCGTGTGCTTTCTTCGCTGCAGAGCCTTTGAACAATATATATATATATATATATATATACATATATATATATAAATATATATATATATATATATATATATATATATATATATATATATATATATATATATATATGAAGGGCTGGATTAAGGAATTTTAGGATTTTAACAGAGGGAGCACTAATGCGGGAATAGTCTGGGATGCTTTTAAGCGGGGGTTAGAGGTGAAAACAGTAGTTATAGTCTACGTCGCCAGAAGAAGGAGCTATAGCGGGAGGCGGAGATTAGAGGAAAATTAAACAACCTGGAAGAGGCTTTATCCACTGCTATTAGTACGGCTTAAGTTGACTATAAACAAGGCTGAGGCTGGTGATCATTTTGCTGCGAAAGCGGCAGAGACTTATTTGGCAAAAAAAGAGCATTGTCATGAATGTAACGAGCGGGTGGGGCATATTCTGGCTGTAAGAGTAGGGCAAAAAACGGCGGCTGGGGAGATTTCCGAAATTTATGATGCTGATGGGAAGGGTATTACAGACTCACTAGGGATTCGAAAGACCTTTAGGCTTTTCTATCAGCACCTATATAGCAGAGAATCACTAGTTGCGCCGCTGGACATACGAAAATTCTTAGATAAAGTATTTGTACGCAAGGGAGGAACTCGAGAGGGTGTTCTCTCATGAAGAAATAATCGGGGCTCTGCAAGATTTGCCATCTGGAAAGGCAGCTGGTCCTGACCAGATTCCGCTAGAGTTCTATAAAATATTCAAAGATACCATCGGAACAGACCTGATTGAGGTTATGCTGTTGGCTTAAAGCGGGGGGGCCCGCACCTGAGTCTTGGGCTGGAGCGGATGTTATAGTTTTCTTAAAAAAAGATAAGCCACCTAGAGAGCCAGGCTCATATCACCCCATAACATTACTGAACAGCGATGTTAAAATCTTTTAGAAAGTAATGGCCACGAGGCTAAATAATATATTAAAAAAACTAATCACCCCTGTCAACATGGGTTTATAATGGGCCATGAAACCACACGGCATGTACAACGGGTGATTACACTCTTTGATGCAACAGAGATCTATGGCCGCTTTGTTATTAGATGCTGAAAAAGCATTCAATAGGGTCTCCTGGGATTTTATGTGGGAATCAATGAGATGGTTTGGGTTTGGGGAGGGTTTTATTAAAGCTATTCAGGTACTTTACTTGGCACCCACAGCTCGCCTAAGGCTTAACGGTAGCCACACTCTGCCTTTTAATATCCAGCGGGGGACACGGCAGGGGTGTCCATCCTCACCCCTGCTATTTGCTATATATATGGACCCTTTAATATGGCTATTCGAGGTCAACAATGGAATCTGCCCAATTGTATGTCAGGGTGTTGAATCAAAAGTTCTAGCCTATGCCGACGATGTGGCCATTATCACCGTTGATCCGCTTTAGGCGTTGACGGTGGAGGAGTCAATAGCACAAGAGTTCAGCACATATTCACGGTATGCACTAAACAGAACTAAAACTCAAGTTATAAAGAATTGTCTTGTTAATATCGAAGATCTTCGAGTTACAGACTCAGCGGTATACCTGGGTATTAGGATTATGTCTGATTTAGAGAAACTGGTAGCCAAGAACATCGAGCCAGTAATCAGGATGGCAAGAATGGACTTTGATAGGCTAAGTAATCTTCATTTATCTCTTGTTGGACGTTGTAATGTGGTGAAGGTGATATTTTTACAAAGATTCTTTATATGTTTAGGGCAATCCTATTGGAGTTTCAAAAATCTTGGTTTGTATTTTTTGGAAGGTATTGTTAACCAATTTATCTGGGCGCAAGGGAAAACTAGGAGGGCTGTTCGGTTTATGTCTTTGCCACAGGAAAAAGGGGGGTTTCAGTTCCTGATTTTCGAAGTTACTACGGGGCTGCCACTCTCCAATACATGGGCATACTGGATGGTTCATGCTCCAGGGATATGGATGGGGAAACAGAGAACAGAGCTCCCCGGTGTTTATAAGCTGCTACTAGGGGAGCATGATGAGAATTGTTTTTGGAAATTTAAGGAGCCCAGCTATTATAAGAGGACAAAATCCAAGACTATTCTGTCTGCCTTTAAGATCTGGGGGGCTCAAAAAAAGAAGATTGGTTTGGGAAGACTTAATCACTATACTTTGCTTTATAAAAACCCCACATTTCCGGAAATCTTTTCAGACAAGGTCATGGCAGTATGGGCAATAAAGGGAGTTTGGATGGCTGGGGACCTAATATTGAATGAAGGGTTTTGCCAATTTAGCGATATTCAGCTTGAGTTCGAGTTGGAAAGGGGTAATTTTTTTAAATACCTGCAATTGTGCAGTTGTTTGGGTAAAAAGATCGGGAGATTTTAGTGGGTTTAACAGTAACAGAATTATAGACATCATGCGAGGCAGTACTAAGGGTATCATTAGGCTATTGTATGCAGAATTGATAGGCTTAAAACAAGACGATTTAGCTAAGCATGAGAATAAATGGGTGGACCGTGTGGGGGCCGCACCAGAGGCACTTGCAAAATCTTTAGTTAGCCCGGACGGTTTTGTGCTCTCCAGGCGCAGTACTTTAAAACTGTCTTTGCTTTATATTATACTCCGGCAAGACTAGCGCAGTGGGGTGGGCTATCGGGGATCACTTGTCCTCGGTGTGGGGCGATGGCAGCAGATCTCGTGCATATGTTTGTATCCTGCCCACATCTGCAGGGCTTACTAGAATCTATTACAGAAATTTTAGATCGGTCACTAGGGCTAAAAATTACACCAAACTTCTGATTTAGTCTTGCTGGGAGTAAGTAGGACGGAACAAAATGAGATGGCTTATCAATTTCTTTTTGTGGCTATGGCTGTACTACGGATGAATATCGCTTCTGCCTGGCTAGACCCCTCGCCCCCTACCTTTCAACAATGGCTTGCGCGGCTACTCTCTATATATACATTGGAAAGAGCGATTTATGAAAGGAAGGGGAAGAAATCGAAGCTGCTAGGATGGAGAATCTGGGCTTTCCTAGCAAGATGGAAGAATGCATAGTAATTGCTAGAAATCAGGCAAAGATAAGGGTGGAGCTAACTGTACTGGCTTAGTTCATGTGTGTTTTTGGGAACCCAGAGTAATGCTTTGTGTTACAAATTATCTACCGTCTGTGCAAAATGTGTTTTCCTTATTTTCTGATGTTCTGTAATAAGTTTATGTAATACTTTGTTTGCTTCTTCCTAAAACCTCGTATTTCTGTATTTTGTATCTGGTTGTGTTTATTGTGCTGATATCTGGGGAAAAATATCAAAATTGAATAAAGAGATTTAAAATAAAAAAAGGATAGCAGAGGGGAAACAATTACTATTCCCATTTCAATTACTGCAACATTAAGGAAAGTGTTGGATAGCAGAGGGGTACAAATTACTATTCCCACTCCAGTGAGTGCAACAGTAGTGAAAGTGTTGGATAGCGTAGAGGTAAAAATTACTATTCCCACTCCAGTGAGTACAACAGTAGGGAAAGCGTTGGATAGCGGAAGGCTAAAAATTACTGTTCCCACTTCAGTTAATGCAACAGTAGGTAAAGTGTTGGATAGCAGAGGGGAAAACTTTACTATTCCCACTCCAGTGAGTGCAACAGTAGGGAAAGTGTTGGATAGCGGAGGCGTAAAAAGTTACTATTCCTACAATAGTGAGTGCAACAGAAGGGAAAGTGTTGGATAGCGGAGAGGCAAAAATTACTATTCCCACTCCAGTGAGTGCAACAATAGGGAAAGTGTTGGATATCAGAGGGGGAAAATTACTATTCTCACTCCAGTGAATGTAACAGTAGGGAAAATGTTGCATAGCCAAGAGGAAAAATGTAACATTCCCACTTCAGTGAGTGCAACAGTAGGGAAAGTGTTTGATAGCGGAGGGGTACAAATTACTATTCCCACTCCAGTGAGTGCAACAATAGGGAAAGTGTTGGATAGCGGATGGGTACAAATTACTATTCCCACTCCAGTGAGTGCAACAGTAGAGAAAGTGTTGGATAGCAGAGGGGTAAAAGTTATTATTCCCACTGAAGTCAATACAAAATTAAAAATAAATAAAATATTAACTACAATACAATTTTTTTTTTAAAGTAAACATATATCAAAAAAATAAAAATTACAAAAGATAGAAACATAATATAATGGTAACAAAATCTAGAAACTGACATGCAAACATTATTTTATAAAAAAAATAAAAAATGCTTTAATAGAAATTAATTATAATCAAAAACATTATTTGTTACATAAAATTGATATTTTTTTCCTACCCTATAACTCCACACAATTCACAATACACATCCACATTTCTAAAAAAAGTGTACCCCCATAATTAACATAATCAATTATCAAATAAAAAATATTATTATTAATTAAAAAACAAATTAAAACAGTTAAACATGTTTTTTTGTTTAGAACTGTTGAAAGCCTTTGATATGAACCTAGCCGGAGGCAAGATGGCGACCTCAACGGTCGCATGAGCTAGCTGCTCTGCCGGACCTCGCGAACTTCGGCGTCTTCGGCTGGAAAGCTGGGGCTTGGAAAGCTGATGGAAGGATTAAATGACCCCCGCTATTACTGCTGATGTGGAGGCTGCCTCGGAGAACTTGGGAGCGGCAAGCGGACACTTGCTTTTGGTGTCGGTTTTTGGCTCAGTTTTGATCGTTGCAGGACGGGAGCGGGATTGAGGAGAACGCAGCGGCTGTGCTGCGCTGGTTACGGAGGGCGCGCCCAGTAAGACGGCACACCTGTGGTCGCTGCAGCGCGAGTGCTGGGGCTTTTGAGAGCAGAGCCGAGCCGTGGGGGTAACAACGGAGACACAGCTTCTGTATCGGATTTGGCAAACATTTGGCATATATAACACATAAGAAATGCCTCCTAAGGGGCGAAGGGGCCGGGGGCAGGCCGCTCCCGGGGCTGAGATACAGGGAGAGCGTCTGAATTTGGGAGCAGACAACGCTGATTCAACACCTAGGCGGAACGCCCCGAGCAAAGGCATCAATCGAGCGGAGGCACCGGCCAAGGAACTTTAAAGGGCTGGAAATGGTAATTCACGACAGCATGAGAAGGAGTTGGAGAATGCACTGCATGAGGCATCTAAGGCTGTAAAAGTGACAAAAGGTATCCCTGAACTTTTTAATTCTAAGAAAAATAAGGAGCTCGTGAAAGGTACAAAGCATATTCAATGTCAGCACTGTGGTAAAGATACTGTGCCTGTAGAATCTGTTGAGGCTCTGATAGAGCGTATTGAGACTGGGCAGGGGTTACAAGGAGGCTCTGATAATTTGGCGATTGAAGAGGCACAGTTAAATGATGATGACGTCGAGGGTGCAGGACTGCACGAAGAGAATGAGACACAGCCGGTAGAGATTGTTATGGTTGAAGAGGTTCATGAGGCAGTAGATAATGTTGGTCTCCCTGCTGGTAGTACCCCCGTCAAATACATTGAGAGTACAGACTCTGCAGATTTTTACTCTCTTTCAGAGCACTCCATATCATCTACGGAGGATCTCGCTCAACAATATGCAGTACAGATGAGCATGGCTGAAGGAAGCTTTAATAGCAGCTACGAGGCTGAAGATGGGGGTTCTGAGCAAATGAATGGACAGACTGTACGCCGACTGCGGCTGACACAGGATGGGCATTATGATTACACAGGAGCTGCCTCACAGTCTGGAGAGGAGCAAGATGAAGAGATATCACTTGAGCTTATTTATAAGACAATGATGCTACACAGAGAGGAGCATAGACAAGTCAGTCTAAGGGTGCAGAACTCATGTAAAAAATTACAAAACTCTGTCAGGCGTTTGGCTAAATCTCATGCAGAGTTCCTGGGCAGAATTACTGAGGCTGAGACGCGCATATCGACTTTAGAGGATGAGGTAACACATCAGAAGAGGATCATAGCCGAACAACTGACCCATAAAGAGGAGATTAACTGGAAAGTTATTGATCTAGAAAATCGCGCGCGGAGAAATAATTTGCGATTTTTACAAATTATGGAAGGAAAAGAGGGGTCAGATGCTCGTGGCCTTATAATTGAGCTTCTTAAAAAATCATTCCCAGATTCAACCAGATGGGACTGGGACCGGGAAGTCGAAAGAGCGCATTGTTTCCCTTTCAAAATACGGTCAAACCATTCGGAACAGCGCGATCAGAGACCAAGAGCTTTATTAGTGGCATTTAATAGCTTCTTAGCACGAGAGGAAATATATAAGAAGGCAAGCCAGATAAGAAAATCAGCGCACTTGGTTGTGAATATTTTGTCCGCCCGGATCTGTCTAAACAAACGGTGGATTTGAGATGGCAATTGCGACAGCTTATTCCTCTTTTTCAATCCAAAGGCGCTCAGGTCTATCTTATGTTTCCTGCAAAAATGAAAATTGTTTATAAAGAGCGTACGCACTTTTTCACAACATCACTGGCAGCTAAGACTTTTTTGTACTCAATGTAATTAGATTCAGTTAATGTGTTAGTTTATGGTTTATCTAAGAGCTGGGTAATCATGTTTATGGCCTTGGCCTCAGCTCAGTATGAGGACGCATATGAGTATATCATGATGTTTTCTTTTCTTTAAATCAGCACTAAGTTCGCGGGCGAAGGCAGGGAGATGGGGGAAGCTCGCATCAAGAGGATCATAAGTCCTAAAGCCTCAATAAAGGGTTGGGGAGGGGGGAAGGGGTCACAAGGTTGGGGGGGTTTGTGGGTGGCACAGTGGGGAGGTGTAGGGAGGAAAAGGGGGAAAAATAGTTCTTGGGCACAGTGAACTGCAAAATGAGAAGTCTAATTGTGATTTAGTGCTGGCATGGAATATTATGTTTTTTGTTGTATGTGAGTGTTTAGAAATGTTTTGGATCTTGAATATAACTCGAAATATTAGATTAAAAGGATATTTACCTAGACTTTTTCAATGGCAACTAAGCGTTTAAAAATTTGTTCTCTAAATGTATCAGGACTCAATAATGTGAATAAAAGACAGAAAGTTGCTGCTGAATTGAGGTATATAGGACCACATATCGTATGTATACAGGAGACTCACTTACCTTGGCCTAAGAGATTGGTCTTAAGAGAATTGGGATATACACTTGTAGTTGCTACAGGTCAAACTAGTTTGATTAGTGGGGTAGCTATTCTGTCTAAAGGCAACACTGTTGTAACAGGTAAAACTTTGGCGGACAAAAAGGGAAGATGGGCAATAGCGGAAATAAGTGTAGAAGGTAAGAAACTAACGCTTTGTAATATTTATGGCTCAAACTTAGATGATCCAGAGGCTTTAGTGGAAATGAATATTGAGTTAACTACTTGGGCCCAACCTATAATTATTTGTGGTGACATGAAAATAAATTTGACTAATACTGCTATAAAGGAAGGGCTGGTTACATATAAAGGCCGCAAACCAAAAGTATACAAGGCCTTGGTAAGCTTAGCGCAGGACCATGGGCTGGTGGATGTGTGGGGGCAATTAAGACCACAAGAAACTGGGTATACTTTTTATTCTTACCCTCACAAAAAATTAGTTAGACTCGATTATTTTTTTACTCCTGTCTCAATTACTTCAGGTGCAACTATTTCTGTATATCCAAGAATTTCATCTGATCATTCCCCGTTACTATTAGAGATTGATATGGCGCTAAATAAACCCAGACAAACTAGTTTCACATTTGACAGGAAATTAATTTTTAATGAGGAGTTTAGAGAACATATAAGGAAATGGATGAAACTATATTTTGAAGAGAACGAGGGATCCAGTTCACAAGGTATAATATGGGATACTTTTAAAGCTGGATTTCGGGGAGAATGTATAAGCTTTTCGTGCAGGATTAAAAAAAAGCTAAACAAGAGTTAGACAGATTATATGAGCAATTGATTCATTCTGAAACACAATTAATGCAGGAGATAATCAACAAGGGGGCAGGTCTAACTACATTGGAGGATAAAGTTGCCAGGGATAAGGCGAAAATATCAGGTATCTGGTCAGAGGAAAATGCTAGGAAATATCTTTCTTCAAAAATGGATAAACATGAATATGGAGAAGCAATTGGGAGAAAATTGATGATTCAACTACGTATTAAAGAGTCGGCCAGAAATATTGATCAAATGAGAGATTCGACAGGCAAATACAATCGACACCACAAGAGATACTTAGGATTTTCCAACAATTTTATTCTGAGCTATATGAAGGACCCTCTGTTCCAGGACCAAACTGGAATACAACTTTAGCAGAAGGCTTAAAAATGGTGGACTCAATTGATTCCCTGGGGCTAGAGGACATAATTACAGAGGAGGAGCTAGATAGGGCTGTTAAAAGTTTAGCCAAGGGTAAAGCTGCTGGCCCGATAGACTACCCAGTGAAATATATATATACAATTTTATCAGGATATTAAAAAAGAACTTTTAAAGACAGTAAGAGAAGCTCAGGTGGGAAATCCCCCAAGAACGTGGGCAGAAGCTACTATTGCAGTCTTTTGTAAAAAAGGTAAACCACCAGATTGTGTAGGGTCATATAGACCGATCTCGCTGTTAAATTCCGATAATAAAATTTATTCTAAAATCTTAACCAATCGCCTGTCTGATTGTATCACCCCTTTAGTATCACAGCATCAACATGGTTTTATTCCCAGAAGGGGGACGGTAGAACACGTCAATAAAGTTATCTCTCTATTTGACACTGCCGCAGTATATAAGAATGATCTAGCGCTGATTCTGTTGGACGCGGAAAAAGCGTTTGATCGTGTAAAGTGGGAGTACCTCTGGGAATTATTGAGAAAAATGGGATTTGGGGTGAAATTTATTAGAGCAATACAATCTTTGTATTTAAAACCCGTAGCAAAGATATCAGTAATGGGTCAACTCTCTGACAATGTTATTATATCACGTGGTACGCGACAAGGCTGCCCTTGCTCCCCCCTTTTATTTGCTCTCTATATAAACCCTTTTGTTGAGTTATTGATTCAGAATATTTTGATTCCTCCCTATAAAGTTCAGAATTTTTATTTTTCAGTTTTTGCGTACGCTGACGACATTGCAGTGGTAACAACTAATCCTGCAACAGCAATTAAAGAAATTGAACGACTAGCACAGGTATTTGGTCTTATAGCAGGCTATAAACTGAATGAGACTAAAACCCAAATTCTCGGTTCCGATACAATTATTTGGCAAGATAGTAGGGTGGTTAAAGAAGTGATGTATCTGGGAATTCTAATCAGGGCAAATATGACGGAATTAGTGCAAGTCAATTGGAATACATTAATGGCAAAAGTTACGGTATCTTTGGATAGATGGGAAAGGCTGTATTTAACCATTATTGGAAGATCAAATGTGATAAAAATGAATATACTGCCAAAGGTTTTGTATCTGTTTAGATCGATACCTTTAGAAATAACTAAAGACAAAATACAGGACTTGCAATCTAAATGCGGGAAATTTATATGGAGCCCTGGGAGACCTAGAAGGGCAATGAAATGCATGACTCTGCCAGTTTTAAGGGGAGGAATGGGGGTACCTGATTTTTTTCTTTATTATATCACTTGTTTTTTATTGAAAATGAAAGTTCTGATAATAGGAGTAAATGAAGCTGATGATCCAAACATTTCAAATATATTTGATATACAGTTAGGGACAAATGCAAAGCATATTTTTGTTAAAGAAATTGATGGGAGCTATTTCAAGCGAACAAGGTTCAAGGTAACCATGGGGGCTTTTAAGGTCTGGAAATGGTTCATGAAAAATATGGATTTACCAAGAGTGTCATATTATACTCCGCTTAATGCACATAGGATTTTACCTGCCATTTTTTCTGATGTAATGTCTAATAAGTGGCAGCAGAAAGGTATTAACCGCATCGCTGCGGCGGTTATTTTTCCACTACGCGGCTTTTTTCTAAAAGCCGCGTTAGATGACGAGCTCAGCTCGTCATCCGCACACGCCCACCGTGGCTGATGACGAGCTGAGCTCATCATCAGCATCGAAGGGGTTAAGACGCTAGGACATATCATTACTAAGAATGGGATGTTTAAATCTTTTGAAGAGATCAAGGATGAATATTCATTGCCCATATGGTATTTCTTTAAATATCTACAAATACGGGATTACTTAAATCGAAGGGGTGGGAATTTAATTCAACATCAAGTCATTGAAGAAATTAGTAGATCAGTTAAAATTGGAGTGATTTATCAATCCTTGATCTCTGCCAAGAAAGATGATTTAGAAAAAGTGCAGTTGAAATGGAGAGAATCTCTAGGAGATCTCGAGATTGATGTAGAGGATCTCTTAATTTTGTCAAAGGAGGGGCTCATGTCGGCGAATCTGAAAGCTCAGTTTTTTAAATCACTATTTGATCTATACTATACGCCCAAGCGAATGGCAAAATGGGCATTGGGAAATAAAGGTAAATGTTTTCGTTGTGGTGAGGAAGATGCCGGGCGATACATATTTTCTACAGCTGTGGCAAGTTAAAGGGATTCATTGAACATTTGGAAAAATGTATCTTTTCAGTGATTAAAATAACGGTCGTTATCTCTCCAGCAATGATGCTGTTAGGAAAAATTCAAAAAGACAATAGCGTGGAAACACTTTATCAGCATCGGTATTTTTTTTTTTTTGCAATGGCAGTTGCACGTCTATGTATCGCCAGGGAATGGTTACAGGAAAAACCACCGGATTTTCATCAATGGCGTGCTAAAATGCTGAGTTTATATAATTTAGAGTGGAGTTTATTTTCAATTAAAGGATCAAGAAAAAAGAGACTGGGTATTAAAATTTGGAGTGCCTTCCGAGACTACTACGAATCATGAGTTTACCTCTCCTGAAAGCTAATAAAATTTGGACATTGTTATTTGATGATGAACCTGTTGTATATTAATCTGAGATATTGTTTGCAGTTTGCTGTGCTAAGAACAATAAAAATATAATAAAAAAAAAAAAATAAACATGTATTTACTCACCAACATTATCCCTATAAAACCAAAATCCACACACAAAATAAAAGTAAACAATTCCATAAATATTTATCAATGAATGAATGAATAATAATGAGCAACTCATTATTAAGTAATAAACCTAAAATACTTTCTACCCTCTACCCCAATAAATACCACAGCACACACCTAAAAATCATTACACAATTTCCATAACTAATTCTACAATATTAAATTATTATCAATTAACAACACCTTATTAATGAATTAAAAATAATTTACTTCCCACCCTTTACCGCTATAAACCCCACAACTCACATCTCAAATTAATTACCCAATTGCCATATTTGATTTTTAACGAATTAATTACCATTATTTAACAATTAAATATGAGTTAATTTAAAATGAATTACTTGCCACCCTATTCCCTTATAAACTCCACCACCCATTCCTACAAAATGTCACAATTGACAGAATTAGTTACCAATTAAATAATTAATTGATATATGAATTAACAAACAACTGATAAATAATCAATAATAAATTAAATCCCACAATTAACACTATAAATTATAAATTAAATAAATATTAATATATAACAATTATTTTTAAATGTATTAAAATTAAATTACTTCTCACCCTATTCCCCTATAAACCCACAACCCACTACTACAGAAATTATACAATGAACATAATTATCAATTAATTAATACAAATTAAGAACAAATTACTCATTAATTAATAATAAACTAATTCCCACAGTTAATACTATAAAATCTAAATTAAATAAATACAAATTAATAAAAAAATTAAATAATTTATTATAATTAAATTACTTCCCACCCTATTCCCCTATAAACCCACAACCCGCTCCTAAAAAAAATAACAAAATTACCATAATTACCAATTAAATAATTAATAACAATTAACAACCAATTAATAATTAATTAATAATTAATTAATTCCCACAATTGACACAATAAAATCTAAATTAGGTAAATACTAATAAGAAATCAAATGTAATTATTTTATTATAATTAAATTCTTCCCACTCTATTCCCCTATAAACCCACAACCCTCTCCTAAAAAAATGACACAATTAACATCATTACCGATTAATTAATTATTAAAAATAGCAACAAATTAATAATTCAATAATAATAAATTAATTTCCACAATTGACACTATAAAATCTAAATTAAATAAATACTGATAAGTAATAAAATCGAATGAATTTATTATAATTAAATTACTTCCCACCCTATTCCCATATAAACCCACAACCCAATACAGAACTAAACGTAAAATTTAATTAACATAAAATGAATCACTACTAAACATTTAACACATATATTTAAAAACAAAAGCAATACTTATAGAAAAAAATAGATCACATGCTTTCAAAATACATACTAAAATGCATAACACTAATTTAAACATTGATATTTTAAACAACAACATTTTTGCAAATGATATTACTGACTTCAATATTTTCAAAAACTATGGGGCCGATTACAATGGCGGGCGGATCGCCACCGCCGGGCCGGCAATCGGCCCCCCATCAACATCAATATCCCCACCGCCAAATTAGGATGGCGGTGGGAATGGGAATGGTACCGCGGCGGACAGAAAGACCGTCCGTCGTTGTCCCACAAGGCGGTCCTTTTCTGCCCGCCTTGTGGGACATGGTACAATGGGGGCATTATGGCGGTACCTTGCAGGCACCGCCTTGTGCATTAGGATGCCTGACTTTTGTGGCGGAGATCCCGCTGCAAAAAGACAGGCGGAGAATGCCTTTGGGGCCCGTTGTGGGGCCCCCTTAGGGTGCTGCACGCGGAGGGTACCTATGGTACCCTCCTTCATTTGCATGTACAACATGACAGGCACCTCACAGTGCCTGTCACATTGTACATACAAATGCAAAACATGTATTTTTCTCATTGTGGCGGGTGCTGCCGCCCACCGCAATGTAAAAATACGGGATGCATCCCCCAGTGTGGTGGGCGCTTCGTAATTTGTATTGCGGGACCACCGCACCTATGGCGGGCGGTCCCTTTTGCCTATGCAATGGCGGGGAGACTTTGTCTGCCCACCATCGTAATCGGCCCCTATATATTTCTTGACCACAATATTCTTGCTGTTGATATTCCTGTATCACAATATTTCCAACTTGATATTTGTGTATGTCGATATTTAAAAGTCGATATTCTGTCTGTGCACCACTGCTTACTTCTGAGACCCCATTTGTTTCTCCTAGAATGCTTCTTCTTCTTTTTAGTACCTCAAGACCATAAGTAGTTGCAAACTTTTTTCTTGTGAACTTTACATATTTCTCAAAATAACTTTCAGAAACATGCAAAGATTAAAAAGTAGTAGACAAGGTTGGCTTTCACTTGAAAACTGTTAATTTTACAAGCATTTTGGACAGTAATGTAATTTTTGCGGAGTCATTTCTGAGGAAAATCTAAATAAGGTACGCACCTGCATACAAAATACTCTTAAGTTATTAGTACAATTCCTTTTAAGGACATTGACGAGAAGAAGGTAAGCAAGGCAAGCATGTGCTTAGAGTGGAATGTATTTATGTCATTGATGACACTTGGAATATTGTAGTGACACCAATGACCAGTTGGAGATTTGCTGTTGGGCGGGATAGTCGTGCTGACCTCCTTTGTCAAGAGTTACTTAATAAATTATTCCTGTTAATTACGGAAACGAATCGTGTATACTTAACAATTTTGGCAATGTTTGGACTTGGAACTACGGAGTGTGTACCGACTTCATCAGATAATCTCCTTGTTGTTGTCTCCTGACTGGTGGTCAGAAGACTCTACAAAACTGTAAGTACTGTACCTAGGAGGTCAGTCCCAATGTATCTCCCGGAGGAGTGGAGCTGCAATTCGTAACTTTTAGGATTATTTTTTCCTAATTTACCGCCTGGGGACAAACCAGTTGGGCACACAAGGATGATTGTTGGTGCCTTCCTTCGTAATTGTCGGAGCGCCCGTTTGCCCCTCGCACGCAGCCTCTGCTCCCATCGTCCTACACCCAGACCACACATTGCCTATGTTTGCTGTGCTCGAAGTCTTCCAAGTAGTGCAGTATTGGACAAGCCGAGCCCTGACATCAGCATGCTACGTGCTAGCCACCATCTTGCATTGGGTTTTGTTGCCATGTAAGAGGGAGCAACAAGGCCTTGAAACGAAAGCGGTGCAATTTTCTTCAGTGACAAGCACACCTCTTGTCATTGTTTGGTCAGAAGCCTGTTACTTACGGTGACAGGCATACCCTGTGTTAATTTATTGGTGTTGTGCACACTGTGTGGCAAAGTTGCGCATCAGCTTGCAATTTTACTGTGACAGGCACAAGTCTATGCAAAGTATTTGCAATTTTGAAATTCAACGCTGGCTTTTGGTGATTTGTGGAACACTCTTTGTGTGGTCATTCTACATCTACATGTCAAGTAGTGTGACAGTGTTCAACAGCTTGTCATTTACGGTGACAAACACACTCAATGCAATGTACTTTAGGTTGCTTCAATTTTAACTGTACAAGTCTGGTGTTTCTTCTCACGTTTGACAATTATCATTCTCTAGTATTACGCACTGATTCTTTCTTTTGTCGGTTTAATTTTTCTTCGCTCAACTTCAGTATGTGCGCATCTCAAACTTATTCCTTGACACCTCCAAAGTCTTTTCTTGGCTCTACTGGTGATCCTCCCATAAAGTGGCAAGAATGGAGGGAATATATTTTAAACTACCTGGATGCAATAGATGAAGGGGAAGAGGAGTTATCCCAAGTAAGGAAGAAGAAAATTGTGTTACTTCTCTTGGTCCTCAAGGGCTCAAAGTGTACAATTCTTTAGAAAACAAAAATTCGCCCTCCTAGAGACTCTGATGTTTTTCTTCATGCGTTGGAAGATTTAGATGCCTATTACTCCACCTCTCTGTACATCGCCATTAATCGCCACAAATTCTTTGGCAGAAAACAAGAAAAACAAGAATGTATTGAGGAATTTGTTTCAGACTTAAAAGAACACTGGCCATTACAAGCAGATTTGGTCCTTTGCGAGATGAATTTGTTTGGGACCAAATCATTATGTAAGTTAACAATGAGCATGTTCAAGAGCGGTTGAGGGTGTATGGTGAGGCACAATTATCTGAAGTGGTTGCTTTAGTTAAGAAGCCAGAGATTGCCAATAAGTGTGCGAAGGCTGCATCAGGTGTACCTAAAGATGATGAGAAGGTTACAGTCAGTAAAGTGGGTAATAAAGCTAAGAATAAATCCAATTATCCAAAAGTGGACAAGGGGAAGGAATTTAGAACCAAAGAATTGAAATGCTACAGGTTTAGTTGTAAAGACCATCTAGCATACAGTAAGCGGTGTCCAGCAAAAAACAAAAATATGGTGTGCTTGCAGTTTAGTTGGGCACTATGCCAAACTTTGTAGGTGGAGCAAAGGTAATAAAAATAACGTTTCCTTGGTTGTCTGTGATGAAGATGATTCGGATGTTATAATATAGGCTCAAATAGTCACCTAGTTATGGTTCTGCTTACAGCACATGGGGTTTTCCCTGGGGATTCTTGGAAACTCAGCAGGACTACCATCTCCTGCATAATAAATTGTTAAAAGGGTCTTTCCTTCCATCATCCTAAGTACGACATGACACAGCAAGGTAAAACCCCTGAGGGTACCACTTTGGGTCTATAAACATCATATCTTGCTGAGGTAGTTAGAGGAGAAAAAGACTTCCATGCGGCCACACTTATGCGAGACGCTTAGGTTCTTGCGTGCAGATTCTCCAGCTCGCAGTGCTCTGACATCCCTTGCGGGGTGTCCATCTCAAGACCAAAACCGGGGTTCCACAGTCTCTCACTTCAGGTAATGGGGTTGACTTTATATGTACAAGGACGGTGCACCAAAGAAGGGAGTGCTCAAAAGCTCCGTTCTTCTTACAAAATTATTTTATTATTTCCAATTAAAACATTCTTCAGCCAACGCGTTTCGTTAGCACTCGAACTTCGTCAGGGCTGAAACAATTCAAAATTCATAATCAATACATAACAATCAAAAAGCCCGATAAAAAACACCAACTCACATAGTATATAGTAAAATCTTTATTCGGTTTCATTTTTACAAAGAGAACCATAAAAGTGTACAAACATTTTATAAAATTTAACAATACAGATTAAAATTCAGTAAATACCTATATTAAAAAAAATGTATATATATATTTTTTTCATATACATCATTACTGTAATGTATTAAAAGTTCATAACCTGGAAGGGAAGAAAGGGAGAAGGGAACAGCAAATGTATAACTACAAACAATGAATCTAGTTCCTTCATGTGTTTCAGTATTGATTTCTTAATTCATCCATAGAGGCAAAGAGGCAAAATTCGAAGTGAATCATGAATAATACATAAATTGAATAAATCACAAAATGCTAAATGAGTCTATACAAATTATTTCAACATGTGAAATGATCCATAGTTGACAAGAAGAAAAAGGAGAAAAGGAAAAAGGAAAAAGAAGGGGCGAGGAAATGAGAAGAGGAGGAAGCGGAAGTAAAATATCTCTCATAACAAATCCCACTCCTCACCTATCAGATAGAGGAAAGTTCCGTCGGGATTAACCCATCATCAATAAGTGGTACGGGTTCGACAAACCATAATTCCACAATAATCCAGAAAAGAAAGGTGTCGGCCACTCAATAAATATAGTGGTAATCGTCCATTCTATACTCTGAGGATGTAAATAGTTCCAAGGACACCCTATTTACAAAGATGGGGTGAGAATCTTACCTAAAATAAACACCCGAAAAAGTCCCCGTCGTGTGATGACATTGGGAGGGTCCGACCCAAATCTAGGCTGCCCGTATCTGTAGTGAAAGAAATAAGTACAGTGTCATTCAACTTGCCAGAGTAAGGGGTAAGGTGCAGAATGTATATAACCCTGACTATGATGGCAGTTATATGTATGACCAATCAAGATCATAAAAAGCAGTAAAAAGCAAAAATACGCAAACAAGTTAGTTTGAAATCTTTATGGCTATAAGGCTCTGTGCAATAGGTAACATACAACTTCGACAGAATTTATACATGAAGGGAGGGGAATCACCCCGTTAGCGGGATAATCTTAATTAATATGACGTGAAAGTAGCCATAGTGAAGGCAAACGGCAAAACATAATGACATAGTACCAGACTGTATGTATGTATGTATGTATAGGCATTTATATAGCGCACTACTTACCCGTAGGGTCCCAAGGCGCTTCGACCGCTGCGAAACCCTTCCTGGCTTCCCTGAGAGATGGTCCCTTAATGGGTATCTCCAGGGTGAGACCAGGCATCCCCGGCGGTCTGGTGGGGCCGTTAGTGAAGATGAGGCAAGCTAATGCCCAGAGTTGCCGAGTGTGATCGCTGATCAGAGTGGGCACCAAGGCGAGAGAATTATCGAGTCCGCTGACCCTGGTCCAGAAACCTGCCGCACCGGGAATCGAACCCTGGTCCCGGGCCGTCCTCTGCTCTCGGGTCTGCCGCCTCTAACCAGTGAGCCACACTACTTCACCCTTTCCGCCCTTTCCCAATGTTTTGCATTTCATTTTGATACTTATAAATTTCCTTATGGTTAGATCCTCCATGCCTCTCTAAACCCGAAGTATCGGGAAGGCGTATAAGTCCCCCATTGGAAGACCTATGGGAAACAGACAACGTAGGGAACAGTACCATATGTCGGAAACCGGGAGCTATTACAACGAGCAAACCCGCAAACTCTCTTTAGGACTTACCGGATCGCTTGGAGTTTAGCAGATAAATAAAGTGCAAGACGAGCTCACATTACTGCCCGGTTTAAATATCCCGGTCGGATATCCTCGTACCGCCCTCCTATACGTCATACACTGCAGCCGATTGACGCACGTAAGTTTAAACGGTTCCCCGTCGGCGCCATCTTGGAGTGTGTTCAAAACTAGTATGAATTACAGAAATCCTATATATGTGCAACGATAATTATAATAAACCAAATGAAATAGGTTATTGGTTCTAAAGGTATTATTTCTAAAATCATTTTTTGTTATAAATTGTGTCTGTTATGATATTATCAATTTGTGACTCAACCGCCGTGTTACGATATTGTATCCATGTTTGTAATCGCGGTTAATTAAAACCACATTATTAATAATTGTACCCGCCTACGTCGTATTGAAAATATTGAAAAGTTCTCGAAAATACAGGCACATTTTATCTGTATCAAAAGCAATAACCGCTAACTCTCAGAAATAGTCGGATCCTAGTTAAAGACCTATCATATCCTGATGCACGGTTAACAGAGAATTAAAACATCAAATAAAGAAAAGAACAGGAAAAGAGGAGAGTAGATAATATAAAATTGGCATAGAGTCCATTCATTTTGTACTAATTCCAATGACTCCATATCAGATCATGTGTATATATGCTAGATAGATTACATGTTGTTCATCATACCAATACAATCACAAACAGATTAAATTCGTATTGTGAATATGTTGCCTTATGATATACAATGAATACAGTACATCCCACTGAGCCCAGTAGGAAGTAAGGCTACATTCTTACAAAAAATAATGCATCTTGTCATCAGTATTGTGCCCAAGACTGGTGGCCCTCAAACGACAAATCCACTTTGCCTCCTTTTGCCGTAACAGGAGTTCTCTATTGCCACCTCTTTTTGGTGTTGTAGTGTGATCTATAGCATGGAACCAAAAATCAAGGTCATCAGGATGTTCGGCAGTATAATGGTTCGTAATGGGGTATCTTATGTCCCTCGTTTTTAGAGCGCGTCTATGTTCTTGTATCCTGAGTTTTAAGGGGCGCACTGTACTGCCCACGTAAATGATACCACACCTGCAACCAAGTACATACACCACATGTGTAGTATTGCAGTTAATGAAATAATCAATCCTATGATTTTTGCTCGAGTTGTAACTGAAATTAGAAATCTTATTTTTACCCATAGGACATACATTACACGTACCACATGTAAAAAAGCCTTTTTGTCTGTCTGGGAACCATGTCAGAATGGATTTTGGAGTAGTCACATAGCTAGGGCATAGTGTATTTCTCAAAGATACACCTCTCCTGTATGTCACAGAGGGTCTATTTTCAATATACTATTTGAGCCCTGTGATGCCCTGCAGGAGGTGCCAATGTTTCCAGAGGATGTTAAAAATCGCACCACTGTGTGTGGTGTATTGGGTCACAAACCTAGCTTTCTGGTGTTTGGTCTCACCCATCTTTTTGTCTTTTAGTGTGTCGTCCCTGCTTAAATTTTTGACTCTCTGTTCTGCTCTTTCAAGTGTTCTTTTGTTGTATCCTCTCTTTGTGAACCTGTTGACAGTATCCTTAATATTTGCAGTAAAGGTTTCATCTTCACTGCAATTTCGTCGGATTCTTATCATCTCTCTGTATGGGATATTGTTTTTCACTGAGGGGGGGTGAGCACTTGCTGCATGTAATACTGAGTTACATGATGTTTTCTTTCTATACAGGGTGCTACTGATCTGACCATCCTTGACATAAAAGTGAATATCAAGGAAGTTGATGTGTTCTTTGTGATACATCATGGTGAATTTGATGTTAAAGGGGTTGTCATTCAAAAAGGCAACATATTGTTCCAGCTGTCCCGTAGTGCCAGACCAAAGGCAAATCACGTCATCAATGTAACTCCCCCAGTACACGATGTGGTTGGTCCAGGGCGAGGCACCTCGACCCCAAGCGTGCTCCCTCTCAAACCACCCCATAAAGAGGCAGGCATAAGAGGGAGCAAACTTGGAGCCCATAGCAGTTCCATGTGTCTGTTGATACCAGCAGTTGTCAAACAAGAAGAAATTATTCGTCAGGATGATTTCAATCATTGAGATGATCATCTCGTTATACTCATATAACCCTGCAGCGTCTCTGTCCAAAAAAGAGGGTATTGCTCTAACCCCATATTCTTTATTGATGGAAGTGTAGAGACTTTCTACATCAAGGGTTACGAATAGTAAATCCTCAGACCACTCAAAATCTCGGAATTTTGTTAGGATATCTTTACTATCCCTAACCAACGAAGGTAGATTGGGAACCGGTTTCTGAAGTTTTTGATCAACAAATTGAGAGAGTTTTTGAGTGGGGGAACCGATCCCTGATATTATGGTTCTTCCATGGGGGAAATCACCCCCCTTGTGTACCTTAGGCAGTATATATATATATACAGGGGAAGGATGGACTATCAACCCTTAGGATTCTATAATCATCCTCACTGAGGAGACTCATGTCTCTCCACTCAATGAGCTGGGTGTTGATCATGACAGTACTTTTGGGGATCGGATTTTTATCAATCTCCCTGTAAAACATTGGATTTTCAAGTTGTCTTTTGATCTCCCCCATGTAGTCTATAGGATTCATTATAACAATATTCACCCCCTTGTCGGCCTCTCTAATGACTATACTTGAGGCATTATTAAGCTGTTTGAGGGCCAACCTTTCTGCTGCAGTTATGTTGTGTGTGGTTCTTGGATTGTATTTATTGGGGGTTTCTAAGTCATATAGATCTGCAGTAACTTTCTCAAAAAAAGTATTGATATTATGATGATATGAGTGTGTTGGTACAAATTTCGATTTAGGATGAAATCCACTGTCAATGTTATTACATTGAGAAATTTCAAGATCTTCCAGGATAGAAGGAATATCTATCTCTTCGTTTTCTTGATCTAGTGTTAGTAGACAGTGCACTCCTCTGACTTCTCCTATAGTATGTGAAACTATACCTTGATCTACCTGTATTCTATTTTGTTGTTCATGTGGTCTATTGGAAAAGTAATCCTTAAGTTTTAATGTCCTAACGAATTTAAAAAGATCAACATGTGTGTTAACTAAATCACCTTCTTGTGTCGGGCAGTAATTAAGACCTCTGCTCAGAATATTGATTTCATCTTCATTCGATACTTTATTGGAAAGATTAATGATTTTTAAGTCTAAACATCTGTCATCACATGCAACAGTATCGGAAATCATATTGACATCATTGTTTTCAATGTTTTCACAAAATTGAGAAGAAGTAAAGCACAATTTATTTGCAGAGACTATTTCTTGGGTTTCGCCTCCATGCTTTGTTTTTTGCTCACAGTCCCTCTTGTATCTGCCCTTAAACCTCCTACCGCCTCTCCTTGGTTTTTTAGGTCTTTTTTCATTTGTAATCTGTTGCTTATTCGGAGCTTGGCCAGCTCCTTTTGAAAGGAGGTGGCCCCTTCTCCTAAAGGGATATCAGGCAGTGTGGTAATGGAAGCTGAGCTACTTGCAGATGATAATGAGATGTTACTATTTGAGCCAGTCTCCACACTTTCCTCTCTACTCTCTCTAGCACGTTTTTGTTTGTGTCCTCCATCCCCTGAATACTGTCAAATTTCTTTGCAAACGTATACACTCTACCATCATTATAATCTTTGTCGTCCCTTTTGATCTTACTGAGTTTTTTATTTTTAAGATAGACTTGATGTCCCTCTATAATGGTCTTCAAAAAGAGCATAGTTCTTTTCTATAAGATCTTTTTGTGGCATGTCATTAATCTCCTTTTCAAGAGCCTCTATTTCTAATTGCAGTTTTTCACCTTTTTCTGCCGCATGTCTCACTAATATCTGCATCATTGTTATGGATGCCCCTTCCAAGTTGCTTTCCCATTCTTTCAAATGGTCGCCACTTAAATCCTCAAAGGTAGGGAATAAAAGTATCCGTAAACCTCGTGGGATTTTTTTATTTTTCATGTACTGCTCAAGAGTAACTCCGTCCCACCAACAACTTAACTCTTGTTTCTGTAATCGTTCAAGTTTAATGAGCATAGTTTTAAGACTAGTTACGGTTGTCGGTATTTGAACTGGTATGCTCTTAACATTACTAGCCCCAAATAGATCCTGGGCTACTTCTTAGCGTCCATCCTGAAATCTAGGCATTTTTTACCATGTCACAGTAATTTCAACCAACTCCACAGTGAAACACAATAACCATATAGAAATATGTGCAATAACAGTCAATAATAATCAATTTGAAAAAACACAGAGCGGCTGACCAAGGTTATGCACAGAATATTTCGGAGTATGATATATAAGTCCATATGTTGTGCACATTATGTCCAGAGTATGCCGCACCAATACTCTACTGCATAGCAGATCCCAAAGTTCATATGTACAAGGACGGTGCACCAAAGAAGGGAGTGCTCAAAAGCTCCAGTTCTTGTTACAAAATTCTTTTATTATTTCCAATTAAAACAAATTCTTCAGCCAACGCGTTTCGTTCGCACTCGAACTTCATCAGGGCTGACAAAATTCAAAATTCATAATCAATACATAACATACAAAAAGCCCGATAAAAAAAAACAACTCACAGTAAATACCTATATTAAAAAAAAATTTATATATACATTTTTCATATACACCACTACTGTAATGTATTAGAAGTTCATAACCTGGAAGGGGAGAAAGGGAGAAGGGAACAGCATATGTATAAATACAAACAATGAGTTTAGTTCCTTCATGTGTTTCAGTATTGATTTCTCAATTCATCCATAGAGGCAAAATTCTAAGTGAATCATGAATAATACATAAATTGAACAAATCACAAAATGCTAAATGAGTCTATACGAATTATTTCTACATATAAAATGATCCATAGTTGACAAGAAGAAAAAGGAGAAAAGGAAAAAGGAAAAAGAAGGGGAGAGGAAATGAGAAGAGGAGGAAGCAGAAGTAAAATATCTCTCATAACAAAACCCACTCCTCACCTATCAGATAGAGGAAAGATCCGTCGGGATTAACCCATCATCAATAAGTGGTACAGGTTCGACAAGCCATAATTCAACAATAATCCAGAAAAGAAAGGTGTCGGCCACTCAATAAATATAGTGGTAATCGTCCATTCTATAAAAGAACAAGAACTGACTGAATGATTTTGTGTGATAGGTTTGTGAGTCACCAAATGTCTGTATACGCACCCTCATCACAACAGATATACTCTGAGGATGTAAATAGTTCCAAGAACACCCTACTTAAAAAGATGGGGTGAGAATCTTACCTAAAATAAACACCCGAAAAAGTCCCAGTCGTGTGATGACATTGGGAGGGTCCGACCCAAATCTAGGCCGCCCTTATCTGTAGCGAAAGAAATAAGTACAGTGTAATTCAACTTGCCAGAGCCGGGGATAAGGTGCATGACGTAAATAACCCCGACTATGATGGCAGTTATATGTATGACCAATCAAGATTATAAAAAGCAGTAAAAAGCAAAAATATGCAAACAAGTTAGTTTGAAATCTTTATGGTCATAAGGCTCTGTGCAATATGTAACATACAACTTCGACAGAATTTATACATGAAGAGAGGGGAATCACCCCGTTAGGGGGATAATCTTAATTAATATGACGTGAAAGTAGCCATAGTGAAGGCAAATGGCAAAACATAATGACATAGTTCCAGACTCTGCCCTTTCCCAATGTTTTGCATTTCATTTTGATACTTATAAATTTCCTTATGTTAGATCCTCCATGCCCCACTAAACCCAAAGTATCGGGAAGGCGTATAAGTCCCCCATTGGAAGACCTATGGGAAACAGACAACGTAAGGAACAGTACCATATGTCGCAAACCGGGAGCTATTACAACGAGCAAACCCACCCCCCCCTCTCTTTAGGACTTACCGGATCGCTTGGAGTTTAGCAGATAAATAAAGTGCAAGACGAGCTCACATTACTGCCCGGTTTAAATATCCTGGTCGGATATCCTCGTACCGCCCTCCTCTACGTCATACACTGCAGCCGATTGACGCTCGTAAGTTTAAACGGTTCCCCGTCGGCGCCATCTTGGAGTGTGTTCAAAACTAGTATGAACGACATAAATCATTTTTTTTTTTTAAATCCTCATCTGCCCGACACACGTCCCTTAGATGCAGAGAAGACAACCCGACCAGCTCACTGCCATTGGGAGCAATGCCCTGGAAATTGAGCCGCTACACACCTAGGCAGAACTTTTTATGAGTTGGTGGGAACAACCATGCATCTTGTTAACGATCTCAAGGCAACTTCGTGCCTGTAAAGCCAGTATGTAAATATCGATATCGGGGCAGACCACAATACTGAACCATTGAGTAGGTGGGCTTAATCATCGGATCCTTGGGAAAAAAAAAAAACCCAAGAAGACAAAGAAAGCTTCACTTCCACTCTGTCAAAAATTTCCAAAATGTGAGGTTCTGGACTCTACATGATCTTTTCAAGTCTACCTTAGAAGTTTCATAAAGTGAGGTTAGCCATGCGGAGTGAGTGGGGGGGGGGTGGTATCCACCCAATGCATGCATATCTGCCGTCTTGCCAACAGGATGGCATAGAATATAAAGGACCGCGCTACCCCAGTGATATTCTGGTCAAAGCCGAAAATAACAAGTGATAAAGTTAAGGAAATGTTGGTATTAATAATTGAATCCAAAGTTGCTTTGATCTCCGTCCAATAAGTAGATATGTGGGGGCAGTCCCAAAACATATGTATATCGGAGGCTGCTAACAGTTGGCATTTATTGCAGCATTTCCCCTCTTGATATTTGGATAAACGTAAAGGGCAGAGATATGCCCGGTGTAAAGTAAACAGGTGGTTTCGTCTAAGCCAGGTGGGTTTAACCAATTTATACAAAAGGGAAAAGGATTCTGTCCACCTGTACTAATCTAATGCCACAATTTCTCTACCCCATTGCTCCGTTGGGAGATTAAAATCCCCATCTATCTCTTCCAATATGGATCAATACCAAAGAGCCACCTCCTTACCTCCTATCTGTTTTTCGACTAGCTGTTGTTCTAGAGGACTAAGTCTCCCGGTATTAGGGTCTTTCCTGATTAATTCTCTGGCCCAGCTACTGATTTGTGTGTATTTAAATCTTGATAGTGTCGGCCCTACTTTCTCCCTAAGGTCCTCCCACCCTATCAAGATGCCTCCATATAACAGTTCACCCCATCTAGAAAGCCCAGCTGTAATTAGGGGGTTGCCAGAGAATCTTGCAGGCACAATGGAAGCCCAGCGTAATTAGAGTAGTACGCCAACCCCACTCTACGTTTAATTTGTACCCATGACTTCAATTGTGTTAATAGAGTCTTCAGCCTCACCTTCTTGAAAAACTTTCGGTCTCCAAACTTAAATAGAAACCCATCTAATGGGAGGTTTGCCCCTACCAGCATTGCTTTAAATAAAATCTTGTTTGAAGTGGGATCTGGTGCCTTCAAGAGCATTCTTGAGTGGGAAAGCTGGAATGCCCAAGAGTAGTACTGCAAGTCTGGGAGGGCCAATCCACCTTTTTCCCTCCTCCTCCTCAATTTTTTCCAAGCCAACCTCGTGGCTTTATAGCCCCAAATGAAGGAATGTATTTCTTGTTGGCACTTAAGAAGTTGCTTAGAGTCAAATGCAAGGGGAATTGTTTTGAAAATGAAAGCCAGTTTCGGAAGGATAGACATCTTTACACTGTTAACTTTCCCGAAAATTGATAATCGAAGACCCACCCAAGATCTCAAAAGGGCCCTACACTCTCTGGCGACCAGATCTAAGTTAACTTTTGCTAAGACTTCAATATCTTGCGTTATTTTGACTCCGAGGTAACGGATTGAGGGCGTCACCCCAACGCCCGGATTGGCAATATTCCACGTCATAAGCTCAGTCTTATCGGCATTGATGTCGTAGCCCGAAATACTTCCGAATTCCTTGGCCTTTTCGACCACGAAGGGAAAAGCTTTTGCTGGATCACTGGTGTAAATTACAATATCATCAGTGTATAGCCCTACTTTCCTTTCCCATCCGCCGAATTTAAATGAAGAAATTCTTGAATCGTCCCTGAAGGATTGTGCAAGTGGCTCAATATATATGTTAAAAAGTAAAGGGGTCAGGGGACACCCCTGTCTTGTTCCCCTAGTAATCAGAAAGGGCTGGGTACATACACCATTGACCATAATGCTTGCACTGGGGTTTGCATATAGGAGTCCAATTGATCTCCGAAAATGTGGACCGAATGCGAATTTCTTCATGGTCTCAGCTAAATATGCCCAATTTACTCGATCAAACGCTTTAGTAGCGTCGAGGGTCATAATGGCCATAGGAAGAGAGAACGTAGAGGCTATGTCCACTGCCCCAATTAGGTCATACGTAAGGTCCGAGAGCTGTCTACCCTTTATGAAGCTCTTCTGGTCAGTGTGAATTATTGAGCCAACCTCACGTCCTAACCAATTCGCCAACACAGCTGCAAAGAGCTTATAATCGCTATTTAGAAGCGAGATTGGCCTATAGGAGCCACTCTAAGCTGGATCTTTCCCGGGTTTCGGGATCAGGACAATAATCGCCTTGCCCCATGATTTAGGAGGGGTCACACCGTTTACTAAGATGTCGTTAAAAAGTCTTGTCAGTACAGGAACTATTTCGGGTGCTAGTACGCGCAATAATTCGCCAGGGAGACCATCAGGGCCTGCTGCCTTACCCCGCTTCACCTTTTTATTACTTTCCCTCACTTCTTCCTCTGAAATAGGCCTGTCAAGACGATCTCTTTGTTCAGAGCTAAGAATGGGAAGAGTAATCTTCTCCAACCATCTAGATTTTGATATCGGGTCCTCTGAGGTCTCCTCCTTATATATTTGCTGGAAAAACTCCAAAAATGCTTCTCCTATATCTCTGATGGAAGATCTTTCAAGTGTCTCCCCCTCTACAATGATATGCTTTATATATGTTTTGGCCTGATCAGATTTAATTTTCCATGCGAGGACCATACCCGCGGACTCACCGTACTCAAAGTTGGAGAGCTTACTTGCTTCCCATCTCAGTGCAACCCTCTCTTGAAGAATATTATCTAGCTTCTCTTTTAGGTCTTTACGCTGCTCCTGCTCCATATTAGTCCCATTTCCGGAACCGATACGTTGGTCCAAGGATGCAATATCCTTTTCGATATTGGCGATCTTTGCCCTATATGTTCTCCCTCGATAAGAGGCCCTGTTAGTTATGTAACCTCTCAAATAGGCTTTTTAGGCCTCCCATACTATATTTAACTGGGTAGAGTTTATGTTGGTATCCATGAAGAATTTTGTTTCTTGGATGAGGAGGTCAGTTTCTTCATCCTCTAAGAGAATCGTGCGGTGAAATGACCATAGAGTCTTAGAGGGTTGCTGAGCCGATTGTAAAGAAAAAAATATAGCGGAGTGATCTGATAAATGCGAGGGCAGGTATGTTAAGTCCTTTAGGGGGTCTCTTAATGAGTAACTAAAAAGAGCGTAGTCAATTCTCGACTTGTGGTTATATTTATGATTGTGGTATGATACGCCAAGTACTTCGCCTGCTCTCTCCCTCCATGGGTCCGCCAATCCGAGCGTTGACATAACAACCCCAATGCCTGCCTGGATTTCTTATAAGTTAATGCCCTTGAGTTGGGGGATTTATCTAATTTTGGATTGAGTACCAAATTAAAGTCTCCCATCCAGATTATTGGACCTTGAGTTGTTAGGAGGTGGCTCTGAATTTTATTCAGATATGAGGGATCATCCTGATTGGGTCCGTAATAGCCAACCAAATTATATGGTCTGCCCTCTAGACTAACTTTAGCGTATAGCCACCTACCACTAAAGTCTTCCTCATGGGCAAGAATCTGTGCTCTTATTTGCTTTTTGAAAATAATTAATATACCACGAATATTTGCATTAAGGTTGGTACAAATAAAACAGTCTACCCATCTGGTTTTACTCAACATTTCCCTCACTTCGTGTTGAAGAAGATGTGTTTCCTGAATGACGATGACCTGCGCTGGAGAGTCCCTCAAATATTGCAATATTCTATACCTCCTACTCTTAACACGCAGGCCATTGACATTCCAGGACAAGAACTTTATTCCCATCTGCTAATGTCCATACCCCTACCCCAACTCATTAGGTAAGTATAAAAATTATATCTCCCAAGGCGAATTGAACAAAACAAAGATGTATTTGGTAGGAGGTAGGATTTGTGAGTGTGGAACGGTGACTGATCGATGAGGATATTTTACAGTTTTACCCCTTCCCCCCCCTCCCTGGAAACCCCCCCCCTTAGTTAATCTTGCCGTTGGTGCCAGATTTGTCTCTCTAAGGAGTCCCCCTTTGCCCAGCTCTGTTACATATTTTTATATGAAATATAGTCCGGCATACCTAGATAAGTACTTTTAAGGGGAAACCGTCATAAGTGTAGAGTAGTAATACTAGAGGCGGGTAATTGTCACAAAAATTTCCAGACCGAGTTAGTACTCTAAGAATTTTTCCCTTTTTATTTGTTTCTATATATTGTATATACTTTTTTTTCTTCCATCCCTATTTTTTCTCTTTTTTTCCTTTTTTTTTTTTTTTTTTTAATATATTTAAACACCCTCTGTGAAAATCCCACTTCCCCAATCTCCCTTCTTTTGTATATTTATTCTATTTTTTCCCCTTTTTTTCTAGAATGTCTTTTATCTCTGTATCTCTGTGTCTCCCTACTATTTTATCTGAAGGCTTCCACTAGATGTTTCCCTGTTGATGGTCGCTAATAGATGTCAGGAGTTCATCTGCCTCCAGCGGGGAATGAATGTTGTGCATTTTATTGTTATACATAACCCTCAGGAAGGCAGGAAACCTCATCTGGACAGTAGCTCCCAGAGCCCTAAACTTCTCCATTTTCTGGCCTAACTCCCATTGTCTATCAAGGGTAGTTTTCGACAGGTCAGACCTAACAACATAAGAGTAATCTGGAGCTTTTAGAGCTGTAGATTTAAGTGCTAAATTCAATATCTTCTCCTTAACAGAATAGGTTAGAAAATTGACTAGGATCTTCCTTGGTTTAGATCTCCCATGTTTTAAACGGAACGGATCTCTGTGAGCTCGTTCAATGTTTTTTTCCAGGTCTTCAACAGATTCCTCCAGGTTCAGGAACTCTTTAAGCAAGGAAGCAACAATTTTTTTCATTTCACCACCCTCTTTTCCTTCTGGAACTTTCAAGATTCTGATATTATTCCTCCGCGAGTAATTCTCCAAAGATTCCACTCTCTCTTTTGTTGCGCTTCCATCGCGCCTTAAGTAGTATATCTTCTCATTTGCAGAGTCTAATTTGGCTTTTCATTCGCCTACTGTGCTTTCGAGGGTATTTGTCCTCTCCGAGAGAAGATCAACTCTCTTATCAAGGGCATCAAACGCCGCTTTTATCTCTTGCTGGTTGCGCTTAGATTCAGCAAACCCACTTTTGATCTCGTGTAGTAAATCTTCCAATGAAATCCTCTCCTGCATCTCTGGAGTTTCACCCACTGAGGAAGTAGGTTCGTTAATGTTTCCCTTAGCCCGAGGAGCTGAAAGCCCAATCTCCCCCGAGATATTATGGACAGGAACCCCTGAGTCCATGTCCAAAACTTCTAAAGGGGCAGCCCCTTGGGTATTGTCTATACCACTCATCTTTCTAATCTCTTCTTGAGGTCTGCAGGAGACTTCTAGGACCTGAGGCAACACCTTAAAATATGATCTAAGTGAGGGGGTGAGCCTCACAGCACTACTTTTAGTGTTTTTGGGTTTTGGTTTAGCGCCTAGTTTTAAGTCTTTTAAACCTTTTAAAACAGACAACCGAGGAGTTGTAGCCGCAGTGACTGTGTTGACAGAATTGG